>NC_046231.1:3028000-3724000 GCF_009819885.2 Catharus ustulatus | reverse complement strand
TCCATTTCCATACTGGGGGTTAATCTTCCAATTACAGCTTCAGGTAATGAAGTCATTTACCCCAAGTTTGCTCCTCCAGCTCGCTTTTGTTCCCATCTCTCTGGGCCTGAGACAGTGAGGTATCTTTGATTGCCAAGCCTGGAGAGGAATTGTTGTGTCTGACCAAAATGGGAAGGCAGCAGCGAGCACTGTGCATGGAGTTTAGAGCTACACACTAAAGAACTGCAGGATTACAAGTAGATGAATGAACAATATAAAAGCTGCAGTCCTAAGGCATGAGGAAGAGCAAAGCACAGTGTGACACAGATGCCTGCCCTGCACACCCGGATTGCCATTCCCAGGTGCTCCATGTCCTTCCCACCCTGCAGTGCCTCACAACCTGCCCTGGGGAGACACAGCACCTGCAAGGACTTGCTCTCACTGTGCCAGAAGAAACAGAAATGTGTTCTGGATGTTTGGGCTGGGTGCAGGAGGTGTAGCCAGGAACAGGTTGCCCCAGCAGCTCCCAGGCTCCTTGCATTCCCAGGGAATATTTGTTTGTGCTAATGTGTGTCTGAGTCTGGGGCCCAGAGCCAGACCTGTCCCAGGGGAGAGAGCTAAGGCAGGGATGGAATGGGTCTGGTTGGGATGGACAGGGGAGCAGCTTCACCTGCATGTGCAAAGAGCATCAACCCCTGACCCTGGGAAACACCTGGCTAGGAGAGAGAGCACTCTTATGGGAGGTAATATGTTAATCACTCTGTTACAAACAAGGTGCTGTTCTTAGTTTCCATACATGGTTGGCTGACTGCCCTTTGCATAGATGGTTCTGTTTCTTATCCTGGACCCTGCACCCTCTTGCTCACCCTACAGATTGTTATGACTTCCTGGTTCCAGGGCCCTCCAGAAATGATCCCTTGCACTGAGCAGAGTTTTTTCATTTTTTATTTTAGCCATTATAAAAATTCCTTGGTTTCCTGGGTCATTCTCATTGTTCCCATCCCTCTATTTTTGCCACACACCGCCCTGGCTGGAGCAATCTCAGTGTAGCTGCCCCACCAGCAGGGACAAGGTTGGCCCCAGTGAAGGCTGGGTCCCACTCTTTCTGTCCCAGCACTGCCCAGCTAATGGAAAACTGTCCCTGCTGTGCAAACACAGGGCAGCACATTCCTCATCCGAGCTCTGCTGGAGCCCCCCAGCCATGGAACAGCCCAGAACAACAGCCCAGAGGGTCCTGCAGCCCTGCAGCAGACAGGCTCACAGAGATGCTCTCAGGGTGCACAAAAGCAGATCAGACACTGGCAGGCTCGTGCTGCACGGAGCTGACAGCCCCTGGTTGTGCCATTAGCACTGAGCACGGATCCTCTGCCATGCTTGGCTGCATCCTGCCAGCTCCTGCCACTGTCTGCTCTGGAACTCCCACCACCCCCCAGCAGGGGACAAATTAAACACTGCAGCAGGCAGAGAGGGAATTTGCAGTTTGTACAAGCTCAGACCGAGCCTGAAAAGCTAAGGGCATACCTGGAAACACTTTTAAAATATATAAAATTCATGAATACTTTTCAGTTCGCAGCTGAGACATAAATATGTGTAATGAGCATGTAACAGACAACTTCCCTCTGCAGCGTGGATATATATCTGCTACTTCTCCCTCCCTTGGAAGCAGACTGATTTAATGTGCTTTGCTTGGTAAGTTACCCTCCAGCAAAATAAATTTGATTTCTGCTGCAATCAAAAGAATTTAAACAAAATCACCTCTCAGTTCTCCCTGGGTTCATTTATCCAGACATCCATTTCAGTCTTCATTTTCAATATAGAGAAATTAATCAGGGTTTGTTTGAGGCAATCGTTATGATTCTCTAAGGAGAGGTGTGAAGTCTGGTCTTGGATGGGCACATCCTTCATATGGGTCGTATTTCCTGAGCCTGTGCTTAAATGCAGCTTGCTCTGAATAAACCATTTCCCCAGCTATGGTTATTTGCATCTCTCTGTCTCTCAAAAACAAAGTTCTGGAAGAGAAAGGAAAAAGGGAAAAGGGAAAAGGGAAAAGGGAAAAGGGAAAAGGGAAAAGGAGGAGACTTCCCACCACTCTTCCACCATGCCTAGTCAGGACTTTCCAAGTACATCCTCCTCCAGGTAAACAAGGAAAAGAGTGGCAATGTGCTATGAAGCAAAATCGGCTTTCAGAAGATAGAGTTTTCATTCTAAGCCTGCTGTTGAAGACTGAAATCATTTCTCCTGCCAATTTGTAGCCCCAGCCTCAGTGTTCATCCAGCAGCAGCGCGGAATTGCAGAGGTGCTGGACATCCTGAATTCCCCTTTCCCTGTATGATGGCTCATTGCTTCCTGCTCCACAAAAGCGTGAAAACCTTTGCACAGAACAGCCTTTTGCTCAAAAAAGACAGTTTTAACCATCCTGCTCTCTTCACAATATTCAAACCAACTACAGTAGCCTCCTGCTACTTAGTTTTGTCACATAATTGATTAAACAATGGAATTTGTGTACTTTCCGTGAAAGAGAATTTAGAAATCACATTTCTTAAGTGAGGACCTGCACACTTATTAGTCCAGTGTAATAGTGCCCTGTAACCATGATTTTCCACCAGTCATTAGTGAACAAAGCTGTCTAACAGGTCTGGCATCACTGAATGCTCACACAGAACAAGTCATGAGTGTCTTTTTCCATTAAAGTGCTGTTGTCATTACGTTAAAATGCTGAAAACGAGGACATCTCAAAGGATATTTAACGTGAAGAACAAGCTTCTTTTTCACCTATATTACCAAACAAATTTCTTACTCTGTTCCGTTCCATTCCCACTGAAAATTTAAAACACCATTTCTAATAAATTTTAGACAAATATATTGAAAATTTAATTTCTCTTGTGAAAAGTACCACTTTCAAAACTGCCTAAACTTAGCCACTCCTGTCAGAAATTTTTAAAAAGCCCCTCACAAGGTGCTCAGAAAATACCAATTTAGCAAACTTTCCGCACCACTACCTTCATTTCAGCAAATGCCCAACTTCAGCATGTACTGTCACATATTTTATCCAGAATGAGGGAGACTCACCTGCCCAGGGAGATGAGGCTTTGGAGGCAGCTGGAGGAGGTCAGAGCACAGCTCTAAATCAAGGAATTGGAATCTGAAATCTTGCCCTGCTTTGGGATCTGACAACAAATTTTAAAAACATGGGGTTATCAGGATCCACAGGGACGTGGGGGAGCTTTATCCAAAAAACAATCCTCTGGAATCTGGGGAACTGGGTAAAATCTGCAGGAACTGGAGGCTGAGGAATCTGGGAATTCTGTTTCAGTTCCAAAAAGTAAAGCTGAAGTAGTTAAATTTGTACAATTGATTGGTTTGGTTTCATAACTATTATTCTAATTGTTCCTCAATGAGAAGATTCTTAATAATTCCAGTTACTGTTGTGTAAAAATGAAAACCTTTCCTAAATTCAAATTCCCCAGAATATGTCTTCCTAAATTTGGCATCTCTCCTTTAAAGTCAGACATTATCCTGGAAAAATGAAGTCACTGATTTGGTTCCTAATTGAACATTTGGGAAACAAGTTTCCATTGCCCAGGAATTCAATACCAGTAAAGTTCTTCATCTTGCTGCAACAATGAAATCAGATTCTACCTGACATTTTCCACAAGTATTCTGCATCTGTTTTCATAAAATATCTTACCCTCAATTTGGGTTAAAATTTAGCTTAATTGTGCCAAATTATCAACAGGCCATCTTTTGTTTGAAATCTTTTTCTTCTCTCCTCTGTCATTTTTACAGGAAGCTCAGCAGATAATTTTATGCTACTGCAGTCACACAACGCAGATTCTAATATTGATCTGGTTTTTTTCCTTGAATATGATTTGCATTCCCAGCCTGCTATACTCTTTTTTTTTTTTTTCCCTTCTCATAGAACATGATTTACATTCTTAGGTCTTGCTGCTTCATTTTAAAGCCATCTTGAAAAGTCCCTTTCTAATCATCCTTCTAAATTCATGTGGGAATAACTCTTCCTACTGATGCTTAGGAGAAGAAAATTTCAGATAAATTGATGCTATTCTTGCAGACTATAATGACTGGGAACTGTATTTGTTGATGGAAATTAGAGAATTTTTATAGCTTACTAATAATCCAGCTCTGGGACAGCTAATTACCAGGGCTTGCCATGTCTGAATACTGAGGAAGTGCATTCAATCTTCCAGCTCCTGTGAACAGGGAAAAATCAGCAGGAACAGCCAAAGACCATCCTTGTGCCACAGCAATCTCCAGCACAAAAATCTATCCCACATGCAGAAAATAGAGAGATTTTCTTTGGATTAAACATGGGTAGATTGGGGAAAATTCATTTCCTTGTGGCCATGGCCTCTTTCTGCTCGCCATCCCCACTGGAGGGGCAGGTTGGTCCCAGAGGATTCATTCCATGGCCTCACTCTTTGGGCTCTTGCCACCCTCCCAAGGCGTTCCCAGGCTGGGCTGCTCTTCCAGACAGGGGATTGCAGCATTCAGGTGACACATTCCATTCAATCCCACTGCCAGGGTTACAGGGCAGCCAGTAACATCTGAGTGCTGTCTCATGGATTGTGCCCAAATTCAAAGTAACTCTAAGGCAAGAGTCAGTGATGTTTTCTGACTTTTTACTCTGTTGTTCTAAGTTCATTCACTTTATTATCTCCGTTTCTAAAAGCACCTGTGTTTTAAATTTTGCTTTTGCTACAAGAGAGGTGCCTACTGAAAATTCTTTCAGTTAAGTCTGAATGACAGAAAGGAATTTACCTTGCAACTACACTGTCATCGTCTTATCATGATTATGTTCCTCTTTTTCCACACATATTTTTATTCACTATAGGAGCTAAATATTGCACTTGCATTTTTGAACACAGCTGACATATTGTCCAAAAAGAGTGGCAAAGGAAAACAGGAAACCACATTTTCCTTGATTTTTTGTAGTAGAGTGTTGTATCACACTGGAAAGACACGATGGGGAGGTTTTCTGCATTACTACTTACTCGATTTTAAATTTATTATTGCAATGTATGGGAAAAGGAAATTGGGATTTTAAGGAACTCCAGACAGGACAGACTGAGCCACACACTCATGGTGATTGTCTCAGCAAACATCAAATATTGGACTGGGTCTTGCTTATTTAAAATCTCCCCTAAGGTGCCAGCATAAGGGTTGTAAATATATACTAAAACATCATATTCATTCTGCTTAAAGTGTTACTGACCAATACACATTTAAGTGACAGGTAAATCTAGGAAAATCTGTATCATATTTCCTGCTTCTGTTAACTGAGTGCTACTTCTTGCAAGCCAAATGAGGTTCCATTCATCTTTAAATAAACAAACAAGTGCTATTAGTATTTGTTAAGTTCCCCAAACAATTTGAATGGTGCAGACATTTCTGCTGAGATCATTCCCCACTCACAGTTGCTTTTTTGTACCAGCAGCAAAGACAGGTGGGCTGAAGAGGAGCTAGGACCATGAACTTTACAAAAGAAGGACAATGTACCCCAGGACAGTGATTCTGTGTGGCTGGCAGGACATCTTTCCCATCATCAGAAGCCATCAGTGTGCTCCCTTCAGCTGTGACCTCTGTGAGGCTGCCCAGCCATCAATGCTTTGAGAGGCAGAATTTGGTAGAGGAGCCTGCAGATCCCAGTGTTCATGTGAATAAACCTCTTTTTCTGCAGGACATGCCCTTAACCAGACCACAAAACTGCAGCACGTGCTTTTAAGGTGGGACTCTTCATAAAAATTTTTTGTGAAGACCTGGGCATTTACAGGGCAATGGTTTTGCCATTGAACAACTTATGAGCAATGCAAGGTGCTCAGAGTTTAGTCCAACAGCAGAATTCATGAGGGGATTTCACACAGTGTTGCACTCTGCAGATTACTTATTGGAAGTGAATCACATTTATCTGTGCCATAATTACCAGGTTTTGTGCCTTCCTGTGTTTGCCCAAAGAGCTGGAGGCCAGAGATAAAGCTTGGTGCCCTTCACTCCCTGCAGGGTAAGAGATGCAGGAAGGTGGGCTGGGATCAGGATTCCCCTCTGGAAATGCCCATCTCTGTGTTGGTTGGAGAGTGATGGGAGGATTTAGCTCCTAAATTCTTCAATTGCCTCTACCCAAGCACTCTTGGGGCTCAGCCTTTAAATCCTGACCTATTTTGCATCACTACTTTGTTAATGATTTTGTCAATACGCTCTGAGTGTTTACTGAGACCACAGAAACCAAAGTGTGATATCAGTGTAACACTTTTTCTTTTTAAAAGTACAAAAATTAACATTTGGCTAAAGTTACAAAGCATTTCTGATTGTTTCTTACACGTAAATTCTGATTACTAATGTTCTGATTATTGATCTAGTTTTTCACTGCTGTTGTTATGATCTATATTCTCACATATGGAAGTATTTTTGCTCCTTCCTTTTCATCCAGAGCCATTTTTTGGCATTTTTAAAGCGTGGCTGCCCATGTCTATGCTTTTATTTCCTGGTTCTGTGCCACTTCTTGGTGGATGGAGTTCATATAGATTTTTTTATTTGATTTTGCATTTTGAGATGCTTGCTTATCTCACTATTTTGAGGTTTGGAGTAAATGCTCTCCTCCTCTAGCTATCATAACACAATTAATGGGCTGATTTTCTACAAAGGTCAGTCCTTTGAGCAGTGCAGTACAAGCATGGGAATAGAAATGAAGCCAGTAAACTGCCCCCATAGCTCAGTCTATAGAAACTGAACATTTCTGAAAGGACTTTATCCTGCTAATCAGATTAGCAGGGAGACCTAATCCTCTGAAATACTGATTGCCCCAATACTTCCCAGGTAACCAGCAATAGGACAAGGGGAAACGGCCTCAGGTTTCACCAAGAGAGGTTTGGATTGGATATTGGGGAAAATTTCTTCCCTAAAAGGATGGTCAGACATTGGAACAGACTGTTTTGTTCAAAAGGGACTGTATATGTCATTTACATGTCATTTATATGTCATCATATACATGATTTTTATTTATTTTCATAGATATATATAAAGGTAGATATAAAATACTAAAAAAACATCAGCTACATAGCTGGATATGGCAGCATAGGTTGCTGTTTGTATTGTGTGAGCAGTTTTTAGGAAATCCGAGGATTCTGGAAGAGTTTTAATCCATACAGTTGGTAGTCTCACATGTCAGCCCATCTGCATTAGTGGCACAGCAATGCTTTGCCAAGAATTAAAATATCAAAAGTCTTTTGGCACTTCTGAAATCATCTAGAGATTTGACACTTCAGATTACAGCTACTTGAAGAAAAAAAGAAAAAACACAAAATAACCCCAAAAAAACCCCAAAACCAACTAACCAACCAAACAAACAAAAAAAACCCCAGAAAAAACAGAACAACTTTTCTAGAGCAGCATCAGAATAATTTGCTCTGATGCATGGCCCCAGCAGCTAGATATTCAGTTTAGAGTTTGAAAAGGGTCCTGAGTGCTCAGAGCTGCTTGTTCCCCTGTCTGTGTATTATAGAGCAGCTCTGGAGGGCAGCCTCAGGGCAGCTGGAACCATCAGCTGAAGGAGGGAATTCTCATCTCCAGGCAGAGCCAGAACTGCTGCTAATAGCAGAATTCTCACAATGCACCACCAGAGAAAGAGGCTGGCTGCAGAAGGGAGGTGTGAGAGACAAGGCACGGGGTTCTCTCCAAAATATGCAGTGACAATTCTGTTCTTGCAGAATGAGAGAAGTGTTAGGAATTACTAGATTAGAAGGCTTTTAATAACCTTCAAAGGGGGAGTAAAAAGAGGATGTGGAGAGGATGCCTTCAGTATGAAAACCAAATTAGATTGATACATGAAGTAGTTAGGGCACTGGAAGATAATATGTTTTAATTTGGAAAAAAAAAGCTATGAACACTTGGTACATTCCCTGAAAGAGATTTTAATCTGCTTCAAGGGTAGCAAAGTTGCTTCTAGGAGGTGTAGTCAGATCTGTGTGAGCTTCAGCTTGCACTCTTTGCTCTGTTCCACTGTCACCTTGTCCATGCAGAGCTAATTTGTTTGCACACATCCATGGGAGCATGGCTTGTTCTGGGTCTGTTCTTGCCCTGCTCTGTGGGAGCACAGCCCAGAGGGAGGTTCAGCACCAGTGAAACAGGAGCAGCAGCTCTGCCAAGGGGCTGTGACACCAGGCCAAGCAAGGACTGACCCTAACTGGGCTCCTGCACCCAGAGGTGTCCCTCTGTCTGTCCCACAGAGGGACAGACACCCCTGGCTCCTGCTCTGGAGGAGACTCTGACACCTGGGGACTAGAGGAGTCAGGGGAGATGAGCTGCACCCCTGTCCCAATGAGCACCTTACAAACACCACCCACAGCACAGGCAGGCACAGACTGTGCAGGGAAATGGGAAAACATTCTCCAGACAAGCCCCACAGCCAAGAATACACAGCAACAGGGAATTGCATATTTAGACTTATTCAACTTTTCTGAGTCACAAATTAGCACTTTTAAGAGCTGATCTTTTTCCCAACTGACTTTAATCAAGTGCTTCAAATCTAGAAAATGTTTTAAGTGAATAGAGCTCCCAAGCAGAGAGCCCAGGGAACAGGATAGCAGCAATTTTGTACTCTCTTTCAATGGCTTTGCTTTTTTGCTTTGTTACTGCATTTTTACAGTTTTCAAAACAAAAGATGCATCACAGCTGCAGGTTTCACAAACAAAATGAGAGGTGCAGGCAGAAAGAGACCCTTAAGAAGACATGTTCAAGCAAAAAATTGAAAACATTTTCTTGACAGTGTCAACCTGATGATCTTTTAAGTGTCTACTTTACTCTGATCTCTAATGTGCTTTATGAACACAAGAGATGGATATTCTCTAAATTACAGAATCCCTTTGTTTTCCAATATATTGTATGAAAACAAAGTCACTTTTAATTTATAAATAATACCTCAGAAAAAAGAACCAACACACTTCATAGTATATGTCTTAAAAGAGGTTTAGTGAAATTAAATCAGGCAACACCAGTTACACTTTAAGGCAAATGGTCTTGGGATTCTGATTAAAAATCTTCCATGAAACAAACACCCGGTCTATAGCTGCACAGCAATGCCAGAGAAAAACCTGAGAGAATTTTGTATCCTAGAGGGCTCATGAAGGATGTGTTCTTGTTGTCAAATAAAGTGAATGTATCCAACCAGGATCTCTGTAGCTCCTTCCCCCAGCGCCTCCACAGCATTTTTCATCCCCCCTCCCTCATCTGTGCCCCACCAGTGCCTCCCTGCCCTGCTCTGGAGCAGTGAACCCAAAGCCATGTGAGCAGTCCTGCCTACCTGACCTCTACATGTCTGTGCTTCTGCCTTTCCCAGAGTGGGAAGAACAGTCAGAAAACCGTGGGGAATGGGTGCTTGCTGCTGCCAGAGCGTGGCTGAGGCTGTGCCCACCCTGCAGAGCAGCACTGCTGGCACTGAGCACAGTCCTGCCCCACCACTCCAACAACTCCCCCTTCTCTCATGGTGCTTTGCCTGAACAAAGCAGTCTGGGTTTTCCTTCAGAAAAGGGAGAAAAGGGAGAAATCAGGAGACCTCACATTTGCATCACTTCCTCTGCTGCTTGACAGTGCCAGGAAACAACTCCTACAATGGAGGGACTAAAAGTGAAAAAAATCTTTATTATTGCAAAACAACTGAGTCTTCCAAAACCTTACCTGCAAAATGACTTGGAAAAGGCTACTTTCTCCAAACATATAATGTCTTTCATGAACTTGTGGGAATAAAAGCAGGGACAGAGCTGACAGGAGTAGTGACAAGGAGTTCAGTGCAGTCAAATTTCCCAGTGGAGATTTGGGAATCAGAGTTCCACCACAACCCCAGAAGTATCTTTTGAAGTCATTAGGATTTAACAATTAATACTGAGATTTGTTTGATAGTTAGATGCAGCCAGATAAAGAAGCCATTCTGTTCCAATTCCCCATTATTTTGCCTGTAACACATTAACAGCATACTTTGATGCATTTTTATATCTGAACCCATATAATGGAAAGTGAAAAAATTCAATTCACCCACTTCACTACATTTAAAACAGAATACTGGGTTCCCTTTTAATAACAAATGTGCAAATAGTCATGACTTTGAACAGAAAGGATGAAAGATATAAGTGAAAACAGAGGAATCAGTGATGATCATTTTCTATGTTATCAATTTTAATACTTACACAATATTTCTATGATGGTTTTCAAATATTTTATATCGCCTGAATTGGTATATATTGAACTAGATAGTAAACGTTCATCCCACTGCAGTCAGCAGCAAAAATCTTTCTTTTCTTGAGAGTTATTCGTTATTAATTGGGTCTCTTGATCCTGGCTCTGTTAATTGTTAACAGCAAAGGGATCGAGAGACCTGGGACTGTGTCTGATCTGAGTTACAGCTAGTGAATGTGCTCTGAATATTTCATTATAAGACTTAATTTTGCACCATGAGACAACTTGAAATAGCTATTATTTTTCCTTACCTGTACTCTCCATTTAATGTTTAATGCTGCTCTCTCTCTCAAAAAATGCCTCAAATTCTCTCCAACTTGGTTTCAAAACTTATTTCACAAAATTCAGAATGGATTTCTACTACATATTCTGTGTACTTCACGAGGTGTTTTACTGGTTTACTGATTTTATTTTTCAAGTGCCTCCCTAGCAGGATTTGTTTTAATTAAAAATATAGTTTTATAAGCATGTAATTCCATTGGCTGACTGTAGAGCTATCCTCAATTAACTTTTATCCAAGTTCAACATGTGCAAGAAAACTTCCCATGGCTCTCAACACAGACTGGAATATTTGTTTTTTCCACATACAGAACTTGGGAATTACTTTGGTGAATTACTGTGTGCTTTTAAGGAGAAAAAAAAATGATCTGTGTATTTTACAGCTTTTCACAAGCCTCCTAAATATCTACTAATCCAAAGTTCTGTTCAAATCAGGGCTGGCTGCAAACACAAATGCTGGCAAACAGCAGAGGATGTGGAGTTGCAAAAACAAATTTATCAAAGTCTGGAATTGGTTCCCATTAATTGAAATACATTTTTCATTACTTTGCAATTTTCCAACTTGTTGATCATGTTTGTATCTTTCTGAGTCACTCACAACAGTGATGCTATTCCTTTGAAAGATAAAAGTTGGTCTTTTTTTACAAATTTGTTTGCCTCAGGTTTGAAATCTTATAGAAGACATCAAATATTCCATCACTTGACAATAAAATCCAAAGTGACGGTTTGGAATATTTATTCTAAAATAATCAAAGGAATTCTTTGATGCATGCTTCAATAATTATTTAGTACATTTTACTCCTATAAATATGTTTCTTTGCCTTACAGACAAAATAAAAAAAACTCTTAAAAGATATTTCAAATGAATAATTCAAACAATGACTGACAGTATAATTGTTTATATTTTTTCCAGGTTGGCATGTTCACTTTCTTCCTTCAATTTATAAACCAAGTTATCACTCTCTGTGATATTTATAACATTTGAATAAATAAAAGAAACTTTATAAAGAGGACTTGTCAATTTTATTTTTTTACAGTGACTCTACTCCCATTATTTTAGTTCTTTATTTGAGAGCTCCTGGTACCACTTGTATCCCACCTTTGCTGGGATTTTAGCTATTTTAGCTATTCTAAGAAAATGCATCAGCACTGGCAATTAAATTGCCTTTTCAATTTTGCACAGCTTATTAAGTTGTTTTATTGTACAGGAAGATTAGTGTCTTCCATAGAAACAGGAAAATACCTAAGCAGGAGTCCGAGGATTAAAGCTGTGATATCTTGTACCAACCCACTTTGTGAGGGAACTCTGAAAGAGACAGAGGTGTCAATTGAAGTGAGAATGTAAGAAATGGAAATAAAATCATCAGTTGAGCAAGAAGGAAAATACTAAGATGGAATTGGAAAAACTTCCATATATGTGGAAGAATCTCTTAGAGAATGAACCTGAGGAGCAAAACTGTCTTATTTTTAAAAAATCTTAATAAATTCATAAAAACCCAGGAGAACAGTAAGGCTACAAAAAAACTTACTGTCAATAAAAACCTGCTTGGGGCAAAACAAAAAGTGATGGGCAGCTCTAAGAACAAAGCAAAGACCAAGGGCAAAGGAGCAGGAAGGGAATGGGAACCAACACATGGAATTATGGCTTACAAGGCCAGCAGGGATTTTGGATTTCTGAGCTAGGCAGCAGCAGCTGTTGCCTTCGTTGGGGGAGAAACGAAGGCAAGTGGCGACCTGGTTAGAGTGGGCCACGGCGAACACACACACACACACTTTTACAATCCCAGTCGCCGGACAAATCACTCGCTACACTGATGCAGTCGACGGTGAAATGCGTTTATTTCTCGGCAAACACGGGCTTAAGTAACTTCGATAGAGCTGTGATTGGCTAACGCCATGGAGAGGGCGGGGCCTAACTCCTCGTGCATAACGACGTCTTCTGAGCGAACTTTCTAGCTCACCACATTTCCCCCCTCTCCATGACCGATTAAGCCTTCGCAGCTGTGCGAAACTGATGTTAGTAACAACTCGTGAAACATATTAGTAACAACACGCGAACTATTTTAAACGTCTAAATGCAATCGCAACTTGGTTATAACTTATCTAGTCCAACAATGAAAAGGGAACCGAACATTAACACAGGTACAACAACTGCAACTAGTCCCACTAGGGTGAACACATGGGTGGTAAACAGGGCTGTTGGATAAACAGGGAAACTGAACTGGTTTCATTGCCGGAGCATTTGGCCATGACGTTGGAACTTGTCTTCGAGTTCTTTGCTTGGCTGATGAAGCAGGTTTGGCAACGACAGAACACCGAAGCACGAAGATGGAACACGAGGCTGATGAGATGGATCACGGCGGTGAACCTGTCAAAAGAAACTCAAGAGATTTCATTAGTTTCATTGGTTTTGTTAGACAGCACGGGCTTTATGGATTTTAATGGGCACCACTTGATGACATCATCATTTTTTACTGCCCATTACAACTAGCTTCCATTGTTTCTTTAGCGCAGGAAGCTTCTGCTGTCTCCAGAGCAGTCACTGTTTCAGAGGTTAGCTCCAGTTCACTTGCTGTGGTGTCATCACTCACATTCTTTCTAGTCTCTGGCACTGTCTTAGCAGTGCATCCTCCACAGTAACACTCAGTTTGGCTGAATTTCTTCCTCTTCTCTTGCCTGTTACCTGCAGCTGAGTCCGTGCACCAGGGCACTGGCAGAGGAATTCTCGCATGTGTGGGCACGCTCCTGCCTGGACTGCTGGATGGGGACCCGGTGCCCCTCCAGGAGGAGCGCCCGCAGTCCTGGTGCGAGAAGAAGCTGATGGAGGGACTGCTGCGTGGATGGGAGCTAGATGTTCTTCTTCTGTGACTGGTTGGTTCGATGCCCAGATGCCTTGGGGCAAATCTCCTGTCTTTCTCCCCGCTTCTTTTCCCTGTGTTTTTTTTTTTGTTTTGTTTTGTTTTGGTTTTTTTTGTTTTTTTTTTTTTTTTTACTTTTAAAAATAACATTGCCCACTTTATTTTGAACTTCCACGCTATTGGGGCGAACGATGAAGAAATTCTTTTCTTTACGTTTCAGTAGTGGCACAGGTTTGGCTTCACTGCGAAGGGTGGGAAGCAGCAGCAGCTCGTGTTTACGGAGCTGCGGCACCAACCTGGGCCAGGGCTGTGGGGTGTGAGGCATCCCCCGTTCCTCCCGACGGGCTGGGAGCGGGGACTCTCCCTCCGCCACCTTCCCATCCTCTTCAGAGATGCCCTCCGCCGCCTGGAACAGCTCCTCGGCGAGGGCGGCAATGCGGGACGGCGCCTCTTCCCTCAGCAGCTCCCGCAGCAGCGCTTCCACCGCCTCCACCCGTGGCCCCGCCATGGCCTCTCATGTTCGTCACTGCCCGTGTGTGAGGCGCGAGAAAGCTCTTGGCCCCGCCCCTCACCCTCAGGCTCGGCGCCATCTTCTGACGCGTAGAGCAGCGGGGTTTTTTTGGGTTTTTTTTTTTTTTTGGGTTTGGGGTTTTTTTTTTTGTTTTGTTTTTTTTTTTTTTTTTTTAAAACTTCTTCAGGGCTCGCCCCTTTAAAGATGCCCTGAGGCTCACATATTTTCCCGCAGTCTGGTGACCGATTAGTAGCTGGATTGGGGGTTGAGATAAGGGACTGGGGCCGCGAGCGGTTGTCAGTTTTCAACCCCGCACGATCACCAGACGCAGACTGAGTGGCGGCCACCTCCACTTTCGGTGTGATTTTTAAATGGTCCCGGGCCACTCTCCAAGTTTCCCGTTTTAACCACGATCCCTCCAGAGTCCTCACAGCTCCTCCCCAGCTCTCCAAACGTTTACCAGAGCTGGAGACAATCACGTTGTTAGCGCAGGCGTTAGTACACTCCCTCCAGCACCCTGAATGCAGAGTGTCTGTGGTACGGTCTATCGCCCTTGATTTTAACAACTGCATGATTACGTAATCAAAATTCCTTGATTTGCATTGGATGCCACATTGCCTATGCAATCGGGGAACTACCTTGCCAAGCGCATCCATTTCTTGGCGGTACGTGAGCGTCCTCACCGTTGGGGTCAGATCCAGCTGCCTCGACCGCCCACCTCCTCCAGCGCGAGTCCCGTCACCCGGACCGCCCTCAGCCGCGTGTATCGGGGGCTATTCCCTCACCCGAACACCTGGGGGCGATCCCGGGTTTCGGCACCACTATGTTGCCTTCGTTGGGGGAGAAACGAAGGCAAGTGGCGACCTGGTTAGAGCGGGCCACGGCGAACACACACACACACACTTTTACAATCCCAGTCGCTGGACAAATCACTCGCTACACTGATGCAGTCGACGGTGAAATGCGTTTATTTCTCGGCAAACACGGGCTTAAGTAACTTCGATACAGCTGTGATTGGCTAACGCCATGGAGAGGGCGGGGTCTAACTCCTCGTGCATAACGACGTCTTCTGAGCGAACTTTCTAGCTCACCACAAGCAGCTCATACAAATAGGAAATATGGACAGAGGCACTTCGATGTCAGCAAAGGAACCTCTCCTTTTATGCCTGGTTTCTGCTTTAATGGCTACAGAACAAGTTCCATGAGGAGCAGAGGGTGATGCCCGTGCTGGGGATGCAGGCAGGGCTGCCCCAGGTTCTGCTTGTTGGATCCCAGAAACCTGGGATTTTTGAGCTTTCTTTGCTTTCTGGCACTGAGACTCTGGAGAGCACTTTGACATGAGGCCTTGGAGAACGCTCCAAATTTGAGTGATGGAGTTAAAAATCACAGGTGTGTAGTAAAGTAGAAATGTGTGATTTCACATGGTGAAGGGTTTTAAATTTGGGATGTTTATAATATAGTAATAGGTATGGGACAAGATGGAGGATTTTGGGTGCTGTTTCCTTTCTGTGTTCTTCCTCCTTCTTCTTCATGATTTCAGGCAGTAGTTCCTGGCTGGACAGTCAGTGCTGCACTGCGGGTCACAGGAGTTGGTTATTGGGTCAAAAGTATAAATAATATAGGTGTTAATTCTCTATTGGACTGTTAATTTTAAGAGACCTTGTAACTAGCTAGGTTCACCTCCATTTTCTCACTTGTAGCTGGTGGCTAGAAGTGTGGCAGAACTCTCTGTACTTTAGATAAGATTTAATAAACAACCAAGCCCAAACACAAGAAAATTCATCTCCTTCGTGTTTTTAATCCTGGCTCTGAGTGAAGACAGAAGAAACTTCAGACAAACCCTCACTAAGTGGCACAACCACCACCCCGTTCCACTGCTCACACAGCCCAGGGCAGTGCACCCCTGGGGTCCCAGCTCTGGGGGAGCAGGGCAGGCTGGGCTGGGGCTGCAAGGACTCTCATCATCCACTGCTAAAATAGAGCTCCAGCGTGACACTGCAATCCCTGCGTGCAAGCGCGGATCAGAACAATTCACAGACACTTCTAATGAGCTAACTCAGCTGCCACAACACTGACACTTGTCTGAAAGAATTAACAATCACTCCTGAAGGCACTTCTAAACAAAAGCCTCATCTCGGGAAAATGGAAGCAAAGAAAAGTTTAACTCATTCACTGTTGGGAGACCAAGGCACACACTGGGGCTCTGAGGAAGTTGAGTGAGTAATTGAATTTCAGCAAATCAATTATGATTAAATCAGGATGAATTTTTAAAGAGAGGGGGGGAAAGCACCACCAAAAAAATTCTCCTGGGATGAATGCCACCTTCCTAGTTTCCAGCCAGACAGTTATGTTTTAAAATATTTAGCTCAAAATTCAGACATCTGGTTTACTGTGTGTTTGTTTTGCAGGTTTTGTGGCAGAGAGGCTGGCAAGGGATGAGGTCTGCTGTTTAAAATGCTGTGCTGCCTCTGTCTTCTCTGTTTTCAATATATTACCTTATTTAACTGATTGAGAAAGATATGTTAAAAATTGCTAAATCTCACTGCAATGCCAAATAAAATTAAGGATGTGCTTAAGTACTTAATGACATGAAAGGAACAGTCATTCTTCTGTTTTCTTCTTTGTTTACTGGAGACTTGTACTGGGCTCAGTTCATTGCTTTTCAGAAAAAAAAAAAACCAATATAGAAAACTTTGCTAATTCAGTTAAAGAGCTGAAAGCACACAATAAAGCAAAACATCATCCACAAAATCCATGACTTTTCTCTTTTCATGGCAGCAGCACTCGAAGGTGAAACAACATAAAAGGTGGATGTCCTTCATGGGACCACTGCATTCCAGGGAAAAGCCTTCCAGGCTGCCTGGAACTTGGAGAGAAAACAAGGGCAGGGGCAGGAGGCTCCTTAAATTGACCTCTAACTACTGACACAGGGCAGGGAGAAGGCACAACAAATCGAAATCAGGAGGATTTATCTGTTGGTAGCAAAGCAAGGTGCTGCAAAACCTTTCCTAGGATTAATAAAGTCCCTGTTGCTCAGCTGGGGAGGAGCAGATCCTCTGAGCAGCCAAGAGCTTCAGAGCATTGAGGTGTTCTGCTGCTCTCAGAAGTGATGCCCTGCAGCATTGATTCTGTCAACACCGTTCCTAATCCTGACATTTCCCGACATTTTCAATTTTGCAAAATAAAAAGAGTTTAAAATTTTTAGCTTTGACCTTGACATAATGAACTGATGGATCATGGCAAGGAAATGGAGAGAGTCAGAGTGTATTTGTTCCAATCTTGCCTTCTGCTGCTATCAAAACTGCAGATTAAATTATAGGTTTTTTATCACAGAAACTATACCTGGAAAATTGATATTCTTCCTGTGGTGGGGGGGAAACAATGCAAATACTCCATCTTATACTGGGATAGAAGTCCAAATTACATTTTAATTCAGGAAAAGTTTTCAAAAGAAAACATTTGGATACATTTTTTTTCAGTTTGCCCAATTTAGTGACCTGCCCATAATCTAAATGAATGTGAATATCCAATCAAAAATCCAGAGATTTTGCTTTGGTAACATGCAAAAAGTAATATGTTGTGCTGACCCCTGGATAGGCAAGTGCTTGGTATGTTAAACTCTTAGAACTTCTCTCCTATTAAGAATTTGAAATAAAATGCTGAGAAATTAAAATATGTACATTACTAATGGTCTGCTCTGTGTGATTCAGGGGCCAATCAAGTCAAAAGGCAAAGCAGTTTCTCTTCTTGCCTTAGTCCCTTTCTTCCTACTAAACACACTTCATAAAAAGAGCAGTGACACAAGAACCTGAGACGAAATCACAGGTGTGACACAGACACTCTTGTTTCTGCCTTCCATGAGTTAAAAGAAATGTCACTGTTTGTATGGTAAGATCAGCTGTGATCAGCTCCTCTGAGAGCATCACTTTGTAGCACAAAATCTACTGGTTGTGTTGGGTAAGTCTCTTTGTACAATCCCAACAGCAAAAGGCGTAAGACTTGAGATTGGGGAAAAAGAAGTCTTAATTTGCTTAAGCAAAACAGCTGTTTTGTCATAATATTAATACACATTCCTTTTTTTCTGTCTGCCTTCCTTCATTCTTCCAAAAGAAATAAAGACATAAATAAATACATAAAGAAAGGCTTTATGTACTGAAATGTCTATCTTTATTATTTTTAACCTATCTCATACTGCCTTCACATGTCAGACAGACTGAGGAGAGCAGTCATGGCAAACACCCAGACAGGGCAGGGACACACAGGTCACCCAGGCTTAGACAAAGGTGTGGGACCCCAGGTGTGTGTGGGTCTGCATTCCTGTCTGCAGCAGGATGAGCTCTGAGGAGCTGGCAGCACCATTTGTTCTTTCAAGGCAGCCCCAGGAGCCTGCGAGGGCCAGTGAGGAGCCTTCAGCCTGTGGGATCTGCATGGTCTGCACAGGAACAGGCCATGAGCCATGCTGCACCACAGTGACTCCAAAAAGACTTGGCAGGGATGGTGATGGATTCATACCTCACCTTTTAAAATCATTCCCAAGTCACTGTGCCCCTGAACAGCTCTTTCCAGTGGGTTTCTGCAAAAAATAAAAAGGGAATGCTAAAGCGAAAAAAGAACTGAGTGATGGTGGTTCAAGTGGGGACAGGCAGGACCTGAGCAGCTGGCAGATGAGGAAAAAGGAGACACCACAGAGGAAAAGGTGGGAAGGAGCCAGGAGAAGTGGAGGTTAGCACAGGTGGGGGACTAGTGAGGATGTACCTGAAAATCAGAGAACCACGGACTATGTTGAGTTGGGTTGAGAGGAACCTCAAAGCCCTTCCAGTCCCCCCCTGCCATGGCAGGGACACCTCCCACTGTCCCAGGCTGCTCCAGCTCCAGTGTCCAACCTGGCCTTGGGCACTGCCAGGGATCCAGGGGCAGCCACAGCTGCTCTGGGCACCCTGTGCCAGCCCTGCCCACCCTGCCAGGGAACAATTCCTGCCCAAGATCCCATCCATTCCTGCCCTCTGGCACTGGGAGCCATTCCCTGGCTCCTGTCCCTCCAGCCCTTGCCAACTGTCTCTCTCCATCTTTCCTGCAGCTTCTTCAGGCCCTGCAAGGCCACCCTGAGCTCAGTCCAAAGCTTCTTCTCTCCAAGCTGAACAATCAGATGGTTTAAAAACTTTATAGTTTCTTTCTGTCATTTTAGACATTTCAAATTCTTCCACAGGTTTCTCCCACATCAAAAATCTAACTGGAAGGATTAAATTCTGGCTTGATAAACACAGACCTTCTCTCTTTTCTTCTGTTTAAGACTCTTCATCTTCATTTTGGAAGGGCTGATGTTTACAGATGGTGCACACACAGGCAGCAATAGCTGTGTCTCCCCCAGCTGAGGCCAAGCCTGCTCTGTCCATCCCTGTGACCAGTCCCTGGGGCAGGGTGACAGCTCCAACCCCAGCACACGGAGCTGCAGGGTGGCACAGGCTCTGAAGTGATAAAAGAGATCATCAGTAACCCCCTCCAGACATGTGCTCCCAAAAATGACCAGGACCTTCAGCCAACTAATCAGGGCTGGGATTATCTGTAAATTCCTCTCGTGGAGAAATGTTATAGAATTGAAATGCTGAACCAAGACAAGGAGCTCAGAGCCATCTGTCCACTCTGCCACCTCTTCAGACAGGCCCAAGGATGAGTTTGCAGAGGCTGACAGTGCTGCTTTCAACATTGCTTATCTCCAGCATGATCCATATTGGCAGTTTTGACTTCAATCTACTTCTTTGTCTTCCAAGCACTTTAAATAAATCTTCTCTTCCTGCACTCAGTGCTAGCAGTTAATTTTCTCTAAATTCAGTAAAGCATCTATCCTGATTTAACAGACATCTGGGAGAGACAGGAGCAACAACAGTGGTCGTGGAAGCTGCAGGCTGGCTCCAGAGTACCTCGTAGCAAATGTCTTGGGTCAGCAGTTCAAGCTACATTCAGAACAAAGATAGATTTTTCCACATTGCAGCCCAGCCACTTTGTGTCTTAGTCAAATCTTATTGGAGTCAAAGAAAATGACCTGGACTGGACCTTTTGCTTGTCAAAAGCAGCTGCTTTCCAACACTTTACAAGCCCCATATTTCTTTCTGGCTGCTCAATGGCAACCAGTGAAATCCGAGGAAGAGCATTCAAAACAGATCTGTCTACCTGCACCTCACCAACCAGCCTGGAAGGGAAAACAGCTGTTTGGAGTCATCATATTCCATTTATGAGAACACACCATCCAGTGTGGTGAAAAATCTCCAAGAACTGTTTCCCTTTAAAATGTTTTCCAAGAAAAATCCAATGTCCCACCATGGCAAAGAGTGTGGTTACGTCACGAGCACGATGCAAAAAACACTTTGTGCTGGAAACAGCCATGTCAGTGGGAAAAGGCTGTTTGCTTATTTTTATTTTCCTTCTACAATTGCAACTGTCATGTAAACTCTTTAATAAAGAGATCAGAGCTAGTCACTAAAGTGCTAGTCAGAAATGCCAGGCAAGCACTGCAGAAATCAGCATTTTAATTTGAGTTTTGAACAGAATGAAGCCTTAACATAGCTCTCAAGCTATTTAAATATGGGGGAAATTAGCTGAATGAATGAAAGAAAATAACACAGCTGGCAACTATTTACAAAGAGCAGACTGACTTTTCTAAGTTCAAACAGGGCTGTTAAGAAATAACTTCTTATAAATGATGCAAAATCAGATGTTGTACAAATATACATCTCTATCTCTCCAGATCAAGACTTTGACAATAATTAATCATAATGGAAGTTTCTCCAAGAAAACTCAAAAATACTTAACTCTGAAAGAGCCTGCAAATATTTGGTTAATATATATATATATATAAAAGTGTGTGTAAATGTGTGTTTATATACACACAGTTGAAACTACTGCAAAGTTTGCAAAGTTCTTTTAGAAGGATCTCTTCTTTCTGTCATTATTTATGTTCACTGAATTATTCTGTAGCATCTGGGAAGACTAATTTAGGCAAAGAAAATTTCCAGCTAAAAGCAACATTCAAGGTTTTTTTCCATTTTTTGGAACTGCAGTAACACAACAGCTACTCAAGAGATTACACACAGGCTGCTCCACCCTATTCCTGGTCTGGCTCCCAGCAGCTGTCCAACATATGGCTCCAAGTTCTTGAGAAGTTTATTTTGACATCAGAACGATACAAAATGTAAAGCTTTTCCCTCTGCAGAAGCCTGGAGTGGGACAGGAGCAGCAGGGGAACCTGAGCTCCTCAGCATCCTGCAAAGGGACAGAAATGTTCCTTGCATGCAGGATCCCAGCTCTGTCCTGCAAAATTCAGCTGGCAGAAATGCTGCAGCTCATTTTTAAAGAGAGACAGAGTGGGAGAATAAATAAAAAGGTGGCATAATAAACTCAGGAGATGTGCAAATAAAAAGCTTCCAGGCATTCAGGTGCTGATAAAACTGAAAGACCCATGGACAGTTGTGTATCTGTCCCCACTGCCTGTCCTGTCTCCCACTAGTGCCAAGAGCAGGGGTAACCCAGCCCTTCTTGTTCTAATAATACACAGAATAGAGCTCTTTGCTTCATTTTTCCACAATTTGTACAGGTCTGCTTATTTTATGTCAGTCTTTTTTGCAAGGCAAATAATTTCTTTCCATGGCACACCCTGCAGGGCTTTGCTTGGGACTTTTTGATTTTAAAAAATGGTTTTTTAAGCTTGATGGGTTTGCAAAAGTGTTTAAATTTGTTTGATTTTCCACTTACACCTTTGCTAGCACAGCCCCACAAAATCCTTCAGTGGTAACCTGCTCCAAGATGAGGAGGAGGAGAAACCAGACTGCTGACCTTGTCTCTGCTGCCATTCCAAGATGGAAATGCAGACCTAATTCTCTTTCCTGGCACAGGATCTGGCTGCTGCATTGTCCAGGAAGCAAACTAGGATCACATTTGCTACCTGTCAGCCAAGGAGTGCATTCTACTGTGGCTGGGGGCCATGAGAACTCATCTTGAAGATGACAATTCATCACTTGTTTAACAAAGCAGAGGAGCCCCCGCCACAACTGGGTCTGTCCAGCCTTCCACAACAAGGAGCTTCTAATGTGTCCCTGCTTTTATTCAAACCTGGGCACATTTTCATTCCACCCTGAATGATTTCTCCTTGCCAGTGCATTTGAAACCCATTCAGCAGGTGGAATGTTCCAGCATATCACAGCTTTAAAAGCCCAGGTTCCTCTTTGAGGCTTTCGTTCCTACAGGATTGAGTCTAATCATTTCCAGTACCACTGAACAACTTAATAAGCTGCAAAAACTTGATAAGACAATGTAATTGCCAGCTTTTATGTATATTCTTAAAATAGCTACGTTCCTCATAGAGGCTGTGCAGGATATAAGTGTTAGCAGGAACAATTAAGGAACTGAAACAATTGAAGCAGATTAGAGAATTATAGCAAGCGAAAACTGTAAAAAATTCCAAACAAATTGTCCTTATTCCTTGTCTCACACAAACAATAATTTCAGGTACTGGAACAAATTACTCAAAACCAGAAAATCACTATGAGAAATAAAGGTAATATTTACCCATACTGCAGGAAAAATAGGTATAAAGAGCCTTGCATCAGTTCAGGTAATTGAAGATGCTGGAATGAATGAACTTTCTCTCCCACATTTCAGCTATTCAATTCAGTGGAATAATACAGTAATTTCCTTATTTGAAATATTGGTGTTCAACACATCAGCAGGTAGAAGGTGCAGTCTTTATTGTAAGTTATTTCCATCCCCTCACCCAAGACCAGACTCCTCCTGTTGTGTGGAAGCCTCAGGGCTCCCTCTCTGTGCCCTGGTCCTGCCTGCAACAGGCTGGACAGAAACTCATTATTTCAAGTTTATCTGATACAGCCTCAAACAAAAGGCAGGGTCACACTCTCTCCTCTGTTTTATTCCAGTAATTCCATCTCAACAACTTCAGGGCTTACTCATAAACACCCTTTGGAAGTTGCTTCCCTTTCTCATCCAAAGCTAAAAAAGCTCAGCTCCCTTGAATACTAACACAGCTGTAGAAAAACAAATAGAATCACAGAAGAGTGGCTTTCCTCCAACCTTGACTGCTATCAATAAAGCATATTTTCTTCTCTCTATCACATTTTAATGTATGCTTTGCACCAACACTGTCAGCAGTAATATAGGTTGACTGTTCTATTATGCATCATATTAAAAAGACAGCAAGGTTTTTGCAGGGCAACCAAAGGGTGAAAAAAAAGGATTTGTAGGAAAGTGGTTTGGAAGACACTAAATTAATCTTGCACTCCAATCAATCTGCAAGTGAAAAGATACTTGACTCCATCTGTCAGCAGAGTCAGACAGGTATCTGATCAACTCCATGGAAATCCTTTTATAAACTCAAGCTCTGATGAATGCTGTAACCTTACTTGAAGGAATGGCAGTGCCTTGTACTCACATGCATGGTAATGGAGGTGAAATGTGAAGTCTGAATATCTGATCAAGGCATTTCTCTCTTTCATAAAAGAGATCTCTCCATTAAGTATTTAAGCAAACAGCACTGTTCTATCAAAGGATGAGACTTCTAAAATAATTATTTTGAAATTTCCCCATGACAGAAAACGTCTACATTACATAACAGACAAATTCCAAATATCTGCTCAGTGCAGTACATCTGAATAATAATAAGAAATAATCAAACTAGGACATTTCCAACCAGTATTCTTGAAGATTTCCTGCCATACAAAGTCATGCTGTCATGATAATCAACATAACATTTTATGCATTTAAGTCCAGCAAAATCAAAGGAAGTGAAATTACTCTGTAATTCTGTCTTTGCCCACTTGAAAGTCCAGATCAGTGTGAAATTTTTCTAGGACATTTGATAATCAGATCCTTCCTTACCTTGTTCCTCCAACACTCTATTACAGAAAGCAATAGAGTAACCTTATACATTAAGGGTGTTAAACTCATTTCAGTCACATCCAGCAGTTACAAAGCAGCTGCTTCCTGAAAACCAAAGGGAAGCTGGGGTGCCAAAACTGCACTCAAAGCCAGGGCTTGGCTTGTCCACGTTTGCTTTTGCTCATCAGTTCAGATTGTGGTGAAATCTGTTAAGAAGCACCATGAAGAGATGTTTATGAGGAGGCTCCAGGATGAGCAGAGCATGGAGCAGCTCTGCTGGCAGGAAAGGCTGGCACAGCTGGGATTGTTCACCTGCACAGGAGAAGCTTTGGGCTGAGCTCAGGGTGGCCTTGCAGGGCCTGAAGGAGCTGCAGGAAAGATGGAAAGAGACAATTGGCAAGGGCTGGAGGGACAGGAGCCAGGGAATGGCTCCCAGTGCCAGAGGGCAGGAATGGATGGGATATTGGGCAGGAATTGTTCCCTGGCAGGGTGGGCAGGGCTGGCACAGGGTGCCCAGAGCAGCTGTGGCTGCCCCTGGATCCCTGGCAGTGCCCAAGGCCAGGTTGGACACTGGGGCTGGAGCAGCCTGGGACAGTGGGAGCTGTCCCTGCCATGGCAGGGGTGGGGCTGGGTGGGCTTTGAGGTCCCTCCCACCCCGAACTAGTCTGGGGTTCTGTGAAAGGCAGCAGAGGAGCTGCAAGGCTCATTCAAACCTCAGATGGACTTCCCAGCCCACGCTGTGCTTTGGTGGCCCCACAGTGACTGTGGCACTGAGCCCTGAGCAGTTCCATTTCCAGCTGGCTCAGGTTGGTCCCTCCTGCAGCCACGCTCCAAAGAGGAACAGGGCAACAGTAGGAGCTTCTTCATTTTTCCCGTTGTGTAATGACATTTAGGAGGGAAAATGTGGCCCTGAGCCACCATGGGAGGCTGTGGGGCTCCCAAGGCAGCTGCTCTGCCGTGGTGCTCTGAGATGGGAGCTGCCCCTGCAGAGGGGACAGAGCCTCAGCAGCTCCGGCTGAACACACACCTCCACGAGGAGATTGTTCCCTCCAGTCCATCCCAGCCAGACCTGCCTAAATCCAGGCAAACAGACATTCCCTTCACACCTGACAATGCTGCCTTTGGCTGGAAGCTGATAAAAATCTTCACAGAAGCAGAAAGCAGTGAGGGATGAAAGCAGGAGGAAACAAAAAAGGTGTGGGGATAGAGTTGAATATAGAGGTCGAGAATACTTTTTTCCCCACTAAGAACAAGGATCTACCATTCCACATTAAATACATATGCTAAAACATACAACTCAGGTGGGAATGAAACCTCACAGAGCTCAGGCCCCTTGGTGCAAAATGATCACTGACTCCAGGGCAAGGTTTAGCTCAGGTATGTCCAACAATAAGGTTAAAAGCCTGACAGGAGCAATGTTTTGTCAGATATCAACTCCTCTGTCTTATTCTGTACTGGAAATGGGGGAAGAGGGTATTCTAGGGAAATACCACCTTCATTCAATATTAGGAGGTCCTGGAATCTCTGAGGCGCACAAGAGCACAAGCACCTGCTGTGCTTTTCCTGAAAACTTGTCATTTGCCACATGGAAAGAGGAGACAGACAGAGGGAGGGGAGGTGTTGAGTCCAAGTGTGGGTAGCTGCATCACTGACATTTAGCAACAGTAGACTGACTTTCAGTGCTGAAAGGGAGCCAGGAAGACTGAGAAGAAAGTTTGCAGTATCTGAAAAATACTGCAAAGACAGAAACTAAAATATAAAGAAGAGCAACACAGCAATTGCTATTTAAATGACAAGCAGATACTAACTTTGGAGCTAGGTATCTATGGGAACTTCTTCCATTCCCAGCAGATGAGTTCAAATCAAGGGCAGGGCCAAGTGCTCTGTACTTATGTGGAAATTTTTAGACCAGAATCCCACTTTATGTGCTGACTTGGGCCTAAGTGAACCCATCTAGATTAACAGCTTTCAAGGGTGTACCCTTACTCCATTATTACAGAGATAGAAGACATATGCCACAGTGTTAGAGATAGTCCATGTATAGAGTTAAAATGAATAAATAAATCCAATTTCAGAGCAGCTTCTGATCTCAGAAGGTGTTTCAGCTGCAGTTATAGTGATGGCAAGCAATGACAATGCATGACATCAAACCCAACAGATATGTAGTCTGGGACAACAAAACAACAATTCTGTGACTGAAGTTCCCCCATGTCAATCTGGAAATGTCTGTTCATGACTCAGCAGGTGCTCTGGGAGACAATGACAGAGGAAAGGCCTCTCTGTCTGTGAACATGCCACACAAAATAAGGCCGTGTCTGCAGGACAGCTTTTCAGTTTCAGAACCAAAATTTGTATTCCCAATGCAGAAGACCCCTGCTTGCCACAGCCAACTACCCTGTTGTACAGCAGCAGGTGCTAAAACCCCACTACCTTCATTGATTATTGAGGCAAAATTTACAAAAGCCTGTAATCTGGGCACAGCCCAAAGTGGTGGCACTTTTCTTGGTTTGACCTCGCTGACTTACAGTGATAATTGTTCACTGTAGGCACTGCACCTTAACACATCAATAAAGTTCCTGAAAAATCTCAGAACAGGAAATTCTGACCGAATCTCAGATTTTTCACAGCCATGTTTTCCTTGGGAGTAAGGATGCTGCAAGATAAAAACTGGCAAGGGAAGAGAATATTGATTTCAAATCTAGCAGATGAGAAAACATAAACACATCTGATTGTGGACATTAAAACAGTCACAAGGGGTTGCACTGAATAATAATAATAATAATAAAAAGAGAGACACAAATAAATCCTTGAATAATTTAGAGAAAAGCACACACAGAATATGACATAGCTCTATTGCCTACCAGCCTATGGGTTCTCTCCTCCACCAAATAAATCCCGGGCTCTTTCTTGCTGAATTGTGGCCATTGCCACCAGAACTCTGCATTAATATTCTCACTAGAAAGGCAAAACTGCTCTAGCAGAGAGCTTGCAGCAAAATAACTCTTATCTGCAAAAGAGAATATCATTGTGGACTCCAGCAAGAAAGAAGTAGATGCAAGAATGTTGAAGAAAGAACAGAAAACCACTGCAAGAAGATAAATTATTTACAAATAATTCCATCCAGGAGCACAACTCCCTCCTCCCCCACCTTTTTTAAGTCACATTCTTTTAAGCCATTGATTTCAGAAAAAAAACAAAGAGGTGCTGAAAGATAAATGATAGTTTCAAAACTACACAGCACACTTAACAAAAGGGGAGAGAAAGGAATACCAACAGTGTACAAATAACAGACTAATCTAAGCAGTATTTATTGGCATTAGTTATTCTTTAAAAAATGTACAATTGCTCTTTTATCATAAGCACTTCACATTAATCCAAGCTGTATCTGGTGAGTCTGTTGTGTGTGTGCCAGCTTTCACAGAAGTGAGACGTGGTTATTAGGCTCTTAAGTGAAACATGTGAAACTCAGAAGATGGTCGAGATCATTTGTGCATTGTAATTGAATACTGGAAAAAAAAAAGATATTTTTATCACATCTTAATAGAGCCTCTGGATTAAATACTAATGAATGTGCCACCACAGTTTGCTGTTAATCAACTGCATGTCAGCATATATTCTGAGTGGCATTTAAATTATAAAGTATGGTGAGATTATCTCTAGTCTTGCAAATTACCTCTTTACAAAAGTCACAGTAAACATTTTGTGTCCACTGGAGGTATCATTAGTCCCCTGTTCACTCTCTGCATGGTTCTCTGGATTACAGGCTGGCTCAGGCTGTGGATGGAGCACTTGGACCACCTCAGAAAAACGCAGTTGCAAGTTTTAAGGCTGACCTTTGGAGATGCAGGCTCCAACCACCAAGCTCATTAACAATTGTCTCATTAGGTTTATGTGCAGCTGGTGACGTTCTCCACAGCTGGGACTACACTGAGCGCTGAAAACGCTGAGAAATCCATCACCAGTGCTGTAGCCAGGACTCCAGCTCTCAGAATAGTCCAGGAGGGATAGGAAATGACAATCCTGTTGGGAGATGTATAAGTTGAAGCTCAGTCTTAGCTCTGTCTGAAAAATGTCCATCAGGTAAAACGAGAGACTGAAGAAAGATGTATGAATGGGGGGACAAAGCAATTAGAGGGAATAATTGATGCAGTATCTGTAACAGTATCACAAATAGTTACTGTGGGTTTAGATTTTAAAAAGTAATAGAAAATCAATTCAGTGAATAAGCAAACCATTTTGTTGATGAATAACTGGGACAAGGAAGGAGAGAATTGGTTTTTAGGCTTCCTCATGTTTGAACAGTCTATTAGTATTTGACAAAAATTATAATTGAAGTGTCAGCTCCATCACATAATGTAAACTAAGGCAGGAAGCTGGATAAGGGGATGGAGTTGTCAGAGTGTAACAAAGCCTTCCAGAGACTCAGTGTGTATCAAATAAATCACATATAGCACAGGCACAGCCATTAAAGCAGGACTCCAACAGGACAGGTAAAGAGGGACTTCACTGAAAAAATCCACATCTGTCAGAGCACAGAAGAAATAAAATCATTTCTGCCAAGACAGACAGATTCCAGTGGCCCCAAAATTTGCCTGAAATCTAAAGCAATAACATGGAAAAACCTTGAGGAATGACTAAAAACCTTGAAGAAATCTTGGTTGTTTTTTTAGCACAATGAAAAGGGGAAAAATGACACATTAGTTCTAACTTATGATTTTGGGCTCTCAAATCTTGAGCTTGGCCACTAACCTCAAACCACCAGCTGACCTTAGGTATAGACTTAGGGCTTAGTCAGGCCCAGTCAAGGAGTAAAGGGAAATGCCTTGAGAAGACAAAGAATCTCCAAACTTCCCAAGCATCCACATATGCAAGACATGTTTTTCATTCATCATTGCAGCTGTTCATGTGTAAAACTTCCCCCAGATGGAGCAAAAATGTCAGGTCTGGAGGAAAGCTTGGGGTGTGCAGCATCTTTTCCCATCCTTACCTAACTCCTGTAATCTCTACCCAATCCACTGAGACCCAACCACTCGGAGTTGTGTGGAGGTTCTGTGCAGCAGACTCACCTTATTCCTTCTGTTTTGGCTCCACCATCCCTGCTCAGTACAAAGAAGCAATTGTCCTTATTCATAGGTGGGAGAGTGAGATTGTTACCAAGGAAACGGGCTCAGTTTGACAGAGATTTGGAAACCCAAACCCAGCTGGAGATGGGAAATCTGAGTATCCTCCCCCAGAAAACATTTGAAAACTAGATGCAATCTGGCAGCAACTGAAACCCAGTTAACTCTTAACTTCCTTCCCTTTGTGAATCCATCTTTCAATTTCTTTATCTACTTTTAATAACTCTCTTCTTTGGCTACATGGGTTTGAAGGAAATAGCAGTGAATCCCCCTGAGAGACAACATCCAAAAGGGACACAGAGATATATTTTTGGATTTAGAGCCATCACTCTCCCATAGCCAGGTGAGAAAGTCCAACCTGTTCCCCCAGCTACACACGCAGAACTCCCACTTTGAATGGAGCTCAATCAGCAGGACCAAGAGCAGAAGTTCTGCTGGGGCTGGAGCTCAGCCCCCAGCCTTGCACAGCACAAATGTGCCATTGATTACTCGGAGAGGGGCTGTAACAAGGATTAAATGCCCCAGGACAGATCCTGAGCTGGTGTAAATCCACAGCAGCCCCATTGATTTACTCCAAGTCAGAGGAGAACAAATCAAATTTACACTGAGTTGAGCATGTGAGGCCATCACATTTGAGGAAGTGGAGAGTGGAAAATGATATTGCACAGAGGGGATAGATCAGTGCAATGTAAATACAATAACAAAGCAAGAGTAGGCAGGAACTGCTGGAGGTGAAAAGTCCAGGAGTAATGGCTGCAAGCTAGACAGGAGTAGATCCACTGCACAAAGATACATTTTAAAGAATGGACTTACAAGAGAATTTTTTTTTCCCTCTAAAGGAATAGCTTGGGTTTTTTCTAGACAGATTTTGCATTTTGTTTATGAGCTTTACTGGCAGGAAGAGAATTTTAAGAGGGTGAACTCTCAACAGCTGGAGAGGACTGAAAACCATAGATGTTTTTTGAAATGTTTCTGTAGAAGCCTGGGCACAGCAGATTGCACTTCAGCAGGATGAAGCCTGCTCCACTGTGGAGCCCAGCAAGTGAATCACACAGAAATCACCTGTTCCTGTTCAGAGCAATTCCTGCCCTGTTCCTCTTCCCAGTTCTGTATTGGACACTCACACAGAGGTCACTGATCCTGCCTAACACTTTCTGCACCTCAGAGTTTTTTTTATTTTTTTTACTGAACTGAAAACCTGTGAGGAATTTGGTTTTGGATGGACCCAAAAGGCTTTTTTCCTCCTCCTGAAACCAGTTAAAATATCTGAGGGTTCTACAGAAAGTCTTCCATGAGATACCAACAGGAGGCTTCCAGAGTATGACCCAAACTAAAAATCCAGAGAGTTGCTTCCCAAACTAATGAGCATTTTCGTCTTATTTCACCGTGTTTTCTGACAAGCCTATAATTTGAGGCAGGAACCTGAGCTATAATTTGATACATCAACTGTAAATTTTCTTGGTTTTCCCTAAGCCAGCCAGTTAATACTATTTACAGTGCTGTCATTGTCTGGCATTGATGTACAGTAATGTAATACCAAGTCAGGTACTGTGACACATTTTAAATTAAAATGGAGAAGATTGTCCTTTCCCATATCAAGTTCCACTGCCATTAATTAGTCACATATTGTTCCTGAAATTTAATTGTTTAAAGCCATGATGTTAATTCAGAGATTTACAGGTGGAGATTGCCAGCTGGCGAGCACTAGATGAGAAATGACATTGACCTTCAAACGTGTGTCTGCCTCAACCCTCTGAGAGATCACCTTGTTCAGCTGGAAAAACAAAATCCAGCTCTTGACTGGGAGCATACAACGACCTTGAGAGCTGGTCTAATTCAGGCACATTTAGGAAAAGATCAAATTAACTTTTCATACTTCCTGATTCTGATTCCAAATTACAAAGTAAGATTTCTTTGGTTGGTTCCCAAAGTTAAGATAGGATGATTTAGGTCACTCTTCATCTCCACAGGCTGTGGCATCACTGCTTTGCTGGACAAACTGGACATTATCCAGGGTCCAGGCTCCCCACAGGTAGAAAAATATCCTTGGTGGCTGAAACAACATTATTGACATTCTGCCATGGCACGAGAGACAGCCAAAGTTCCCAAACTGGAGGAGGATTCTCCTCTCACATCAGATGCTGGCCATTAAAGTTTCAAAAACTGGAAGCTCTGTGGTACAGACTTACCAGGAAGCCATGAAAGCCAAAATTTCTTAGTTAATTTTGAGGTTTGGAAACAGAGACACAACATTTACGACTATTTGATTCTAGTTTTGTGATAACAACAAGATTGTGCTCACCGTTGCAAGATCAAGTGGGAAATTATTTGTACTCAAGAGGCAGCTGCTAGAATTTATCCACATTCTGGAGCCAGCAACCTGCTCTCAGATTTCCATTAAGTCCCAGTAAACATTTGGTCTTAAAAAAATACTAATCTTCAGTTTAAATATTCGGTATTATACCATAGATCAGGTTGGAGGTTTAACGTTCTTGATAGAGAGAGACAGAATTAGAAACGTCTTTAGAAAAGCATTCTTGTTATCAATCATGTCATCTTGAACATGTTTAGAAGCTTGCTGCTGGCACCAGGAATTGATATTTTATTCAAAAGAATGTATTTAAAGAAAATGACAGCACTTTTCAATTCAGCTTTTCTAAAACAAGAAATCTTTCAAGTCTTCCAAGCCATGTGGATTTCAACATCCCAGTGATTAAGACTATTTTCAATTATACATGCTTTCCCCATTATTTTTTCATAGCTTTAGGGCAGATTTTCAACACTCTGCATGAAGAATTAGACACACAAATCAGTCACAACTATTAATGGGAATTGCACAGATGGTGGAAGAACTGGTACAGAACAAGAAAAACCAACTCAAACCATCAAAAACTTGAGAAAAGCCTGCCGTGAACTTTGCGGGCTGGGTGGATCTGCCATTCCCATTTCTCCTCTTGCCAAGTTGCAAACCTCAACAGACAGCCCCAGAAGTGGAAATGGCAAACAGCCACCAGAAAATCAGAAATGGGGAGAGAACTTCCACAGTTTCAGAGAGCAACCTTTTGTTCTGGATAAACAGAGCTGGATGACCCTGGGTGATCTTCATGTGCCGCAGCCTCTGGGTGAGCAGTGCAGGGGTCTCCACCTGAGAGAAGAGACATTTTGATGTTCCCATGTTTCTCTGTGGCAATTTGAAAAGAGTAGAGGACTACAAATGAACTGGGAGAAAATTTAGAACATACTGGTCTGGTTTATCTGGGTGTTCATAAGAAAAAGATCTGTGATTTAAACAGTATTTGCATTTTCTTAACCAAAGGAGCTATTAATGAAATTGCAGAAACTCACTTCCTGACACCCCCCTGTTGCCTCAGCAATCCACTTTCCTCCAAGAAATGATCTCTCTATTCTAACTTCATCAATATAACTTCAAAAATCACTTAATTGGAACATTAATGAAACCAAACAGATCTCAGGCTAACATTTGTCAGACTTTAATTCTGTGAAGGGAGCTCCCATTTTCTTGTATGTCTTTAAGAGAGCTGCAGACAGAGGAGGTTCCACGAGTTGAAAGAATTGAGAAGATGACACAAAGAATGGCTGAAAGCAAGTCCAAACTCACTACTGCCATTTCCCCCACCCCTACTTCATATATTTTTGTGGGCAAGAAATGGTGTTTGATTTTGCTGCACCCTTCATTTTCTCATGGCATTATAAATTAATTTGAGGAATGCCAACCATGTTTGAACTTAAAGCCAATGCAAGGAATCCAGGCCAGCAGTTACACACCATGATATTCTGAACTACAACACTGCATTGTCAATGTGTCCCTCCCCACACACACTCCTTACTGTGTTTGGAATGTGCAGTTTCAAAACTCAGCTCAAGTAATCTTGGTTTTGCCCTCAAGCGCAAGTGTAGTTCAAAATCACTCAGGCTGGGGTTTTTGACCAAAATTATTCTCCTTTTGTATATTCTCAGCCAGCAAAATACAAAGTGCAGCTGAAACCTCCAATCAATCCTAGCCCGGCTATTAGGGTCGGTGGCTACACTGAACTCGGTGATTTTATGCAGAAAGAAAATTTGTCCTGATTGCTCGGGAGCTAAAAAGCTTTAATAATAGAAAACAACAAACAGTAAGCCAAACAGTTTGTACTGAACTGGGAAAGATGGTACAGGGAGGCTTCTTCCATCCATGATGGCAAATGGCCAAAAGCAGTGCTAGGGCATGGCAGGGGTATTTATAAACTTGGAGGGAGGGAGGAATTAGGGCAGGGTTTAGGTAGAGTATCCAATAGGGAAGGACAATTAGGAATATTAAAATTATTGCAGCAAAAAAAAAAAAAATCATAGCAAGGGAAGCAGAGAACTGTCTGGCAATTATCAACATACTGGAACTGGAGGATTCTGGGGGTGATTTTTTACTCACCACTATTGCAAGGGTTTTCCCATGGCCTTAAATTGTGGCCATCTGCACTTTTTTTGGAGCTAATCCCAACATACAACTGTTCACTTTCAGATGGAGGAAAGTATCGTGATGTGGTGTTCTCATTATCCTGACAGAATTTCTTTGAATGGAATTTAATTTCAGCATGGTTTGATTGGAGTTATCTAGGAGAATAACAGTAGAGCAATAAACTGTATAAAACTCTACAAGTGTATGAAGTGCAGTCTTGATGGAGATGTTGGACATCCTGAAGAGTTGCTGCCATATTCTGTGCTCTGTGTCTCAATGCCCAACTGCAGACCATAACATTGTTGTATCCCTTGGTCGTTTTTCTGGCTCCCTAAAAAATTAAACTCTGCTGTCATTTCAGATGTTCTGGGTTGCAGTTTGGTACACAGACAAAGACTGAAATAGGTATTTTTTATATATACAGAACTCCATCATTTCTATGACTCAGGCACTTTTAGAGTTAAATTCAAATTCTGGATCAAGAGGAAGTTTCTGAATCAAACCCAGAACAGCAAAAGGGTGAACAAATGGAAAGTGTACAGCTACAAGTTATGAATCATATTTCATAAAATTGGTTGCATCTGTTTTCTGATCTACTTCTCTGAAGCTATCTCTTCTCTTACTTGCAAGTTTAATTCTTCTGCAGCCCCATAAAGACAGCAATTCAAGGCAGTAAAAAGGGCGTGTGCTTTGCAGTACACCTTTGTAGGCAAAAGGCATTTGGAAAATGTTCCCCTTCACCCCTAAAACTGATTGCTGGCACGCTAGGATTCCCAGGTTCTGCTGGGAGAAAGCAAGAGTGCCCCTTTCTGACGAGGTCTCCAGCTTCTTATTCAACCTTCATTTGGAAAACAAGGATCTGGAAAGAGAGAAGGGAGCAAGCAGCGCATGGAGCCTCAGCAGCAGGCAAAGCTGGAGGAAGGGCTTGACCCAAATTTAGTTACTTCAAGGATGACTCAGGGAAGTGAAGAACAGTTTGTGACTTCACAGAATGAAATTTGTCTCCCAGCCATAAAAGGTATATTTAAGGCAGGTGTCAGACAGCATCCCTTCCAAGGAGAAAATTTAGTTTAAAATAGAAAACAAACAAACAAACAAACAAACAAACAAAAAACTTAAAGCATTCTCTTTTCATCGAAGGTGTTTCTAAATACCTGACCAGTGCTCACTTGGCAGCATTTCTTGGCATATAAAGATATTTACAGGAGTCACAAATAATTTGTGGTTTCAAGTACCAAAATCTCACTAATGTTAAGTGTTCACCTGCCTTAGAGGACTGTAAATGTTTACAAAAATTGGAAAGAAGACATCTTCTAAGCCTAACACTTTGGTATTTGTGCAAAATGGTTTAAAAATTTATATTACTGGGATTTCTAGTTGCGGTTTTTTGTATGATCTTTGCAGGGGTGATTTGAGTTCTTATTTGAGAATCAGGAATATTTATGTATTTCATGCCACAAGGTCTGCTACAGAAGAAAATCTTGCGAACCACTGAAAAGGAGGTAGATAATAACCTAGCACATACATTGCTCTTTCCCTTGACACCTCTTGGAACCACAATGGCAAAGGATGTGAGTAACTGCAGCATCCTCATCTTTGTAAATCCTCTGGAGCATAAGATATAGTTACACTGCAAGTGAACTCTTATTGCATCATAGAGGCTCAAAATGAACAGCAATCTATTTTTACTTAGGAGAAAACAGACTGTGTATCTCATCTGTTCAGCTATATTTTATGCCCAGCTGCTTTTTACGTCCTTGTTTCAGATAAAAAGATGCTAGAAGCTTCCAAGTGCCCTGGAGAGCCCATTTTGTCCACCCTCCTGAAAAGAAGGCTTTCTAAAGATGCACACTGGCAAGCTGACCTGCAGGGAGGACACACTGCTGCTCTCAGATCTGGGCAGCATCTCTATGCTGACATCTCTCTGGGAAAAAAAAAAAGAATTATATCCATAGCTCATGCCTACAGCTCTTCAAACACATGACAAAAGGTTAATTAAAAACAAGTTAAAAGAAGATAAGCTGGGCAAAGAGGCACAGCCTGGTTTGAGCATCACACTGACCCCAAGCAAGGTGAGATAGCAGCACCTTAGAAGGACATCTGCAGCAATCAGGACAGCTGGAAAGGAATGCTGGGTGCTGGCATGGGTTTATAAAACATGGCAGAGGCCACAGAAGGTACAGATTGCCACCTTCTCAACATTTCCCTTTAGTACCACAAAGCATTTCAATGCAATTTCCAATGTCATACAGGATGCAGCACAAAAAGGCTCTTCCCATTATTAGAACATAGTTTCAAATCAAATGTACAAGAAGGAGATTTTAAAAACCCATTCAGATGCTAAATAGGCAGCCATGTTTTGAGAAGTTGAGGTTCCATTCAGCAATGAAGTAAACACGTTCTGGGCCTCCAATTCTTGTTCTCAGTTGAAGTTTTGAAATCTTTGTTTGCATGTCTAAGCAAGAGCTAAAAATTGCCCAGTCTGCAGTTATCCAAATAGCCAGTTCAAGGCCCAGCTGTAGCTGCCTGCTCGTACACAATGCATGATTCAATATTAATCTCCTTTTTTTCTGTCTTCCCAGTTTCTGCCTTCTCTTCCACAACACATTCCTCTACCAAATCAGCAGCAATTGAGAACTAGCAGTGTTTTCTTTATAGCAAACACAACTTTCCCCTGACACTGGGAGCTAGGATGTGCCTGCTAGGACAGAGCCCTGAACGTGCTGGGTCATAATAACCTACACAGGCCTCTGAAACATTTAACATTTAGGGGACTAATGCTGCAGATCTGCATTAGAAAGGAAATGTTCCTACTTCATCAGTTTTGGAACTTTTTGCTCTAGAAACCCTCAAGCAGTCAAGCAAAGGTTCTGAGTGGACATGGGGAGAGTGAAGAACACAGGGCAGAGCCACTGACCCTCCCATTCCTGCCCTGTTTGGGAATTTTTAATGAGCACACTAGCTGCAGACACAACCTCCACAGAGTGCTGCCTTACTCAGACTTGGCAGAATAAACAGGAAATAAAGATTTCATGTTAAGTTTTACTTTCAATCCACACAGAAGTTCATAGAGGTTGGGAAAGTCCCCTGTAAACTCTGGAGGAGCAATAGAGTCAGAGGGGTCACCTCCAGCTGCAGAATTAAAAATGAGCCTTCAAATATCTGCACCTGTTAAAAACTACCTACTTTTTTTTTTTTTTTTTAAGGGAAGAGAACACTGACCAATTGCAGCAGGGACATTAACACAACCAGGATGCACAGAACAGTGTTAATCACCAGGCTACCACTCAGAAACAAACCCAGACTTAGCAACAATATTGACTATCAGGAGAATAAAATAGAAGAAAAATTTTATTTTGCATATTACTGAAAAAAAATGAGTAATTTCAGTTATTCATCAATGAAAGCTGTCTTATTTAAAAAAAAAAAAAAAAAGAAAGAAAGAAAAAAAGAAAAAGGAAAGAATGTATCAAGTATATAAATATTCCCAGCACATCCCACGTGTAAAAAGTCTCAGTAATGCACTACATAATTTTCATTTAGGTCTAAAGTAGCAGAACAGATGGGGTCCCAGTAGTCGAAAGTAAGCACGTTATGATTATTGGCAGCTATTAAACTTCTGCTAATAAATGACATTATGAAGTAATATGTTGTGCCTAACATTGTAAAAGTTTGTGATGGTAGTTTACAAGGAAAAAATATTGAAAAATCATAACATGAAGAACAGCAAAAAGGAACAGAATGATGTAACATTTCAGCAAAAGGAGTTCTGAGTCTTTTTTAAAATTAGAAAGTTGTCATTTATTCTTGCTTTAAAAATACTCAGCATAAGCCAAAGGACACTTTTTTTAATATCTCAGCCATTTTATATTGGTGTGCACAAAGTGCCTTGAAATCTTAAAAATAACTCAGTTATCAGTCAGACAAACCCAGGCAGTTAACTTGATTTCTGTCTTGATTCACTTCCCCAGTCATTTGTTGTGTCCTTTATTTAATAGTAACTGCAGGTGTGTGACTCACAAAGGGGTTCAAACTGACCATGCCAGGTGATTCAGCTCTGTTCCTTCAGCCTTGACCCTCATACTCAGCCACAGAGCTGCTTGGAGAATAGCAATCTATTCAACCTGATTGGAGCTTTATCAAACATTAGAGATTTTTCTTCCTATCCTATAGCAGTTTTCTCAAATAAATATTTATGCTTTTCTCTTTCTGAATAGCCAGGGGTCAGTGCTTATGGTTTAAGTGTTCATACAATACTTTTATTACTATTTAGTTATTATTTTGGTTCTTAATAATTTAATGTGAAAGCTGTTGGTTTTCACTATGGGTTTTGCAGATGCTTTGTGCTGTTCAGAAGAGCCTACATTGGCGAGAACAAAATCCAACCCAAGAGCACCCAGAGCATGGCAAACACATCACCTTTCCTGTGCCAGCCCAGCTCTGTGTCCCTGTGTGTCCTCATGCCCAGGGGTGCCAAGGGCTGGCCACGTGAGTTATCCTCCAGGATCACCTGCTGGCCAGCCCAAGCTCTGCCAGGGCTCCCAGGACAGCAACAGGATGGGGTATTTCCCATATTACACCTCCAGATCCCATGGGGAAGCTAAAAAGATGCAGCTTGCTTTGATTTGAAGAGGATTTCACAGGGGCTGCCTGCCCTTGGCCAAACACAGATGGAACTGGAAGCAGCAGAGCACCATTCCTGCAGAGAGTTTGGGGAACACAGGCACCAACCAGCAATTGTGCGGGCCTCCAAAATGCTTAGGCCAGGCCCAAAACCAGCTGAGCATATTCCTTCAGTAAAGCTCTGCTCAGCAGGGCTCAGTAAAGCTGTAATGCTGCCAGGGCTCGGAACTCATTTCTCCACTGCTGGGGTCAGCAGAAACAAGGCCAAGGGCAGGGCACCTTGACTTCATTAAGACTCCCAGTCAATCTTAAAAGATACTCCAAAGGTTCTTCTGCAGCCTCGTGCAGCCTCTATTCAAACAGGTTTTAGTCACTAAATCAGGCTGTAAGCTGGAGACCCTTTGGAACAAGCCCTGCTTTTCCAAAGGAATGATACAGCAATTTCTTAAAGGCAATTCACTCCTGCTTTTAGCTCCTGCCTCAAGAAAACAAGCCATGAACAAAATTAGTTAATTGAAGTAATGGAAGGTTGATATAATTTTGCAATATTTCTATCTCTATGGAAAACATCTTATAAAAAATTATATCCCATATCTTCCTCTTCCTTCCCACTTACCAGTGAGAATGATAAATAATCTGGAAATATAAGAACTCCAAACAGCATGGTGAGCGATCCCAGACCCATTTCAGAGTCTGGTGTAATCTAAACCATGCTGCATCAACTTGGATCATCTAGAAATTATGGAATAAGCCCCAGAAACTCTAGATAATGGTTGAAATTCTGTATGCAGTAGCACTGGAATGTTTTACTCTAGGTCATGAAGTAAACAAGAAGACATCAAAAAAAATACAAGCAACAAATCTAATTTGAGAAACACCTGGTTGTTTTAATTCTTGGTTATACAAAGGAAAGCAACACAATAAAGGAAGACATTTGTCCTTAAATTAAGCATTTTAGTCCTGTGCTATCCATAATCCTGGAGAATATCCTTGTCAGACACACAAGACACTTCAAGGAGCAGAGAAGGAAGTTGGCTGATGAGGTTTGATGATCAATATATTGAAAATGAAGTAAATCCTTCCCATGAAGACAAATGGAAAGCAGGGGAACAAATGGAAATATTGTGGTCTAAGACTTGAAATCCAAAAGTGAGCCCAAGCAGCAATCTTATAGGAATTAATTCCCACACCCTCTATAGACTGGATCAGGACCTGATTTACATCTATGCTAAACCCATGGTTTGCTCTAGCATGGTACAGGATTCATTTCAGACTGCATTTCTCCTGGTAAGATATTTCTTGGCACTCTGTGAGCACAGATAATACTCTTCATATGTCCTTACTATATAAAATACCCTTCTCCTCAGTCTACATGCCCACTTATAAATTTGATCTCTTTTATGTTCCTCACGAAAGGCTGCCTCTTCCCAGGGCAGCCCAGCTGAGCTGCAGCTTACAAGTGTATTTATTGAAAGGAGTACAGCAATAACAACTGTTCTTTTGTCTCTGTGAGAAAAGGCTGCCTAGAGCCAATTATTGTTTATCACTCCAGATACACATTTTATGATCTTTGTGCTAAACCAGAAAATAGTGTAAGAAGAAGGAGCCAATTTAATATCTTCAAGTTCAATCACATCAGAAAGGATCCCTTAACTTGCACTGTATGTTGTTCCGTGTAATTGTCAGATTTTATTAATTTTGCATGCTAAGCTAGAAACATTAGGCACAGGTTTCTTCTTGGGAGAGCAGCAAAGCTAAAAACAACACAGGCACCAGAGGAAACTGTGTTTATAATTGCTCTGTTTTCTAGTTGGACTTTGTCAGCTCGACTTGGGTGGCAGCATGACATGGAGAGAAAAAGCTCGCTTTGATTTGGAAAAGGTTGTTTGCAGGTGTCAAAACAAAGTCTACCAGGAAACCAAGGGAAAAATTAAATGCTGTGAGCCATTATTGCAGGTGTGCTCCGGTGAAAATTATCATCCTCTTGTTTTTGCCTCAGTAAATACATTGTGCAGTCAAGGCCAAATGTAGCTTAGAAGGAATTTAAAATACTGCAAGCTTACAGTGAAGCTCAAATTAATATTTCTTGATCCAAACACATAGATTACAAATTATTCATCCTACTCACTGAAGACAGGAATAGAATGCAGGCTGACAATGAGCAGGCACCGAGGATGGAACATGCAGAAGAGGCATTTCTGACCCTGTGCAGATGTCACCCACAGCACTTAGAGTTTGTGTGCAGTCCCTGGCAGCCCCTGTGCCAGGAGGAGACAGCTCTGGTGCCACACTGGGAGGGCACAGCCAGGGGCACCTGTCCCATGGCTCAGCCCCAGCCAGGAGCCCAAAGCCAGGAGAGCTCTCTCCAGTGCCAGTGCACCTCTGGCCTTGGGCCTGGGACAGACTGGCACTGCTTTGGCCCAGGAGCCACATTGGCTGGGATGTGGCAAACAGCAGCTCCCAGGGCTTCCAGCGCATTGGCTGGAAAAAGAATTTCTCCCACCACCCCACACCCAGGCTTTGGATTAGGACAGACTGCCTGTCCATGACAGTACACTCTGGTATTTACACATTTGACAGCAACACAGATTTCATCTGGGGACCAATAATGATCTCCAGAAGCTCTTCTGCATGTGTAATCCAGCCTGAAGCAGCAGCACCCCCGCAGCATCATGGCACTGGGATTTGGAGTGTTTCATGCAATCACATTCGTATTGGTACCAAAATTATGAAATGGTGAATGATTAAACATCTTCCCTTCTCCCTCAGAGCCTTTTTGGTTAAAAAGTCCCCATCCAGCAGAGCTTTGGAGTCTCCAGAGGAGGGAGGTGAAGTCCTAAAAACTGAGGTGACAATGTGAGAAGTTCTTAAAAAGAAGGTAACACCACCAGACAACTGGATACTGAGTTAAGTAGCTTGGGGCAAATAAAACCAATCGAACAACCACTGGAATTTTCTTTAGAGAAGAATATAACCAGAAATCAGGAGAAACAGTGGAGAAAGATCAAAGGATATGGCATGACCAAGTAAGGGTGTCAATGTCCTTCACACAAGGCAAATTAAAAATTAAAAAAACAAAAGAAAAAAAAGAGCCCATTTACTCTACATGCTGTAATGGGAAAGGAAGAGGCTGGAAAGAGCTGAATGCTGAGGAAATATTGTGAACAAGTTTCCTGTTTCCAATGTGTGTCTGTAACCTCGAGTCAATCAGGGCTCGAATCAATATGGGCTCTCAGAAACATAAATTATTGTGTCTTGTGGAATATTGTGCTTTGCTTTTAAACATTTCTAAGAAAGAGTTCAAATGTCATAATATTAAAAACAGTCAATTTAATTCTTTCTCTGGTGGAAGGCTGGCTGTGCCATGGTTTTACCCCAGCAAAGTTCCAGAATCACAAGGATTTTATGCTGAGTTGCCTTCCATGACATCTGACCGTGGGTTGGAATTAAAACACAGAGGCTTCTGTGCATGAAAACCAGGAGAAAGAAATAGTGAACACACTGTGCAATCGTTTCCAACAAATATTAAACACAAACACACTTCAATGAAATGAAGCAGGAGGCCTGACTGCACAGGTTCAGAGCTGAATTAAGTTTTAAGTCAGGGCTGTCTCTGTGTTTGCTTAGCTCAAGGTATTTAATTCAGCACAGCACACAGTGACTCTCCTGAGGTATTCACAACAGCAAATTACTTGAGTTGTCTGTGATGCTGGAACTGGAGGAGCTGATCTGTCCCAGGTGTCCCCAGACACCGCTCCATAAAGGGCAGAGGACTGGAATGCCACTGCCACCCTCCTGGTCCGTGCCACAGCCACTGCCCTGGCCCAGCCCCATCGAGCCTGAACCAGCTTCAAGTCAAAGAACACTTTGTGACCTTATTTATAATAACAAAAGACAATGGTAAAAGCAAAAGAAAACTTCGTTTTTGCAACACATCCATTTCTCTAAACAAAGGAAAAATGGAGCAGTCAGAGCATATTAAACAGGGCCATGCTTTTTTGACCCAGAAAACCCAGGCACGTACATTCAAATCCAAAACCCTACCACAGCATTGTAAAGGCACAGGGTAATTTCTGCATATTTTGACTAAAAATTTTAGCTACTTTTGATAGAGGAAAAATCCAGATAATCTCCATTATAGACAGGGATACTTACTTCAAAACATCTTAATGTTTTTAAATAAATTTTTTTCTTATTTAGAAGCCAATTTTACATCTTATTTTCTATATATCTGCCAAAGTTTCCCTGCTTTCCTAACAGAATAATCATTTATCTGTTGGTGGGTGATCTTTAATTCCTACCTTAGAAAACCCCTAAAACTGTTAATATAGTTACTGTAGCTGAAAACTCCTGTAATAACCTCAGTGTGGCAAATATCACCACCATAGTTCATTATTGATTTTATCACACCAATCATCTCAGAAAACATAACATTTCTCAGTTCACACTTATATTCTGTCAATTCACTATTAAAACTTTGCCAAGAAAGATTTTCCTGCCCTGGGAACAGTTTTTCGTCATGCAGCACCACAGAGAAAATTATCTACGACCATCAAACCCCAGCTACAACAAGTGGACAACCTGTGGCATACTAAAAAGTGGAGTTAAAATAGCTTTAAAATTTATAGCCTAATTATAAAAACACAGTTTAACGCTCACGTGAGGGAAGCAAAGGCAGGTCCTTGGAAGGTGCTTTCAGTTCAGCAAAATTTACTGCAATTAAGACTGTAGGAATAAGCTATAAAGAAAGTTCAGTAGTGCTTTGAGGCCTACATTTCTGTCCACTGCCTTAATTCTATTTTTATTCCTGGGAAGTGCCATGAGGCTGTAATAGCTGTCTCAGTCTCCTCAGCCCTGGCAGTCACTGCTGCACAGAGTGGGAGGGAGGTGGCTTTAACTGGGGTCACTGGTCCCCAGACACAACTCATGACCCACATTTAGTAGACTCAGACTTACAAAAATATTAAACCTTATGCTTTAGGGTTTTAAATCAAATTCCCCATAAGCACAACAACAACAAAAAAGTAATTTTGGAATATCCATGCAACTGCACAGTGTAAGCACGAGAGCAGCCAACATCACCCTGGAGGACCTCCCTCCCAGCCGGGCTTTTGCTGTCACCAGAAAACTGTTCTGAAAACAAAACAGGCCTTGAGTTTTGGGCTGTCAGCACATTCCTACCTTCCCACACTGCTCAGGCACGTTAACAGCTGCATAAAACTGGATTTCAAATGGCCTCACCAGCAGAAAGCATTACAAGTGAAATATCAATAACATTTTCTCAAAAGCAATTGAGTGCCTTGGTTTATGGAGTAGAACTTGGTCATTAGTTAGATAATCTTCTCTTCACTGAGCATGGGACTTTATGGAAGTTCAGATGAAACCCAAGATAATCTCTGTTGTTGTGGTCCTGAGGCCTCCCCAGCAGCATTTCAGGACACCAATTTTGGTGGGACGGCTTAGATCCACCTTGAGAGGGGCTCAGCAGTAAAAATGATGGCGAGATGCAGGAGCTAAGGCAGGTGAGTCTGCAGTCAAGGGCTGTGCAGAGAGCTAAAAACTGATTGCAGGGAAGAAGAAAAGGGTGAAAAGCTCCTTATTGTGTTATCTGATTGTTTCTTTTTTGATAAGTTTTTATTTGGTTGCAATTTGAAAAATATAATTAGGAGTCCCCAGGCAAAACTGAGGAGGTGGAATACTAATGGAAATTTTAATCTTCAGCATAAGAAATCAAAAACATTTGAATAGTCTACATACACACACATCCATTATTTAACACTTGAGACCAATTCAAATGGAATATTTTCTTACCACCCAGGTCTCTGTTGATTTCCACCTTTAAATCTTTTTAGCAATTCCATTTCGGTGCCCACCGGTCCCTGTGAGAGACATTCCATTGGCAAGTCTCATGTTTGGAGAGGTAAGAGCAATAATCTGAGAACTCTGGGGTTGGTCTGTGGTAAGTATTGGAAAAGTGAAATGTTTCTGTCCTCAAGTTATTTATTTAGGATATGGCCCTAACAAGCAAAGTAAAATAGTCTTGCATGCTCCCACAGAAGCTCCTGCTTTAATAATTTCAGAGTTATTTCACTTGCCCTCTCTACTTCTTTGTTTCCAAGGACTGCTCCAAGATAATTAAAACATCTCAGTGCTTTCAGGCTGTGGTTGACCTTGACTGGAACAGATATTTTTCAAAACCAGTGTTAAATATTCTGTGATGTAATGATTCTCTGACTGAACAGTAACTCAGAGAGAAGGATTAATTCATGCTATTGTCCCTCACTGGGCTTCAGTCACAGGTTTGATTTTGGAAGATACCCTGATTTTATGTGACAGCTCATGGAAAAAAGGGAACTATCCTCTTTAAATGTCACAGCTCATGATGTGATTTGGCCTGAACTATACACATGAATATATACACATACATTTGTATGTATACTTCATCTATAAGCCAGAGACGTTTAAACTGATTGCCCAACAGAAAAGTCATCAGTTCCATCCAGGGTAATGCTCCTTGGAGAGCTAAGGAAGTGCACTGACCATCTACCCTTTATTTCAGCTTTAAGAGAAGTGTTAGGGCTGACACTGACACCCATCATAGTGAGGAGGGAAGGAGAGGCAGAGAAGATTTAAAACAAAAAAAAAAAAAAAAAAAGGAAAAATGAAGAAGTATAAAAATAGAATAAAGAAAATAAATGGGAGGTGTAACAACTTCACTGCAGGTGTGAATTGCTGTTCCTTGGTGTTACATCTCAGTAAACAGAATAAATGCTTGGTGGTGTGTGACTGCTTTCCAATCAGTGAGAGCAACGTGCTGTGACTGGTAATGGATCATCCTCAGCCTTCCTTTCCATGGGGAAAAAACAATGGCAGTGATTGTGGCAGTGCTGGACTGAGAGCAGGGTGGCTGCTCCACATGTGAGTCAGAAACTCTCTGATCTCATGAGTTAAAACCATCACTGCAGTTTAAGCTGGGTTTCACACGTGTTTGATGTGTTTGTAAGCAATACTCTAGCCATTATTAACCTTGCCCACGCCCTCCAAGGGAGAAACTCTGCCCTCAGCTTTCCCCACAGTCTCACTGGGCTTGTCACTTCTGCCTTAACATAATCTTTTAGCAACAGCAGTGTGCTCCCTGACAAAGCCAGGCTGGAGAACCACAGCTGAGGTGTCTGCAGGTGCTCTGTGCTCTCAGTACATGAGTCTGAAAAAAAAAGATTAAACTTGCATAAGCACTGACATGCTCAAAAAAGCATAATATGCACTAACAGTATAAACCACCAGCTGCAATAATAAAGATATTGCAGAGGGCTTGATTGCATGGGTCCACCACGGATGGACAATATTTTTTTTAATTTCTGGTACTGGTAAATTTACATTTCCTAGTGGAAGGCTGCTTCTTTTACTATGAAGAGCTTCATCATGGCCTTCAATGGTTAATGCCGGCTCAGATTGCCAAAAAGTGACAGGAGTTTACAAAAAAAGAAAATCAGTTTGTGTATTAGATTCCTGCAGGATTCAGACACTCAAGCAGGGATCAAAGGAGGAAGATGTAAGTTTTACCTGAATATTAAACAGTTTATGAGCTGTGCCATCCCTCTCTGTGCCTGCCCTGCTCAGAAAGTCCCCACTTCCATTTTTAAACCACTGAAGGCAGCAGTTTAATTTCTTCTCTTACAGAAAGAAATTCCAGTTACTGCAGAGTTGAGTGATATTGAATCAATGTCAAGTGCTCAAGTTCTTTCTCATACATCAGCATGACAATTGAAAGAAATGGAAATTTCCTTCCTGTGATCTCACCAAATCCTGATCTTGTTTGAGGGCTGCAAGAGCAAATTTTGTGATTTTGCTGTTGACTTTTAAGTCTTTTCTAGAGACAACATAGCAGAGCCATTGCCCTAATCCTATAGAAAACTTGGCACTCAGATCTGCGGGGGTAGCAGGGCACTCTTACCTGGTGACCAATATTGTCCTGCTCTGTTATGTCTGCCTGTTTTGTTTCTCTGCTGCTGCAAGTCAGACATGGGAGAGAAAATGCTATTTTTCCATCATGGCAAGTTACTGCCTCAGGTTGCCACCTTAGAGAGCGAAATTGGATGTAAATAATGTCACTTAATGTACCAAATAACATTTATATGCCGTAAAATCCTCCCTTCAGATACTAACTGCCTGCTCTCTTTTATAGGCTAACACTCAGCAATTAAGGCACTGAACATCTGGGCTTCCAATCGCTCAGTAATCATTTAAACCAAAGAGAAAATCCCCTGAATGCCTCTGTGGGTCAGAGTGGGGAAGAGAAGCCCACAGCAAAATATCTGTGGCACACACAGAAGGGCACACTCTAGAAACAGCTGATGCCTCTTATTCAACATTTACTAAAGCAGGGGAGGAAGCTGAGCATCCTGATGATTCATGTGGATAAATAACCTGGTGTGATGCAAAGGTTTGCACATCTTTATTACAATAAAACAGCACCTGGTGCCCTTTCGTTGCCATCTGCATGTTCAAAATAATTTGGTCAGCGTTATTGGCTTGGAAGATAGCCAGGGAGTCAAATTATTCACTGGGTGAGGGGTGCAGGCAGGAATTGCAAGCAGGTTTTTGAAGTCTGCTAAGGAAAGAAACTTTCCCACGTGTTGTCCCAGCTGAGAGCTCACTGGGAGTGGAAGGAAATGGAAGGGAGTGCAAGGGAGTAGAAGGAAATGGAAGGAAATGGAAGGCAGTGGAAGGAAATGGAAGGCAGTAGAAGGCAGTAGAAAGCAGAAGAGAGCTCCGTTTACCTATGGAGCTTCCTTAAACTGCTCCCTGAGGTACCTCTCCTACCCAGACTTCCCACAGAAGACAGAGGATGCTGCAGTTGTCATTTGTCCCTCACAGCTCCATCCTCTGTTGGCAGCATGTGTCCCAAAAAGTTCTGCATGTCCACACTAGAGATTCCCAGTCATTTCATGTGGAAATAAATAACATATACTAATTAAAGCAATACTTCTTCTGAAGGTTTTCTGCACTTCTCTTCACAGACCTTTATCATGAAGAGCCATTTAAAAGGAAGATAAAGAAATAACAGCAGATTGAGTGGTGGACAAGGACTACTCTAAATGCTCATGGAAAGTTCTCCAATATTTTTATGCTGGGAGCAAGCTGGTTAGAAGTTAAATTTCACATCAAGGAGCTGCTCATTCTAAACAATTTTTCTACAGGAATTGTGAAAACAAACTTCCTTCTTATAAATGACTTTCAGTCACTTGATTTTTTTCAGGCACTGGTGGTAATCTAATATGGGGGCTCTTTAGCACCTGGAATTCCACCGGTATTGACAGGACAGATGGGAATTCAGGCACTTCTGCTCCTCTCCAGCTGTCAGAAGCTGTGAGCATTCAGAGACACAGCCTCAGACAGCACCACCCATGGGTGGTGGCACCATTCTGCCCCTCCTCCTTGTCACTGCTGTTCCATGGGATGCACCTTTCTCAGTTTACAGGATTTTAATCAAGGGCTAAATGGTGGGAAGAGCCCATTAAATGTTGTTAAAAGCAAGACATTTCATTGGAATTACAAATATTGGATCTGTTAGATGGAGGAAAAATCAGGAAATGCACAGAGGAGGGGTGTTGGGTCTGGGATCTGGCAGCTGTGGTGTTCCCCCTTTTTCCCTATAAATAAATTAGACAACTGTGGAGCAGCTCTCACCCTTTCCCAATCCAGCGCAAGTCAGACATTTACAGACATTACCGGGTCTGTAAAACTGACTTACCTTTTCTTTCCTAAACACTATTTTTCATGAATTACTGCTCCATCTGCTTCAAAATGCATTGACCTGAAACACAAATACAAGTGAGGAGCCCAGAAGCAATGTTTCATGTTCATATAAAAAACAGTGGAGTGAGGCTATTTTGGAATTTAGAAAACCAGAAATTGTCATTTAGGTTTCCTTCCAGTGCTCTCCTAGCAATCACTTACATAGTAAGAGGTGCATTTTTATATTCCAAATCTAGTTCTGTAGTTCAAACCTCAGTGCTGCCTTATCCCCTGAAGTATTTGAACATAAAAGAGATCTAATATGAATATTAGCCTCTCTGAATAAAATATAAACAGCATTAGATTTTTTTTAATTGCTGAAAATCCTATTGAAAAGGAAAGAATGTTTAAGTAGCTGTCTCTCATAACGCAATGTAGTTCTAGAAATTTGAGGGAATCAGACATAAGCTTCTGGTGAATGCTTCCCATAACTGTGAGCCTTCCTTTATTAATGCAAAAGGTTATTTACAGCAAAAGTAAACAGAAACAGAAGAAGACATAACAACGGAATTCTTGGATATCCTGGGGATAGTTTGCTTATACTGAATTATTTTAATGCTCCAACAGGAAGCAAGAAAGGAAGGAAGAAAAAGAGAAATGCTGCTTTATTATGAAAGCATGGCTTCAGTGCCCAGATGGAGGATGCAACTGAGCAAACCACAGGCAGCATCAGTGTAAGCAGGCTAATTTACCCCAGCTGAGGATTGGGACAATAAATAATGCATGGAGAAGGCTTGGATACTGGTGGACTATTCAAATTTCACTGACTTTTTTTACTTTAGATTTCTAAAAAATCTAAGAGCAGAAACAGAAGAGCCACAGTCTTTGTTGCCATCATGTTCTACACAGGAAACTCGTCTCTCTTCCAGCAGCTCCACAGGAATTACAGTAGTTTCACGAATACAAGCCGCACGGATTATAAGCCGCACCCCCGGTGCCTCGACAATGTTGCTGTCTTTGTCAATAGATAAGCCGCACCCCGAATATTAGCCGCACTTTCGTTCGTCGCGAGAATCCGTGCGCAGCTTTCACAAATTGGCCAATTAGTAACAGGATCGCGGCATAGCGGGCTTTACTGGCTCGGGGCGGGGCCAGGAAGGCTCGGCCCGCTCATGGTTGCCGACGGGGCCGGGTGGCCCAGCTCAGCGCCACGGCTCGGCGGGGCTGGCCGGGTGGTGCTGCCGCCGCCGCCGGGCTCGCTGGCCCCCCTCTCCCGTCAGCACCGCCCCGCTGCCGCGTTCGCTCGCCCGGCTGGCAGGGCTGCCGCCGCCGGGCTCGCCGTTCGCCCCGCTGCCGCTTTCGCTCGCCCTGCGCCGCGCCTCGCGAGCGCCGCGCCCGCCCCGCCCCGCGGCGCTTTCGCGAGCGGCGCTTCTTTGGCGAGCGGCGCTTCGGCTCGCCGACCGGCGCTTCTTTGGCGAGCGGCGCTTCGGCTCGCCGACCGGCGCTTCTTTGGCGAGCGCCGCTTCGGCTCGCCGACCGGCGCTTCTTTCGCGAGCGGCGCTTCTTTCGCGAGCGGCGCTTCGGCTCGCCGACCGGCGCTTCTTTCGCGAGCGGCGCTTCGGCTCGCCGACCGGCGCTTCTTTGGCGAGCGCCGCTTCGGCTCGCCGACCGGCGCTTCGGCTCGCGGCGCTTCGGCTCGCCGAGCGGCGCTTCGGCTCGCGGCGCTTCTTTGGCGAGCGCCGCTTCAGCTCGCCGACCGGCGCTTCTTTCGCGAGCGCCGCTTCGGCTCGCCGACCGGCGCTTCGGCTCGCCGACCGGCGCTTCTTTCGCGAGCGCCGCTTCGGCTCGCGCCGCTTCGGCTCGCGGCGCTTCGGCTCGCGGCGCTTCGGCTCGCGGCGCTTCGGCTCGCCGAGCGGCGCTTTGGCGAGCGCCGCTTTCGCTCGCCCCGCCGGCAGGGCTGCCGCCGCCGCCACCAGGCTCGCCGGCCGCCCCCTCCCGTCTGCACCGCCGCCGCGTTTCCTCGCCCTGGCCGGCACTGCAGGCCCCCGCACCGCCGGGCTCCCCCACGCTGCTGGTCCCGATTCTGCTGGGCTTCCCCCGCTGCCAGGCAGCCCCACCCGCCGGCCTTCCTGCTTCTGCCATGCTCCCCTGCACTGCTAGCCCCAGTTCTCCCGGGCTCCCCCGCCATGCTGGCTCAGGCTCTGCCGCCCTCCCTGCCCCGCCCTGCTGGCTCAGGCTCTGCCGCCCGCCCCCCACACTGCTGGCCCCGCCTCTGCCAGGCTTTCCCACCTCTGCCGGGGCTGGCCGGGCTCCAGCTTGGCTTGGGGCTGCCGCGGGCTCTCACTTCCGTGTTGGCAGCTTTTAGAATTTTGTTAATAGATTAGCCGCACCGGAATATTAGCCGCACTTCCGGGTTTCCACCAAAATTTTGGTCAAATTGGTGCGGCTTGTATTCGTGAAATTACTGTACATGGAAAGATGCTCAGATGTCTGCTCTTCCTTGTTTGTTTCCATGAGCACAGACAACGTTGGGGAAATTTGCCAAAGATGGAGTTAAATTTCCTCTTTCTTCTATTTTGTTTTCCCCTCTGAAATGAGGAACAGTCTCAGGTAATGCTCCCTGTCCAGCCCAGTCAAATCCCACTGCCAAGCCCACTGTGTGAAGGTTTCCAACACTGCACTCATCCTGCCCTGCACAGAGCCACAGGTGCTTGGAAATTAAATCCTCTGATCCAGATAAAGGTAAATTTACAAAGTGGGATTCCCACAACACCAAAGCACATGGTTTAGACAACCAAAGTCTAAACAATCATGAACTCTAAGGTGAAATAAATGCACCAATGGAGCATTCTGGAAGAGAATCAGGTTCAGAATTGCTCAGGAAGCACTGCCAGATGCACCAGGAACGTTCAGAGGTTGTACCTTGGGGTAGAGTCTGGACTCGAGCTTTAGTTTAGCAAAAAAAAAAAGACAGATCTACTTTGAAACTGGAAAGGATTAATTTGTAAATCTGTCTCAACCCCCCCCAACCCCACCCCCCATTAATTTGTCACATAGCAGTTTTGGTGCCATGGATATCCTTCAAGGTATTTTGTTTGTTTGCCATGTGCTGTATTTTTCAAAATAACCTTTGGAAAATCAAAGTGGTTTTATGTTTTTATATTTTCATATGAACAACAATGAAATTTGCTGCTATTTGTTTTTTCCTGTGGTCACTGACACCTGAAGGTTAACATCACCAAATTTTGTCACTCAGTTTATTGACAGAATAAAAGCTTGGATGATTCACTGATGTTGAACATTATCAGAAGCAGCCCTGTGTAATAGGAGAGAGCACTTTTTATTCCCATAACCATGACCATGACAACTGCCTGTAGGATGAAGCTGAAGGGAGAATATGAATGAAGACTTTCAAATAAATTTTTATATGAAAAAGTGTTTGTCTTGAAAGCATGAGGTATGTCAAATGACAGAGGAAGTGATCTAAAGATCTAAAAATCTGAAGATTTTTAGCTTTTTATATATTTTTCACATATTTGTAACTTTGTAAACTGTTAATACCTGGTTATAATTTCTAATACTTTTCCTGCCCTCTCCCATAGTTTAACAAACCCTTACTAATACATTCTTGAAAATCTGTGTAGCCTTGCCTTCAGTCTAGCAAGGACACTTTGTTTTGCACCATACATGGTAGGCACAATAAATAAATAAAGTGTAGGGCTGAAATGTCGGGGGTGATTCCAGTAGGAAATCACCTAAGCAATTGCTCTTCTAACTGGACAATATTTGATAGGTAAACTAATCAGCTAACCTTATAAAAATTGCAGAAATATGGTATCATGTGGGCATATCACTATGTTGTTCACCATAAAGGCTTTCAGCCAAAAACTTGCTTTTGTATTATCATTTTAACAGTATTTGGAAAGGTTTTGTGCTTTATTCCAGGCAACAGAAGCACTTCTCAAAACCCCACTGTACCTAATGCTGGCTCTAGAAACCAACTGACATTTTTAGACCACATTGCACTGATATTCTGAGCCTTGCTATCAGCAGGATCTCTGGCTTCAACAAGAATTGTTCAGGGGGATTTTAACAGAACAGGCCTGGGAACCATCAGAGAGTGATTTATTCCTGAAAGTAAAGATAAATATGAAGTATATAATCACCTGTGTGAGCAGAAGCAGATGTGCAATTTGAATCCAAATGCATCAGCACCCACCACCCACTCCCAAAAAGCAGCAGCACTGTGGGGTTTGCCACTTCCAACTGATAATACACTTAATAAACACATGACTTACATTAGAGAACAATGAATCTCTGCTGTCGTGCTAATTAAAAAGCCAGTATTACATTACTTCCTCAAGGGCTCATTTTATGATTTTTAGGATTATAGCACATTGATTAATTTATACAAGTTTTTAATCCCCTAGTATTTAATGAAGTCTAGGAACTTGGGAACATGTGCATAATTCAGATTTGTATAATGTTATTACATGGGAGAAAAGTTAAACTGGTCATGTGCTACTTCATGTAGAAAAGTGTCTGAGCTCACCAGTTCAACCATCATCCTATTAACCATTTGCAACAAAAACATTTGAGCCTAAATTAATTCTGGGGTTATTAGATTATTTTTCAGCTTGCTAAGGACTCCAACAAGCATCGCTTGTCTTATGTGCTTGACAACTGCCTTTTAATTAGCTGCTGTGGAACAACTGAGCACAGTGGGAAACTAATATCTGCTCGAGTTATCTTCCACAGCATTTAGAGTGCCTCGGAAACGATGTTGTCATTACCCTGCACAGCCTCAGAGTTCCCCATCCTGGGAGTTAAAAATGCCTGGCTGCAAGGAGAGCTTCAAAAATGCATTGCAAATAAACACCATAGCAAAGTTAATTGTTGAGGAAAAAAATACCTTGCAAAGATAAAATGAATTGTACTTTAGGCTGGTTTCTGGTTCATTTTTACAGCTTCAAAAATGCAGCTCAATCACTTATTAGACCTACCCACAAATCATAGGCTTAAAAACAAAAGAACTTTCTTTTAAGCCTTCTGCACACAATGTAAATATCTCAAAAGCTATGGTTTCAGGAAATATAATCCTGAGTTTAAACCCCAGCCTTCTTCTACTTCACAGGGGGAGGAGTGGTAACAAAACAAACCAGCCCAAAAGGAAATACAGGCACTGAATTTTGAAGTTGTGTTTAACCAGACCTTATTGTAGGCCAGGGGCAGACCCAACTCTGGGCATTAATCAAAGGTAGTAGAACATTTTTGGATGCTCCAGGGTTGTTTCCTGGTCAAGTGATGGCTAAAGAGAAACATCCCTGAAGCCCCAGCTCTCTACAAATTTTAAATACAAAGGAAGGAGATGGATTATTTCGAGCACTGAATATTATTACAGAGGTGGGGGCACAGTTCTACTTAACAGCACTTCCAGAGTCTGCAAATATTTCACTTGGGATGCTCCAAGTTGTGAGGCATTGAAAATATAGGGAAAAAAAGGTAATCTTGCACAGGCATAAGTACAAGCTGAGCCTGACAGTGAATCTGCTTAAAGACAAGATTTATGAACAATCCCTTGATGACATACTGCACAAAAAATATTTCACTTTTTTGTCATCTGTTGATTTTTTCAATTTTCTCTCTAATTTTCATTTACCAGATTAAGATGATAAGGAATTTTAAAAGAAAGACACATGCCTGTTGGTTAAGTAACAATTAGAATTGAGAAGCACGCTGGTCTGTACTCTGGGAGTTTGGGATTTGCATTCTGCATCACATCACTTTTCTTTGGCAGCACTCACCACTCCCTTCACAAGGCTGTAACCATCTGAACATGGCATTGCCCAGGTGGGTGTAAGCAAAGACATTTGCAAAGACATTTGCTAGTGCATTTATGCTTTCCAAGCACGGGAGGCAGCAGGATATAAACCTCTCCTTGGCCCTTGCACAGACCCAACTCCACAGTGTGGTTACTCAGGAGAGCACCTGCAGCGAGACAGGAACAGCTCCTGTGTCAGTAAAGGTGGGAAGGTGTCACTGCCGGGTGATAAAAAGCTGTTTCAAAACCTCATAACTAACTGGAGTTAACAGACTATTTAAAGACAATTCTTTTTTTGTTCCCTGTTTTAGAAAGATCTAACACTGACAGCAATACTAAAAATTAGACTTTGGTGCTAAAAAGTACTCAGCCATAAAATATTTATCACCTCTCCAGAGGAAATATCTTGGGATGAAGAAATATCTGAGTTTATTCCCATGCATAGTGCAGTGCTGGGCAGGGAGGTGATTATCCAGCAGGGAGAAGTGTCTCTGGGAAGAAAAGGCTCTCATTTATTTCAGCTCTCCACAATTATATTTATTTTCTAAATATTTCTGAAACTTGCACTGGGCTGTCACATTTCCACCTCAGTTAGCAGAAGATGATTAGGGGTATGAACAAGATCCAGGTTGACAGCAAGTCATGTTTTTTATTTGCTCCGTGTAGAAACAATGATAATTTTGGGCTCAGTATCTTGAGGAGCCTAGACACAGAACAGGTAACAAGGCTTCCCTGGAACAGCTTTTAATTGCTTTTTGGTCCTTTAAACTCATAGTACCTATAAGGTGAAAAGTAAATCTTCTATTATTTTCTCTCCTGCATTTCCAAATGCAAAGTTTAATGAAAATACAGTAATTTCACTATTATAAGCCACATCATTTTGACTAAAATTTTGGTCCGAACCTGAAGTGCGGCTTATAATCGGGTGTGGCTTTTATATGGACAAAGAATGAAAAGTTGCTGTTTTAGTTTGGAGGACAGGTGTCTGCTGAGAAAGGCAGGAGCTTCTCTTTGAAATGGAGAATGTAAACCCCCTCCCTCCAAATTATTATTATTTTGAAATCAAGCGGCTCTCAGGCAAAGATATGGGAATTAGGAATAACAGTTCTTTACTAGGGAAATTAAAATAGAAATACAGTACTACAAAGAAACAAACTCCAAACCCTGACAAAGTCAGAGTACAACCTGACACCCTGTCAGGCAGGGTGTTGGTAGCAGTCCCATTAAATGGTGGCTGCATCCTCCTGCAGTGACAGATGTGGTTCAGTTGGAGCAGTGCTCCTGTACAAGGTGCAGTTTCCCTCTGGAGGTCCAGTGGTGATGTGGAGAAATCTGGTTTTCCTCTGGAGTCCAGTGGAGAAAGGGCTCCCTTAGTGTCCCAAAACCTCTGTTTTTATCTTGGTAAGAAATGTTGGGCTCCTCCCCCTGGCTGGAGCAACTTCCAATGGGATGCAGTAATTTTATCAGTCACACAGTGGGACTCAATGGGCCATTAGCAGAAAATGACTCACTGGAGGAAGGATGGGTTGTGAAAAGATAAAGAACAATGCCCTGCCTGGTTTCAATGGGTGGCCCATTAGCAGAATATCTGCCATTGAGATAAGGATCACTGTCCCTACCCTCAACAGGCAGTGATAGAAGAGATATCTTTTATCACATTCTGTATTGTAACATGCGGCTTATAATCAGGTGCGGCTTATATACGGACAAAGAATGAAAAGTTGCTGGCACCCAGAAGTGCAACTTATACTCAGTGTGGCTTATAATCGTGAAATTACTGTAATTCTTTGAAAGACAGAATAAGCACAAGTGATACCAGAGGAGTGCCATAAAACTTTTCATCACCCACCCACACTCACAGGAAGGAATCTCCTGCCAGGAGGGGACAGCTGGGGGGGGGTCAGGCTCTGCTCCAGGAACAGGGACAGGAGGAGAGGGAACACCCTCAGGCTGGGCAGGGCAGGCTCAGAGTGGGCACAGCAGGAATTTCCCCATGGAAAGGGAGCTCAGGGATTGGAACTGCCCAGGGAGGGTTGGATCCCCATCCCTGGAGGTGTCCCAGGAAGGGCTGGAGGTGGCACCCAGAGCTCTGGACTGGGGACAGGGTGGGGATGGGGCACAGATGGGTGAGCTTTTCCAACCTCAGTGATTCTGTGGTTCTGTTTCTAGGGTACAACTCATCAAATCAAGTAAGAGTATCACCTTGTAGACTGCACAAGCTCTCTCTGAATAAAAAATTGTTCAGTATCACTCTCTAATTTCCTATTTAAAAAAGCAGAGATGCTTTTGTAGAGCTGCTTCTGTGGCACCTTGAGCATCCCCAGAAGTTCCTACTGTCACTGATTATCCACCCTTTTGCTGCTCTTTGTTGTCTAGTCCCTCCCAGATGCTCAGCACAGGCTCTGCTTCCCCCAAAAGCCCTGCAAGAGTTCCTCACTGAGGCATCCTGTAGGGAACAGAGCTGCTCCCAGCCCACCCTGCAGAACCCAGCCCCTCATCCCACCTGGGTGAGCTGGGCCCAGGTAACCCTGCCCTAAGCACAGGGGACATTTCTGCAGCTTTCTTGGACTAAAACACTGCTGCAGCAGACCCCTCGTTAGGGGTAGTAATGAGCCAGACACAGATTCTCATTCAAGAGCATGAAGAGGGTCCTGGTTTATTCTTCTTTAGAGCCTAGCCATCCTGACTCTGACTACAGCAAGCTCCCACTTTTGGGTCCAACTGCAGACTCTGACTGCTGGCTATTTCCTGCTGTACTACAACTGCAAGTGTTGGTTTGCAGATTCTGAGCACAGCTTTCACCCAGCTCAGCTATGACTGCAGGCTCCAACAGCAGCTCTGATCCATCAGAGCCAGACTGACCTCACAGTACACCTTTTACTGCAGTAACTCTCTTCCTGGTTTCATTGCTCATGTAGCTCATGGATAGCCCCTCCCTCCTCAAACCTTCTACTTTCAAGCTCACCCGAGCAGCCATCCCACCTCTTTTATTTACACTTATCTTTATTAATCACAGTTGTGACCCATTAAGGGCAAGGCTGTTCCTCTTCTTTGGTAATTAGAACAACTGTGACTTATCAGGGGCAAGGCCATCTGTAATCTCTTCTCCAACACCTACAAAACACCATTTCAAAGGCAGTGACACCAGCTCTGATGTGCAGCCAATGCTGCCCAGACACTCCCTACCACAAGACTCTGCCTTGGTTGCTTATAGGTTTCTCCACTTGAATTGCTCTGACTGACATCTTCCATTCCAGGCTGATGTCTGCCTCAGGCTTCTCTTAAATTTCAGCAAAAAAAAAAAAATCAGCTTTTTTAGAGAGAGGTTTGTGTGGAAAACACACTGTTCTTACCATGGCAAATTTTGCCATTTTATGGAGACTCTGGTACCCTCTGCTTCAGAGTAGTGGCCTGATGTTTTACATAAGTTAATTTATGGAGAAGGTGGAAATGTTATCCAAATGTAGACAACTTTTTGGAGTTTGTGGAGAATCACAGATAAGATGCTTCAAGAAAACGGAATTGCTAATGCTGCAAATTGAAACATTCAGGAGTGGCAGAACTGAGGATAAGCAGCAGCTTTCCCCTGCACATCATCCACCCTTGTATTTCATAATTCAGAAGCCCGGGTGTCTGAATTAAGGCTGCGTATCTTGCATTTCCCATGTTCCCAGGTTTTTGTGTTAGTTATTTTTTGGCAAACTACTTCACTCTTTTAAACACTGGCTGATTTTGTTTTGTAGTTTGCAGTAAAAATAGAGCTGAATGCCACCTTTACTTCAAAACACAAATCTAGGATTCTCCACCTAAACTCTGTGGAAGACACATAGAGGTTTCATGCTAAAAAAGCCCTAAAGCAGAGGCTTGATCAAACAAGGCATTGTTGGGGTGGATTGCCTGGGAGGGCTTGTACAGCTCAGTTTAGTAACATCAGGGATCCTGTCTGAGAGCTGTGTTCAGCAGGAGGATCTCTAAATGATTTATGAACAGCTGAATCAATAAGCAACCACTGGTGTTGAAAATGTCTTTTGAAGTGAGGTATCCCAGTCTGCTTTTACAGTGTCTGCCTGGAGTCCAAAATAAGGAAATAGGTTGAAGATTAACATCTCAAAAGGCTATGGAGGAGCAGTATTTCCTAAGGAAATCTTGCCTAGTCATTTAACCACTCTTGCCCCTCAGACAAACGTTCTCTTACAAGAAAATTGAAGTGTTGTGATAAAGCCATGGGATTTCAGTAGCTCTGGAATACAGGAGTTTCCAGTCTGCAGCTGAGAAGTGCTGGCTATGCTGGCACAGGTACAATTATGGAATCACAGAATGGTTTCAGTTGGAATGGACCTCAAAGCCCATCCCATCCCACCCCTGCCATGGCAGGGACACCTCCCACTATCCCAGGCTGCTCCAGCCCCAGTGTCCAACCTGGCCTTGGGCACTGCCAGGGATGAGAAACATGTGCTAGGGCCTTCCCACCCTCACAGGGGAGCATTTCTTCCCAACATCTAACCTAAATTTCCCCTCTTTCAGCTGGAACCCAGATGCAAATAGGAACATTGTCAAGAGAAAATGCCAGAATTTTGAAATGCTGAGATTTTACATCATGCATAATTTTTTGCTTCAATTCTGGATAAAGAATGTCCAACAAAAGCCCCACTAAAAAGAATAGAATGCCAAGAAAACTTCCTTTGCTGTTTCTCATTTAGAAATACCACAGATGCTGGCTGGGAGCTCCAGGGGCTCTTTGGCTGTCCTTGAGATATGAGAATAGGCTGAGAATACTGTCCCCAGAGCCAAGGAGTCCCCACACACACAGTGGGGCAACAAGTTCTGAGCAAACTGGGGGAAGTCCAAGGCTTTGGGGCTTGTTGGTGAAGAGAAGAAATCTGATGTTTCTAAGTTCAGTGAGGGGTCTAAGAGCTGCTGGGTTCATTGTCACAAACATGAAGAAAAGGCTCTTCAGCTTGCAAGATTGTTAATGTACAACTGGAGTCAGACTCCCAGGCTTCTGGGCTATCAACCTGATGACTAAGAGCCTCTGGCAAGCGTTAGCACCATTTTATCTCTTAGCTGTAAGTTCTGAGACAGTGAACAGCAAGATCTACCAATGCACACCTCTATCTAGAGCAACCAAAGTCAGAATTTTGGAGTCTTGATGTTCTGCTAAGAACACACATAAAACTTGCTACCAGAAGTCCTATCGCTCCACCATTGAGAGTGACAGAATAGCAGCCTCACAGAACTAGCAAATCTGTCATGTAGTCATGGGTTTAACCAATAAACTGTGACAGACATCCTCCAAACCATTTTATGAGTGAAAAGCTTGCCGAGTGAAATGCCCTGACCCCCCCATGATAATTCTTTTCAAAGCCACAAGAAGTGCCAGGTACGGGAGCGGACTGAACTTCGCTGATTATCAGCTTCACAGATTAAAGATTTCCTCTGAAATCTTTTTTAAGGGGGAGATAACACCAGACATCTGGCTGAATTTTAACATTTCTTAGGAGAGACTTGACAAGACAACAGATTCACAGTTAATGAATTCAAAGCTCCATGAATATAGAACAGCTCCAGCTCTGCGAGGATGAGCGTTACCTCCAGAGAGCTCAGCTACAGAGCAGGGATGCTTTATTTTGTCAGGAAGGCTACCCAGCTATGTCACCAGAAAGGATCAGCTGATTTCCTTTGGGATCACCAGTGGTTCAGAAAAGCTCTGCCTAGTTAGGATAAAGCACACCAAAAACATAAGCAAGCAACATAAGTCTGATTATCTTCCCTTTCAATGAAATTTCCAATTCTTCATGACATGTCAGTGATGGATGCAGAGTTTTTAAAAGACCCTGTGGCAAGAATGAAAGCACTCAGAGGATGCGAGAAAAGGAAAAGCTCATCATAGCTTGCAGAGGGAAAAAGCTGGCACACAAAGAAGGGTCTTTGACTCGATGTCTGATCAAACAATTCCAAATGGCAGATGGATCCCTGAAAACAGGAGTTCTGTGCTGCCAGCAAGTGCTTTTGCACTAGGACCTGGAAACAACAGAAAATAAACCGGGAGAGCTCAAAATGTCATGGATAATGTAGGCACATGTTGTAATTAGGCTGCATGAACATTACCATAAATATTCCCTCTGGTCTTTAAAGCTGTTTGCTGTGGCCACACTGACTCACCTTGCCATGGGCACACTGCACACTGGCACAAATATTTGTGGGAAGCAATTTAGAGCCATGGAAACAAAAGTCCATCTGCCTGGGTGTGTTCCCTGCATTGTCCCCAGAGCCAGGCACTGTAAAGGACCAGAGCAACCATGCCCAGTGTGACACAGACATCTCCTTCTGGGCCTCTGCCACAGGCACAGAGGGCACAGCCCAGCCACTGCTGGTGCCCAGGCAAGTGGCAGAGCCTGATGGGCATGGCTATCTCAAAATATTCCTGGAAAACAAACTTGGAACAAGCGCAGGAAATCAAGTGATGCAAGAAAATAGGGATTTTGGTGGCTTTTTCACAAAAATGACAATACTGTTCGTAGCATGGCAGAGTTTAGGACACCAGACAGAGCAGCATCCTCCATCCCTCCTTTCAGAACAGGGAAAGTAGGAAGGGGAGCACCTGGAACACTACTAAATGTCTTCCCTCCAGCTGCAAAGGCAGGGACTTCCACCCTGCCCTGTCTCTTCTGGACAGCAATGGGTTACACAGGCAGGGAAGGGAGAAGGAGATAGAGATACCCTGTCCCCAAAGGTTTCAGCTACTCTGCACACACATCCCTTCACAATGAAAAAAATAAAGCAGGACCTGTCAACAAGATTATTTTAGAGGAAATCAGATAGCAAAGCATGAGTAATTACCTCGCTAAATCAAGTAATCTCTTTAATCTTGAAAGGAAATTTCAAACCTGCCTTTCAGCAAGCTTTATTTCCGTTTCTCTACTCAATTTAGGTGTAAAAAGTGTTGGGTTTTATTTTTAAGAAATGCATAGAAGGACTGAACTCTGAAGACCGTGTCTTGTTGGGTGTGAAGAAATTATTTAAGACAAATTATAGTGCTGTCACACTCATACCTCAAAGTTTAAAATAAATCTTGTCATCTAATTATACAAGAGCTTCAGTTTGTTTAACAAATTTCTCAGAGGTATTTGTGTGGCACTCCATCTCCCTTCGCCTCTGATTACAGCCTATCATTTCAGTCTTTGCCTCCTGCAGCTCTCAGTGTCTCGTTGTGGTGTTTAACAGGTTGCATTTATCACATCTCCTCAGCTGGCCTGAAGCAGATAAAACCATGATGTCTCAGCACAGTTCTTGGCAAATCACAATTAAAGAGTTATTTAAAAACAAAGGCACCCCAAAATGGGATTTCTGCTCCCACACTAACAACTTTCACAGCAGGAAACTGGGACTCTGAAAAGAGTTTTGATGTCCCACCCACATGTCTACTGAGAAAATTAAGGGGAAAAGAAAATTCCCCTTGTGTTTTAATTCCCATGAATTGATATTATCAACATGTCAGGGCAAACTTGACTAGAATCAGCCAAATCATGATAATTATTTCAAAAAAATACAGTCTTTCAAAGACCATCTCTTCTTGCTTGTCAATTGTGAATTGTTCAAGAGAGTCCTCACTGAGGCAACAAGAGGTGCAAGGAACTGTCATCAGAAAAAAATTAAGTTAAGCACAGCCCCCTAGGAAGTGCTTATGATGCCTTAAGTTTTTGCTTTCATATTTTTCAGATTCTGTATTGCATTGGTGTGACTCTGAACTTCCTACAAACTGTCAGCAAGTTCTCCTCACAGCTCAGTCACACAAAACAATCCTTTTCCAGCCCCAGAACCAAGGACATCACTGCAGCTTCAGCCCCAAAAGGTGCAAACAACAGGGAATTGAGGAGAGAATCTGGGAGGATGGGACTGCAGAAACTGCAGCTGGAATTGGACAATTAACCCCAGTATGGGAATGGACCAAGACTTACAGAAGTGAGAGCACTTGTGACTTGGGGTCCATCTTGGGTGTAGCCAGGGCCGGGCTTTTGCACTGCCCAAGGTGAATCCTTTGAAGGCCTTTTTAATAAATACCTACTGTGTTCCTTTGACTCTGCCCAGCCTCTGTTGTAGGCAGCCCCTCTAAGGCATCACTTAAGCAGCCAATTGTTACAGTACTGGGGGGATTTCACTGCACTTTAGGAGGCTGGCAAGGCTCTGGGAGGCTGGGCCTGACTTTGAGAGATGACATCTCACTGGTGGTTTTTTATGGGAGGGAGCCAAGAACAACATTTCTGGCTTCCCCACCCGATCCCCATGACCTGGGTCCTCAGTGCCCCACGGCTGCTGACACGCCAGAACTGGGAGAATGCACAGGCCTTGGAAACAGCTCCAGAGGTGTTCCCCCACCCAGGCATTGATAATTCAGGTCATTGCCAGTTCTCTGACTAATCTCCTGAGATCCAGCTGTGCCCAGGGGTGCTCCAGGAGATGCTATGCCATAGCTTGGCTCAATAATTGGTCACCTTGCCTTTGGGTTAAGCTGTGCCTGACATCACAAGCTGCTAAATTCCATTTTGATGCAGTTTTGAGGCCTCCCCTCAAACCTCAAAAGTAAATGTGCCCTTTCATTAACCAGTTAGGAGCATTTAAGCTCCTACGGAGGGGATCAGCAATTTTTAAAAATTGCTTCTATTAGCTTAATTTTTTTCCTCAGTATTTCTGGCTGCTTCCTTTCCCTTCAGTGGAAGAGTTGCAGCTGCTTCATCACTTACTTCAGCAGCTGTCACAAACTCCTATTATTGGACATATTCTGCAGGTATCTCAGTCATGGTACCTTGCCTGATTGCATTCAAGAATATCACTGTTGAATTCTGTAATTCATTTCATCAGGAATAAAGAGAACTCTAGTTTTAGTTCGTTGCTATTGGGTTTCCAATATTGGAATTTAAACCAAAACTTGAAGAAGAAGGGGGGCTATCACAGCCCTACCTGTTTAGTTTACAGTCTAACATTTCCAGATTTTGATGCATATATTCATCCTTTTTATTATACAGGATATAATTCAAGATCTTTTAAACACCACATTTATTCCAACACTATCCCAGAATCAGAAGTAGCTGTGAACTTTACTTACCAAAGTACAGTAATATCACGATTATAAGCCGCACTGAGTATAAGCCGCACTTCTGGGTTTCAGCAACTTTTTGTTTTTTTGTCCATATATAAGCCGCACCTGATTATAAGCCGCATGTTACAATACAGAGTGTGATAAAAGGTATCTGTTCTATCACCATCTGTTGAGGGTGGGGACAGTGATCCTTATCTCAATGGCAGATAATCTGCTAATGGGCCATCCATTGAAACCAGGCAGGACATTGTTCTTTATCTTTTCACACCCCATCCTTCCTCCAGGGAGTCATTGTCTGCTAATGGCCCATTGAGTCCCACTGTGGGACTGATAAAATTACTGCATCCCATTGAAAGTTGCTCCAGCCAGGGGGAAGAGCCCAACATTTCTTACCAAGATAAAAACAGAGGCTTTGGGACACTAAGGTAGCCCCTTTCTCCACTGGACTCCAGTGGAAAACCGGATTTCTCCACATCACCACTGGAGCTCCAGAGGGAAACTGCACCTTGTACAGGAGCACTGCTCCAACTGAATCACATCTGTCACTGCAGGAGGATGCAGCCACCATTTAATGGGACTGCTACCAACACCCTGCCTGACGGGGTGTCAGGTTGTACTCTGACTTTGTCAGGGTTTGGAGTTTGTCTCTTTGTAGTACTGTATTTCTATTTTGATTTCCCTAGAAAAGAACTGTTATTCCTAATTTCCGTATTTTTACCTGAAAGCCCCTTGATTTCCAAATTATAATAATTTGGAGAGAGGGGGTTTACATTCTCCATTTCAAAGAGAAGTTCCTGCCTTTCTCAGCAGACACCTGTCCTCCAAACTAAAACAGTAACTTTTCATTCTTTGTCCATATATAAGCCGCACCTGATTATAAGTCGCACTTTGGGTTCGGACCAAAATTTTAGTCAAAATGGTGCGGCTTATAATCGTGAAATTACTGTAATTATCAAAATCAGTTCTTAGCATGAAAGAAGAGTAAATAAAATTCACAAGCAGCAAGCCTTTCCCCACTATTTCAGGAATTTTGAACAAAAACAATAATTAAAAACAAAACCTGAAAAGGATCCGTGTTTTTTCAGCAATTCCTCAGTAAATTTCTTTTATTTTTGAAGAAGAATTTCCACCAAAGTCCATCTCCATCTTTGGAAGGAGTAAAAGCCCTTCCAGAACAAGAAAGATTTGCCTTTCCCCTCTCTGTTCCCTGCCCCTCCAAGAGACATTCTTGTTGTTGGCAGTGATGAAAGAAGCTATTTGCTTGTGACAAGAACAAGAAAATCTTACTGATGAAAAGCAAGGCAGCTTTTCTGTTTGTTTCTCGATAAAATCAATAAAACCCAAAATATGCCAGTCTCACTTTCCATTTTGAAATGCATGGGACAGCCCCAGGGCAGAGTGTTATTCCCTCATTATTCTCTCTACTAGTCTTCAAATAATGCTATTTGGGATCAATGATCACCTCAGACATGCTAATATAAGCCCAATTTATTTCCATAATAATTGGCATGCTGCTATTTAGTGCATTATAAATGGTTGTATAAATAAATCACAGATTCTCATAGTGGCTGTGTGCATTGCAATTTGTCTTTACAGAGTTACCACTGTCAGATCAAGTTTTTATCTAGTCTTAATTTTAAGCGTTTAATTACATTAGTATTCACACTTTATAAAACATACAAAGAGGTCTCAATTATCCTTGCCCTTCATGAAATGAATTAATTTAAGTCATAAACCCACTCTCCTGTAGAAAAGAACACTCGAGAAATCACTGTTTAGCTCATGGACTATCTGGTGTTTTCTTTCTGTCTAAATGAAATATCCTCGCTGTACCCTTACTGGAGTGCACAAAATGTCCATTTATCATTGTGCTTTTCATCAGCTTTTGAGTCAGAGGAGTGACCCCTCATCTACTACTTCATTTAAATGTCACTGAAGCTTTTGGGAGGATTCTGCCCCATCAGAAAGGGTGCACATCCTGAAAATCAAACCTCTGAAAGCAACTCTGGCCTTCACCACTTGCTGAAATAGCCTTTAAATGGAACCTTCTCTCACATTATTGCCTCTATGTTTCTCTCACATTATTGCCTCTGTGTTTCAGCACATTTCACTTCCAGAAGCTCTACCCATGATGGGTGCACCCCAAAGGGGGCTCACTCTGCATCAGCCCAGGTGCTGAATTTTCTAAGGGGACTGATGAATTATGTCTAAGTTGAGGAGGGAATTAAAAAAACTGCCTTGTCTTGTGCAAGAAAGCAGAAGAAATGAATTTCTCATGGTCAGAGGGAAAGTTGCACAAGACCAAGCAGAGCTGGTGGGATGGGTGCAGGAGGAGATTAGGGAACCTGGAGCTGGCAAGGTGGCAGCAGATCCTCACACACTGGCAGGGAAGCCAAGAAAAAATACTAGCAGAGAGGGGCTGGGAAAGGAAAGAGGAATAGAAAGGGATTAATAACTCAAAGCAGGCTGACAGTGGCTTAGTCTCCATGCTCAGCACACAGACAGAAGCAGGGAGCAGGGCTGGCTCAAAGAGATCCTTGTGCCAGGTCCAGAAAGCCCTTGTCAGGCACCAGGGCTGGGGTGTCTCCCTCTGCCTTGGGCAGATCATGGAGAGGATTATCCAGAGAATAGAAAAGCTTGCACACCAGCAGGCTCTGCAGCACAGACATGCAGCTTATCCTCCTCCAGGGAGAGCAGAGGTGTCACCATGCAGCTCAAAACCCCTTCGGAGGCTGCTCCACGAGTGAGGGGACTCTGAGCCAGGGCAGCTCTTCTCCTTGGCAGGTGGCAGGAAATCATGTTCAGCCAACTCTCTGCTCACTGTACCTGAGATGTTTTCTCTTAGTTTGCTCACAAGAGGGTTCACCCAGGTGTCTCCACATGAAATGTATGTCAGAGCAGCCTCCAATGCTGTCCCACAGAGAACACCCTATTTTAGAGCACACCCTTCCCATTTCTTGTAAAACCCCTCCAGGCAGCTGGTTTGCCTCTGCCTGACGCAGTTTTCCTGACACTGAGCTGAAGTTACACATGTGGTCCTTAAAGAGAGAATGATGTCAACCCGATTCATATTCTGTAGACCAAATTCACAATCTGCTGGCCAAAGGATTCGCTCTCTGTCTGGTGACAAGACTCCTGCAGCTGTCCCGTGATAACAATCTCCAACCTCAGCACCAAAATCACTTGGAAGTTTCAGAGGTAGTTGCTGAATTTGCTACAGGAGTCATTATAATCATAGCTTGGCTGTTAGCCTTCCAGAATTTTCAACCTAAGCAAACAAGAAATTAAAGGAAAAATAGCAAAACAAGCTCACAAATAAAGCAGTCGAGAAATATGTCCCAAATTATCTAATTTTTTTAACTGTGCTAACTCATTTCTCCATTTACCATTGTTCACATGCCCTAGCCAGCCATAAGAATGATATAAAAAGAAAGTATCTTCTAGCTATAAACTCCTTCCACAGTTAAGTTCCGAAAAGAAAATATGTATACTAATTATCTCATCATTAAGTTACTAATTATATTGAAAAAAAACTGCAACACATTGACTTTTTTTTTCCTTTGCCCTTGGGGAAAAAGTTTGTATATAATTATCAGTTTCCCTAACTCCTTGCTTGCCCTTTTGTTTTCATAATGAAAGAAACTCTTTCATCTGTCTGCAAAATTGTATGGCAATGAGACAGGCTGGAGGAAATCTGAAACCCAGCGATGGCTCTGGAGAAAACAAGCAATATCCATCCCTAACCTCCTTCTGACCTATCCCTGGCCTTAGACAAACAAGTTAAACATTCAATTAGCAGAAAAGAAATGAATGTGCTGTTTATTAATTTGGAGGAGGAAATGCAATGCTGTGCATATTAATTGACCTAATGTGCCATGCAGCCTCTGAACTCCTCCTGGATAATTCCCATCCTGTCCCAGACACTCCATCCTGAGAGGCAACTTGATGGCAAAATGTCTTGCACACAGGTCTGTGCACATTTGCATTGCATGAAGAAAATGTGGAATTAATGATTTCTCCATTTCAGTGTGTCCTGGACTCTGTTTATTTATCATAGATTGAAATTCCCCAACTCCTTGATATCCATTCCTCACAGCTTTTTTCCATGCTGTCTTCCCGTTCTCGCTCACTCTCAGCTCTTTGCTTTGGTCTTTAACTTCCCTCTCTCTTCTGATTTACTCCTTGTTTACAACCTCTCTGTTCCAGCCTCATTATGAGGCCTCCTGAGCCTCCCAGCCCCTGGAGATGCCCTTGCTGCTCCACCAGGACACAGGTGCTTGGGACCAACACCCTCAGAGCTGCTCCTGTCCCAGAGCTGCTCCTGTCTGGTGTCCCTGGCATGTGACACAGATGAGTGGGAGCAGGGGACACCTGGGATCACAGCAGTGTGGTTTGAGGCACAGCAGGCACCACATCAGCCCTGCTCAGAATTTCTGTCAGTTCTTGATTCCCTGGTCTGGCCCTGCTGAGCGTCCTGCCCCAGGGCATGGGATAGAGCACAGCAAGCACCAGTTTGGGATGGAGCCAGCCTGGGGCAGAGGACACCAGAAGACAGGGCTGCTGGGCTGAGGGACCTCACCAAAGGGGCTGGCAAGCACCTTGGGAAGTTCAAAGTTTGCCCCCTTCTCTCCACTGCAACATTGGAAATATAATCTCAGTGCATTCTGTTAAAAAAAAAAAAATACAAACAAACAAAACCCTACATAAAAATTTTCACTCCAAAGAACAGAACAAACCAAAACTTTGGTAACTACCATGTAAGTCCCTTGGCATTCTAGCAGCAGTGTTCTGGGACTGCTCAATAAAATATGGATATTCCTGATTTGTTATTCCATTGTCTGACCTTGAGAATATGTGATCACCACCCATCCTCACAGTCTGCACAGAAATCCTTTTCCAATCTGTTGTGCACTGTTGAAGTTGAGAAGTTGAAGCTTGGATTGGTTAATTAGATGGATGAAAGGAAGGGACACAGAAATCTAAACTCAATAGAATTCATTTCTGGAGACAAAGAGGTCAAGTGTGCATTAAAATCAAGAGCTTACACAGCTTTTCTGAGTGTTTATTCAGTATTGAGGCTTCAGTGGGCAGGCAGCAACATCCCATTTCAGTGATATCCTAGGAATTGCAGGTACTTCTGGATTATACCACAATTTACACTGGACAAAAGACATTTTCAGCACAAACAGCTCTGTCACATGGTTGGAATTCCAAGATCTGCCAGCATGAAAGAGAAGCTGAACGAACGATATACATTCCTTCCTTTGGCCTGCAATTAGAATTGAAAAACTAATCTTGTCCAACTGGTAACTGGCATTTGAACCATCCCACTTGTTTCACGTAGACAAGATCTACTACAAGTAGACTGGGCTTGGAGCCCCATTTCATGAATTATTCTCTGTTTTAGGGTCAGAAAGAGCTCAGGAGCTCTACCTAAAAAAGTGAGAATTCTGTTAGGCTTTGGATGAAACCCACTGGCCCATTTCTTCAGGAAAGCAATGAAAAACAAAAATCTGACTCCAAGAAGTTAAATATATTCATGTATTGACATGAACAGCTTTCACAGCAAATAGGGGATCTTCCTACCATGACTAATAGAATCATGTTTGTTCTTTGCTGTTGTCTCTAGGTGTTCTCTGTATGTTCTCAGGCCAGGTTTCACTGCATCATCTGCTGTGAACACTGGGTTCTTTTGACAGAGATATGTTCCAGTTGCAGAACAGAATCATCCCAGGCCCCAGCCGCATGTTTCCCTGCAATGCTGGGATATGCAGCCATTGATTTCACGGCTTTGTCTCTAATTCACATTTCCCTTGGGAGGAAGGCCTGAGGACATTTTTTGTGAGAACAGATTGTATTAGCTAAATTTGTGTTTTTCTACAGAAGACAAAAAAAAGCACTGTGGGTGGTTCCATGTTAAGACCATTTTTCCTATGAAGTTCTACTGTTGTAGACAAGTTGAGTGGTCTTGCCTCAAGTTTAGACGGATGGTTTAGCCAGAACTGCAGCAGTACACACAGGTTGGTGGGGAACTTCACAGAGTGTTTGCAACAAAGAGCAGGAACATGGAGCTTCAGGAGATCTAAATCTGGAACATTTCAAGTTGACATTTCATTTGTTTGTATGAATCTGTGGAGGATGGTTGAGCACTCAAGGTAAAGCAACATAGATTACCACATTCTGAAATCCTGAGTAAGAGTAATCAAATTGTCTAAACAATATGAAGCAGTCTTATTTGTTGCTCTCCTGCAGCAATTACAGTGCCTGGTTGGTAATTTTCTCAATGTAGAAACCTCACAAGCAACAGAAATCTTTTCCATTTTTTATAATAAAAGCAGATATGGAAAGATAACAATAGGTATTTCAAAACAAAACTTATTTGCAGGAATATTTAAATTCTGTCTGTATAAACACCTCTTATTTTTCAGAATACCATAGAGCCAAGTACTAAAACACAAGGGTGTGATTATTGTCAGAGCATTTTATTGCTACTTTTCTCTTGAACAAAGTTACAGTTTGGGAAAATAAGATGGGACGAGGCAGGAAAGATGGAACTACTTTTGCCTCGTGGCGAAATTGACTTTAATGGAAATGCATTTTTGTCTATGTGATACCAAAAATAAGGAATAAATAGAAAGTTGAGGTTTTCACAGCTTGGCTACAGATGAAACACATCTTGTACAGCCACAAAACTACACTGGAGTAAGTGCCAGTGGGAAAATTAATAACAGGGAAAAGTGATAGCATGAGCACTGGAACCAGTGAACTCTGGTTTTTATGGATTTAAATTGTGTGCTTGGATTCTCTGGTGTTTAATAAAGCAGAAGCTTGGCTTGCTGGTCTGGAGCCCTGCCTGCTTCAGTCTTTCTCTCATGGTGCCATCAAACAGCCTTGGCTGCTCCCAGTCTGCATCCAGGACATCTCTGGCACCTGGTATTTCTTAGAATCTCATCATTTTCTTAACTTTAGCTCGAGTTAGCCAAGTGGATACCCAACCTTCCCTACCCCTGCCCCACACTCAGGGTGAAACACTGATCCTCAGGAAGTGGGACTGAAAATTGCCTGTGAGGCTCATCCCCCAGCTGAGAGGAGCTTCCATCACCCTCTGCCACAGGAATGCAGCAGCCCCTCAAAAGCTGCTTTGGCATTTTCTTGGCTGCACTGCTGACAAAGCCCTGGCAATGATCAGTTTTCTGGAGTCCTGAGCCCAAGTCCTGAGCTGCTTATCTCACATTCTTTCATTCCTCATTCTTTCTTCAGTCTTGTCTGTCTGTCTGTCTGTCTGTTCACTGCCTCATCCTGGCTGGATTTGGACTGCAAAACCTTTGACAGAGAGGTCACCCTTTTGCTTTATTTGTTTCTTCAGCAAGAACAGAATCCTCTATGTCTGTGACCAAGATCCTGAGCACTGCATTTGTTCAATTAACAGATAATTATTATATTAATAAAATCACAGTCGAGCAGGGTACTTGTTAGACTTGTACAGTGCTCATCCCTGACCTGCTGTCATTGATAAGGGACTGTCAGTTGTTCCAACACAATAAATGAGGTATTATTCATATGGCAAACAAATCTGTCAGACCTCTTTACCAGCCTGCTCAAATTCTCAGAGTGTTTATCCAAAGCAAACCACTGCTTAAAGTTGGCAGACTCGTTATTTTTCATGTTAATATGTCTACCAACTTGAGGGTTACCAGTAAAGCATTGCAGGCCTCCCTCTGCAGATGGAGTGGGGATTGCTCTGTGATTTATGGCTCATCACCAGCACATTATTCAAAAGGCCCCCATAACTCATTTATATCGGTCAGGAAGTGCATTTGACTTGACAGACTCATTATCCACATTATCACCAGAACTCACACATGGACCTCTGCCTTTGGAATGGATATTGGATTTGAAATCCCTGGACAGCACTCAGTCCATTCCCATGCACTGCAGTCACACAGCATCCAATGCCCACCATATTCCCTTTCACACATCCAGTCTTGGAACACTGATTTTTGATGGCTCTTCTACACCATCTGATACTCGAGATGTTACATCTGTGTGAAATGTCCAATGGTAGAAGAAAATTAGGAAGCTCAGCCATACTATTATTTGTAGTGAGCATTCTATTCCACCTTTGAGGCAAATTTTATTTTTTTGGCTTATTTTATTCATAGTGCTGCATAAAAAACAAACAGGAACAAAGTTAATGCTATTTCTGTAACTTATTTTTCACCATCTGAACAAAGTGTTTGTGTGTTTTCTTACCTTCACTTCAACGCTGCTCTCTGTGGTGGGTGAGACTCATTAATCCCCCATTTCCATGTGTACAAGGCAAATCCTTGCTGTGGTTATTTATAAATATGCCTTTGTTTTATAGCATGAGGATACAGTGCTGTAATATCAGACATTGCTCTGCTGCTGATTCCAGCTCTCCAAAATCAGAATAAAAACATCGTTTCTGAAAACCAAGTTTCCTGTAAAGCAGAAGAACTCAAGTTTTTGTCTAGCCTGTGAGACTACATCTTCCACTCTCATAAACACTTGAACAGTTAAATATTGAAATGCAAAGGGAGCAGAGGATGAAGGTTGTCCCTCTTCTGCTATTCAACAGGTTCCCTTATTAGACCACAGGAGATGACCAGGCATTATAAATAAAGGCTCATAGGGATACAAATTTCATGCTAACAGATTTTTTCAGACACCCTAGTAAAGGTGATGTTATCTTTGTGCAGCATGAAATAACTAGACAGACTTAATTCCCCTTAAGGCATTACTCACATTCTGTTACCGAATTATTCAGTGCCTAAAGAGAAATACAAACAGTCAGTAAAGATTTCAGAGCTCATGTGAGAAATTACCTTCAGCTGAACAACTAAATCTAGTTCTAGCTAATTTGCATGGCCTCAATGGTCACTTTTCTGCTGGTTTGGACTTTCCTCCTGCTGCCTCTTCCAGAGATAGAAAAAAAATAGAGGTGAAAAAGAGCCAAGTTCATTATTCGTAGCTCTGAATGTCAGAAGATCATTTCCAAACTGCAGATTATCACATCATCACTTCAGCTTCTAGAAACTCATTTATTTTTGACCTGTTTTGCATTTCTGACCTGCTTTGCTATTTATGTAAAAAAGATGAATACTGTTGCCTTAGCTGCCACTACTCCTGTGTATCTGTGCCTCATATATATTCCAGTTTCAATTTATTATCATGAACCCTCAGATTATAAAGATTTTGTTTCACATGAGAAGTTTTATGCCCATATTTTTTTATTTATTGTGCAAGTTAAACTATACAGGGACTCAACTAATTGTACACATATTTTCCTGGAATAACCATGGCAACTGAACATACCCCATACTGCACAAACCCAGCTCTTGAACACCTTCTCCCACTAGATCTTCTTTAACTAATTCACACATCACCAAGACACTTTCAGGGTGCAAATAAACCATGTATCATGCTCGGACATACTCTGATACTGTACCACTGACTGCCAGGAGAGTCCACCTAAAGCCATGAAATTCAAAGATGTCTCCAGCACAGGGCACCCAAGCAGCACCTGAATTAATCACACAAAATAAGACCTTTGCTCGTTTGTGGAAGACTGCAATAATGGGAACTAATTGTTCTTTTTCTGTTAATGTCTATATAAACAATCCTGACTACGACTGACTAGAGTAACTCTTTCTGCTTTTAATTTTTTGTGACAATAAAGAGAGGTTCAAGAGAAAAACCCATCCTGATAACAACAAAAATTGCAATGCTGCCTTCATCTGCACCTGTTTTTTACAAAACTGAAAAGGTTTTTCTCCTGTTCAAGGTTATGCCCTTACATCTGGCAAAACCAAAAGAGAATTGCTGAGCAGGCTGAGCCATTAGGATGAAAATCCCATCTTTTGAACAATGCTGATACCTCGCCTTTATCACTCTATTGATTGAGCAGGCCTGTGTGATTTACCCGTGTTGGGTTTAGTTGCCTGACAGATGAAATCCATGCCAATCAAGCAGCATTTCTTAAGAAAAATTGATATCTGAAATTAAATACAACAATACAATATTTTGGTTGAGGTAAAAACCTAAAAAAGTTGGTTTTAGCAACTAGCAGGAAATGAAATGCCAGAACTGCTGAGTCTGAAGCCTTTCCTAGTGCCCAGCTCAGGACAAGGAGCCTCCAGTTTCTGTGTCAGGACAGGTGACAACAATGGGGGAGGGGGAAAATTGGGAAAATTGGGAAAATTGTCCTTGTGCATCAGTCCCCAAAGCCTCCCTGTTACCTTAACGATGTGTCAGTCCCAGCCACAAAGACAGCTTGGCTGCCTCGCTAATTAGCTGAAAAGACAAAGGCTAGAGGTCAATTAGCCCAGGAGGCAAAGGCTAATTGCACACTTGTCTTTGGGAGCCCAGCTGGGAGAAGCTGCAGCGGTGGCTGGCTAGGAGTGCTCTGCCAAAGCTGGACAGGGGATTTAGCACGAGAAAGAGGAGGAAGAAAGTAGTGGGAGTTATTGCTGGATTTCTTTTTTCCTACTTGTGGAGTTCAGTTAGACTGGGAGTTGAACTAAGCATGACTCATCTTGAAGGATTATTTTAAAATTAGATTCACAACTCCAACCAATCTAATGACAATTCCTCTCTCTGACTGAGGAGGCTGAATGCTGAATGCCTGAGGAGAGCTTCCACCTTCACAAAGGTGTTCTAATCGTTATTTTTTCTACTTTAAGGGTTTATCATCTTTCCATTTTTTCTTAGGCAAACATTTACTGGAAGAGAAACTATAACTTGAGTATCCCATTCTTATTAGGTACCTTCAGGCTTTATTCTCGAGATCCAGAGTAACCTGTGGTCTGAGCAAGGTAGACCAGGCTGGACATCAAGAACAATTAGCAAAAAACTCCGTAGGTGTGGAAATAGGTCCCAGAACTCTGATTGTTCCTTTAGAGAGAAATTGATACAGTGAAACTATTTCAACAGAAGAGTTTCAGAGCACACGGAAACCAATATCCTGTGAGTCTGGCGGGTAAAGCAATAAATGTTGCAGTGCCCTAAATGTTGACTTGTTGCATTTTCCCTTGATCTTGACCTCAACATCTTTTCCCAGCTGAATTTATCCAGCAGACTCAAGCAGTCTCAAGCTGAACAATACTTCATTTTTCCAGGAATTTGCTATCCAATGTAGTTAAACGTATTTTGCCCCACCATATTCTATATACTTCTCCTCTGGAGTCTGTAAATGTTTGACTTGCCTGACAGGTTCCAGACATTAGCAGAAGGATGGAATTGTCTCCACAACAGCAGGCTCTTCTCTTGGGGATAGCACAATAGGAAAAGAGCATTTTCATATTTCTGCTGGGGTTTCTGTCTGATTTGTTCCGTGGGGGTTTTTGGGTAAGGCTTCCCCTGCGTGGTTTTGCATCAAAACTGGGTGTCTCTGTTGGCACCATTCCTTTGCCTGTTAAAGAAGCAGGGGGTGTAATTAGGAGTCCTGGTCCCTGTGCTGTGTGAAGGACTGGTTATACATTGTAGTTGAGAATCAAGGAGCTTCCCTGCCTTCAGTTTTGCCTGCTGAGAGTTTTGATCAGTTCAGCATTAAGCAGGGACTGGCCAAGGTTGGAAGGGACCTCTGGAGTTAATAGCCAGGAAGAAATGTTCTGTAAGACCTGCCAGGTTTCCCCTTCCCTTGTTTTCCTGTATGATTAGCAAAGTTCAGTGCCTCCAGACTGGCATGAAGGTGTTTAATGTCAGAGCTTAATAATACAGCATACATTAAAAGTATAAATACAACATTTTTGCAGCTTAGAGAAAATATTTGCCCAAGACGAGTTAAAACTATGTAGCCATATGATCTCCTGTTTTGCTGGATATAAAATGACCCTGTAAAGCCTTCTGACATTCTCCTTGAAGCTGAGGATTGAGGCTATGACCTTTGCAAAGCCCTCCAAAGAGCTTCCCAGGCAGCCAACTCTTACAGAGAAGGTTTCATTAGATACCAAAGACTTTTGATAAACGTGATGGCACAGTTGCCCTCTCTCATGAAAAATGGGCAATATCAGTTCTTTTTATTTGAAAGAAAACCAGCTGTTGGAGCTGAATGACTTCAGAAAACTTGTTTTATAATTTTAATCCAACCTTCAAATCAGGAAGTTTTAATTTAATGCAAGGAGGGAGAAATTACCATGAGGGACTCAGAGAGGCTGTGGAGTGTCCATCCCTGGAGTTGCTAAAACATGACTGAAGAAGCCCCAAGCAACCTGTTCTGGCTGGACCCACTTTTACCAAGTCTGGGTGACCTCTAGAGACCCCTGCCAAACTAAATGATGCCACCAGCTGAAGCTGTCACCCTTCTTCTTCCTCTGCATTAGCAGAGCCAGGGAGGGAAAAATCTACCTGCAGCTGTTGAAGTTGCCAAGGATGGCTGAACTGCAGTAAAGGAATCTGTCAAAAGTAGGATAGGACAGGATGGAACAGATCTGAAGCCTGAAACTTGACACTGCAGATGGCAACTGTCAAAAAGGGAGGGGTTTCCACCCAGCTGGAAATAGCTGTAGTACAGACATTGTAGAGAGGTTATCAGCCTCCAGGGTAGCTTTGACTTCATGCTGTCACTGCCAAGGTACACTCCTGTTTTGCCAGTATGTACTTTTTTTTTAATTGCTCTTTGCATAAAAGCAGGAATAAGCTGACACCAGACTGGAAGCAAAAGGGAGCACAGAAAGGAAAGGCAGTCCAAATCTCTACACAATGGGTTTGTGGCAGAGGGATTTGCATCTGCTGCTCAGGTGCATCCTAAAGGCACAAACTCATCTGTGCCAAACACACACCACCCTGTCTCTGGTGAGGCTGCATCTTGTGGTTACCAAAGGAAAAGAAATTACCACATGCTGCCAGTTAAACAAGTAAAAGTCATTCTGCTGCATACTGGGACCTAAACCTCCTCCCTGTGTTTGTCATTAGGTTTGGATAAAGCACAGCCTAAAAGCAGAGCCCTGCAATGAGCAGAAAAGGAATCAGCCCATTCTAAACAAACACTGCTGAAGGCCTCAAGCACTGACTGCAAAAAAACTTGAATGCTTGAGAAGGCATTCCTGTGGGCTGGTGCTTAAATAGCAAAAGAAACCAACTCTCAAGAAGAAATGAAACAATCTATTTGGTAAAAGACAGCATTCAGTAAATAAACTTATGCAATAACACAGCAAATAATCAAAAAGATCACAATGTAAATATCAGTCCTATTTCTGTTTATTTTTTTCTCCCTTTCTGAGATCTCTTTTCCCCTCCTGTAGCCTTTTTTCCATTCTTTAGTATGCAGCAGACAAAGCCTTAGATCCCTAGGCTTTGGCAGAGAAACCAGTCTCATTTTTCTGTTAAGAGCATCATTTTTGTTTCTGTCAGCCCTTCGGTCCTGAACATTCCAGCCCAAAGCCATTCACTACTGCAAAGTCATTTGGGGTTTTTGATGGTTCTTTGTGGTGGCCCAAGCAGCCCCCTGGGCAGCTTTTTCATGCTGAAGCCCCTGTGGAATTCCTTGCTCCCTGCTCCCTGGTCAATCCATTCCATCCCTCCCATGCCATGGCACTGAGATCCAACCTGCCTGGCTTGTGGGAATCTGGCCAGCAGTGACACTGCTGCTCCTCTTACCTTGGAGAGGCTTCTCCTCCTGGCCTCACTGATGGGCTACCAACTTGGGCTCCTTCAAATCGTGCAGGATATGGAACTAAAGGCTTTTCCCTCATCATTTTTTTTAAGAGAAATATGCTTTTATCAATATGAAACTGTCATTAGCAGTACTATCCATCTGTATCCAAGTGTAATTTCCCCAGGTAGGAACCATTTTCCAGCTGGGGATTGCTGGAATGTGGCTCATTAGAGTTGCTTCTTGCACACCCAGAGGTCCCTGTATTGGTGGTGGGAAAAGATTACAACAGTGCTCCTCCCACTGATAGTCACAGCACAGAGCAGGGATAACACACACTCATTGCTTTTACAGGCACTGCTAATTGTGAAAGAGAGATGATTAAGGAGCAGTTTTGCTCCTTCTGTTAGTTCAACCCAAATAAATCCAGTGAGAGTGGCAGAGCAAGCACCAGTTCACACACATTGGAATAATCTCATAACCGCTGTCTTCTAGAAAGAGAATCACGACTGCTCAGGGGAGAAACAGTCATGGCCATTTTGCTCAGTGAAATGCTTGTGGAAAATTCAGCTGCAAATTATATTTCCCCGCTGTGAGTGCCCACAGTGGTTAAGGACAGCCCTCACCAGGGGAGGCAGGGCACTGAGCCCACAGCTCTGTTCACAAGGAGCTCTAAAGTCTGACCAGAAGCACACCTGCCAGCTGGACATCTGCAAGGTCTAGGCAAATAAAATACAGTAATTTCACGATTACAAGCCGCACCTGATTATAAGCCACACCTCCGGGTGTCAGCAAAGTTTAGGACTTTGACCATATATAAGCTGCACCTGATTATAAGCCGCACTTTCCCGTGCAACAAAGCACGAATTAGTAACAATCGCACCATCGTGGGTTTTACTGGCAGTTGCTCAATTTGCGAACATTTTTCACGGATCGGGGTAGCCTTTAAATGCAGCCTAAAAACTAAAAAAAATACAGAGAAAAATCACTCACTCTTATTAAACCTGCTGGCTCCACTCTCGCCTAGGTGAGTGGAGGGCGCGGCCCAGGGGGGCGAGGGCAGGAGGGCCGGGCAGGCTGGGGACCTGCTGCCCTGGGCTGTCGGAGGCAGCGTGGGCCGCATGCGGGAAAGTTTCCTGGCGAGCAGTGGAGCTCCCCCGAGCACCGTGACGGCCTGCCCCAATGCCAGGGTGGCCCTGGCACCGGGTGGGCCCTGCTGCTCACCAGCCGGGCCGGTGCCCTGCCCCTGGCACCGCGCAGGAGTGGGCAGCAGTGCAGAGCCCCAGCCTGCCAGTGTTGGGGGCTGTGAGCCCGGCAGAGCCACTCGGAGGGGCCCTGTGAGTGGAGGTGCCACCCCCCGGCTGCTGCCCCACCACTGGGGCCGGGGAAGCGGCAGCGCTGTTCCCCGCTCCCCGCGGCCGGGGAAGAGCCCCATCGTCCATATATAAGCCCACCTGGATTACAAACCGCACTTCCAGGTTCAGACCAAAATTTTAGTCGAAATGGTGTGGTTTATAATCGTGGAATTACTGTAATTGAAAAAGAAACCTAATATGAAAACATTTCTGTGAGGAAGGAATTGAAACGCAGGGAGGGCTTCTGTGTTTATTACTAGGCCTTGTTTTACTTCCCTGTTTAAATATATCTCCTTCACGTGTCTCAAAAAGATTCTTTGAAGAAAGATTCTGAAATGGGGCTGCTCTCACAGAGCAAATTCCCAGGTTTAGTGGGCTAAAATCTGGAGAGGAGGCAGAAGGGCAAAGCTGGTGCTCAGGAGTACTGTGAAGCCTGAGTGCAAAAGTGCATGACTGCCCTCAAGCACAGCCAGTGCCTCCTGTGACTCAGGCTAAAAAAGAGAATATTCAGCTTCTGAGAAGGCTGTTTGATGCTCTTTGTCCCAGCTCCCAGGCTCAGGATCCGTGGGGACTGACCTGGCTGGTACCAGGGAGGTCACCAAGCTGGGATGTTTCAAGGCATTTCAGTCCTTGCTGGAAAACCTGTGAGAGGACAGAAACGTTTGATGGCTCCTTTTCTCAATTAAGCACAGAACCTATCAGCATTCCAGCTTTTTCCACATTGCTTTGCCATCTGTTAGGAACAGGGAGGTTCCCAGGAGTTCTGCAACAATGGATGGGATGTTCTCACACAAGTGCAAAAGCAGGACTGGGAAGTTTGAAACATTGCCTGAGGTCTTCAGGAAAGGTCTGAACCAGGCAGGCCCAGCCTTGGGATCTTCCCAACTCTCCTGCTTTGTCCATATGATCACTAGAACCAGATTTAACTGGAGGGGGGAAAAAATTAAGGGGAACTTTTCAAAAGGTTTGGACCTGTCCAGGGTTAGTTCTTTTTTTGGTTTGCTTTTTTGGCCTCAGAGTTAAGTAGCACAAAAAAGAATTCCCGTAAACCAGAGAGATGTGGCAGATTAATGTAAAAAAAATTATCTTTTTGGGGTTTGACCTTATGAAATTGTATAAAAATGGACAGTGATGCTTAACTTTCTGAGCTGCTCTCTGGCACTGAAGCCTGGACATGGATTCCAAAATCCCAGACTCTCAGGCTGCCACAGGGAGCAGGAATGCCCTGATGTGGAGAGTGGCACAGAGGGACAGAACCTCTCTCTACCCGAGTTTCCAGCACTCCAAACCAGCTCCTTTCCAGGTGCACACACATCTCTGTATTGCATTTTGAACATGCCCAAAAGACAAACTTTACCGCTCCCTCCATGTTGGGGGTTGGGGGGGTTTTACTCTTCTTCCTCTGTGGAGAATTTTTCTCATTATCATGCTAAGGAAGTCAGCTGGGTGGCTCCCTCAGCTTTTAATTGCTCAAGACAAAGGGATGGGTGGGCAAGGCAAGGCAAGGCAAGGCCAGGCAAAACTTCCCTTGGAATTTTTGCCAAACAGCAATGTTGGGATTAGGTCCAATATAAGTGCAGATGACCATGGTTTAAGGCCATGGGAAAACCCTTCCAATAGTTCCTCCTGTTCCAGTATGTTGATAATTGCCAGAAAGTTCTCTGCTTCCCTTATTATCATTGGTTCCTTTTTGCTGCAATAATTTTAATATTTTTAATCACCCTTCTTTATTGGATACCCTTCTAAACCCTGCCCTAATTCCTCCCTTCCTCCAAGTTTATAAATACCATTGACATGCCCTAACATTGCTTTTGTCCATTTGCCATCATGGATGGAAGAAGCCTCCCTGTACCATCTTTCCCAGTTTGTTCAGTACAAACCGTTCAGTTTACTGTTTGTTGTTTTCTATTATTAAAGCTTTTTAGCTCCCGAGCAATCGGATCAGATTTTCTTTCTGCATAAAATCACCGAGTTCAGTGTAGCCACCGACCTTAATAGCCAGGCTAGAAAGGATCGGAGATTACAAAATTAATAAAATATCTCTTAAAAATAAAAAAATTCCTAAAAATTCTAGGACATTTGTAAGCAACGGTGATGGGAAACATGCTATTTATGGCATATGGCATCTGCTTTGATGTTGGAAAAAATCCTTTTTTGACCAAGGCAATTACAGACTTTTCTAGCAACAGAAACAGACAATTCCTCTGAAAGGCAGATTTCCCTCTGTAGGTAGGTTCAAGACATCCTTTCAGAACTGGCATCCAGATGGGGTCTAAATTCAAGTGAGCTTCTGAAGGAGCCAATATTGTGAGTCCACAGCCCCCAGCCCAGTGTCTCAGGCAGAAATACATTTACAAGTGTTGTGCTCAATATCTGCCTGCAGAAACAAAAGAAGGATTTGGATTTATCACAATTTACAACTAGACCCCCAAATATTTAGGCTAAAATTGTATTAGTTACTTGTTTGTTGTTAAACAAACAAGAGCTGAATTGCACCAATGGTTCCATTAGTTTTGTCCTGGTTTTGCTGTACTACAGAAGAGACCAAAGGTCAGGGTGCTCTGCATCTAAGGGTTTGGGAAGTTGATTATGGAAAGAAGACAAAATGTTAACAATCATGAGGTAAGTGCAAAGAAGATAAGGCTCACTTATCTCTTTATTGTGCATTCCTCCTTTTATCTCCTCCTGGTCCTTTCCCTCTCTGATCTGCAGAGGTGATCTCTTCACCCTGCTAAATCATCCTTATCAAGCCTTCTGAATGCAATAACCTCTTCGGCACATTACCTATCTTTTAGGATTTGTGTTTAATATATTGTGTTCTTCTTTCTTTTTTCCCTTCCTAGGAGGTTACTCCAGAGCTCAGGATTGTTGGATTACTGATTGATTTCACAATTACTTTGTGCTGTGGGTTGTTTTCATCTGTGTGGCAAACTGGTACAAAAAGTAAAAAGGGAGAAAATATCCCTTTTTCTTTCCTCCCTCTCTCTCTCTCACACACATAGACAGAGATTATCTAAATATGCACACAGTATTTCAGATTGGAAAAACCTCATCTTTCTTGATATATTTACAAAACAGAAGAGAATTCTGCACATACCAGATTCACCATCGGAGAGACGACCTTAATGCCCTCTCTCCATGTCGTTGCAGTGTTTTAGGATAAGTTCGTCTGCTACCTGTGGAATTAAGATTGTCTCCCAAGCACCAGCACTCTGGTGTACTTTTAAAAGCCACAAAAATCCTGCTAAAAACCACAGTGTTGGTTGAGGACCCCCCTGAGAAGAGAACTCTTCCATGCTGTAATTTGTAAGTAAAGGTATGTCCAAAATTAATGCTCAATCCACTTTAAAAGTGTTTTCTCCTCTTGATTTAGGGCAGGTTTATACAAAATTCTCACATCAGTGTGGGACTGGGCAGCAGCACTCAAGAGACAGGGATGTACCCAGTGCCCCATGGCTCTGTCCCTGCAGTTCATTATAAACAGGGCTAAGCAGGGAGGCTGAGGATTGGAGAGGGAAGGTCAGGGCACCTTCCCCTGATGGAGAAAGGGATCAATACCTGGCTGGGCCAGACAAAAAAGCTGGTTCTCTGCAGAGAAACCAAGATTTCAGACTGCAGCTAGTTACTGAAAATTGATATTGAATGTTCCCAGCAGGAATATTTTCTTATTAAACACTTAATTGGGAGTTGTAACATCAAAAACAACAAGTGGGTTTTATTTGGATTCTTACACAGGTCAGAAATAGGTACTGACTTTTAATTTTAAAAATCCCTTTCACCAGAAACTTGATTGTATTTTCAAACTATTAGCATGGAACAGCTAAAACAAGCAACGCAAACCCAGCTGAGCACTACATCTGGCTACACTTTCTTATTTATTTCTCTTTTTCTACTGAGCCACACTCAGGCAGTTGTGTCTAAAGGCACTTCTGTCCCTCAGACTCCTGTGGCTGTGCTCATCTTTGGGGACAGTGAGGCCCTGGCTCTGTGTGTGCTGTGTGAGATGTCCAGGTGAGCACAGGGGCAGGGAAGGGAGGCAGCTCCTCTGCAGCCTCTGACGCTTCCAGAGTGCCACAGGGAGCAGGAATACCCTGATGTGGAGACTGGCACGGAGGGACAGAACCTCCCTGCACCGAGTTTCCAGCACTCCAAACCAGCTCCTTTTGAGGTGCAAACACATCTCTGTATTGCACTTTAAACGTGCCCAAAAGACAAACTTGGATTTACCTTTCCCTCCATAACTGAGTCACAGCCATCCTTACACAGCAACATCCACCCACTCACATAAACAAACAAATGAAGGAATGAAAAGCTGTGAATCAATCAAGCTATTTCCCTGAAGACTCTGAGAGAAGAAAACAATAAAAATGCTTCCTTTCCTCTTCCTCCTGTGAATTCTGTGCCCCTCCTTGCCCAGCCCAGGCTCAGCCTGGCCTCTCACACTTCTGCAGCCCCATCACCCTCAGCCCTGTTTAACTTGGCTGCTGCTCTGTGTAATCCTTACCTGGTATCTGGATGAGACACATCTCTGCCCTTCCCTCCTTCACAGCACTGATTTTGCACTCTAATTTCATTTTAAAGATGTGATTGTCAGCTGAGCAGCTGTCTGTGCAAGAGTACTATATCCCAGCAGAGTAATTTGTTTCCATTTTAAAAAGACACTTAATAATAATGCACTGCACACAGTCTCCCAGTCCAGAGTGACTGGCAGAGGCTTTTAGCGAGTGAATCAAAGCTGTTCTTCACAGAGCAGTGACTCCCCACAGCTCCCAGGTATGGAACCTCCCCGGGACAGAGCCAGTTCTGTGCTCCGGACACTCAGTCCATACCTTTAGACCACTTTTATTCCAATCGTTAATGGCTCCTACAAAAAGACATGCAGTGAATTTAGCTGTAGAGAATTAAGGATCCTATTAACACCAAGTCTGCTTCATTGTAGATGGCACAAGTAGAGAGTTAAATAAAAAATCAACTGCCATAATTTGTGCATTTTTGTTGCTATCTGCAGTGTCCACATTTAAGATATTGAAAACAAAACCAATCCAAATAAATAAAAACGACATGAAACCAGTGGAATGTTTATTTAAAAAGTAGAACTTCTGAGGAAAAAAGTCATGTATTTGGGTGGAAAAAGAAGAGAAAAACAGTTCTTCCACACACTGGAGGGATTTTGCCCCTAGTCGTAACAGCACCAGAATAAATGTGAGATCTGGGGTCCATCTGCCTGTGGGGATGGAACACAAAATCAGGATAGACCAAAATTCACAGCCTTGCACCATCTGAACAGACACCAACAAACACACGCTCTGCAAAGAAATGCCAAGAATTGCAACAATAGGGGGAATTTCCATGCAATATCTTGGGATTTCCTGTACTTTAAAGACAAAAAAGCACTTTGGATTTCCTTGGTATTTATGATAATATAAACAAAGGCTCAACAGCTCACCAGAAGAAATTAATTCTATATCTTCACCTCCACAATGCTATAACTGGTGTTTTTTTTGATTCATTGACAGCCTTCCTATGTGATTCATTAATAACATTGAGAAATAGAATTTTGGAATTTTTTACCATTTTTGTGTCATGTTCCTCAGTGAACTGTAGGGTGGCAATACAAGAATAATTTAGGGATATATTAGCATAATAATTAGAAGCCTAGAAGACTTTATAGTGTTTTTAATATTTATGCTTAATAAATATTGCTCGATTTGTCAGTTTATGCAGTATAAAGTGAACCTTAATGTAAGAAGGTTATTAGCATAAAATTAACATAATGAATAAAAAACAAAACACAAAGGTAATCAAAAATAACAGAGTTTGTTTTCTCTTGCTTCTCTCAAAGGACATACTTTACACCCAAAAAAACTGTGTTATGGAAAACAAATTCCATTTAAATTAATTATGAGGTTCTATTATAGTTGTGAAAAATTGATATCTTTTAACAGTTCTTCCAGAAACTGCTTTTTTTGTCTCTCTCAAGCTTTCACACAGCCTAGCCTCTCAAAGAATGAGATCATTGTGGTCACATGGCTTAGGAAAAATGAATTTTAGAAAAGGACATTTGTCCAGTGTAGCAAGACCCTTTCACTCTGAGCTCAGGAGGAGAGGAAAATGTCACAAAACCAAAAGGACAGACCACAGGTTCATGCCTGCAGACACCAACAGCAAACAGCAAGAGGAAATGACAGAATTATCTGTACTGGGAGATCTGACAGCCAAAGAGTTACTTTTGAACTTCTGAAGTTTCAGGAGAATACAACATTTGAAGCCTGAATTCCACACTCTCCAAAGCTCGTGGAGCCCAAGCTGGATACCATAAACCTGACACTCACCTTTGCTGCCTTGTACACCTCCTGGTGATGCTCAAGTCTCCCTTTTCCACCTCCTTCAGCTCCAGCTCCCAGAGTTTCTGCTGCACTAGTGAAGCTGTGGTTCCATAACCCCACTGTGGGATGGGGAATTGTCCAAGCAGGGCTGGGAGCTGAGGGGGCTGGAGGGAAGGGAAAGGTTCCAAACCACTCCTTAAGCTCCTCAGAGATGACCCACAATAGGATTTTGAGGGAAACATTGTGAAACTGGTTAAACCTGGCTGAAAGGGGCTTCAAAACTCTCCAACCATTTCTCCTTGGGAATAAATAAATGCAAGAGGCAGTTAAGCTTCCTTCTGCTGTCAGAGGCTGAAACAGCAGCAAACATCTGTGCAGGATAATTCAACTCTGAGAATGACGGCCTGAGAACAGGAGAGTGGCCCTTGGATGGCTTTTGGAAAAGCTGTGAGACACCAATGGGGAAAGGCTGTGCCCAGGCAGCTCCAGGCTCACATGGGGTGAGCAGTGCCCGGCTCAGAGCAGGGCACAGCCCTTGGCAATCACTCCAGCAGCTCTGCGGGGTCGGGGCATTGCCCAGAGCATCCCAGCGTGTCCCCACGCTTTTCATGCCCTATGGAAGAGTGGAGAGGGACATGTTTGTGTACAGACCACTCTGGGATGTGCCCACTTGCTGCTCCTCACGGGCACAGAGGAAATGCGCAGGAAGAGCAGTTCCAGGAAGCCACGTGTGGACATTCAGTGGCTTCACCCCAAGCCACCCTCCACAACTCAACTCTCCCTATTGCTCTAAAAGGGCTCCTGGCACAAGCCCCCACCCTCAGGTGCCTTCTCTGACCCCTCCTCAGTCTCCAGGAGGAACATAAAGGTGGAACAAGCTATATGAAATTTTTTCTAGCCGAAAAAAAATGATCACGTTCTTGACATTTCTGCTGTAGTTGGTACAAGGAGTCCAGGTCCTAAAGTCACTCACAGAGCTGGATCTCCTTGGCAACACACACAGTAAAACACAGCTTAGAAATATTGCTTTTTTCTAATATCATTAATATTTTTATGGTATCCCCTATAGTATGAGTCATCAGAAGGAAAATGTTGGTTCAGGCTGAGAATCTCTGATCCTTTTCATAGCACCACTATTTGCAACTATCTTAATTACCAATGTAAGGATTTGTGGAAAGGATCTAGAAATAATAGGAATAAGCCTTTTAACAGGAACAGCAATTATGCAGATACAACAGATGCTAATAACAATTTCATTCCTGTGGAAAAATGATTAAGGCTTAAAAGTACAATAACAGAGAGGCAGAAGAAGAGTACAAGGAGGTGTAGATGACACAGACAATGTATGTATGTGTGATCACAATTACTAATTTTAAAAGAACTTTCACACTAAAATCATTCCAAAACTATCTTCTCAACAGCAATCTGTTTGCCTTTCATTCTGTTTTCCTGCTGCCTGTTGCCCTGGTTCAGCTATTTACCACTTCTGTTTCCTATCATAGGCAAAACAACAGAGCAGGTGTTGAACCAGGGTCTTTAATATCTAGTTAATAATTCTGCCAGAACTATTCTGAATACTTTAAATATTTGTTTCATCCTGGTAATATCAAATTTATTTTAGCAGCTTCCTCAGGGTCTGGAGCTGCTGGTCACAGGGTCCTGGAGCTCTCTGCAGATGTGGGATGTTCCAGAGCAGAAGTAGTTCTGTGTGAGCAATGCCTCAGTGGACTTCTCTGAAAAACACACACAGAGCAAGAGAGAAGGCTTTAAATTACCACTGGGCTCAGGGTTTAATGGAATGAGTGGTGGAATTAAAGTTCATGGCTCAACTTGTGTTAGTGCTAGACTTTCTGTTAAGTTCAAAAATTGTTCATTAAGATAATTAAAGTTCTGGGCCATCTCACCCATCAATCAGTCTTCCTTCTGAGCACTTAACAGTTATTGCTGAATAGACTCTGAAATAACCCATTAACTCAGTACAGGTTTGCCAGAAATTATAGGTGCTTTGAGATGGCTGGGAATGAAAGGTGGCACATAAATCAAAGGCATTGCCATCATCTGATGCTCCCAAAGCCTGCTCTGGAGTTACCTCAATCATTAAGGGCTGCTATCACAGCCATTTGCATTGGAATATGGGACTTCAGTTCATTTCCAAGATCAAAAAGGGAGGTGATGAATCTGCCACTCCGGCAGAGATCCTGGCGAGGGATCCCAGAGCCAGGAGGATTTATGGAGCTGTCCTTCAGAGCAGAGCAGGGAGTCATAAACCTGGTAAAGACATTTTCAAATCAAACCATTTCCTCTGCAAATGTCCACACAAAAAAACAGCTCAGCAAATTCCAGAGCACTGTGGAAGAAATCTTCAGCCCTGTGCACACAATATTTTTGGAAATACTGCACCTCCTCTTCGTGATATCAGCCACAGAAGCAACTGAGAGGAAAATTACTCAGTGCACTCTGTATTGAAGTGTTCTAGGGGTTCTCTCTGTTGTTTAATGGCACAGGGGTGTGCAGGCATACAGCACACCAGAGTCAGCTTTAGAACAGGCACTGCCAGCACTGCGGCTGTGGTACTTTTGAATTTAGCACTAACTCACCTCTTGATAATTGGTTTCTGTTTCTTCACTGAAATTGGCTCCTAAAGGGGATTGTTTCCATGCCAGCTGCCCTGGTAACACAGACAAGGTTCTCCAGCACAAAGCTGATTTGGATAGAGATGTACAAGCAATGCCACAATCCAGATGCCACCTCACGGGGAAATTTCACGACGATTTAAGAAGTGCTGTGTTCACTCCTTCCTGCTGTGGGTTAACCCTGGGAGGGCAGAACAGGTCCCTGAGTTCTCTCAGATTGCAACTTTCCCACCATCTAGTGGCTGAAGAGTTACAGATAATAAAAACTCTTCACAGACCTGTACCTCATGGAGGGGTTTTTAATTATTTTTTGTCTTTTAATAAGGCTTCTTGTATGAGGAAAGCACCAAGCAAGGCTACGTTACAGCTGGCATTTTCTGCTTCAGCATCTATGTTTTCACATTTTAAAAAGTTTCTTACTCCTTATATACAGGAGACAGGAGCCCTGAACAAATCCTTGAGTGGCATTTGCCAGCAGAGGAAAATGAGCTTATTCCCGGTGGGGTATCAGCCTCACTAACATGTGCTACCCTAAAATAAGGGATTGGTACCAAAGTCACTGCTGAGTGCTACACTCTGGAAAGAGAGGATGAGCACCACAGCAGGCAGATCATGTCAGAAAGATCCCATTTGAGCAGACTTTGGGAGCTGTTAGGGCAGGTTTGGGAGGGTGTCCGGTCTGCTGGGCCTCCCTTGCTCTCACACAAACCCTGGCACAGCACTCGGACATGCAGGGGGAGCTGGAGGCTGTGGCTTTCTGAACCGCTTCCTTTGAACATTTCCAGACATGGTCATGGAATTAAGAGTTCAATCACTGCTCAGTACTTTGAGAAATGTGTTCCAGAGATGTCAAAAAGGATGCTTTGAACTTATGGCAAGTGCTGGTTTTCTATACATCCTTCAAAGGAGTGTCCTAAATCTGTTCTGTGAGACACACAAAGAGTAGATATTAGCACTTCTGGTATTTCCTGAGATGAATTCGGGGGTGTTTACAGAGAGTTATGAAAAATAAGACCCATATCTGGCTTTCTGTTGTTCCCTGACAAACTTAGCAGGAGCAGCACATGAAATGCTCAGTCATGATCTATTCTGTGACAGATTTTTGCAGGATTTAAAAAGCACCAAAAAATAATGCTGTTTTTCCAGATGTTTCAGTAGTTTGTGATGAAAGCAAGAACCAGTGTGAGCAAAGAGCCACTTTCTTTTGTGTTTCCAAGTAAACAGTGGCACCCAGGAGCTCTCAGCTGCATCCTTGTGGTGGAAGAAGCAATGTGAGAAGTTTTTGCACTCCACCTGGAAAGGCTGATGGTGTCCAAGGGCTCACCCCAGATAGATACTGAATGGCCTTGCAGCACTGCAACATACAGCAAATGCAATGTTAGTGGAACAAAACCCTTTAAATTGGTTTTAAAGTTCTCTAATTCAACCTTCACATAGAACAAAAACATTAAACCACCTTAAAGTAAAAAAGCAAAAGGTTTTCTCACCCTACAGGATGTGTCTGCCTCCCCCATTCAGGTCAAACTGCACAGCTCAACACATCCCAGCAGTTCTGGGGAAAAATTTGGGTAACTGCATTTTAAGTAGATTCCTCTGCAATATTTATGAACTCTGGCCATAATTTTCTAGTTCAAAAGTAACATAGCATCCCCCTTTTCCACTTAAATGTAGAAGATTATTTAAGTCTACATCCAAAAGCAGCTCTTGGCAGTTGAGCTGCTGCAGCCTCCCTCAGTAGAAATCACAAGACTGTTTCCTGTGGTCAAAATTAATATTGAAAAAATGCAATTAAATATCCATATGTCCTTTTCTGCTGCAGGTTTTTCCAAGTCTGTAACAAAAACTTGTCTGCTTTGCCAATGGGATCACTTGTACTCTCAATTTTCTACTTTAGAACACTCCAAACATCAGTGTTTAACCTTACACTGAACTGAACATACACAGATTTCCAGCTCCTCCTGTCCTCCTTTCCAGCTGTGACACTTCCATCTATTTTAATCTGTATTTTATTTTATTGCAATGCTCTGTGCTAACATTTTTTGGCAGTGGTTTAGATGCAAACTCCACTTGTAAAAGTGAGACTTGGGCAAGGAAACACATTCACTTCCTTACAGAGAAAAGGGAAGAAAAGAGCAGCCAAAAGGGTCCTGAGTTTAGGATGATGAGGGCCATGTTTAGAATTACTCTGCTTTATTTTCAATGAAAGATTATAAGCACTCTCCTCTGATAGCTCTAGGCATGTGAGGAAAAGGAATCTCAGAAATTATGGCAAATTAAACATAGTGGATAGCAGACAAAAGGTGATCTCCTACCAACAAATCTTGGTACTTTTCACATTGTGTCTCATCCAGTGAACTCCTCCTATGGCAAAAATAACCCAGGATATCAAACCCTTCTGCACAACTGACACAGAGATACAGCTGAAACACTCCCACAGAGCCATGAAATAGTCATTGAAGGAACAGACCAGCTTCATGTAACACTTGAGAACCAGCATATGGAAATATTTGGGTTTTTGACCACTCAGTGATGTATATTTTTCTTTTCAGAGTTTTGGCAATCTACATCAGGGCACTGGGAGCCATGGAGATTTCCTGACAATGTTTCTGGGTGAGGAATGCAGCAGCTGGAGTGTGCAGGACCTGAGCACTGCAGCCCCCCCAGCAGCTGCCAAACCTGCCCTGGGATTGGGGCTGCACCTCCAGCATCCCCACTCTGCCTGTGCCACAGAGGGGGTTCCTCTCCACAAGTCAAAAATCCACTCAGGAAGGGACCATCTTTCAGGAAATACATGGAAAATTGTTTCAAGGCTTTAAGCTCTGGACTGTTTGCTTTGCCTCACCTGCCCCATGCAGAGCCAGAACTAGCAGCATGTTCCAGGATGGCCCCGTTGTGTTCTTCCCCCAGTTCTGGTGCTGTTGCCACTGAGGAAGAAGAGAATCTGATTTAGAGCCATCAAACACCAGCAGTTCCCCGACAGCAGCCAGGGCAGTGCTCCCAGCAAGGCACCCTGTCATCTGGGGAGCTGCCAAAGCCTCAGCACCCCTCCCACTGCCCCACCAGGACTTTGGAACAGCAAATCCTGGTTATGAACAGCTTTAGGAACTCGTGTTCTTGTCAGCAGATGAGAAATTAATCAGCAGCATTTCCTGATTTAAATAGCCAATAAAGGACCCAGAGAGCTCACCAACAAAAAAGTATCAGAGCTCATTTAATAAATTATTCACTCTGAATTATTTTTCTAAATCTAATATACAGTTCCTATACATAGGGGAGGAGAGGGGGAACATTAGCAGGTTTTAGACGTATTTTAGAAATGTTCATGTCAATTGTATATAATTTTCAAGGTTAATGGCTTTTTGATACATAATAATGGAACTCCCATTCATTGTACATATCCTAGTTGCAAAACCTGTTTCATTTGCATAATCATAAATTGCAGTCAAGCAATCCTCAGCATGTGGTTATTCATTTGATGAAAATGTAAATTTCAATTTTATTTTTGTTCGATTGCACACACACTGCATTTACTGAATATGAGAAAAAGCATTTTAATTTAACCAATGAATTCAGCTCATTACCACCTCTTAAGAACATTGAGTAGCCCAGAATTTCGGGACAAGATGCATTTTTAAGCAATGATTTACTATTAACTGATATTTTTGTTTTATGTTTCAACACCTAAAAAAAGTTACTGTGTTTATTTTTATGCAAATAAATTCCTTTTAGGATGTGAAATTAATCTGCTATTTTACATACAAAGTCAGTGTAGTAGCATCAAAAAGAAAGGGACTCAATTAAAAAAAAAATAAAGGCAGACATTTAAAGCTAACATTGAGTGAAATCCATGGAAATAAAAGTAATCTCTTGTGCTTGGGACCTAAAAAAGATTCTAATGTAAAAATGAGTACTCAGATCAACTGATCTGCTTACACAACTGAGAATTTTGGCCTGGCTCTGTTGGAAGATTAGCTAAAAAGCTGAAAAGAGTAGCTAAAAAGCTGAAATCTTTTCCACTTGCAAACTGAATATATTACAGAGGCATCCCTGAGAGAAAACAGTGCAATTCCCTGGGAGAGGCCTTGCATACAAACCAGCTTCAAGAGCTTCAAACCCCTCTTTAATGTCAAGAAGCTTTGCAGAGGCCGGGAAACGTGTTGGGAATTAACCTGGTGTGCTGTCCTTTGGTGGGGTCACAGTCCCTGCACCCACCCCAGGTTGCTCCCGCCATGGATCCATGGAAATCTCATTCCCAGTTAATGAGAGCTCACTCAGCACCAGAGGCGGGATTTCCCAGCTACAGGTGGGCATCCTCCAGGGCCCCTTTGGTTGACTGAAATTAATTTGCTCTGACATTATAACTATTCCTTCTAATTAAGCCGAGTTCATGATCTTTATGGAAGAGAAGTAAAGCTTAGAAAGATGAACAAGCCCAAACATTTTGAGATCATATAAGTAATAATTTCTACTGACACAACTTCAGATTTAATTAAAAATGTGTCTGATAATCACAGTAATGGGCCTTATTTTAATAAATAATTTCTATTGCATATCTTGTGAAGATTAACCTGGATTCCCTTTCTCTTCAGAGGTACCACAAGTATAAGTAATTAAACTTTACAAATTGATAAAGTCTAACATTAGAATTCCCTGTTTGCCTTGCTACCTCCAGCCAATCCCTCTCCCCTCCAACAAACAAACATTTTCCTCTGCCCTGTTTAGTTGCAGTCATTCCTTCTCCTGGCTTTAGGATAGATTATCTCCTGGAATGACATCATCACAGCCATAGATGGGTGAGCATACTGCTCCTTTCCACCCAGAAATCCTGACTGGATGTGAAAGATGATTTGGGACATTTGTTCATAATGTTTTGATGTCCCACACTTCAGCCGGGTGAATAACTGGAACATCTATAATTACCAGGAACATTTAGTGTCCTCTCAGAGATCCCTTGATGGGGATAAAGGTCAGTGCAGAAAACCTGATCTACTCCTCATACACAGCCCAGAGCTTTCTGGGATCTGCTGGGTGTGCTCCTTCTGGGGCCCACAGGTGTGTCCAGCACACCAGGGCAATGTGGGATTTCTTCTGCGTGGTTTGCAAACCGAAGGTCACCCCAAAACTACAGCCCCAGGAGGCAAGTGCAGCCTTGGTGGCGTCTGCTGTGACAGTGGCTGACAGGAGCCAGCCAGGGCTTTTGGACCACGCTGTGGGTGAACAGCCAGCACTCAGAGCGGGGCCCCATGTCCCTGTCAGTCCATAGGAAAGCTGCTTTGGACAAAGGAAAAACATTCAAAACAGGACAGGGAAATACGGACCTTGTTACGCCTCTGCTCCAAAGCTAAGGAGATACACACGTAAAACCTGATGGTAGACTGTGGTTTCCTTTGGGCAACTCATTGCTGAATTTCATTTCCCTGACAGATCTCATTAAATTCTGAGGTGTATTTCTGGCAACACCCATGGATTTTGATGATTGCTGTAGAACACAAATATTGATTACATATATTTCCTTGGTAGAGAAAGTATTTTCTTTTTTTCTTATAGCAGGTAGTGCTATGCAGAATGCAATGAACTCAGAAAGTCAAAATTGTCACTGAACTTGTCTGAAGTGTCTTTTTATATTTTAAGTATTTAACTACAGATTTCAAAATTCTAACCTACTGTGTAGTATCTTCCCATCACCTAGAGTAAACTGGGAAGAGGTTTAGGTATATAGTGGGAAATATCTAGAAAGGGGGACCCCTCCTGGAACAGAGCAGCTGGGATGGCTGGCATTTCCCTGGAATGCTCTGGCACAGCACCACTCCCAGCTCATTACCAGGGTTGAGGGTTTTTCTGGGCACTTTCCATGCTGGGCTGAGCCTCCCAGTGCTCTGCAGGGCTCCCTCCATGCCAGTGCCTAGCCCCAAAGCTAGAGCACACTTTGGGACACAGCCTCCTTTCAGGACTAGAGCCACGCTTTGCAAGGATTTAACAGCCCCAGACCAGCTGGCAGGGGCTCCATAAGAATCAGGTAAACTGAGTGGCACCTAAAAACAAATTTATTTTCCATGTGCTTCACACTGCATTATCCTGTGGAGAGCTGGATTGCTGAATTTCACAGAAAACAGTCTGGGGAAACAAAAATAATAGTTCATAAAACTTATTAGCCTATTCACTTGGGAGCACAGCTTCATTTTGCAGACCACATTAAGAACTCCAAGTTCAGCTCCTTATGTTTTAACTCTAAGCATCTCCTTGTTCAATTAAGGCAACTCAATTAATTTGTTTTTTTTCCAGTTTCTCCTATGTATGAAACGACTCTCTTATTATTCTGGGCAACGTGGCACAACATAAAAATATGGATTAAAGAGAAAATGAGAACTACGGAAAAATAATGTAACATATTTTATATCAATGCCAAAACTGAAACAAACAAAAGTATTCTCTTGGTGTGTGAATTAGCAGCTTCAACACTCGCTGTGGGATTAAACAACATAGTGGAGGAGTAATTCAAGCAGTGGCTCAATAACTTAATTGAGCAAACATAGTTAATGCTTCAGTTTCTCCATCCCATAATATAAACAGGAATGTCCAAGGCAGAAAAGCCTCCCACGTGCCCCACAGAGGTGATGTGTGTCACCAAATCTGGGTCTGGATGTACAGGATAATGACATACAAAAAAACCCAAAAAGCAACCCCCTGACCATTAATTGCTGAATTCCTGACAAACCTGAGCATGTATTGCAGTATGAGCAGCAATAGCTGCAAACTGAGAGCTGCCTGATGGAACAAAATGTAATTTCTGTAGAGAAAATGGAAATAGCATTCTCATATAAGACCACCATGAAGTGCTTCAGCATTTATGTACATAATACACCCACAGTGAAATTTTGTCTTTGTGCTTTCAAATAACCAGGGATTCCATTTAATTATGTACATAAATAATGGATGGCATTCCTTTCCTTCTACTTCATTATTGGTATTTCTTTGTTTATTTATAAATTATTTGCCAGGTTCATTCTGGAAAGAGAAAGGATGTTGTCTCCTCCAGCAAGTTTAGAAACTAGGCAAAACACAAATAGGAAAGGGAGGGAGACTCTGTGCCAGTTTTACTGGTTTGTGTCCAAATAGAAAGAAGAGGACCACGGTATAAAACTTGTTCCAAATTGAAAGGCAGAACCCCAGCTGGTACAAAATGCAGCTATGCCAACTGACCAGATCCAAGTGATGATATAGCCCTGGGTTTTCATCCACCCTATCAAATGCTGTCAGGAAACTCATTTCATTGAAAGAAAAAACCAACAACAAACCAAAAACAATCTAGCAGCAAAACCAAAACAAAACAAGGAGGCATAAGTAGTAAATTAAAATGAAATAAAATCGAATACTAAATCCCCTATCATCTGTATATTTTTGGTTTAAGTGCAAAGTCAGTTCTGCCATTAACACAGTTCTGACTCATTCCATGCAAAGCTCTGGAAAAGTTCTAAGCTGTAGGGCCCTTGGCAACTGGCTTGGAGTGTCATAGATACAAATTTCACTTTTTCTTTCTGCTACACTCAGGAATAAATTGAAAAGTTTAAAATAAGACATTAAATTAGTAAAACAAGCCTGTTTTTAAAATGGAATAAAGAGTGTTCCATTGGTTATCACTTGAAAGGGTTTTCATGCCCCAAGACTTATGATGGTAGCACAATCACAATTCAGCTTTAGGTACAGGGCAAGCAGGACAATTATTCAAATGTGACCTGCAGGTTTTCAATTTTGAACTCAGCCTCTATTGAAACAGGAATGAAATTTTTATAAAATTTAAAGGAATGCACTTGTTAGGACCATGGAGACAAACACATTCCCTAGAGCAGCTCATGTTTCTTGCTGTAACAGCACATAAAATACAGCCAACCTTTATCAGCAAAACTAAGATGTTTTGAGAACCTAGGCTTCCTTTAATATCCCATTATCCTTCATCCCTGAAGGAGGATAATACCCTGGATATGTTTATGTAGCCCAGAAACTTAATTTAAAAAAAAAAAAAATTAAAAGGAAAAAAAAATAAAAGAAATTTAATAGAAGACACATCTGGAAGAATAATTTTAATGAAGTTGTTTCACCTTTACCCTGATGCAAAAATGTGAGGCTCGTGAATAACCACCTGGATTTCCATCCTATGAGTCGAAATATAATTTTGTGACCTGTGCACAGCTTCAGCATCTCATCAATTGCAATATACTCTGGTGAATCACACACTTCAAACCTCCTCATCTCAACAGCAAAGCAACTTCAGCAGGCAGCACAGTCAACAGAGGGTACAAGGTAAATTCATGTTTGTGTTGGGCCTGCAGGAGGATCTCTCACAATCTGACTCAGTCCAAGATCTCCATGATTAAGGCACTTCAACTCAGTCAGCATTTTAACAATGGGACAGAAGTGGCACTTGTATTCCTTAGAGCCTTCCCTCCACAAAAGGATTCCAAGGCACCTCCCATAAAACCCCCACATTTACTCATGTGTTACTCATGTGTATAAGCAAGAAAACATTTTTAAGAGACTTAGACCTTCTCAGGACCAAGTATAAGAACCAACAACCCTCATATTTGAGAAATGCAAAATCTAAAAGGTCGTATGCAAGAGGATCAGGGATTTCTCAGCTATTGGAAACAGTAATAATTCAAGACATTTCAAGTTAAACCAGAATCAGATATTAACACTTTCTGAGAATAAAAGGCCAAATGACTGCATTTATAACAGCTTTTTGTGCAGGCTCATCTCAGAGATCTGATTTCAGATTTATTGTGCCCCAAAACCAGAGGACAAGTAAACCTTCCAGCCCATGAAATGGAACTGCAAAGATCTTCAAGCAAGGATCATTTGTCAGGCATTAAAATAACTTTATTGACAAATTCATAATACTTGCCACAGGCAGCAAATGTAGAGATTTCCATAAGCAGGCTTCTGGCCCCAGCTTCCATTCCGCTGATTGGGAAGAGACAGGAACAGAGACTCCCAAGCTTTTGCAGGTATTTTTGTCTCTAAATCCTGAACCTGTGAAAGGGATCTCACTCATGATGGAGATTTGTTTTCTGGCTGCTCATACTTGGCCACGAGATGCACATTTCTCTCACATTTTTATGGCAGTTGTTAGCAAAACTAAAATTACCTATTAAGATACAGAACCTCCTGGGGTTTTGATAGACATTTGAAACTCTTTGAAATATTCCCTTGGCTTCTGACACTCAAATTGCATGGATGGGTGGCAGTCCTTGGCTCAACATGAGGCAGCCTCCACCTGGCAACCTGCTCTTGAGGCCCTAAAGATTGATGTGCCATTCCAGCATGGACATGCACAGACCATAGATCGCTGTTGGAAGCTCTGAAACCTCAAGTATTCTTAATTTCATTTGAACCAGTCCATATTCAAACAAAGCTGCCCCTGACAAGGACAGCCAGGAGTGCCTGAGTAACAATGAGGATTTGGATGTTGCTGGTGTGTTGTTAGAGAGAAGGAAAGGCACGGAGGAGACTAAAGAAACCTCAAGCTTCTAATTAGAGAGGCTGTGAGGCCGCTGCGAGAAAACAACCGAATGCAGGGTCTGTAAAATAACACCGTGTTCTTTCCAGCACTTTTTATTCTCAATGGGCCTGATCCAATCCTTATTCAGAAAACATTTCACAGACTTCAGGCACGTTGCTATGCAGTGATCTGTGATCTGTTTCATTAATCCGGAAAAATTCTAACTAGGAACACAACACCCTTTGATAATCCCCAAGCACAGCAACAAAGAGGAATGTTTACTACTATCTAGTGAGCCATACATAATATAGCTCATCATCAAACTTCCTTCCTGCACAGCACTAACACAAATCTCCAACATCCCTTGCACCTTCCACAAATCTCAGAGTTCTAAGAATAAAAAAACACAGAGCCAAATTAGATGCTGTGCCACTAAAATAACTATACCCAGCAAGGGCTAGAAAGTGAGGCAACCAGAAAGCTCATGAGTAGTTTTACACTGAGAAATAACAATTTTGAGTCCAAGGAAGTGCTCTTTGCCTGCTGCAGGAAGGTGGCCCTGGCTCCTCTCCCAGGAGAACTGGTGATGTTAAACATCACCGTGTCTGCAGAGAGCAGTCTCAGTGCTCCACTGGCACAAATCCAACCTGTCAAAACACCTGTCTGGAACAGGAAATCCTTCCCAGGGCACACGGGTGAGCATTGTAATGGGTATGGTCTACCCTCCTACAGAACTTTCATTATTATTTTAATACAAAAACTGTTTCTGCTCTACAGCATCGAGCAAAACATTTAAAGTACAGACTAATTATGACTGGCAGGCTGATTTAAATAAGAACTGGTTACAATTAATTATAGCAAAAATAGAATGTTGCATTTTGTATATTTAGCACCGCACCATCTCCCTTTACAATAGTACCTTCAGAGTGCTTTAGCTGAACTATCTCTGAAAATCCTCTGATGTTAAATTGTTTTATACCATCCTCTCTCAGACTTCAGTGTATTTTAGGAGCTGAAAAAACCTGTGTTACTGACTGCAGCAAACCCTTCCCTGTAGTACAACCCTTTCCTTTCTCATTTTGTTCATCTGCATAAAGGTAACCTCCAAATCTGTCTTGGTTAAAATGAAGGTACACAAAGAGGCAGCACAGACAAAGGCAGGTGTGGAGCCAGAGCAGGGGAGGGAGCTCCGCAAACAGCCCACACTGCTGGTGGCCAGCATGGGCTCTGCTGTGGACCTCAGACACTGAGGAAACCGAACACTGGGATGTTTCCCTACAAATCAACAAACAGCCTGAATGTGTGACCTGTAAGCTCTGCAAATATCGCAGGTACAGGGTTGAGCCATCAGCCTGTCACGCCAGTACTGTGACATCAGCCAGCTCAGGGCAGTGGCAGGGAAAGGATGACCCAGCTTTGGTAGATGTGAGCAGCACACATCAGCTGAGGCTCCTGCCTTTCCCTGCTCACAACCCAAACAGCAAATTAGGGAGGAAAAAGGGGGAAGATAATCTGGTGATATTTCTTTGAAGCCTGAATTGCATTTAGGCAGCCAATGCTCACCTCTCTTGCATTTACATCTCATGAATGCTCTAAGAAACAAATCTGCCAACGAAATGTCTACAGAAACAGCAAATTTTGATTAAATACTGGAGCACTTGCAAAAAAACCCTCATAATTCAGAAACACCAGCTATTAGTGATGGAAGTCAGCTAAGAAGTTTTACGGTCTTGGAACGCCAACCACACAACTTTGTAAGTTCAATCAAAAGACCTAGTGCAATTCAATTTAGGTAAACCAAGCACTTGTAAATGATTTCTTCTGCCTTTAATTTGCAGATGCAGATTAAGATTTGTTAGTTGACATGATTCAGAGAAAAATAAAAAGTATACATTCATTGCTGACAATTTATAAGGAGGAAAAGTGCTGAAAGAAAATAACATGAAACAGTCACTTTGAATTACAGATTTTCTCTAGAGCATCTCCAGGAAGGCATTTCTGGGTAGGCAGAAAGTACAGTTTTGTTTAATAAAATGGAATGTGCTAGAATACAAACCCTGTATTCACAAACCCTGCCCTTCCCACGATGTCGAGGTGGCTGGACACATCTCCTCACTCACAGGTTATAACCAGCACAAAGTACAGATTTTTAAAGTTACTTCTGGCTCTGGTATTTTTCAAATATGCACAATGCAAATATTTCTGCTGGAGCCAGTTCTGAACGCTTAAATTCGGCATTTCCACTGCTGACAGGTACTGGGAAGATTCAATAAAACAGAATGACTCCAGGCTCACCCATCTCCTGTAATCACTAGGGAGAAAAAAAACAAAACCAATGTGCTTTTCCTAATAATGCTAAGAGACTTTTTTTCTTGAGTGAAAATAAAGTATGTGCAATTTAAAAGGATGTGAGATATCAAAATCTATATGTGTTTATGTATTATTTGTGCAAGAAACATATTGCTGTTCATTAACTCTTCACTAGAAGTGTTTATTCCTGATCCCTTACAGACCACATCCATTAATGGTAAAGAGCAGACAATTGTAACACACAAGCTCAGCTGATGAACCTCAGGGAAGGTCTGGAGTGAGCAAGGTAAAAGATGGGGATTGGAAAAGTGTGAATTTAATTCTACCCTGAGCTGCTGCATGACCAAAGGGAAATCACTTCCCTCCTGTGTCCCCTGCCCTGCCCTTTGGGATGGGAAACTGCAGGACGGGAGTGACTGCTGGAAATGCCCACTGTCTGAGAGATCCTCCAGCTTCCAGAACTGCAGGGACCCCACTCAGGTGAGAAGCACAGGGGATGTGAATTCATTTCCACAAATGAAACAGAGCTCCAGCAGGGAAACACAGTGATACAGCACACACTGGGAATTTCTGTGCTGGACAGAAACAGAGTTTGATCTCATGTGCACATGGAGTGCTTTGCATCCATAACCTCCAGGACAAAACCAGGAGGAGATCAGGAATTCCTTTCACATGAGGGACACAGAGTGGAGTTTCTGAACTCCAAGAGAGCCACCAAGGTCATGCCTGTGAGAGCTGCCTGGTGGCTGCTAAAGTTATCCACAGGACTTACTGAGTGCAGGGAAATCCTCTGCCTGCTTTCAGTGTGTATCCTGCTGAAGTGGCCAGAGAGAGTTTTGTCAAAATGCTAAAACACTCCAAGATCTCCCATATAAGTGGGCTCCAGACCTCTGCAGAGTTGGTTAATCCAGGCACTGTAAATGAATCCATTGCCACCTGTGGTTTCTAAAATATAGATTTTTGTCTGAAATGGGAAGTGTGCTCCATGCAATGCCACGCTGCCCAGAGGGAGCTTTCTGTAAATCCCAAACCAAAGCTGCTGTTACAAGTTCCTTCTGAGCAGAGATCAGGTTTTGGAGAACATTACAGTTAAAAGGCTGCACATGTGCATATGAATTCAGCATTTCCCCCCTTTTTCCTTTCTCATTAATGACAGTTAGTTTAATGAAGGCTGAATAGGGGAAAAAGGTGTCCCTTTTATTCATTGTTCCTCATCTGAAGCTTTAATTATAGCTTCACAACTCCACAATTACTGTGAGGTAGCGATGACTTCAAACCCAGAGGAGGAGGAGCAGAAGGGATCACTGAACTCAAATATTCTGTTACTCTGCAGTATCCTAAATATTTTTGATTTAACAAGCACGGATGGGAAAAAGTACATATGTCAAATAATCTGAATTTATCAAGTTCTCCATGAAATGCAAATGCCCTTAGAGGTGAAAGAATTTTGATTAGGAGATGTAGAGCATTGCAAAGATGCTGCGTATGTAACATTTCTAAAACTAGATTCACAAAGTACCCTGCAAACTATTTTCTTGTTAGAAATTCTCAGAAACTCTGACAAACTGCACTGCAGGCATGGCACACTGTAAAATCACTAACACTGTAATTAGCTGCTTTATAACCCAGTGTGACTACAGTCCTCAGCTGTGAGATAATGAAATAAAACATTCCTAATATTACTCTCACAAATATTAATACAAAAAATGGATATATTAGCTTTCAAGAGAACAGAGAATTAGCCTGGCATGGAAGCACTGGGAAAAAAATGGAGAAATAATTTCTTTTTGGCAGCAAAGAAAAGAGGTCACAGCCTGAGAAGGTAAAACATACCTGAGGAATACAAATTATTGGACACAATTTGATGATCATTTCTTGCAACAGCAGACATCCTTCTTTGCCCTTGTGCCCACATAGCCCTGCCCCTCAGCTGCTGAGGAGCTCCAGCTCAGGAAAGGCAGTGCCCACACAGCCATGGACAGGCAGTGCTCACACAGCCAAGGACAGGACAGGCAGTGCCCACACAGCCATGGACAGGCACTGCCCACACAGCCAAGGACAGGACAGGCAGTGCCCACACAGCCATGGATAGGACAGGCAGTGCCCACACAGCCAAGGACAGGACAGGCAGTGCCCACACAGCCATGGACAGGCAGTGCCCACACAGCCATGGACAGGACAGGCAGTGCCCACACAGCCATGGACAGGCAATGCCCACACAGCCATGGACAAGCAGTGCCCACACAGCCATGGACAGGACAGGCAGTGCCCACACAGCCATGGACAGGCAGTGCCCACACAGCCATGGACAGGCAGTGCCCACACAGCCATGGACAGGACAGGCAGTGCCCACACAGCCATGGATAGGACAGGCAGTGCCCACACAGCCAAGGACAGGACAGGCAGTGCCCACACAGCCATGGACAGGCAGTGCCCACACAGCCATGGACAGGACAGGCAGTGCCCACACAGCCATGGACAGGCAATGCCCACACAGCCATGGACAAGCAGTGCCCACACAGCCATGGACAGGACAGGCAGTGCCCACACAGCCATGGACAGGCAGTGCCCACACAGCCATGGACAGGCAGTGCCCACACAGCCATGGACAGGACAGGCAGTGCCCACACAGCCATGGACAGGCAATGCCCACACAGCCATGGACAGGACAGGCAATGCCCACACAGCCATGGACAGGCAGTGCCCACACAGCCATGGACAGGACAGGCAGTGCCCACACAGCCATGGACAGGACAGGCAGTGCTCACACAGCCATGGACAGGCAGTGCCCACACAGCCATGGACAGGACAGGCAGTGCTCACACAGCCATGGACAGGCAGTGCCCACACAGCCATGGACAGGACAGACAATGCCCACACAGCCATGGACAGGCAGTGCCCACACAGCCATGGACAGGCACTGCTCACACAGCCATGGACAGGACAGGCAGTGCCCACACAGCCATGGACAGGCAGTGCCCACACAGCCATGGACAGGACAGGCAATGCCCACACAGCCATGGACAGGCAGTGCCCACACAGCCATGGACAGGACAGGCAGTGCCCACACAGCCATGGACAGGCAGTGCCCACACAGCCATGGACAGGACAGGCAATGCCCACACAGCCATGGACAGGACAGGCAGTGCCCACACAGCCATGGACAGGACAGGCAATGCCCACACAGCCATGGACAGGACAGGCAGTGCTCACACAGCCATGGACAGGCAATGCCCACACAGCCATGGACAGGACAGGCACTGCCCACACAGCCATGGACAGGCAATGCCCACACAGCCATGGACAGGACAGGCAGTGCCCACACAGCCATGGACAGGCAGTGCCCACACAGCCATGGACAGGACAGGCAATGCCCACACAGCCATGGACAGGCAGTGCCCACACAGCCATGGACAGGACAGACAATGCCCACACAGCCATGGACAGGCAGTGCCCACACAGCCATGGATAGGACAGGCAGTGCCCACACAGCCATGGACAGGCACTGCTCACACAGCCATGGACAGGACAGGCAGTGCCCACACAGCCATGGACAGGCAATGCCCACACAGCCATGGACAGGCAGTGCCCACACAGCCAGGCCAGGCCTGGCTCAGCTGGGGCCCGAGGGGCTGCAGGGTGAGTGCAGCCCTGGTCTGGTGACCGTCCCTTTCCCTGTCCTTGTCCCTGGCCAGGTGTGGACACAGCTCCCAGCTGGATGGGGCACAAGACCCTCCTGGGGCTGAGGCACTGGGCAAGAGCCCAGGCATGGCAGGGGAGGTTCTCCAGCCTGCCCTGGATTTACTGCTCTGTCTTTGGATTCTGTGGCTCTCGCACATCTGCACTTGGACAACTGCAGCTGCCAAGCAGGAATTCTTTGCACCAAAGAGGTGACACACAGCAGAGTTTCTGACCTCCAAGAGAGCCATTTCCAGCCTCATGCCTGTGAGAGCTGCCTGGTTCTCCAGGAGTTCTCAGCAGGACTTCCTGAGTGCAGGGAATTGCTCCTCTCCCACAGGACAGGCAACTCCAGCCTCTGCCATGCCTCAGCCCCAGGAGGACACGCTCCCAACCCCTGGTGCAGTCTCCCCCAGCCTTGCCCCATCCTTTGCAGCAGCGAACATCCACCAGGATCTGCTCCAATGCCCCTGGCGCATCCCTGAGCCCGGGGTGAGTGTGACTGCAAGCTGAACACCAGCGAGGGCTGAAAAGGAACAGGGAAGCAGAGACAAACTCTGCGAGCAGCTGATAATACTGCAGGGGAACAGGAGGAATAAAACACTGCAGAAGAGTTGTCAGCTTCCCTCTCTTCTTCTGCGGTGGGATTAGAAGAAAAGGTTAGACTATACATTATCCAAGAGTCACTCTAATGATGTATCACTCTGCGGTTTTCATAAAATTAATCTCTCAATAATAAGACATAATACAGGTTTCATGCATACTAGGTAATTAAAGAGCTTGATGAATAGATGAAAGAGTGAATGTTCTGGATCCTTAAACAAATAACAGCTTTAAATTTCATTAATTTTAAATTTACTCCAAGACATAATTTTAAATTGGCAAAGTTCCTCTACCACTGAAACCAGAAATCATTAAATAAAACTGAATTGTATTATTTATTGTTGTGTCAGGCCAATCAAATACATCAATTTACAATGTCAGGATGGCAAAAATATGATAGAACTCTACAATATTAAAGATAGTTTGAAAAATTCACTGCAGCTCTTGGTTGAAAATTTAAACTAGAAAATCTATTCACAGATACTTTCTTGGCCTTTTCATTTGCTGTCCTGTGCCTTGGGCTACCAGACTGAAAGGTTTGCAATAATTTAACCATCATCTGCTAGAGCTTCGAGGGAGGGGAAGACAAAGAAAGAGAGCACTGATTCTATTCAGTTTTTAGGCAAGGAAAACCACGCAGGACGTTTGCTAAAGTCAGCAGAGGATATCTGAATGTCTGCAGCACTCCAAATACCAATGGCCTGAGTAAAACACACACTGCTTAAAGCACTTTGTAATCAGAGTAAGAACTGTAAAATGCAAATAGGGAAAGCCACAAGAGAACAACAGTGAGTCCTAACTGGGAAAATAGTGAGTTAAAATAACTACAGTAATTTCACGAATACAAGCCGCAGTAATTAGACAAAAATTTTGGTGGAAACCCGGAAGTGCGGCTAATATTTGGGTGCGGCTAATCTATGAACAAAAATGTGATATCTGCCCTTACCTAGTATCATACCAGTCCAGTCCCGAGCCGAAACAGTTTGAAATCCATGGTTTCCCGTTGTTCCGACAATGAACCAATCAGAGAACAGCTTATTGCCTGCCTGTGGATGACAGCTTTACTGAGGGGCGGGGGTTGTTATCGGGGTGAGTTACCTCGGCGAGTTACCTCGGCAGTTTGATAAAAGTGTGTGATATTTCTCTGTACTTTTTAAAGTGTTTTCAGTCTTGTGCGGCTACGGGGCTGGCTGGGCTCGCAGGGAGAGGGCTGGGGGAGCCTCTCTCCCCGCAGGGAGAGGGATGAAGTGGGCGATCGGCTCGCAGGGAGAGGGCTGGGGGAGCCGCTCAGCCCGCAGGGAGAGGGGTAGAATGGCCACTCGGCTCACAGGGAGAGGGCTACAACGGCCGCTCGGCCACGGGGCTGCGAGGGCTACAATGGCCGCTCCCCCCGCGGGCTGCGAGGGCTACAACGGCCGCTCCTGTGCCAGCACGGAGATGTGGCTCCGCTCGGAGCTCAGCTGCCTGCCCGCGCGGCTGAGCGGCTGTTTAAAGGCAACGCGGATCCATTGGGAATGCTCGCAAAATGACCACACTATTGTTCCTGTCTTTTTCGGCTTGTAAATAAAGGGTATGTCTTTTTTCACTTGGAAACAATGTTTCCGAGGTCGGCAGTAAGCCAGTAAGCCCCGGTGATCCCGCGATTGTGTTACTAAATGACAACTTTGTGAAAGTTCGCAGTGAACTAAAGTGCGGCTAATATTCCAGGTGTGGCTTATTTATTGACAAAGACATCAATGTTGCCAACACACCGGATATGCGGCTTATACTCCGTGCGGCTTGTATTCGTGAATTTACTGTATTTTACTACGAAATCAGGAAAAAACCCTCAAGTGATTGCAAAGTAATCCAACAAGAGAGTGTGGCAATCACCTGTGTGGGGCAGACCTCATGGGCTGGGACCTCAGGTGTTGGAGTTGGTGTCACAGCCCAGCAGCCCCAGATGTGCCCTCCTGGCTCTCCTGGACACCATTCCAGTCCTTACTCCAGCCCTGCCACCAGCAGTGGCTCACTAAGCCAACAGGAAACTCTTCTTTTGCAAAATTCTGTTCCTAGGGCACCTGGAGCAGCAGGATGGCAGCAACTGCTGCCCTGCCCCACTGCCCTCTCCGTCCTGCACACACAGACACAACCCCACACAGACACAACCTCATGGGCATGGGGCACTATTCAGATCCACCTCCAAAGCAATTAAGTGCACTCTTATTTATCAGAAATACAGGAGTGATTAAACTCTATCCTGGTGCTCCTTTCAATTTAAGTTTAATAATGTTTGTTAAGTCTGCTCCTTTTGAGATTGGTTGATGATGCTCCTCCCACAGATGGCTGAAGAGAAACACTCCACAAACCTGTGCATTCATACAGGAGTGGCACAATATTAACTGCTCCTGTGTAGGCGATGATTTTCCAGGTTCTGTGCCCTTCATTTTAGGTCTATTTCCTTTATTTGTTTTATTATTCTCAGATATTAACTTTCCATATTTTTACTTTTCTTCAGTACAACACCTACAAAAGGGAACAATTTTCTCAGACTTTTTCTTATTCTCTTATGTAAACCCATATAAAAAGATTATCTCCAAGTGTTGACATAACTCTCTCCCTCATCTCAATGCAGCAGATGAAGGGTAGAAAGCAAAGAGTTTCCAGAAGTGGCCCCTGCTGGCAAATATCCAGCTTATAGACTTCCTATTGTTTTGCTAACAATTAGAAGCTTGAATTATCAGTTTGCTAGAACTGCATTTAAAGAAACCCCTCTGGGTTTCATCACTGGTAGTCTCTTTTATTTGGTAACAATTCTCATTCCAATTTAACAATTTCCCTAAACTGGAGTACCAATGGAGCAAGGAAATTTCAGTGCATCCTTGTGTTTCTGTGAACTCCAGTCTGAATACAGCTCCCAGTCCAGCAGCTCCCAGTCTTGAACAGGTGTTGACCAGAGCAATTTTATGTCCTGGAACTGGAATGAAGCAGATTGACTCCCTAATGTTATGAATAATTCCAAACAAACATTTGGACAGCCAAAAGGATCAAGAGGCACTGAAAACACACTGATAAACAAACACAGTGAGAATCTGTGATGCTCATGAGACGCATAAGTGGCTTCTTGCTGAAACAAGAGAAGCTGTGGGTCTTCTAAAAGTACTTAGAAATGTGGGAGTTGTGACAATAACAAGAAAAAAATTCTCAAAGATGGATAGAAATACATCATCTGTGGATCTTCAATTCAAATGCTGAAATCAGAATTATTTTCTGATTTTTATACTTGAAGCATTTTAATAGGGAACTTAAGTAAGAGACCCCCAAAGACCCCTCCTATCAGCATGCTAAAAATCCAGTCATAAAGCACAATTCTGCTTAGCAGCCATGCCCAAGTCTGCATAAAGAAGAATTAGTGTGTGCTCCAATCTTTTTCTGTTGCCAAAAAACAAGTGATGGTTGGACCAGTACTGCAGTGTCTCTCCCATGTTCACACCTGACACAAAATTACAGGGTGAGGGAAACCTGAGTCAGGGATACCTGAGAGTGACAGAAGGGAACATCCACTACTCCTATGATACCATGAAATATTACTGCTGCAGCTACCACTTGTCCTGTGCTGAAATAAATGGAGCCATTCACACGTGTTTTCACTAGGGCCATTAAAAGGAATTAAATTCTGAAAACCCCACATTTTTAACAGGCTGAAATTAAATGTACAAGGTAGCAGCAGATCCAGACTATACCCAGCTTACTGCTGGTTGTCTTGTACTAAATCCAGGCAACACCAGGGTATTAATGGCAGATTGAAACAGGCAGCTGGGAAGATTTTATCTCCCTTTTGATGGAGGAGTACATCTTCTAGCCTTCCCTCAGCCCAGAAGCTCTATTAGATTCTCACAGCTGTCCCCCAGTGCTGCAGGACCAGTCCTGCTGAAGATTGATTTTTATCCATCTGGGTTTGAGGAGAAAGGAAAGACCTTTGCTTTCCAATAATGAGACCTGTATCATGCTTTTTACTTTCACAGACAGACTTCTTTTAAAAGTTTTAGCTCTGGATTATCACTTAAATAGGCAAGTACCAATGCTGTGCTTTGAGCACATGGTCTAGGAGTTTCTAAGTTGCATTTAAAGAGTTATATTGATTTTAGAGGTCTCAGGCTGGCTGAGATGGTACCTATCTTGCTATGTAATGAGTTGGCAGTTAGAGACAAGAGAGACACATAATATAGTTAATCTCCTTTTCCAAGCACTGGTTAAATTGTTAGCCAACATGCAGCATTGCATGTGGATACTTATTGTCCTAACAAATACTGTACTTCATTCTAGTTTGCTTGGCATGAACAGTTCACAGCATATTCTTTGTCATTTAATTTCCTGTGTACATTGTGAGCACTTCCAAAAGCTCAGCAGGGTGCATTAGAGAAACCTACAGAAGGAGCACAGAACATTAATCAAATTACTATATTAGATACTATTAGATGTCTCCAAGTTGGAACTTGTATGCACTGATTTTTACAGCTTTCTTTTTATCACTTCAGAAGAGATCAAAATAACTCATTAAGTCAATTCATCCTTTTTGCTGCGTTTGCTGATCGTGCTGGGAAGTGCAGCCTGTGAGAGGGAATGTGGAATGGGGCTGTGCCCAGACCTCCTCGGGGAGGAAGGGCAGGGAAGCTGTGCTGTGCCACGCACTCTGCATCCTCCCTCCTGTTACTCCTGGGGATGGGATCCCCCGTGCTGCCCTGGGAATGGCGTGTGGCAGCACCACATCCCCCCCCCACATACCATTTCTGCTGGGTGACATCTGTGTCAGAGCTCCAAACCTGCCCCAGGGCTCCAAATTTGCCCCAGGAGTCCAAATTTGCCCCAGGGCTCCAAACCTTCCCCACAGCTCCAAACCTGCCCCACAGCTCCAAATCTGCCCCACAGCTCCAAATCTGCCCAAGGTCTCCAAATCTGCCTCAGGACTCCAAATCTGCTCTGGCACTCCAAACCTGTCCCACAGCTCCAAACCTCTTCAAGGGCTCCAAATCTGCCCCACAAATCAAAATCTGCCCCGGGTCCCAAAAATCCCCCAGGACCTGAAGCCTGTCCCTCCTCTCCGTCTTTGCTTCTTCCACCATCCTTTTGTGTTTCTGTAAGAGATTACCAAGTGCATTTGTGTTGTTTTTTTCAGGCAGACCAGCATGAGTAATGCACTTCCAGTTCCCCAGCCTTTTCTTCTCTTTCTCAGCTAGAAAATAGGGACTGTGCTGGAGGAAACAGATCAAAAATCCCTCCTACTCCACCAGAAGAACAAAACTGTATCTGAAAACTCCTCTGTTGGGAAAAATTATTTACTAGATTTCATCTCTTTTGACAAATAAATTACACCATTTCAAAATTTACATTTAAATTAGGATTCAGCCAGTTGTTCTCCATTCACAGCTTATTTTAATTTCTTCAAGATGTCTTGAAACTATTCAATGCTCTTCAGCAACCAAATCTCAGCTTTCCCTTTTGCATTTTTGGACCAACAGTTCTGCAAACACACCAAGAAATTCCCAAAATTAAGATGAAGAAGAACACTGTCAGTGCTGAGATGTACACATAGAAAAAGGAGAAATTTGAAGTCTTAGAGTACTGCAAATACAAATTCTGTGTAAATGGACTTTTGCTTGCACCACTGTTTCCTAAAGATCAACACTGCATTTGTCTAATGGTTAATTTGTCTAATGGTTACAATGACCCAAGGCAGGTAGTGAACAAAATTTACTGATAATTACAAAATATTTTAGAGGAAACATTTGGGCCACACTTTATCTCCAGCTGATTACAGAACCAATCAGAATTTATCAGATAACCTGTAATGCTTGTTGGAAGCACTGGACAAACAAAACAGTAGAAAAAGTTGAAGATTCTGCTTTAGAACAGAGAATATTAGAGAATTTAAAAAGAAAGAGAATTAGAAAAGAGGAGATAGCAGCAGCAGATCAGAAAGAAACACACTGGATTTCAAAGGCACTAAAGGACAAGGTAAGGCTAAAGGGCTGAGTCTGAGCATATGCCTGAAAATGCCCTGATTTTCAGGAGCAATAAATACCTATTGACATGTTCACATCCTGACATCACCTCCATGCTCCCGGCTGAAAGTCACCACTCTCACCAAGGAGAATAAAACAAAGGCTTTTAGGGATGTTGCATTTTAAAATCTTGGCCTAAAACCCAACGAAAGAGATGTATAATCAGTGTGTAACCTGTGGCTCAGGAGGTCAGAGCCCGTGTGCGTGACTCCTCATATTTCATGGCAGTGAATGTTCTGCACGAGGATCTGGCAGGCACTCCTGCCCTGCTCTTGGAGGGAAGAGGGTTCTCCATGGGCTGGCCTTTATCTCCAGCTTTCCCTCCTGCCATCCTCCTCATCTCCTCTGTACCAGGATTGTGGGGAGCCTTAGAGGGAATTTACTCTTGCACTGACAGTGTTTGCATTGCCCTGGCTGGATGCACTCAGCAAAAGGGGCAAGGAGCAACGTTAGCAAGTAATTAATTGTATCAATTATTTAAATCACAGGCAGGAAAGTCTGCACACCAGCTGGAGTAGGAGAGTTTATCCAAAAACCATCACTGAGGAATCTGTAACTTTGAAGTCAGTCACTGAAAGAATTGGCAATGAGTAATGTGAGCTGACAAAGGAGAATGCTTTCTGTCAACAAGTGATTTGCAAACAGGCTATAAATTTCATTAATTTGTTCATTATTTGTGAACCTTGAAGAATTGTGTTGCATAAGTAAGTTTCAACTTACAATTAGGTGCTAAGAACGCCTTTTGTTTATTACATGTTACTGAAGTGATGTGTCTGGCTTTCTAATCAGCCTGAATTTTGGAAGGTCAACTGCCCCAAATTCAGCTTTCCAGAATGGTTTTTTTTTTTCATTGACTGCAGAGTTATTTATAGAGACAAATTCTTATGAATGAGCCACTAAAAACATTTTTCTCAATAAGAGATTGTTGTATTATAACTGCTCTTTTTTAAAAATAATTGTTTTCTGAATTTACTCAGTGTGAAAAATGTCCATGGTGAGATTTCTTTGGGATTTATCACTTTCCAAAGCAGTAAGAACTTGCAGCTTTGAAGGAATAGGCTCATTCTTCTCAAAAACTGTGACTCTTATTTATGTTTTTTCTACTTCTCTCTAAGATAGGAAACCATATTTCTTGTTTTAATAATAAAACATCGTAAAATCAAATTCTAGAAAATTACTTTCACTATTTTTATGGGTTTACATCTATAATGTCAATAGGGAGGAACAAAAAACCAATTCCTGAATTCAGATCTGACGCCTGACAAAGTATTTTATTGTTCATAATGCTGAGTTAAATTAGCATGGTCACTGATGCCCAAAAAATCCTCAGCCCCAGTCTTTATGCAGCCGGAAAGGACTGTGCTATTATCAGATATATGTGCTTCTACCCTAAAAGAGAGCAAGAGCCATGTCCATCACACTGCAGTACAAGTTCATCCCAATAATCCCACAGCAGCTCCTCTTTCCACTCCTGCAGAGGTTTCACACTTTGCACCATCAGGAAATTCTCACTGAGTTTCCTCTCGGACTGCTTAAAACAAGAAGTGCATGCACTCTACTGTTCCCCATTCCCAAAGTTCTGACTACTTCAGAGCACTCCTGGGCAGAATTAGTGCCAAAACCCACAAATAATTGTCATATTATCAGCAAACATCTACAGGTCTAGGTGGGCTAGAAGCTGCTACCAGGATTCAAACAAAGTTTAATAAAATGTCAGCTAAAATGAGGTTAAAATAAGCTTAAAATAAGGGAGACCATCTGCTATAGGAATGGCAGGTCAGAAAAGGCAAAGCAAGGTCTGGCATCTGTAGCCCTGTAAGTCTCTGGTACTATTTTCACCCTTTTTGATGCAAGGAATCTTTTGACTTTCTCAAACGCAGCCTTCCAAGTAGGGCCAACTTCAAGCAGAATGAAAAGTCTTTGCTGTTCTGAGCTTTCTGCATTTCCTGACAAGGGCAAACACAGGCTGAGCAAACTGCAAAGACCATGAAAGACCAGGACTGGGTGCTCTTCTCTTGTTTCTGCAATGGTTTCTCTGCACATCATTCACCTGCGTGCTGTCGGTAACAGGAAGAACAGCAAACCAGCTTGTAGACAAAAAACCCCACCATGTGTGTAGATGATCGACCCTGCACAGGTGATCAGGGGGTGTCCCTGACAGGTGCCTGCAGAAATGAAGAGTGAAGGAAGTACAGCTCTTACAGAGCACATAGGAAAAAATCTGCCCTCTCTGCATTTGAAACAAACTTCAGGGTCCACCTCAGGGTTCACCCCCTGCCACTTTCTGTGACCTCTGCCAACCCCAACCCCCCAATGCTGAAGTATGGATTTCACCTGGCAGTTGGAGTTTCCCCATTGAAACCACCTCCAGAGGCTGTCACACCAATTTGCACAGATGCAATTTGCAGATTCTCTTTTTACTTTTCACAAGTGGGGTGGAGGTGAGTCAGGACTTGCTGGTTTCCAGGCCATGCACTACTTCAGGTCATGATCTGGTCTCACAGGTGCCCTGTAACCATGACAAAGATCCAACTGCTCCCCATTGACACAGTATTTTGAATATGTGCTATCTACTTTTTGCACGTTCCTTGCCACATAATGGACAAAAAATGAATTTCTCAGCTCAAAATTCTGCAGAGGATGAAGTTTCTTCATTGTTGTATAACAAAGTCAGACATGGGAGCTCACTGCAATGATCATTACAATAAGGGTAACTTGATTGTTCCTTCTGCTTTCACACAGATATTTACAACAGCAAACCTTTCCACATCAATGTTTCACCAAAACTGAAGAACTGAAGGGATTACACAGTCAGACTGTGCTGAACTTGGCAGAAGTCCTTCCCCAAGACCACTGTAAATACCAGCTCTCTCAGCCATGTCTACATGGAGAGATGTCCACACATCTGGAGAAGAAAAACAAAGGAAGCAGGAAAAGGGCACCTCAGGAAAAGAAGCCCAACTAAGTCTGAGCTGATATGGCAAAGGTGCTGAGGTATTTGTGGGATGTGGAAGGCAAGCTGCAGCAGCATTAGGTAAGGGCCCAATGGGGGGGAAGGCAAAGTTTGGGGATTTGCTTATTTTCAGTTGTTGCATAAAAAATATGATAGTTTCAATTTCACTGAAGTCTTTTTAAAAGAAGTAATATCGGTTAGATACCCTGATTATCTACCAGGACATCTCGTAGCAGTCAGACAGAAAATGACCTCCTGTCCTTTGTCCAGCTGTAATGATCCCAGATCACAAGAAATCACTTGCAATTTTTGAGAATGGGGGTGGAGGGGGAAAACCCCAACCCAAAACAAACACCAAAGACAGATAAAAGCAGCTAAGCCTATATTTTTAAGCACAAATGATGAAATTTGAAAGGCTGCAATGATTCTTTTGGCCTGCTGTGCTACAAAAATGTGAGAGTTTTGCTCATAGTTTATGATGACACAGTCAAGCCATTGGGTACTTATGTCTATTCAGTGCATAAAATGTCTTCTTTAAACATATCCTAAAACAAATCTCTTAACAGACCACTTCTAAAATAAATATTCTGTTGCTCTGAATGCAGAGATTTCATTTCTGTAGTCTCATTGGCACATAATGGACACGGAGTTTATTATCCTCGACTCCAGTGCCCTCAGGGAATGCACCTTCCACACTATTCTTAATCTGTTCCAAAAGAAATACAATTGCACTTGTTGTAAAGTACAGCATGATGTGACAGCACCGAATGAAACCATAATTCTGTTTACTAGATATTATTTATGCTGTGGAAACAAGAGGATTGTGATTTCTAGAGGGACTATGAGGATCACAAACCAGGCATTTAACGGGGCATTTTTATTACATTTTTCTTTTATTAGTCTTTACCAAATCAAAGTTGCAGATAGGAAAATAAAATAATGTTTTTATATCTTCTCTCAATACCAAGTTTTATGATTAGATATTACACTATGAGGCATGTTGATACACACTTGGCCAATATATATGGTTGGAGCTACAGAAAATATACTATTAACCTCTGAACAGTATTACTGAAATGGAAATGGCCCTGGGTTTGGGGGGTTTTTTGGTTTGTTTTTTTTTTTAGTACACAGAGAATATGAACCATCCAGTTTTGCCATTTAGGTAATGCCTTTTTTTTTTTTTTCCCAGAACATTGCTGTCTGATGCTCTGGGGCAGAAATATTATATTGGGCTGAAAACTCTGAAAGTGAGGAATAGGTTTTCACCTGTCTGACAAAATTATTCCACTGGCTCTTGCTTAGACCTTGGATGAGTCCTGAATAGTGATGAATAGTGATGGTAGCACAGAGTGCTGGGAACCAAGTCCTTTAAGCCTCAGTGGAGGATGGAATGAAAGGAGATTGTCAGGAGGGTGAAGCCAAGGCTGCAGCTCCAGCTGGAGGCATGGATGGACTGCCATGGACTGGATAACAAGGAGTTCATTCCTTTGGGACACAGAGAGAGAGGAGCAGAGCTGGACCTGTGTCCACTCTGAATGTCCACTTACACTGACTTCTGTGTCCATTGCAATTCCAATCTTTTCCTGACACCTGGCAGGTTTTATTGAAGGATTTATTTGTTGTATAATGAAGACGCATTTACTTCAACAACACATAATGCTTTGTTTTGCCTTTTTATTATTAACTTGTCAAAAGAAGAGATATGGCAATAATAAATTACAAAATACTACGTTATTTGTTGAAAAATAAATGAGATGTATGATACATCAGGTAATGGCAATTAATTATACGCCTGATGTACATAGTGTCAGTTATTCAAACACTCACAATTATCTGTACTTAAGAGTATTGGCAATCATATAAACAGGCTTAATGAATTATAATAACAATGTGTTCTAACAGCAAAAAAAGGTAAATAGCCAAACTGTGTGTGAACCTGTTTAATGGAATAGGTTTCTGGGAGGTAAATTATTCCAGAGTCAGATGGACTTTAAAGCAACATGTTTTTCTGCAAGTTTTCATAGTCCATTTGTAGCACAGTAACTGGAGAAATTTTAATTGACTATTAAAACTAGTCAATAGTTTCCATAGTTTGTATATTTTATTATCTCCAAGGTTCATCATCAAGGAGTGGGGTTAGAAGCAAACTGCTTATTTAAGTCAGGCATTGTTCCTTTCCAACTACGTATGCAAATTTATGCACCAGGGAGCAAAACTGGGTGTCCAGTGCCAGGCTTTCAGTTTTGACATCTCTCTCTTCACTGCTCCTCCTGGAAAAAGCCATATATAAAATATTAAATTCTCTGAGAATATCATTTTAATTACTCTTTAAAGACTTATCCAGCTGTTAAATGATCCAGGGTTAACTGAAGGGCTAGTGCTATAAAACCATTTAAACACACCATGGTGATTTTATCAAATTTCACAGCTGTTCCTGAAGCAAATGCAGCTCCTCAGAACACAAGATTCTAGTTAATCCACTAACAGTAATTTTGGAGAAAATTTGCATCAAAGGAGAAATTGCTGCATAGGAACTGCCTGCCTGGACTGGACCCACAGCCAGCCCCATACAGAAACCCATCTCCAGGATGAGCCAGCACCAGATGTTCCCGTGGAATGAAATACAGAAAGACGTAATACACAAATGTAATTCAGCCCACAAAAGGTCACTCTGCTTAATCACTAAGACGTTAAGACTCTCCTTTTCTCCAGTGTGATTTTATTAGTGTCACATCATGCACAAACCTCGTTATTCGTAGAGAAATAACCATACCTTGAACTCAGGTTTCTTGGCTCAGACAGTGATGGAATACACAGTTTGACAGCATGGTTTAAGACACATCCTCCTTTATTCTTTCAAGATTTTTCATATTTCCATTCTACTGCACTTTTATGGGGTGATAATTTCTCTGACTCCTTGACTATTTTACAGGCTCTTTTCTCTCTCCTGTTATTTTTCATCCTTGTAGAGGGAGCAGGATCAGTCACCTCAGCTGCTCTCCAGGTGAGGGGCTGCTCCTGTGCCTCAGCTGGCTCCTGGCACCCATAACTGCAATGGAGTTACCCCTTCCTCAGGTAATCCCTGCCAGAGGAACAGTAAAGATGGGGCTGTCTGTTTTCATGTGTGATCTCCAGTGCAGATAAAGCCCTCAGCTGCTGTGTTTGGGCTGTCTTAGGGACTGAGCTAAGGAAGAACATGGATATTCCAGCCAGACCCTGTGGAACTGGCTTGTGTCCTGCTCTGGGGTGGTCTAACAGAGCTCATTGTGCACTTGGCTGAAGCAGCCTTCAAGGCAGACAATGCACCTGGGCCTATATCCATGAGACATAACAATAATAGTAATAATAATCATAATTTTAGCTCTTCCAGTGCAGTGTTCTCATCATAAAGAAGGCACTTGGGAAAAGCTTCCAAGAGCTTTATTTCCCTAAAATGCCCTCAACCATGAGCCAGGAAGGAAGGACCCAGGATGGATCCTGCTGATGAATTACCTAGGTCAGACAGAGGCAAACCTTTTTCATGTACTCTCACCTGTCTGGGGAAGGACCTGGATCCAAAAACACTGTGATAACTGTGTGGAGTTCATCCTCAGCTTTTGTTTTATCCTACAAAGGGCTCTGTTCACAGTGTAGAAATTATCCCTCACAGAAAACCAAACCAAGGTGCAGATGAACATTAGGATTGCCGATTAAACTTAAATCCAATGCTAAATTCAGCTCCTCTTGGACGATTGATAACAATAAACAATAAACTGTGCCCACATCTGTCAGCTCTCTCAGCCTGCAGAACCAGCAGGAATTAGAAGCGAACTCAGACCATGGGGTGTGTGTTCCCCAGCTCCATAGCTCACCCCAACTATAAAAATCTCCTCCACAGCTCTCATGCCCCCACTGAAGGAGCAAACAAAGCATCAGACTACATTAACCCTGTTCCCAGCTCCACAAACCCACAGAATACAGCAATTAATGGAGCCTGAACACCTTTGATACTTTTAAAGATTAATTGTAGCTCCCATCTAACTTCCAGTCCATTGAATGATAATCCTCCACCTCTCCAGGAAAGCAATAGAATCCAACAATCAGTGGGGTAACATAAAGCAAAGCCATAAATTTCAAGGTAATTAAAGTAATTTGAAATAATCCTGCTTACAACTATACATGAAAGCTCTCTCCGAGTTATAAATGTCTCTGGAACACAACTTGCAGTATCAATTTTTCCTTTGTATATGTGCTTCAGGAAGTCAGGCTGCATTTGAAGACATAAAAATTACAAATTTCTTTTTTTTTCTTTTAATTTATGAGACATAATAGGATTATCCTTCATATTATGGCTGTGAAGCTGAAAACAATTTGTATTTCAGCAGCTGGATGAGCTTCCTCACAATAAATTCAATCTACAAAAGTCTCCCAAACCATGAAAATTCCTGTAGCATGACGCTATGTTAGGTAAATGACAGCTTCTTTTCCTCTTGTTATCTTCCTGGATCATGATGGGCCATTAGAGAGTTCTCTTTGTTCTTATTTAAGCCAATTGTTTTTTGGCCACAAACAAATCTGAAGTGCAGACTCATAGCTCTGGCTGGCAAGCAGCCACATTTGTGCTAAGAATGACTTCTGAAAGAGGGAATCAGGCTCTGATTTTTCCCCTCTCTGTGCTCCTTGTGTTTTGCTGCTTTCCATGGCACAGCCAGATGCTCAGCACTGATATTTATCAGCTCCCAGGCCAGCAGTGAGCCCAGGGCAGGGAGTGGCTGTGCAGACAGGGCAGGGATGAAGCACCACCTCCACAGAGCCCTTTGTCCTGACTGCCTCGGATCCCCTCTAATCAAGGGACTTCTGAGGAGCAGAGTAATCCCTTGGGTGATTGTGATTCTCCTTACCTGGACTTCCCCCATGTTGTGCTGGATAAGCCTCTCCTCTCCAGACGTGCTGTCTGTGTCCTGTGAACCTGAAAGGCCACACCTGAACTCCTGAGTGGAGAGTACACTGGGCACGGTGTCAAAACCTTCTGTCAAATTACTCTGCAAACTGGATATTTCAGAGTCCTGAGCTGTCACTGTTTTATTCTGCCTGCTCCAAACTGTTGAATATTTCTTCTAGTCGTACATGATAATGCCAAAAGCCACTGTGACAAAAAATACATTTTGAACAAAGGCTAAACAACATAAATGCTTTTACTTTGCAGATGGCGCTCAGAACTCGGCAGATGGCAAAAGAAATCCCACAGGATGTTGTTCTTCTCTCCCTTCTCTTCCCCCACTTATGTATATGAGAGCATGTGTGTGCACAAAACAGCAAAGTGTCCTGAGGAGATACTTCTGTGAAAGCCTTTGGAGTCTCTTCCCTTTGAACAATAGCTCACCGCCCATTTTTACAACAGCAAAGATCCCACCAGGGCAGGGTACCAGAGAGGGAATCAGGGAGCACCTGTCTATTCATGCCACTCACCTGTGATATGCCTTTGGATAGGCAAGTTTGTTCCTTTTTCTTCCCGTGCAAAGTTCAGTCCTTTATTTTAATTCTAGATCCTCGGGGAGGAGGTTCTTCCAGTCTCTAGCTGTTAAGCCTTGAAACAGCTTGTACCATGCTGGTGCTCCTCACTGCAGCTTCTGTTTCCCAGGAAGCATTAGACACACTGCACTCTGCAGCATTTTCTGCATTTCACAGAGCTGAGCATAAAGCTGTCCATGAAATGGAGATGAGCCTGATGGAGCCAAGGATAAACCACAGAGAATCTACAATCCTCCTTTTGCATCAGGTCCTTGATAAAGGCAGGGAATAAATCTTTCTGGCAAAAGCCAAGTGAACAGGCACTACTGCTCCCTGTTCCCTTGGCCATGGGGTAATTCCTATGTGGGACCATTTCACATGTACACCTGCAGATTTTTACTATATTGTGTCCCTCTAAAGCAAATGCATCCCCAAACTCTCCATAGCCTCTGCAGTTATGCCCAAATCCCCCTCATGGTAGAAATGTCTCTTGTGTTGGAAGCACCAGAAGCTCAGAGGTCATAGCAGCACCAGGCACTGGTCCAGGGCAAGGCACTCCATGCTCACCTGAAGCTGCAGGTGGCATTTCTAGTGGGCACCATTGCAAAATCCAGGGCAGCATTTAGTTTGGGTATTTTCCAAATCTGAACCCCGGCCTGGATTTTTCAGCCAGCCTCTTCCTTCTGGAAGAAAGGCTGTCCCAGTATTGTTTGGTATTTGCACAGCCCCACCATGCCCTGACCCACCAGCCACACTCTCCACAGCGCTAAATTCCCTGGCAGTTTACTCTCCTGGAACAAACTGGCTCATTTGAACGCGTCATTATGATCACTTTGCAGCTCCGTGGTGCCTGTGCACAGCACCCCAGACAGCCCTCATCCCTAAAGCACTGCAATTCCTCACAAACAGAAAGCATTGGCAGCAAACGCCTCTCCTCCTCACCTTCAAAGGGGTGGAGCTGGCTTTAATTGCTTCCATTTCTCGGTCTCAGAGAGAGGCAGTTTCTCTGACACAAATCTGTGCTCATCTCTGGAGGAGGGAGTTTTACATGCACGTAGAAAGGGCTGTGAAACTCCCTCCAGCAAACAGAACTCATTTCTCTGGGCAGGGAGCTCTGGTGTGGCACTAAACCTGCATGGACAGCACTGGTCAAACACAGGATGCAGCAGGCTGCCAATATTTCAAAAATGCCATTAAAATCTGAGGTTGGTGACAGTCTGAGGACGACAGCAAGGGGGGCAGAGCGACAAGTTTAACTGTTCTCAGATTACTGAATCACTGAACAGATGGACTGGTTCAATACAAACCTTCTATAGCCCTTCCAAAACAAGGAGTACCAGACATATGCACAGAAAATTGTACACACAAAAGTGTGCTCAGCTACCCTGATGCTCAAAATTTTGGCAACTCAGAGACAAATATGTTATTTAAGCAGAGAGAAAAGTGCCTTTTTTTTTTTTTTCCCCTCTTACTTTCATGACAACCTGGTTGTCTGCAGCAGAGATGATTGCAGGTAGAAGAAAGTTGTTCTGTATTTGCCTGACAGTAAGCACAGTATGTGACAGGCTGGGAAGATATTGCCCAGCACCTCCCACCATCTACCTCTCCAACTCAGGGAAATGCTTGGAATGATCACACCCAGAGCCCTTCACTCCAAAGTACCCTGGAGAGCCTGTTTGCAGCACTGTTCACTAGGTCTAAAAACAGCTCTGCAGCAGCACAAGGTGCATGAAACAGAGCAAGTCCAGCAGTGGGAGCCAGGACTAGCTCGAAGAGGCAGAGAATCAGCCCTGAAATTGCAGACCACTTCCTGGAGAAGAATATTTAGGAATGGCCTGGCTTTTAATCTGTACTTTTCCATTCTCAACATTTCAATGGCAAACTCACAGCTGTGCCTTCTTCCAGCAAGCACTGGCTGTTCTTTCTCATTCAATGATCTCTATCAGTCATAACCATTTAGCCTAGTGGGTGAATTTTTTTAAAGTGTGGGGAACTCTAACAGCTGTGATGTTTGATTCATTAATTCCACAAGAAATCACACATGTAAAACATAATAGAGACAACTAAACCTCCCGATTGTTCTGTGGTCCATGGACACGTGATGGAGAGTTAGGTGAGCCCAGGACTTCCCTTGCAATGGGGACTCAGGCCATTTGTCCTAGAGCCTGGAGAACATGAGCTTCACCTGTGCTTCTCCCCCTCCTCTTTGTCAGCATCAGGCAACCAGGATGAGGAAAATGATGTAGGAAGGAAACAAGAGGGAACAAGGAGGATGAGAACATGCTGGCCATGCAAGACTCTCACTGCTGCTCAGACCAGCTATCAAAAGATGGAAGCAAAATAAAATTGGAGATGGAAGAAATAAACACTGAGCATTACTTAACTACAAATCAAATTGTTTCTATAAAGGAGGGGTTCAGACTCTACAGGAAACTCCATTGCTGGTACTTGTATATTTTGAAGATGGGACTGCATACAAACTTGTAAGATGTTGATGTGGGGCAAGTTACAGATGTAAAAGCTGTCTGAATTACCTGAATTTCTTCAGGGAATTCAAAACTATTCAAAGCTCAGATCCAGGGGATTTATTTGGGCTGAGGTCACATAATTCCATGGAATAAGGCAGTTTCTAATCAAATCACTGCAGTATTAGCAATAGATAGGTTCATGTTTCTGTCAGGAGCATTAATATTTTTCCTTATTGTTTTTCCCTATTATTTTTCCTGCCTTAAAGGAAACAACTGGAGCTGCTCTGGCCACCTCCAAGGCTGGTGAACAAGTTCCATTAAACCTTTGTTTAGAACAGCTACACAACTCACACACTTTGTTTCAGGAGGAATCTTACTCAAGAAAGAGGCTCCTATCTCAGAAAAACATCTTACAGTACTCTACATTAATTAAAGATAAGGTGATATCATTACAGAGATAGACATTGTTATCTCCCCTCTAATGCTATCAAGGCTGTTTTCATGTCTGCAGATGAACACTTCCTGACAAAGATATTTTTGAAAACCTCCCATTGTGTTTGAAAGCATCTGCTAAATAGAATTTCAAAGGTTCACTGGATAGAATATTTTGGGTGTGATCCACGGTTTAGTGAAGTCAAGAGGAAGGCCTCTACAATCCTGGTTAACTACTCTGAAAAGTTGGGTTTTTCAGTAAGTTCATGTATCATATTAAATGTATACTGAGTTTCTCTCATTTTGTTGGCTGTTAAATAAATGTTCAAAGGAGGCATTTTTAAGAATCTACCTGAGTTAAGTTTGACAAGAAACATTCACTGGGGAAGGGAGCAAGAAAAGGCTGAGAAGGTTTTAGTTACTGCAAACATTTCCAGTTATTCAGTACTGAAAGCACTGAGAACACAGGATGCATTTTTTTTCAGCACCAAAAAAATTAATTGCTTTAGATTAGGACCAGTAACTACAAGTGGAACCAGTGTCTAACAGTGCTTGAAATGAGAAGTTTGCACAACATAGCAATGATTTACTTTATTTTATGGGGAACACAAGGAAAGGGGTGTTTAAAGTAGGTAAGGAGGGGTTCTTGATGTTGGCTTTGCCGAACTCCTGGGAAAATAATTATTATTTGAAGCCTAACACAAAGCCACTCCCAACACCTGACTCCTTGTGTGTGTCCTGCAGCATCTGCTGAGGGGCACACAGGGAAGCTGCCACCAGGAAACCTCAGAACAGAGCAGTAGGTGCCCCCCAAAATGGGAAGCTGACCCCTGTCAAGAGATGGGACTGTTGAACAGAAACCAGTGGTGAAAACCAGATGGTGTTTGTGTCGAACTTTGTATGTTTACAAATAAATTCAGCTGTGCTTTAGTGTTTCCCAGTGCTGTTCTAACAAAGAGGAGCTCTGAGTCCCTGGCTCACAGCATGGAGGAATCCCCACATGTGCCTGCATTCAGGTAAAGTAGATTCAGACCTGTTGCTGGAGTTGTTCCCTAAGTGTAGGACCAGAGCAGTAACAAGTGATTAAGCCTCTTTCTCTCTCAAATCTCAAAGCCTGCACTTTCCCTCACAGTTCAGACAGATTGTGAGGTGATGCCTAATGGACCTCTGGGGTTTTATCCCTCCTTCCCTGTTAAGGCAAGCAGCCCCCATCAACTCTCTGCTTCTTGGGCTTAAGGGAAATCCAAACTAAAAGGCACTGCCTGATTTCCAGATTTAACTCCTGAGCATCCTTTCATATGGAAAATTCCAATCATAAGCTTGAGTTGGTTCGTGCCAATCCCAGTTCACAGTGAGGTTGGATAAAACCCCACAGCAAGTGTCATGGAGATAAGGTACCATGGAATTTCCCCCAGACCGAAGTGATGCCTTGCTCTCAGAATGCCCTGAGTGAAAGGCCCTGCACAGGGTAATGACAAACAGGGCTCACTGAGGTCTGTGGAAACGCTTGGACTGGCACAGAGATGTCCCTGTCAGGAGCTGTGCTGCCCTCAGGTGAAAACTAATCAGTGAGCTATTCCAATATACAAAACTGCTTCTTGCTCTGTTTTCAAAAATACATGGTAACTATCAGGTATCAGTTCACACATTTCCAAACTTATTCTGCTTAAGATTTGGTGCCATTTTCCGACTCACACAAGTTAGATAAAATACTAATAAACTTCAAACTATGCACATCATGGGAAAGGTCAGACCATGGCAAAAGTGCTGCTAGACCCAGCCAGAATTCTGCTGCGCTCCTGGTGGAGGAAGAATTCAAGGCTAGCATTTAAAATGCAAGATGAAAAGCACTGAAATTATCACCTTTCATTTTGCAGCTGAGGCAGATTAAGATATTTACATGCTCTGTGACGAGGACAGGCATTAAGGGCTTTTTCCAACAGCATCTGAACACCAAAGTGCAAAGATGAAACACTCAGGCACTCCTTAAATTCCCCAGACACCCCTAGTCCTATCTGTACCCCAAAAATCTGGCTTTTATGGATTGCATCACCCTGTAAACAAAAGGAGCCCTGAGAAAGTTTAGCAACCTCCAAAGAGTTATCTCTAGAGAGTTTTTATGCTACAGAATAATAAAAAAATCATAACAGCAGTTTGTGTGCTCACCTGTGCTGTGAGTGCATGTGGAGGATCCTTGCAATTTGGAATGCCACCCTGAAACCTCCTTAGGGAAATAAGATTAAAAGAAAGACTAGAAAGCAACTGTAAAGTTGCTGAAAGACACACAGATTACGTTTCAATGACCTTCTTGAGATGTATTCCTTACTCTGAGTCATTTGTACATGTTTGCATCCACAAAAAACCTGGGAAGGAAATTATTCTGTGCACAGAGGCCAAAGGCTGACACTGTTCACCTACAGAGCTTGTTTGTGCTCTCAATCTCTTTCTAAGATTTTTAAAAACCAAAGTGTCAGAGAGGTTAAAACTATTTTTTAAAGCAATAAGTTCTTCATAACCTCTTTTGAAATGAAAAGAAAATTGTTACAAGTGTTATATTTTTTATGTTGAACTCTGAAAAAGAAGTCTAGAAGTGTTTTTTGCTAAATTTGGTGTCTGGCTTATGGGAAGATTTTTCTATTGCCATATCAGCTATATCAGTTTCAGGGCCACACACAAGTCAGCACAGGATTAATGACCAGGAGTGCCTCCTATCCGCATTCCCTGCTTACCTGTCCCTAGGCAAAGAGCTGCAGCCAAACACTGCATCTTTCATCAGGATAATTAAACTCACACTAATGGAGGAGAGGAGAAAGAGAGGGCTGATGTCTCCAGCTCCAATGAGGTTTGAGAGGAATCTTTTCCTGTGACCAACTCCTCCAAGGCAACCTCACCTAAAATCCCTTTAACTGTGTGTGCTGAGGGGAGACCAATGCAGGCATTGGAACCTAAACTGGGGCAGAATAAACGTGGAATTACAGAAAACGGGCCCTGATCATCTACTCCCTTCAATCTCTGGGAGCTTTGGGAAGGAAGCTTCTCGCTCTCCTACAACCAGCCCCTGCTCCCTGAGCTGCTTTCACACCTCCAAGCTAAAATATTCCTGCTGTAGCCAGGTCAGGGATGTCTGCAGGAGGTGGTGGGAGCCTGCCCCAGCCCCATGAGTGCTCCACTGGCTCTCAGAGCTTTTCCCCCTGCCCTTGTCCCCTTTGGGAGCCAGCTCCCAGAGCCAGCCGCTTCCCCTGCAGGGCTCCCACTGCCACTCTCTGGGCTCAGAAAGTTTCCTTGGGTGTTTTGAGAGGCTCATCTGCAGAAAATGCCTCAGACAGAGCAATGCTGATTTGGTGACAAGTGACTTCTGAAAATAGTACATTTATTCAATGAGCTTAAGCACAGCAGTCCCAGTTGTTGACGCTCCTCATGAAAATATTGATTCTAAGCTCCCTAGCTTAGAATGTTTTGATCCACATTCTGGGCCTATTGATCTACCTTTGATACTTCAATCAAACTGCTGTTTATATCAACTGCAAATTCATCTGATCTCTCCAAAATAATTAGATTAATCACAGGAGGATCTACAAAAGCCCGGCTTTGATTCATTATGTCTTCATGCTCTCCTGGGGAAAACAGGTAAATTTTAAAATGTGAAAAAGACAGTTGTTAGCCTTTTCATTCTGGCATCTTTGAAATATTTTTAGTCCCACTTTTCCTTTTATGATCTCAGGCTTTTTCAAGATTGCAGGCTCACAGCATGCTTAGTTATGATTTCTTCAGTGGCTGACATTTTGCAATACATAATGATTTAGCCAATATGAGCAGAACTATCATTACACAATTTATTGTTCCCCAAAGTATTATTAATATTAAGCCTAGGAATTACATGTTACAGAATTTTTATTAGAATTATTTTAAACTCCAAGGAAATTAATCCCTCCCTTCACACCTCTTGCTCCAAAATTTCCATTTTGCAAAGCAAAGAAAAAGTATTCAAGCACAAAAGTGGTGGGGGTAGTAGGGACTTCTCCTGAAATCATCAGCAGTTTGCATAAAAAACAAAAGAAGACTCCAGGATTTTATTTTTAAGAGCAAAATTTTCCTTTAATTTGCACCACAGAATTACCAATGATGCCAATGGGATTTGTGTATGAGTCCTGAGCCCAGCTGAAAAAAAGAATGGTGGCTGCAATGCCACTGTTAAAAAATGCATCTTTTATTTGATGAATGAATTGCTAAATGGGAAAAAAAACCAAAAAACACAGGCACTTTGGTTTTTTTTCCCCATTCTGGAAACAATGACTTCGTACAATAATCCTATTGTTCAATCATCACTACAGCCTCTAGTGGAACCATGCCCAGAAGGATGAAACATTTTGTACTAAACCTTTTCCAGGGGCCTTCTACATTAATCAATAGTTTTGATTACTCAATCCTATGATTATTCTATTTTTTTGGAACAAACCATTAGGGTTATTAATTACACTGAGACAGCTGTTTATCTTCCAGCAGAACAAAAAGAGATAGCCCTGCCACTGCCAGGGAGCTGTTTAATGCTTGGTGTTGAACCCGAGTCAGCTCCCTGCTCCTTCCCTGGCCTCTGGCGGTGCCACCAGATGAAAGGATCAGCCCTGGGCTTGGGGAGATCAAAATGCTGCTGCTGAAGGTCACCTCTGGGAACCTATTTCTCCATTTGAGAAGGAGCTGGAGGTGGTGGAGGGAAAACAAGGCTTGTGTGATGTTGAAAGTGAGCTGGGCCAAAGGCACATTAAAAATCGGGAACGGATGCCAAAGCAGGGATGGGTGTAACTGAAGAGAAGGAGGGGAGAGGCAGGGGGAAAAACGAATGGAGAAGAAACACTGTTAATTTGTGGGGGTTTGTTTGGCTTTTCATGCATGCATAATGAGGGGTAAGTACCTCTGCCTGCACAGTGATTTTCTGCATCTCAGTCAGCAAACAAGAAAACCCTGGAATTGCTCTTCAGCAAGAGAAGAGCAGCATCCCAGAGCAGAGTGGGACTGGGATGGACCAAGAGAAATCATTGTCTGTGCAAGACTATGCTGGTGAGCTGAAAGAGGAAGCACAAGTGCTGCAAGGACATACTTTATGATTCTTCAGAATGGGAAAAGAACAAAGGAGGGGGTGGTTTCCAGGCATTTCCTTTCCACATGAAATTCCCTACATTTGTGGGGACAGTCACTCCCCTGAAAGGACTAGCTTCCCTTACCTTGCTAACTGTGTACGGTTCTGGTGATTTTTTTAGCTAGGAAAACAGAGTGTGTTTCCTGTGCTCAGAGCAGGAATCACGGTCTGGGTGTGTAAATCAGAGCCTCCTGGTGTGGAGAGCTGGGACCCCCAGGTGCCTGCACTGCTGTGCCCCTGCAGGGACAGTCCTGCCTGCAAAGGGCACAGGGACTCAGCACAGAGCCTGCTGTGCCCCTGCAGGGACAGTCCTGCCTGCAAAGGGCACAGGGGCTCAGCACAGAGCCTGCCGTGCCTCTGCAGGGCGTTCAAGGAGCACGGATGGGGCACATGTGGGATCCAGCACTGCTGGGCAGGAGGAGGAGGAATGATCCCACACCTGCCTCTCACAGAGCTGCCTCACCTCAGCCCATCGACACACTCTGTGTCACCTGAATGTCACACAGTGCAACAGCCTGCTGCTATTACTGTGGCAAGCATAAATATTCCACTTTCATCCCTTTGAAAAGATTTCCTTTTTTCCCTTTCCCAAGGATTAATTTCTTTTTCTCTGTGCCATTCACAGGATTGTGTCCTGCCTTTCTTCTCCAAGTGGTTTGGCACCGATGCTTCAACCACTGGTTTCCAAAAGCCAGACTATTTCTTTATTCTGAGTCTCTACAGTACACAGCATGACAGAGGCCCTTTACATCCTCCTAAATATTAATAAAAAAAGAACAGTATGGAACTTCACTTGGATTTGGGAAAAGCTGCATTGTACAAGATGCTAAAACCAAAGTCGTTTGTTCATTTCTGTCTGAAACAGTTTGAGGTTTTTATGGCTCAAGAAGTGAGGAGAAATTTATAGTCTCATTTTCCAGAATGAACACAGAAAAATGAAAATCAATTAAGAGAATTTTTGCAGCTTACTTGGATTCACATCTCTAAGGTTTTAAACCAGCTTTTCCCTGCAATGTTTAACTTACAGATTCAAAAATTCACATTGTACATAAGTCAGAAGAAATCTCAAGGATATATACTGATTTTTATAGAGAATTGGGGGTAAACCACTTTTTGTATTGCTACACCAAAATGAATCCTAAATATTTTATGGGATAAAAAATCCCAACAGAGTTGAAAGTGATAGCAATAAGAAATGCCCCGCTTTAAATTCAGTGGGCTCCTTCAGGAGCTGGAGAGAGATGACTTTTCATTTATCCAAAATTTTCTAACAATGGGAAGAGTGTTACAAGTAAAAAGCAAGACTCCAGTGCTCCCAGCCTTGGAGATCAGCACACCCTCAACCTGGCCATGGCTGCTGGGTCCCAAGCACCCACAGCCCTTCAGACCACAGCATTTTACAGGCCCACTGGAGAAATTACAGTAATTTAGCAATTATAAGCCGCACCATTTTGACTAAAATTTTGCTCTCAAACCGGAAGTGCGGCATACATTTAGGAGCAGCTTAAATATGAACAAACTTTGGAAATTTCCCAATCTGGAAGTCCAAGCCAGCAGCAGCCCTGAGCCGAGGCGGAGCCCACCCAGTCCCAGGTGGTGGGGCAGTGGCGGCGCAGCGGCAGCACTGCCCGGCCCCGGGGGGCACGGTGGCAGCACCAGCCGGGCACATCCCTCTCCCTCCTCCCAGCAGCACTGGCCAGGCACATCCCTCTCCCTCCTCCCAGCGGCACCAGCTGGGCACATCCCTCTCCCTCCTCCCAGCGGCGCCAGCCAGGCACACCCCTCTCCCTCCTCTCGGCAGTACCGGCCAGGCACACCACTCCCCTGCCTCCCAGCGGCAGCGGCGAGCAGGGCTGGGGCCGCTCCCTGGCAGCCGCCCCAAGCAGGGCCGAGCCAGTAAACTCTGTGATCCCGCGATTCTGTTACTCTTTGGCAACTTTGTGAAAGTTGCACGCGGATCCTCGCTGTGAACGAAAGTGCGGCTTACAATCCAGTGTGGCTTATTTATGGAGGAAAAACAAAACGTTGCTGACCCCGGAATTGTGGCTTATAATTGGTGCAGCTTGTAATCGTGAAATTACTGTACTTCTCCCTGAATAGTTAATGAAGCACCTCTGTACAACCCTCTCATTTCACATATGGCAAAGAGAATTGAAACCACCAGCACATTCTAAAGATTCTGTTGTGAAATGTCATCTTTTGATATGCAAATACCAGGCCAGAAATCATATCCCTTCTTCCATTAATGCTCTAGCTCTTAGACTTAAGGAAAAGAGTAATTAAATCAATAAACAGCTTCAATTTCTACTCCTTCTCTCAAGTTTCTTTAAAATCAATATGCAGCTAAAATATCATAGTTAAATACACCAGGCCCACATATTGCTTCAATTACTGTCATATAACCTCTTTCAACTTGGTATCCATTATCTTATCTCCAATTGATAAATACTCACCCTTGGGAAAGGACCTGTGCATAATAAACAAGAAAATTGAGTTGTTCTCTTAAGACAGCTGTCACCTGGCACAAGAAGTGGTGATCAAATGATCCAAAATTGCACTTAAACTGATCAAATTAAGGAAGAAGCATTTTTGCTTGTCTCTTTTTTCGGTTTTTTTTTTTTTTTGGTCCACAGATGTCATGTAACAGGGTCAGATCCTTCTACCTGCTGTTCCTGAAAGGATTAGTTCCTAAAGTGCAAGTTTTAACAAATGTCCTTCTCCAGCAATGCCTGACTCTATCTCAACAGGGACAAAATCTGAGGTGCCAGACAAAAGGAATCCAGGCAATGTAAATTATGTGTTAAAGCCAGTGCAATCTGGATAAATAGTAGATTCATACTTGGACTTGGCAAGAAAATCAGAGGGAGAGGCCTCTCCGTTTTGCAGGGATCTGGAAAAAGTGAAAAGCCTACGGAAGTCTAATAAAACTTTTCTGGCACACCATCTGGAAGTCTCAGCAGTTTCTGCTTTCGGAAAGAATGTATTCTGCTTTTAACTCCACACAATGCCTCATTGCTGCTTTCATGTGCTCCAGACCAAGGAGACTTTCTACAAACAGCCCAAAAATCAATACATGTTATCCTGCCTCAGCCAGGTGTGTGCTCTTTGAAAACAAACGGCGACATCTCAACATCACACAATGGCTCGGCCAGCTCTGCCTCCAGGAAGTGAGACTGCAACACAGGCAGGACCTGCAGGCTTTGCAGAGCCTGTGGAGCACTGGAAATGAGTGCAGGAGGAAAAAAACAAAGGGAAGAAAGCCCTTCTTATTCTTCTCTCAGGGCACACAACCTGCATTATGACAGCTTTCACCTATGACATCAGCCAGTCTGAGCTTCAATCCAGCTGGGTACTTAACTCATCCTTTACTCTAAGCCTGTGAATAGACTGAATTCCTCCCAGTTTTGAATAGAAATTCATACCTACTTAGTTATAAATGCCTAGCTAGATCAAGGCCCAAGTCACTTGGATGATGAGGTTTATTGCCAGACAGTATAAAGAACAGGAGCAAAGGTTATGCAGTTTCTTATTCCTTGGCTGTAAAAAGGATATGTCAAAAAGAGATAAATGCAAGAAATATTCCTTAAGCATAAAGCCCACAAATGGCACTACCTCCTAATAAACCTTGACACTGTAGTAACAGCTCTGCACACTGGCTTGTGGCTGGAGAACAGCCAAGAGAATGCTTTAAAAACTTACTCCCTTCTTATGAGAATTAAATGAAGGAGAAGCCTGGATGAGAATAACCCATGTGCCAGAGCCCCAGAATAACCATCTGATCCAGGACAAATGGCACCATCCTCCATGAACCCAGATGCTCCTGAGCTCTGGTTTAAATCTGAAAACAGGTTTTTCACCAGTTCAATTTACATGAAGAGTTCAGAAGGCTTATATTTCCTTCCAGCAGAGAATTAACACAAGTGTCAGAAGTTGCCAGGGAACAGACTGTCACCCTCCAACTGCTTCCCTCCCTTCAAATCTTGGAGGATATTGTAATTCACATATCGCCCTTTAATCCTGTGTTCTGCTGCAGCTTTTTAATATGTACTTGCTGTATCTGTACAAAATCTCAGAATGCAGACTAGCCTAGCAGACAGAGCTTTGGCTTGGGATTCAGGAGACCTGCGAGCTGTTAAAAGCTGTTACAAAGGCTGCTGGAAGTGACTTCCTCACTCTGCTTCAAGCTCTACATTTTGGCAGCATAAAATCGACACACTTTGAAATCGGTGGATGGAAAATCTCTCAGACTTTAAAACATAGCAGAAAGCTTAAACACACCCAGAACATGCTCTTGGTGGAAAGAGGAGATGCAAGGAGCCCACACAGAACCCCCAAGAAGTCAGTTTGCAGCAGCTGCCACGCACAGCTTTCAAAGGACATTTCTTAGGGCACAAACCCTGCCATTTGTCAGGGCACAGAACCCTGCCTCTTTATAGAGCACAAAAACCCCTGCCCGTTTATAGGGCACAAACCCCTGCCCATTTCTTGGGGCACACAACCCTGTATATTTCAAGGGCACAAACCCTGCCCATATCTCAGGGCACACAACCCTGCCCATTTATGGGGTCCCCAGCCCTGCAATGCCCAGCCTTCCCCTGGCTAGCAGGCCACTCCCTGAGCTTGCTTTAGGCCACCCATGGCAGGGAGTCTCTCACCATGGATTCAGCATGGGCTGGAGCACTCACCTGGAACCTGGGGGTTTGCATTTCCCTGTGCTGCACTCAGTGCCCAGCTGCCAAGCCAAGGTGAGCCCAGTGATTCACTTTATTTCTGTTTGCAGTGCAAACCCTTTCAGAGAAGGTGGTTCAGTTTTACCAGCACTGTGCTTCACCTGAGACCCCCCTAAAGGATAAATAACCAGAGCTGGCACTTAAGGACACTGTTCCATTCTGGTCCAGGCAAAATGCCAAAGCAAGCTGGAATTCCTCACCAGCATTGTAGGAAATGGCTCCAGCTCTGCCCTCTTGCAGGGAGGAATGACCAGCACGAGGGGTTTGTATCACTGTCCTTGCCTCTGCCAACTGATTCTGATACAGGGCTCGAGGAGCAACTCATGAAATGTCCACCTGTGTTAGGTAGGCTTAAAGTGTGTTAAAAGGTAACTGCCTTCACAAAACACTGTTTTCAATTAATTGTTTACTACAATTCACATTTCATAGGTGCTTCCAAGGTAAAACACCCTACACAGTTTAAAGCCTGATATCCAGCATGTAGACAAAGGCAAGTCCAATTCTGCTAAATCTGATTCTTTCCAGCTCTCTCTCCCTGTTTCTTCTCCCTTAAACCCCCACCTGAAGATGGTAACTTTTCCCTTCAATAACAGCTGGCAGTGATAGGCTGCATCCTGATGGCCCATGCTGCCAGAACCAGACACTGCAGTTTGAAATATGAAAGTACATCACTAGAAAACAACCTTTGAAATGGCACAATATGCCTGACATGAGCTTGCAGCCTCTGGATTGTTCCTTTGTATTCAAAGGAAGCTTGGAGTGAAAGAAAATTCTGCCATCTGGCAGAAGTTAAAGCAATCACAGCAGGAGTGGGCAGGTGCTGACATCCCAAAAAGACTATCCCAAGGAGCAATAACTCTGGGCTTTCTCAGCTGAGGTGCAAAGGCTGAGCAGCCAGAACACCAGGCTGCTCACTCCATCTCTGTGAGTGCCCAGAAGAGAAAACACAGAGCAGGGACACAGAGCCCTTCAGGCTCCTCAGTGCTCTCCACTGGAAATCAGATGAGTGCTGACAAGAGCAGGAAAACTCTTTTTGAGGAGATCCAGGCTGCTGGTGTCAGTTCCAGTGACAATCACATCAGGCTTCCGGCACAGACATGCGGAGAATTTGTCCCCTCCCAGACAAATTCTGTATTTACTTGTTCTGCAAAGCAATCATACTGATAGAAAAACATGTTGCATGAGCTATACAGCAGGTGACTCCAAAATATCACTATGTTTTCAAGAACCAAGGAAGAGAAAAAGATAAGATTAGATTTTGAAAGCACTAGGTAAGTGCAATGCCTATGAAACCCAGGCTTTTGTCCTTCTATAAAACAAAGTCTGATGGGGTTGCCCTCATGAATTACTTTTCATCTGATTCTCACCACAGCCCTGGCTAAAGAAAAGCACAAGTCCAGTCTCAATATCTCATATCCAGATATTGCACTGGAAAAACTCCACAGATCAGAAGATTCCCCCAGGACCATGGTGGATTTTTCTATATAAGCAACCAGAGGAGGGAGATTAGGGAGTCAGACATCCAGTTCCTCTTTTAAAAATGGCTGGTTCTCTCCTGATGGCTAAAGAGCCTGGTTTACACAGTTGAGTAAAGTTCTAGTTTATCATTTTAGGTCTGAAATTATTCTTTGAACTATCTCTTTCATTACCATACTCAGAAATGGACTTCCGACTTTTAGGTTGGAAGTCCATTAACAAGGCAGGAAATTTCCCCCCTTTGGATGTCAGGATCTGGGCACCCAAGTCCTCTGGGCTCTTTCCCTGCAGGGGAGGCTGATCTGGAGCAGCTTGTTGCCTTGTCACCAGGCAGATCTGTGTGCACCACATGCTTTACATGTTCCATAACTTCCACACAAAAAATCCTCTTTTCCCTAGACTTTACAGCATAATATGCACGTTTCATAATTGTGCTGCATGCAGACTGTCATGGGACAACACAAACTGCACAGGCTGCACAGCTCACCTGCCAACACGACTCACTGGAAAAATTCCTATTTCTGTCTCGCGGGATGGCTGATTTTACAAAACAAACCAACAGCCTAAAATCTTGCTCCATAAGAGCTTCCACACTAAAACCTGGAATGTACTAACATATGTTTTGTGTGTAAAGTGTGACAGAGCTGTAGTCAGCAGAAACTGAATTCAGAAGTAAATACTTTGGGGAGCTTTCCTGATGCGGTTGGAAAAGGATGCTGTCTGCAGAAGGAGCACATTTATTCAGAGGTCAAGAGCACAGCTCAGTGTTCTGCCTTCTAATGCACAGAGAGGACTTTGCTGGCCACATTACAGTTTTTGTCTGAACATCTGCTTACAATGTCATTGCTGGAGACTTTATGATACTCATGATGTGTTTTATAGGATTATAATACTGTTTTCTTTCTATTTCAATGATTCTGATAGGTGCCAAGTCTGTTTAGAGAGTGATGGTTGCTTTGGAAGAATTCAGAAAGCTCTGCCCTTTCAAATACAGCAAGCCACTCCATAAATGTCCTTGTGAAAGATGAGGCAATTCTGGAGAATTTTACAAACAGTACAAACAATGTATTTAATAGTAACCAAAATGGACTTGAATAATTTGATGACTTTCCAGTCTTAAATTCTCAGAGCATTTACAGATGCATTATAAGGGAAAGTAATTTAGTCTTTCCCAAAACCCAGCCTGGTTAGTTAGGACCACGATGCCAAACTGGTCAGTGAAGCTGAGGCCATTCCAAGGCACCTGGAACCTGTCTCCAAACACACATTCTGTGGCATTTACCAGCTCTGAAGCAAGTAAAGGATGTCAGCTTTTGAGGAAGAGAAAATCCAGAACCTCAGCACACACCTAATGGATGGGGTACCCAGAGCTGGTCCTGAGCTTTCCCAGCAAACCAAACATTTCCCTGCCTTTCTGCACGTCCTGAAGATCCCCATAGCTGCTACCAGGAGAACCCTGAGGGAAATGTGATCATCTGACAAATATATTACACCTTGTAGCAGTTCCCAGCAGTAGGGAAGTGTTTGCTGAAGGAAAAGTTCTCCCTGGGGCTCTTCAGCCTGACAGTTTCAATGATGCACTTTTAAAAGCTTCACTTTAAATCTTTCAATAAAATAGTGCCATAAATGCCTTCATGGCAGGAAATGACATATTTAAAATTAAGAAATGAGAAAAATCCCCCAGACCTGCCTTACAATGGATCCAAACTCAGCAAATCCCTCAGCTGAGTGCCCAGCCCTGCCACAAACGTGTCCTGCAGTGTGACTCTGCACAAAGCCACCCCCATTTGTCTCTGCCCAGGAGACAAACAGCTCTGCCACGCTTTCTGAAACAGGCAGAACGTGAACTCTAAGTGCTACAGCCTCTAAGGCTCAACAGCTGCATTTTAAACAAAAAGAATTTAAGGAAGATCCTTGAGTAGATAAAAGTTGCCTTGGTACAAAGGGAGATGCTCACTCAATTAAAAACACAAAGCCTTCCACAGATATGTCCATATGTAGGGAACTATAAATCCATTTTATTTCTCCATGTATTCATGGGTTTCCTTTTGATCAAAGTCACTTGCTCCCTCCCACACACTGGGATGGATTAGCAGGAAGCACAGGCAGTGCAGACTTGGACACTCTTCCAAAGGTGTGGAAACCCACAGGAGTCATCATTTGATAATGAAAGGAAGATATGACCTTGATGCTTTCTTTTGCCCGTACTGTGTGTAAATATCAAAATTAATTCCATAACTTGGAGCATCATTTGAGGAGAAGGGAAAGAGAAAAAAAAAGCAAAAAACCAACCCAGGTTTGAACAGTATGAAAATGAGTTCTGGCTCCTTCTAGCCAGACATGGGGCCACAGTGACCAGATGAAGCTTTGGGATTTTGCATTACCCACCATTTTACAATTTGCTGTTGAGAAAAAAAAAGTAAATTTGTAGATTTGAAGTACTAGATACTTTTGATATTTTTTTCTTTATGTCTTCCTCAAATGTCTGTCCTTGCATTTTGCCATTTTTTTACCTCTCCCACAGCAGGTTTTTCTCATCCTTCCCTTCCCTACATTTGGAATTTATGGGCCCTTTACCATTGAAAGGAAGAAGCCTCTTGCTGCTCTCACAGGCACTGCTTGTTCCCTGAATATTTAAATAGCCCTGCTCCTTTCATGAGCTGTGAGACACCTACATCAAGGACCAAAGGATCTAAGCAATGACCCTGATATTTAGATCTAAGAAGCTGTTGATAGCCAAGTTCACCCTCAGCACAGCTTCCCTGAATTTGAAAGACTCACACGTGGGATAGATTTGGTCCTCTGTGTTGAAGTTGTAGGGCTGATCTAGGGATACATAATAAGCAAAGACATTTGAGGGAGTTCAGCATCTTTCAGGGTAAGGATTTTTAGATCTGTACCTTTGTTCCCAAAAGAGTTAAATGAATAATGAAATCTCCCTGCAGTGAGAACAGCTGAACTTAATTCAGAGGAAATTTCTCAAAGAACTGCCTTGGTGCCTTGCAAATGTGCCTGTCAAAAAGGGCTGCTCCTTCCCAGATATTTGTTTTAGAAACTCCCTGCTATAGGATTACACAGAGCAGCTTAGGAGAGACTTATGCTTAAAGCAGGTTTGCATTTTGTAGGTTTAAAATTATGCTTTTCTATTAATGTAAGTGTGAAGCACTTAAAAAACTAAAGTCTATTTAACAAAATTAATTTCAAGGGAATAACTCTTCAGATAAAATACAAACTTCTGAAGATCAGTACAATTTCTTTGAGCAGTTAATTCCTTCTTCTCTACAACAACCCTCAATTTAGGGCACACTTGCAAAATTGTCCCTATATCAGATTTGAGGGGTCCATTCTTAGGCTTCAAGTGTTTTGAACAAATTACAAAACAACCTGAACATCTGATTGCACGGCCCATACCTCAGGAGAAAATTACATCCTTTGCAATTTAGAAGGGATGAAGTTAAACCCTGGTGTCATTCCTTACAATCACAAAATTGACCTAACAGTGGAATTCTAACATATTTAACTTAGGCAGAAATAACATTTCTTGTCTTTAATATTCAACAGAGTACTGCAAAACCTGTGATAACTTAAGAACTACCGAAACCACCCTTCAATATTTGTAAGATACTTTGATTTTCAGCTCTCCAGGAGTTACAGTGAACATGTAGACATTGTTTTAAAAGGCAACCAACAAAAACATATTCACAAAAATGTACCGTTTTGATTAGATTTTTTAGACCCTGAAAAGATTACCTAAATATGGGACACTTAATCTTGATGGTTTTGGTAGGTTGACTCAACTTCCAAGCAAGAAAGAAGGTGTTGGAACCACGAAAGCTTAATTCTCTCAAAGAATACCTTCCTCTATCAGTCCCCGGGTTCATTAAAGTTTCAGAGCTGATTTCCAAGCTACTGTTTACTTTTGTGTTTTTGTCAGCCAATCCACAGAAGAAAGAATAAATTGGATGGACTAGTTCCAAGCAGCCTACAATAAAAAATTGAAGCACTACTATCTAGAAGTAAAGTTTAAACAGAATTTTAAACTAAATCTAAATGTCAGAGTAAAGGACCATCAATGTAACGAGCTCTGCTGCGCTGCTCTTTACCTGAGACATTGCAGAAGAACTTCTTGCTCCCCGAGTTTGAGGAGCTCAGACTGCGATGCCTTTGTGCGCTGGCTCCATGCTCAGAGCCCTCTGGAAAACACAAAAACCAGCCCAGCACTGCCCTGCTCCCCACAGGTGCCTCTTCGGCAGAAAACCTGGCAGAGGCGATGGTTTCATTAAGAAAATCCCTGTTGAGGCAGGGGAAGCCTCGGATTTCAGTGTGTGGAACTTGGCAGTGCCTGGGAAACGTGCTCTCTTCTGGCTGTCAGGAGCGTCTGTAAAACCTGGCAGTTGGGGCCACATGTCTGAGGTTTGTCTGCAGGGAAAGCTTCCATCACTCAGAATTCCATCCTGCCAATTCTGCTGTGCTGGCCTGCTCTGAGTGCCAGGATAAACATAGCACACAAAAGGAATTTTAGGGTTTTTTTCCCAAGATAATTAACTCCAGTCTGGATGAATCACTTTTATTCCAGAATACAGTTTCTAGATGGAGAGATTTACAAGGGAAACAACTTTGCTGCATGGACAGGGCTTAAAGAGTTTCAAAAAAATGTTCCAAAGGAACTTCCACATTTCTGCAAAGTGCCAGCTCAATGAAAACCAGCAGCAGATAAAGCAACTTGGAGAAAGCAGGCTAGGGGAAAAGGTTGCCTTACGAATGGCTGTGAGAGCAAAAAGGCTCTGAGAGCTATGGATCCCTTCTGTAACTCACACCGGTGTTCCAGCTGAGTTGAAAAATAAAAAGAAAAGTGCTGGGCTTTACAGCACACTCAGCATTGTTTGTTTTGTCTGCCAAGTCTATTCCTCTTCCTTCAATGTGTGCTTTGGCAATGACTTTTTAGCCATTTCTGTCTGTATCCATCTGAGGCCCCAAACCCGCCTTTCTGAAGTGTCACATAAGTGGAAGTTTGTATTGCTGTTCTCCAGCTTCAGCAAGAGTGAGTGTTCGTGCCTTGTATTTATGCCATTTCAGCAAGCTCTTAGGAAATGAAAACATCAACTCTCCCATCCAGGCACAGAGACAGGAAAACAGACTTCAATTCTGAAAACACAAACACAGAAGGCAAAGCAGGCAGCTCAGCAGTGCCTGCTCCTAACTGGAGCCATCCCTGGCCATGCTGTGGATCAGCTGTGGATCAGCTGTGGATCACCTATGGGTGAGCTGTGGTGAGCTGTGGATGAGCTGTGGAGAGCTGTGGAGCAGCTGTGGATGAGCTGGGGATCACCTATGCATGAGCTGTGGATGAGCTATGGATCAGCTGTGAATCAGCTGTGGGTGCTGGGTGCCAGAGCAGCCTCTCTGGTCAGCACCACCCAGCCACGCAATGCCCATATCGTGGAGCTCATTTACAGCCTTTCCCAGTGGCTCAGAGAAACAGGGGGAGAGCATGAACCAGAGCCCTGTAGTGGCTGTGGAGCTCTAAATCCCCAAGGAGAGGGTGGCAGGCACCACCTCAGCCCAGCTGCCAAACTCCACCCCTTTCCAAGGACACAATGGAAGCAGCAAGAACACTGTGAGAGAAACCCTCACTGGGGTAAGGGCTGGCCTGGCAAGAGGAAGATTATTTTAATATCTTTTTGATGCATATTTCTCTTGGTAATGCAAAAAAAAATTATAAACCACTGTGATTCCAAGCATTTTGTTTTTATGGTCCAGATAGAAGCAGAAAACTGAATACAAACCCTGCCAGTTTCCATACTGGTTATTCCCACTGCTTACACAGAATGGATGACTCTCAACATGTATTTTGTAAGGAATATCATTAAGACACACCCAGATAGCAGACCCCAGAATTCCAAAGGTTGGCCAAAATTCTCCTTCTCTACATCCTAGAGGGAAAGCAGGAAAAACTTATAACCACTTAAACTGTGATAACTGATGCTTCTTTATGTGGCTTTTGATAATGCAAGTGCAAGTACTTGTTAAAATATGGTACATGAAACATCAGGATTCAGAAAACTCTTGGCAAAATTACAAAAGTTTTGCCATTACATTTGATCATCTGATTATTCAAAGTTTTTTTTTTTAACTCTATTTTTCCTTATAGCAAAGATTTAATCCAACACAAGGCACATAGCACATGGTTAAGGGAAATTTTTAAGAAAGCACTAGCAGATCTGCTTGGATCACAGATCTTTTTGGTCTTTAACAATCTCCTAAATGACAAAGTTATGCCCGCATGAACCCCTCTGTCCATGACCAGCTGAGACTGGAGAAGGAGTCATTGCTGGTATTGGCTATTTACATTATGGTTCTTAAGAAAGGCATCTAATGATTCAATTTTATCTGTACTTCCATTAAGTACAATTACAGTAATTTCACGACCATAAGGCACACCGGACTATGAGGCGCACCTCCAGGAGTCGGCAAATTGTGCAACTTTGTAGATCATATAAGGCGCGCCGGACTATAGGGCGCACTTTTTTTTTGCAGCGAGGATCCGCCCCCAGCTCCCCACCACGGTTGCTGACCGAGGCCCCGCCTCAACCCAGCGGCCATTGGCCCCGGGGCCCACCTCCACCCGGCAGGAGGGGCACCGCAGCCCCGCCTCCACTCAGCTGCCACGGCCATGCCGGCTGCCCCAATGGCTCGCGGCTCATGCTTACGGGTTGGCAATTTTCCGAACTTTGTACATTATATAAGGTGCACTGGACTATAAGGCGCACTTCCAGGTTCGGGGGAAAATTTTAGTCAAAAGGGTGCGCCTTATAGTTGTGAAATTACTGTAGTTACATTAAAAAACTCTCTGTCAGTTTTAAGGTTTGTGAACCTGCAGTTCAAAGAGTTTGGTGGCTCCTTGGGAATCCCCAGGTAAACTCTTTTCAAGTGACCAGCCTGACACAACAGCCTTTGGTCATATTTTAGCTTTCATGTCACAGCTATGACATGGAAAATTTACTTAGTTGCATTTTTGGCTCATATGGATTTGATTGACTGAAGGGCTTCATCAGCAATGGTGAGATAAGGCTTTGAGACCCCCTGATAGCCAGCTCTCAGTGGTACCATTGTCTGGCAGAGCTGACACTGAATTCTGTCTGAGTTCAGGCCTTGCTTCAAAACAATCAGCAGGTCTGCACATTGGTAATTCCCGTTTTTCACATGTTCTGAATTTTATTTATTAGAGGGGTTACTGTGACAGCACAAGTAACTCAAGTGGAATTCAGCTCAGAGAGCAGGCTGTGGGGCAGTCTGATGGAAAATCTGACACTCAGCTCAGGGGAACGCCTGAGCCTTCTCTCAGTCCAAAACAGGCTGCCCCATCCAGGGCCATCCTTCCATCCATCCTTCCATCCCTTCTTTCATCAGGGCAGTTCATGGGTCAGCTGCAGCCATTTGTCAGTAATCTGTTTCTCAATTATTTCACACTTTCAGCAAATCATGTTTATGAAATTATTATTTCTTGACATTTCTTCACTCTTGTTGTTGGTTTTAGGCATTGATTGTATTTTCTGGCCCCAGTGGTCCAGCACAGGTTTCTGGGCTCTATTCCTGCCTTGTGCAGAAGGCTGCACAGGGCAGCAGACCAGGCTGTCACCTTTTTCACCTTTCCAAGCACTTGCACCTCAGCTTCATGTAGAAATAGGCTTATGAACAAGGCTAGGCAAGGATATTACAAAAAAAAAAAAAAAGAAAAAAGAAGTTGCTTTTATGCTAACTGGGTGGGAACTTAACCCTAGAGTGCTCCAAAGCCTTCATTATCTTCCCTCTGAGTGTGCATTTCATATTTGGAATAGTCACTGATATCTCACTGCTTTGGAGAAACATTCTTTATTTTAAAAGGCTTTCCCAATATCCATGCTACACATACATACCTTGAGACAGACTCCAACCATAATTAAGCAATCCTTCTAAGATTGGTGGGACCTCAGGCTTTGCCAGAGACCAGGCAACACCATGATTCTGCTCACTACAAATTTACTTCAGATGTCTCTGTTTCCAGCTATTAATCTGCTTTGTGTTCAGAGTTCTGTAAAACACTGCTGCTATTAAAATGAACAACTCTGCAAGAAGGCAGCTGCTGTTAGAACTGCTCATTTTCCCTTACAACCTAAAGCACCAGCTCCTTACAACCCCTCTAATGTCACAACAGGAGCAGGATGACTGGTGTTAATGAGCCCATCCCTACACACCCAGGACTAAATTAGCTGCAGGTGGGGTACAGCAAGGTTTGGACCACACTTAACTTCCAGTGAGCCAAAGGCTTGGTTCTCTTCACCTCATTGATGTAAATCACCTTGTGAAGCCCCTGAAATTTTAGCTCACTTCAAATCAATAGAATTCTTCCCAGCATTTTCACTGGGCCCTGTATCGATAGTGTAATGTTTCACCAGTCCTGAAGTAATTTTAATCTAGAAATTGTTTCCCCAAAACTTGATAATGATTTAAGGTACAAGCAGATTTTTTTTTTTTTGAAACCTGATAAAAAATAGCTCAAAGGCAGGTATCTCTAAAATTAGTTGTTGTGCTTCACTGAGGCTGTCACAAAACCCAGAAATCTTGTTCTCTTTCCTGTACTGCACCACACAGTGGATTTCAAAGCAATCTATATTTATTTGCTTGCTCTTTTTCTGTAAGAAAACCAACAAATTATTATAATGCACATTTAATACCTTGTTAAATTAGATGTCACCTGCTCTTTGAGTGAGAGGTAAAGATTGAGTTCTGTGTAGTCAGAAGCACAAACTCAATCAAGTATTAATGGCTGAATTACTTTCAACAATAAGATACTAAGGCCGAGCAAAATGTCCAAGGTCACCCCACTCCAGATGGCACTAATATATTTACAGGACTGATGCCTCCTGGCATTTTCAATTTCTTCTGTTTTTGGAACGAATCAAATTCAGGAGCTGACAACTGCAATTTGCCCACAAAATTAAATTTAAAGGATTATAACTCCAGTTTAAGCAGTGATTTGACTGTAGTGATGTGAAGCCACTACTCCCAGCTCTTGATTTTCACTGAATGATGACCACAGAATCATAAATTCAATCAGGACAAAGCAGAGTGGTTATCATAGAGAGATTTTTTTCATGTTCACAGCCACTGGATTAAGCCTCAGCTATCAGAGCCAGCAATCAGGAAAACAACAAAAGGATCCCACACCAAATAACTACTTCTGATATGGGAGCCTGAAGTAGTCTGCATTCCTCCACAGCAGGGGAATTTTAAATGACAGGGTTTTCACCTGGGCAGTGATGCTCAAGCAATGAACATCCCCACAGAATTACAGGTGTCCACGTTCCTGGAGGAATATGGAAACACAAACTGGCTGTTTGCTCCCAGGTTTTGACTTGTGCACAGGCAAATCCATGGTGTTCTCACTGCTGTGCCAGAATCTTAAGGATCCTCTGCCAATCCAACCAAACCTTGGCTTCAGGGCCAGTCAGGGATCCCATGGCCAGCTGGGCATCCTGCCCCGAGTCCCAGCCACAGGAACAGCATGGGAAGGGACAGGCACTGCTCGGGGTACAGAGGGTTTGTGCTGCACCCAGAGCTCTGAGGGGCTCCAGGGCATTCTGTCCTGTGGGATATGACCATCAGGAAGGGGAAGAAAAGCCCAGCTGGTTACCCAACACAAAAAAGAAAAGACTTCCAGCTCTCTAAAACAAAACAATGCCCAGAACTGAGTGTTGGGAACCACATCCCTAAGATTTGTTATTCAAGCTGAGCAGTGTAGCCTGATTTTTATACAGATATGTAATAGTTTGTGTTCACATATATATTTAGTTATATGCTACTGTCAAATTTTAGATAGGAAAAATACTGGTTTTGACTTATTCCTGGGGTTTCTTAGGCAGAAAGTCCTGCAGGTTCCTTATCTTTCAGCATCCTTGTCTTTCCTGTGTTTTGGGTCTGAGGTTTGTGGTCTGGGCTGTTTACACAGGCAGTGTGACAGACTGTCAGCTCAGCTTCAGAAATCAAAGATGCAAAGAAAGAACCTTGCTCTGTGCTGTCACATCCTGTCCCAACAGACCCCCAGAGTCTCCTCGACTGAGGCGTCCTGTGCTTTGGGAAACCCTCAGCCCTTCCAGCAGCTGCTGGATTGCACTGGGGAACCAAGGCAGCACATTCTTTCCAGGCAAATTTCCTTTGCCCACCAGCATCTCTCAGAGCAGCTATTGCAGCTCCTGGCTTGAAATGCCAACCAGTTGTTCCAAAAGATTTACCAGCAAAACAAGTAAAATGCAGTTTCAAATTGCCTCTGCTTCCAGGTAACTCTAAATGGGCTTTGTATTAAAACATGGATATTTAATCCTACCCATCCTTCCTTCCAGTGCCCACATAATACCCATATGTTGCCATATTTGCCTTTTTTCCATGTCACTGTGGCTCTTCCCTCTCTGGCCTATGCTTCTGACCTCCATCAGTTCCAATTTAATACTTTTATTACTGCACTAAGCAAGCTGTGCCCAAAGCTGGTTTTCCCTTTAAATTTTTATCCTGATGAAACCTTTAACTATTGCAGTATGATATTGATGATCCCAATATTCCAAGCCTCATAAATAAGTTAACAAGAGTGTTCTATTTATACTTCTATGTATGTATACCAAAATATAGAGAGAGTTAAAAACAGAAATTTCTTTTAAAGTTTTTTTGTCACATTAAATATACAGTAGCTCCTGGGCATTTCCAGACCTACTAAAATTTTTTTGAAAGGGAAACAAAAGGAAAAAAGGCAAGAAAAAGAGAAAAAACTATTTAAAAATACATGTGCTCAAGGTGCTGGTGAAATCAGGATCCACAAAATACCTGGCAAAGACAATGGAGCCATCAAGCTCTTCCATTTGAATACCTTAGACAATAAATACTTACACTCTGAGGAGAAAAATGCCAGTAATTTTTCAGCTGGAATTTAGTTTTGGACAGAAAATGAAGAAGAGAATAATTCCTAAATTATTGAACTGAGTGATAATTCCCACACTTTGAGAACATACTCAGCAGTGATGTCCCCCTGCCTCTTCCCCAGGCAGGACGAGGAAAGCAGAGATCAGAACTCCAGCCATGGAGTGACCACTGCCCTGGCCATGGAGTGACCACTGCCCTGGCCATGGAGTGACCACTGCTTCTCCAGAGTGACCACTGCTCCAGGCATGGAGTGACCATTGCCCTGGCCAAGGAGTGATCACTGCTCCAGCCACAGAGTGACCATTGCTCCAGCCACAGAATGACCACTGTCCTGGCCACAGAGTGACCACTGCTGCAGGCACAGCAGAGTGACCACTGCCCTGGTCACAGAGTGACCACTGCCCTCCCCAAGCAAGCCCTCCCCAGCTATGTGGTCAGCGGGACCCTCGTGCACTGCAAATATTTTGCTCTCTGATGTTCTTTTGTTGCCTGTGGTGAGAGCAACAGGCACATCAAAGCAGGCAACATCTCTGTCTCAGAGCAGAGTTATAAAACAAACAATTTGGAAATGGTTGTGCTCTCAGAGATTAAAACCATCCTGGATGACAAATTAAGTCCTCAAAGTGATAAAGTGACATGTTTGCACAGTTTCTTTGTAGTGAAGATCAGCAGGCACAAACCTGACAGGGCTCAGGCATTGGCAGCACTTACATCAGCCTCTGATATGTCTTGGCCCATTTGTATAAATGGCTGTCACAGAAACCCTCTGTTTCATGATGCAGAAAGCCAAAATTCAACTATCTTCCACTCAAAGATTGCAGCACCCTTAATCCCCACCTTCAGCTTGAAAGGGAAATACAAAATAATCAGAATAGCTGTAGATGATAATGCCTCAGACACAGCACCCGTTTAGGAATTCAAATGCTTTCTTCATGGAGGTGTAATATTGAGCTTCAGTTTTCCCTGCATTAAAAATAAAACGTTGCACTTCCCCAGGGTGAGTGGATTGAGGGATTTTATTGATATTTGAGGGCCCCATCTACCTCTCACTGCTGCAGCTGGATTCACATAGGGGTGCATGGAACAGGCTTAATGATCTCCAGACGCAAAAAGCTGAGGAATAACCAGAAAAGAGGAGGCTGGGAATATTTCCTTCCTAACTGGGGTGGGGCAGACAACTAAATAAGGAAATATTCTTGGCCAACTTGATGAATGATGGCACATCTCTGTTCAGACATGTGTCTAATCCATGAACCTCCAGTGCCAGAATGGAGATGTCCAGGTCAGCTTTGGGAGATCCTTCCAAAGCCTTTCAAAGATGAAAGGTCTGTGGACTCTTCCACCCCAGTCACAGCCAGAAAATCTCAGTTGTATTTTACATTTGCAGGGGAAGCGTTTGTGTCCATCTGCAAAAAAAATTAAGCAGTGTGGTTCAGAGCCAGGGATGAAGGTCAGGAAATAGCAACAAATATGCAGAGATTGCAGAGCCTCTGATAGAACAGAGAAAATGGCAGCAAAGAAGTGTTCCAGTAAAATATTCCTTCAGGGCTGCATCCTCACACCAAGGCTCCATTGTCTTGCAGGTGCTTCTGGAGTCTCTTGTCCTTCCTGGTCAAATGTAAGAAAGCAACTGAGAGGAGACATGCAAAACTTGGAATTACAAGGGAAATATGCAAATATCCATCTCCTTCGCAGCACATTTCCCACCTTTCCTGGCAGGGATAGTCTCCCCTGTGAGAATCACCCGTGATACTTCACCATCACTGTGCAAGTTACAGAGAATTCAAGTGTGGGAGCTTACAGTAATTTCACGACTATAAGGCGCACCGGACTATAAGGCGCACCCCCCCGGATTCGGCAAAATTCGCAACTTTGTAGATCAGATAAGGCGCACCGGACTATAGGGCGCACTTTTTTTTTTGCAGCGAGGCTCCGCCCCCAGCTCACCCCGTGCGGTTGCTGGCCGAGGCCCCGCCCCAACCCAGCAGCCATTGGCCCCCGGGCCCGCCTCCACCCGGTAGGGGCGGTGCAGCGAGCCACCGAGCCACCCTGGACCCGGCAGCCATGGGCCCCCGGGACTGCCTGGACGCGGGAGTGGGGGTGCCATGGGGCCCCCAGCCCACATTCACCCAGCAGCCATGGGCCCCCAGGACTGCTTCCATCCAGGAAGGGGGGTGCCGCGGCCCCCCCTAGCCCACATTCACCCAGCAGCCATGGGGCCCCAGGACTGCCTGGACCCGAGAGGGGCGGTGCCTCGGGACCCCTGGCCCGCCTCCACCCGGCAGGGGCAGTGCCGCGGGCCTCCGGGCCCGCCCCTAGCCGGCTGCTGTGGCACTTCCGGCTCCCCCCATGGCTCTCAGCTCACACTTCTGGTTTGGCAAATTTCGCAGCTTTGTACATCAGATAAGGCGCACTGGACTATAAGGCGCACTTCCGGGTTCGAGGGAAAATTTTAGTCAAAAGGGTGGGCCTTATAGTCGTGAAATTACTGTAATCATAAGTAACAGCAGCTGCTAATTCTCCATCTTCCCCAGCTTTCCTAAGGGACTGACATCCATTGAACCCCAAATGGGGCATTTTGCAGTTTGTTCAGTGCAGGTTAGTTTCAATAAATATTGTAGCTAAAAGCAACACCAGGGCAGCAGATTCCAGAGTAAAGGCTCTAAAAGTCTCATGAGGGAAAGACTCGCACAGAAATATTAAACTCACAGTCCCTCCACACTGTGAGAGCAGAAATTAGCAGAAATTAATTGCATGTATTTCTGCCTGATAGGGTTTGCAGGCACTTTCCAGCAGTTCCCCAACACCTCTGGATCTCATCCTGTGTTGTAAGAACCAGCAAGAGCCCTTTAGGCTCTGCCAGTTTTTGTTTTCCAGGTCATGCTCTGTTTCTGGATCACTGCCCAGGCAGCTGCAAACAGATCCTGACCATGCTGCCTTATCCCAGCCCCACAAAACAGATCCTGGCCATGCTGCCTTATCCCAGCCCCAAAACAGATCCTGGCCATGCTGCTTTATCCACAAATCCTGGCCATGCTGCCTTATCCCACAAATCCTGACCATGCTGCCTTATCCCACAAATCCTGGCCACTCTGCCTTATCCCAGCCCCACAAAACAGACTTATCACTGCTCATGGCACAGCCGTGGTGAAATGAGTTGAGAATCAGGTTGTGATGTTGGGATAGGAATGCAGGAATCACTGCCAGCCATCCCTGGAGAATCCCAAATTAACCACTGCATTGCTGTGCATTGGTGACAGCTACTATTCATAGGGGGGAAAAAAATATTTTAAACTACTTCATGCACCTGAAGTTCAGCCTATAATGCATTTTGTCCTGTTACCTTTAAGCGAGTGAGCCAGAAAAAATAAGTTAATATGATGTGATACTCTAGCAACACTGTAAAACACAATAAAGCTTGCTCCAAAGTCTTCAACATTGTTGATTTTTTTTCTTTTAAAGAAGAATCTAAAGGAGCAAACTCACACACTGATAATGAAACTTTCAGCATTCAGATACGCGAGACACAAATGCTTCACCATGAGACCTGAATAGCCATATCAAATTTTTAAGTGTTCTGGAGGTTTTTATTAGATTATGACATAATAGTAATAGTTATTTCTACATGTACAACTATATGTGATCGTATGTATAAGCAAAAAATGAAAGTATAGAAATACATTATTTTTCTTGAGATGATGCTACCAAATTGATTTGAGAATTTATCCCCCACAAGTCAGTTGGCATTGTGACTCAGGGAGTTTCTTTGAATAAAGTAACCTGCAAGTTCAAAAAAAAAAAAGCTTTATCTCTACCTACAGCCCCATGCTAGCCAGCATGGAACGGAGGAGTAACTTGTGAGAGTGTTTCTGCCTCAGAAGACTGAGAGCTGAGACCCTGTATCCCACAGAAATCCCCTGCTTCCTGCTAATCACAAAGCTGGTTTCTTTACCAGTCATAAACTCAGTTCTTTACTTTGAAATTAATAACTCTGCATTCTTCAGCTTTCAAGTGGCTCTGTGTGTGAATCGCTGATATCCTTGGTGTCCATTCTTTGGCAAGTGACAACCAGTTATTAAAGCACTTACAAATGCTCCATCTCCCAGCTTTATTTTGAGGCCATAAAAAGCTATACAACAATGACAGCAGTTAGGATTCTTAATAACCAGGGTTTGCATGAATGCTTATTTTTCCTTAAGATAACAAGGACGAAATCATAGATTATTCTATTAATTGTAAAAATACAATAGAACAATCTTTCTTTAGGGCTGGGGTCTATGGGGCTGGACTATTTTCTTTCTCACAGATGACTTACTGTAGGACTCAGAATAATCTGTCTTATTCAGAGCTATAGAAATTATTTAAAATACAGCAATTTCACAACTATAAGGCGCACCCTTTTGACTAAAATTTTGATGGAAACCCGGAAGCGCGCCTTAGAGTCCAGTGACCTTATATACTGACAAAGTTCGGAAATTTACCAACACAGAAGTGCGCGCCGCGAGAGCCGCGGGGGGAGCCGGCAGAGCTGTGGCTGGCATGGGCAGGCGGGGCCGGGGGGGAGCCTGTGGTGGATCCTCGCTGCAAAAAAATAGTGCGCCTTATAGTCCGGTGCACCTTATATATGGGCAAAAGTTCGGAAATTTGCCAACACCCGGAAGTGCACCTTATAATCCCGTGCGCCTTATGGTCATGAAATTACTGTACCTATCTTGCCAGAATGTCTGCCCTTCATCCTACCTGGAAACATTCCCTTAAAGGTGAAAGTGAAACTCCAGTGCCCTTCCCAGTGAGAGGGGAGGGGAGGGGAGGGGAGGGGAGGGGAGGGGAGGGGGAGGGGAGGGGAGGGGAGGGGAGGGGAGGGGAGGGGAGGGAAGGGAAGGGAAGGGAAGGGAAGGGAAGGGAAGGGAAGGGAAGGGAAGGGAAGGGAAGGGAAGGGAAGGGAAGGGAAGGGAAGGGAAGGGAAGGGAAGGGAAGGGAAGGGAAGGGAAGGGAAGGGAAGGGAAGGGAAGGGAAGGGAAGGGAAGGGAAGGGAAGGGAAGGGAAGGGAAGGGAAGGGAAGGGAAGGGAAGGGAAGGGAAGGGAAGGGAAGATTGGCCCTTCCCAAGCCACCTGGAGAACTGCTCTGGGGGCAGCTGGGAGAGAGAAATTGAGCAAAACATCTTGGAAAAGATACTCAGGATTTACAGCATCATTTAGTCTTTCCTACAGATCCCTCCACTACTGCTGGTTCAGCTCATCCTTTGCCTCAGTATATGCATGAAAAATTGAAGTTTAAATAAGACAATTTTTGGCTGTGAAGGAATTGTAGCTACCTTTTTTTAACCTTCCCTCACACAATTCTCACTCTGTCAGGCCCTCACTCTGGAAGGCAGCATGGCTTCATGTGCAGTTTTAGGAAGAGCTGCAAGGGTTTCCAGAGCTCTCTTTGCACTGGGATGGATAAACTGGAATAATTGATGCATTTTTAGTGCATTATTGAAACTCTTTTACTGTGTATTTGAACTGATGGCTTTATGTACCAATGACCCAACAGCCAAGCTTTCCCAAAATGCTCCTGGGATGCCTATCAGCTTTATTTTTATATCAGGCTCCAGGTTAAAGCACCTTGGGACATCCTACAATATTAAATGAAATAAAATGTCAAAGCATATAAAGTATGTTCAATGTGCCATCTAAGATAGAGCATCAGGCTGCAGTCTAATTCCAAAAAGCTGCCAGTTATTCATTATATCTTAACACTAAGGATAATGAATTCCTCTGATAAAAGCATGGAATTTAATATGACTGGGAGCCAGCAGAGGTCATCTAACTTGTATTTTCAGAGGTCTTTCTGAGTGCAAAGGAATGTGTGTCAGTGAAGAGCACAGAAACACAGCAATGAGTGGCCTTGAGAGAGTTCATGAGAAATTGCAGGAGCAGTTCTCAGGAGCCCTTGTGCTCCCCACAACAAAAACTATTCTAGTTTTAAACCTACCATGGCAAGCTGAATCAGCAAACTCTACTGATCATGCAGCTCTTGGTTAAGAACAATTTTGTTCATGTCCTTTGGATAACTTCTCTCAGCACAACATTCAGCCCTCACCAGGTGCCTGTGCTGTCCCAGGGCTGTGCTGCTGCTGCTGCTTCCACTGCTCACCCTGGAGGAGATTTCTGTGCCTCACACCTTCAGCTGGAAGGAAACAACCAAGCAAACAATAACACACAGGTTTTATTGCTGTTCCTGTCAGGCTGAGCAGGTTCTCAACATGATTCTTCCCAGAGTTACTTGACATTTCTCCAGGAGTGACAAAGTGGGCATCCACAGAAAAGATCCTGACAATATATATACATATATGTATATATATAAATAAATAAATACATTAATTAATTAAATCGTTAAATAAATAAAGATGTGTGTGTATATAAATATATATATATATGTATGTATGTATGTATGTATGTATATAGGTATATATGTATACATTACTGCTGGAAATAATCTGCAGTGTAATCCATACTGTTAAACCCAGCAGGAGTTCTGGCTTCCAAGACATTTTGATGTGAATCCAGTGAATGAACAGAGCCCATAATCAGCTTTGTGCTGGCAGCAGTTGAAGCTGGCCGTGTGTGGTCTCACTGTGCTTTGCTGTGCCAGGGGGCCAGGCAGAGCTTCCCTCCACCAAACAGTGCTGGGAACACCTGCTGGGAGAGCTCTGCACCCCAGCCCATCCTCCTCCTCATCCTGCAGTCCCCAGGGACTCGTGTTTGAAAAACTAGGGGTCAGTTCTAGTACTAGAAATGCATTTTTACCACCAAGACTGGCATAAATAAAAACTGTCATTTTATTTTGTGGACAACTCATCACTTGTGTTCAGCTGAAGGCATGCAGGAAAAGATGAATAGCAAAGCTGCCCAGCTGGATTATTCTGGATATTTGCTCCGCTTCCTGAGTGAAAACTCCAGGGGAACTGGGAACACTTGGCCATAAATGATGAGCAGCTTATTAATAAATTGACTCCAGCCATAGAGAATTTCAAGAGCACAGAACACAGGCTGCAAAAATGCTCCCCACAGCACCTGCACCTGCAAGCAAAACCGTGGCTCCTGACACCACATATCCCTCCAGGTGCCTGAGCTCCTCAGCACTGAAACTTCAGCTGCAACAGCAGGGTCATGATGGGAGCCTGTGAGTCACCTGTCACAGAAAGAGAGAATAATAATGAAATTCCCCCTTACGTCAAGCTCTCTGGATTTTTCCATACTCTAATGGAAAGATGTTTTAAGGTGAATGCTGTTCTTTCAGGTTTGTTATCAGCCCCACTGTGTGCTCTGAGTCCCTACACAAATCAGCTGCACTCATTTCATGGGTCTGGCACAACTGACTCTGTGCTGGACCATAAAGTTCACCAGATTTTGTAGTTCCTGTAGTCCATAAAATGTAGTAGGCACAGAAACCTAATAATATAGAGAGAAATAAATACAGGAGATTATGTAAAGAGACCTTTCTCAGTGTGATCTAATCCATGAACCCGCCCACATTCAAAGCAAAGCAACAGAAAAGTGTTAATGTGCCCAGGAACACCCAGATCCTCCCAAAGCAGCTGAAATTTAAAAATTCCTTTAAAAGCAGCAGCACACACCACACATGGGCCTAAAAGATATTTTTAGGCTCTTGAAAAAAATCAAGTCTAACTCTACAAGGAAAGGTTTCCCCACCAAGATTAAAATCTCTGATGGATTCTCCTGCTTTCCACGACGCATGGAAGATGCGGCAGATGTGCATGTCAAAAAAGGAACAACATCAGGAGATTAACTGCTGATTCTGGACATCATAAATAACCTTTTGGACCCACAGGGCCCAAAGTAAGCCCTTTCTGCAATTAAAAATGGGTGTAAAACTTTTGACTTAAAGTAGCAACTAAAGCAATGGGTTTGCTTTAGTGGGGAACTTGTTTTAAACAATTTTCTGAGAAACTATACTCAGGCTCTTGGTATTCCAGCATTATGGATTCCAATTCCTCTGCTGCTCCTAAAGTAAATCCCCAGCTGGTTTTATGCTGCTGCCCATGGTTCCAGCTCAGCTCTGGTGGGGCAGGTGCTGAGCTGGTCACTTCAGTGCAAATGTTGTGTGTCAGCTCACCACAGTTCACTGTAAATGCTACTGAATTACACCACAATTTCATTCCTAACCAGAAAAGAATTACAAATCCTGAGGTTGCCATGCAGCAGAACTTATGAGAATGAATGTCTTTAGTATAAGCCCCACTTAATATATCCTATTATATCTCATGTATACAACATGATGCTATTAGGTACTAAAGATCTGTGCTGTCAACTCTCTCAGACACATGCACAAAACAGATGTAATATTATTAATCAGCAGAAATGACAAAATTACTAACATTTCTCTTGCACACATATAGCAGGAGGAAAAGCAGCACTTTGGTACATTTTTTAAGTAATTTTAATCCCAAACTCTGTACTCTATACAATAGCAGCACAGTGGAAAGCTGCAGTACTAAAGTCCAGCTTTGTGTCACTCCTTCAGAGCAAAACATGGAAAATTAACACAGATAATACTTCAGTGTCAAAGACTTTGTTTTTCAGTTTACTTTTGCAGGTGCTGTGAACAAAACAGACAATAATACAGTATATAGGCTTCACTAGGACTAAAAGTGGCAACAAATTCTACAGGAATTGCCTGCTGCAATCACTTTTCAACCACTTGTACCTTCCTCCATACTGTAATTTAGAACCCCTATAAAGCCTGTCAGGTTTGATGGGAAATGCCATGAAGCTGCAGTATCAGCAGCTTACATCATGGAATGGGATGCAGTTTCACTGAGACTCCCTTGTGAAAAACACGTTTTACTGTTTCGGTAAAATTTAAAAGGTTTAATAAACAGATAATAGGAGATACACATAAAGCAAAGGGTTAAAACAGTTGGGTTTTGGTAAGTTCTTCAGAGTACATGGTTGCTTTGGGAACGTTTTTTTAAATATACTTTACAATACATTAATTTGTTGCATATTTATAGGCTTTTTTTGTATATTTAAAAGTTTTTGGGAACTATTTAGCATGGTTACTTTTTGGGTTCACTTTTTTAGAGTATGTGTGGTTTTTGGTTTGTGGTTTTAATTTTTTAAATTATTTTTTAATTTGGGTGGTGGTTTTGGCTTTTTGTAGTTGATAATCGTTGTGTTAGTTGTAGGATTTTTATTATATGTTTATGGGCTATTATTTTAACTAAGTGGGCAGTTTTAAGTATACTATTTTTAAAAAACTTATGTTTAACTTTTGCTATTAGAAGAAAAGAAAAAACTTATGATCCTACAGAAAAGCTATTTTAACATTATACATATAGCATTTATCCCAGTAGTTGTGAAAAGTCAACAATATGTCATGCACTTATAACACCCTTTTCTTGTCGGCTTGGGCTCTTTTTCTCTTCCATTTCAGAGCTTCTTTCTCTTTCCTCTTTGTTTTTACTTCCCAAGCAAAGCAGAGGAGAATTTGAGGATGGTGCTTTCTTAAAGACATATGTACATATGTATACACACACATATATATTCCTTTTTCTGAAAATTAAAGATTTTCAGACATAACCTTTCCCTGCTCTGTTGATGGAAGAACATCACACATCCCATCGTGCCCCTGTTCTATTTACTGCAATATCCGTGAGGGCAAAGAGGCACTGCAAAAGGGAAACTGCTCCCAGGTGTTAGCAGTGCCACAGTAATTCTCTGGATTCCAAGGAAGCTTTTGCAGCAGTAGATATGCATATGCCATCAGTGAATACACAAATTACCCATGCAAATGGGCTGTGATTATTTCCATGCACAATTATCCCGTCTGCACCTGCAAGCAAAACATTTGCATACAGCAATGAAGTTGCTGTGCAGTGTTGTTTGTTTGGGTTCAGAGACACATTGTCTGTGTCTGTAATTTCCAGTGGAGCCCCACATCTGGATGAAGCCCAGCACTGGCAGTGGAGCAGGGCCAGGTGTTACCTGCCTGTCCTCACCTCCCCAGGAGCCTCCTCAGCAAACTGGAAGGACAAGTGAGACGCTGTGACAGCCACACCCAACACTTGGAGGTGCAAACAACGCTTCAAACATGGGTGAAATGCAGCATGTATGGGAAGTACACAGGAACACATCAAATGTCTCTCTGATTCTCACTGCAAGGCAGCTCCTTGGCAGGGACCTGGAGTAGTGACCAAAAGCTCGCTCCACATATCCACCCAGCCCTGCCCTGCTGCAGGGAGCCCCTTCTGCTCCTTTCAGGCTTCTCTCATACAACTTTTCATTAAAAATACCTTTATTTTTCAAAAACTACTCATCTTTGCTCATCTCTCCATTATTACAGTTAGATATGCAATATTAGAGCATGGATTTACTCTGATTATTTGTCAGTTAATTCTAAGAGCCTATGTATAGTGCTAAAGCAAATAATTTCAACCGTCTTTGTGGAAATAACCAACTCAACCATTGATTGTAACAGAAACACTGACTTGTTGAAATCAGACTCATGTAATCATTAGTTTATTCTGAAGGAGTTTATTTCATACTTGCAATGGAATTGAACAAAACCCCTGTAGTACAATAAATGGATTGTAAAACATTGAATCAGAGCCTGGATCTTCAGTTCATTAAAAATAAAAATTCAGTCCTATTAGCTCCCTCCTTGAAGATGCTCTCTCTTTTACACCATGTTTAACAGCAGTTTGCTCCAGCTGACCTTAATTTAATACATTTTTCACAGAAGGATTGCTTCAGGGTTCAAACATTTCTGTTGCTAACCACTGCACATGTTCTAGCACTTGGCCCTGAAGTTCTTACATATTTCTGAGAACATTTGCTGTGCAACACCACCACGGGAGTTATCATTTTTTAAAACATGTAAGATAATTGATTTGTAATTATCAACAGGGAGAAATACCATCACTGGTGTTTGCTAAGCTAATTGTAAAATTTATTGTTCCTTTAAAGTATTAATGTATTGCCTCAAGTGATCATCACTTAGACACCAACAGGCTACACTAAATGGAGTGGCAGCAGGAAATCAGGGAAGGAATTACCCACTTCTGGCATGATAAACGAGGTTCTTTTCTGACTGTACAGCCATTCCTGTGATTTCCAGGGGGTTTTCCCCCTGGGATGCAGCTCAGGTGTACAGACTTGACAGCAGGATCTGCTCTGGTTTGCCCTGTGGGGATGGGGGATGAGATCAGGGGGGGCTTTAGGGAATGAACCCAAAAACAGCACCTGGCAGCGCCCAGGCAGCCAAAAACACAGAGACCCAAACACACACTGAGAGACCCAAACACACACAGAGCACCAAACACACACTGAGAGACCCAAACACACACTGAGAAACCCAAACACACACTGAGAGACCCACACACTGAGAGACCCAAACACACACTGAGAGCACCAAACACACACACAGAGACCCACACACTGAGAGCACCAAACACACACTGAGAGCACCAAACACACACACAGAGACCCAAACACACACTGAGAGACCCAAACACACACTGAGAGACCCAAACACACACTGAATACATCAAACACATACTGAGCACATCAGCACCTCAGTCCAAGCTCACTCCCTGTCTGTCCCTAACAGAGAACACTGGGAGAGTAAAAAAGCAGCAATCATTTGGCCCAAGGGTGGCACAGTGAGCGCACCATGAGCTGCATAAACTCAGACTCATGGTCATGCTTCAAGTGGCCTTTGCAGCTGATCTTGAGGGCATAGCTCAAATCCATGGTGTCCCCATTTGTTCAGGCAAAATACGTCACCAAAAGTGTAACAATGTCCACTCTATTTGTCGCTTCTAGAGTTTTTTCTCAGTATCTCCATCCTCTATCCTTCTAGCCTCTGTTTTTTATATTAGCTAAAATGTTTAATGATCGCTTCTTTCTATTTTAGGTTCCTGGGAGGGCTGTGTGAAGAAAGATTATGAGATTTTGTTTAATTTTTTCAGCCTTTTAAGAAGACTTGAGCAAGAAGTCTGAGGCAAAATAAACTGTTTGAACTTGATCATGACGGAATATTGGAGAAAAATGCAAGCTCTAGGGTTGAGTGCCCAGAACTGTTTTGGTTTTTTTTTGGTTTTTTTTTTTTTTTGTGTGTTTGTGTGTGTGTGTGTGTGTGTGTGTTCGTGTTCAGTATGAATTATTTTGGCACAGTCTTAAAAAACACTCAGGTTCTTTTCACAGGTGAAGTTTGCAATTCACTTGAAATATGATGTAGATATGGCAGATTTCAGGCCATTTTCATAAAGCATATTTTTCAGTCCTAAGATCTACCTGTCTGGATTCATCCCCAAAGACAGCTTCCTTATATTTGCATAGATTATCAATATAATATTTTATGAAGAGACAGTTTTGTTTTAAAATCAAGTCCTCACAACTTCCTAAAATAAATACAGCTACATGATTTATAGACATTAGACCTTTATTAAACATGTATAAACTAGATTCTTGTTAGAAAATTAAAATTTAAGAAAAGCTAAATTAAATTCATAAATTATTCTGATCGGGCAATTTGATATTAATAGTTATTTTGTTGATATAAATGGTCTCCTGGTCACTCTGCGGCTGCCATCACTTACTCTCAGTGTTCTCTCTGTATGAACTGTGAGTGCAGCACTAAACTCCAAGGGAGGAGTGAATGTAAAATTGTCCTTGCACTGCATTTCTAGCCCAGAGGAGGTTGGGGCTGCCCCAAGAGCAGCTCACAACAGATAGAGAAGGTCACCACAGCTATATCACCATGGACTGTGGCTTTTTATTGTTATTACTGCCTAGAAAATACTCTTGATGCTGAACTCATGGACATCAGCCTGGAAGAAGGAGGCTGAGCACAGAGCCAAAAATCAGCAACACCAGCACCACCTGGCAGGAGCTTATTTCCCCACAAACACTAAGAGGTCAGGAACTCTGGAGAGCAGATTCCTCCAGTTCAGCCCTTGGTGAACATCCACTCCCAGCTCCCAGCAGTGACACAGGATACTCTGAGCACCAGGAGAGCCTGGGCAAACACTGCTCAGGGTCAGGAACAGCTGCCTGGGGCATGAAGAGGGCAATGAAAAGGGTATGAAAAGGGCATGAAAACCCCAGTGCTTTTGTCAGCTGCTGGGACTTCATGGGGAGAAAAGGGAAGTTAGCCACCAGCAGTTCATGTTCACACTGTTCCCAGCACTGTGAGGTGCTTTAAACACAAATGTGGATACAAGCTGAACTGCCCCAGAGGGGTTCCATCGCCACAGAGGGCATGGCTTCAAGGGTGTGTGACGATCTGTGACGATGTTTCACACAACCATCACCCCTGTGCGTAAATAATCTTCAGGAACCATGGTGGTGGTTTCTCACCAGGCTTTTCCAAAATCCACCAGGCAGTTCCCAGCATGTCCCACCCCTCTGCACCCTCTGCATGTGGAGCACAACACACTGGCCTTAATGAAGAACAATGAACAGCCAAGTTTTGATTGAAAGGGGAATTCCACAGCACCTTATACCTATGGCCAAGCCTGCCCTCGTTCTGGGCAGTGGCCACACAGAGCTGTGGAGCCTCAGGAGCTCAGGGAGAGCTTTCCCCAGCCTGGCACCCTGGCAAAGAGAGGGTCCCCCCCAGGCAAGGGAAAATACAGATTCCAGTGATTTCTGCAATGGAAGAGCAGAAAAGTCTCATCATTTAAAAAAGGTGGCAGAAACAAAGAGACCTCACATAGAGATGTATGCAGAGATATTCTGAAAATACCAGTACACCTACACATCTATTGGGAAGTGATGCCTCTTCTGCTTGCTGACCTTAGCACTTGGGCTTTTTCCTGTATTTGTGCTTTAAAGGCAAGTTCTTGGCTGAGCAAACCAAGCAGGTGTTGGACTTGATTTTACCCTTTTTTTCATTCTAAAAGCAACCAAAAGCTGCTTGCAATAAGGCATGTAGTCTACTCATCTGTAAAGGGCAAAATATACATACAGGCTCTTTTTTTCCACACTATACCCTATTTAAATAATGACAATGTATAACACTACAATTTAAGCAGGTACTGTTAAGTTTTGAGATTTGTCCCTGTCATTCCCTCCTGTTTTGGGAGCAACACAGTCCAGTCTCTACAGGCTGCTTGAAAATTGCATAACAAGCAGAGCAGCATTCTTTTTATCCACACATATAGTTTTAAATATGATCCCACCAAGCCATTAACGTCTGCATGACAAACTAGCAACTTTAGCTGCTGCCATTAATCCCACATCTAACAGCAATTTCAGCCCCTACTTGGTGGCACTTGGTGCTCTAAGTAATGATGCAGTTCAAAAGCAAACTCTGACGGCTTAACCTGCACTGACCCACACATACATAAAAACTCTGGCTGCTGCATTACACTGCTTGGCTGGTGCATCATAGCTACAAAGCAAAATACTTCAAAGTGTCTCTGTCAGTCCTCAGGGGAAGAACACTTGAGGATTGTTCCCACTGGTTCCTCATAGACATATGAATGAATATCATAACAATCTGAACAGTTTTCACAGCAACAATTTGAAAATATTCTCGTAGTAAGTATGTTTTACACAGGCTCTTTTATTCAGTCTCTTCCATCAACACAAATAGACCTCACCAGATTTACAAACCTGTATTGGTGCAGTCCTGCAGAACCTCCAGGTTTGTCTTGCAAGAGTTTTTCTGCAGCTAGGACAAACTAGAAAATGCCCAGTAAAGACAACTAGCAAATTCTCAGTTGGAAAATCCAGATTTGAAAGGCAGCCCTTCTGTTTGCTTTCTCAGGTCCCTGGACATGTCACTAGAAAAACACTGGACAGACACCTGCATGTGATGCAGAGGAGCACTAAAGATTAACCCTTAGCATCTTCCTTATGGTACCAGACAGGGACAGTCGAGTTTCCTGCTGGGGAAAACTACATGGACAAGAGCCACAAACACCCACACAATCCCAGAAAGGTGAAAGCAGACACAGTCCCAAGAATGCTTTATGGAATGGGAAAAGACACTCAGGGCTCTCGAGCCCCCCCGCAAGGATCCCTGTTCAGAGTGCAGCTGTGCACACAAACCAGAGACCATTGCAGTCATTTTCAGGCTCCTGTTCCCCAGAGCAGAGAGCTGAAGAGCTCAGCAGCCCCCACCACCACTGCCCTTTTGGGGAGCTGCATTTGAACTGTTCAGATCCACAGGGCACTCAACAGCTGAGATCCAGGTATGCCCCTGCCCTGAGCTCTTGGTCTTCCTTGATTCCACTGTAGTAAGAGCAGAAGGGGCTGAGTCCAGCTCTGTGCCTCTCAGAACAGCATGTCTGTACATGCAAAACATGTTTAGACTGTACAGGTGTTCCTCTGTTCCTCACGTTTTCAGGTAACAAAGTCTGGGTGATCACCAAGTGAGAACACAGCCCAGTGAAACACAACCTCTCCCTGCACTCACAGCCCCACCACTGCCCCATCTCTGACCAGGACACTGCCAGCAGCAGCCCCAAGAGTCCAGAGCTTGTTCTTCACACACATACAGAAGCAGTCCCTGCTCTGGGATCCCTCTTCTGCCTCTGCACTGCACCTTCACACATGAACGCTCAGCTGAACACATGCAAAATATTCTAGAAAGACTTTCAAGAGAAAGCTCTTATTAAAGATCCTAAACTGCACAGAGTGTGGTACAATAACACTGTCTGCCTGAAAATGTCATATCTTTGTCTGAACAGCCCAAAACCTTATGTGCTCTGAATAAAGATAGAGATGTAATTGCTTTTCTTGTTACGACTCACTTGTGCATCATAGATTTTTTAATATCCTGCAGAACACATGTATTGTGGGAAGGAAGCAGGTGACAGAAGTAAACATATGTAATGTTATTTTTCTTTATGATAGATATGAGTGGGGAAGTCTAAATGATGCCTTAGATTTTTAATAATCAACTATGGAGTCTTAGGGGGAAAGTTTGCATTTTGCCAAGAGCAAAATCATTAGAACTTTAACTCCAGCCATTGTGGGAAATTTCATTCAGTTAATTGTAGCCATTAAGTGACAGGTTATGCAATGAAATTACTTGAGCCTTCTCTACACTCAAAAACAGGTTGCTATCAGCAAAGTAGCTTTTTCTGAGAGTGAATGGGGGTGAGAAATGCTCTGTGTTATTGAAAGTCTGATGGGCTGCATGTGAGAGGAGCTGAGCTGATGGCTGATGCTTTGTGGTTTTGGAAAAAACATCCATGGAGATGCACCAGAGTTCTGAGAGAACTACAGGTGCAACACCTTTGTGTTTGTTGGGGGTTGGGGGAGTTTTTTTATCAGTAAAGAACTGTTATTCCTAAACCCATACTTTTTTTTTTTTGCCTGACAGCCCCTTAATTTCCAAATTATAGTAAACTGGAAGGGAGGGGATTTTTCACTCTCCATTTTGGAAAAAAAGCTCTTGCCTTTTTTCCTGGCAATACTGTCCTCTAAACCAGGACAGTGTTCATATACATACATACATATATACATATGGATATGGATATGGATATGGATATGGATATGGATATGGATATGGATATGGAAGGCCCATAAGCACTGTAAGCTAAATAATTCCTAAAATTTTGGTGTACATTTAAAGTCACACCACCATACCTGGGCATTTCTGGGACTGACATAATAACAAACTGCAGGAAGAAATAAAAATTTACATTCTTGTATCACTGAGGCTCTTAATACACAGACTTTCTGAAGATGATTTCTGAAAGCTCAGTTCAGCTTCCCTCTGTCTTCTGCACATTCCCTAAACCCAAAAAGCCCTCACTTGTGGGCACCTGCCCCTTCCTGGCTTTCCAAGCCCCATAAACTGGGGTCTGTAAGAGGGAAGGGTTCAGAGGTGAAGCCTTCAGAGGGAAACCAGAAACCTGTGGGCTGAAACCTCAGACATGCACAGCATTGAAATGCCTGGGAATTCCCCAGCTCTGTTCAGATCAAGCTGCTCAATAGCTTCAATTGGCCCACCAGGCATCCCAGAAAAATGTGGAAATTCTCTGATCCACCTGAAAAAAGCTCCCACACAAAAGTCACCAGAACACACTTCCATGGTAGATTCCTTGGTGCAGTTCTACAGAGCCACAGTGCCAAAAACCAGAGGGAGAGCAGGAACTGACAGCTCAGACCTGAAGCAGCCACCAGACCCTTCCCAAAATCTGCCAACCTCACCACAAAGATTCCCATTCCCAGCACATGCACACAGCATTGTCTCAAGGGAAAAAACCCCTCGTGTTTCCTGAAGCAATGAAATAATCCAAGTCTTTCTAGGAAAATCATACAAAGCACATTAAGGTGTTAATAATTTAATTAAAACAGCTAATCAGTGTTTTGCATTTGTAAATTATGACCTCAAAGTTTCTCATTATTAAACCAGAAAATCAGAAGGAAGAGACACACCTGTATTGCCAGGGTTTAATAAGTTTGCCCCAAAGCTGTGCCAGGCCAGGGAGTGGAATCAACTCATTAATTTATGTGATGATGCTTCCGGCTGCTGGAGTTTTCCTCAGCTGCAAATAAATTCTAATGAAAAGAAAGCTGAAGCAAATTCTTCTGCAACCCCCAAAGCTCTAGGCTGTTACAAATGAAAAACAGTGCTGATGAACTCAGAGTATGATTCAATTCTAACCACATCCAGAGTGCATGAAACTACGTGGCATTAAGATATTGTCCTGAGGCAGTGTGAATTCTGTCACATCCATGGAAAGTCACGAGCATCATTCTGGGATGCAAGACTGAGCACAGAACCTCCAAAGGGTTTTCTACAGAATGCCTCAAGTGAGGGCAAACCAAATTATTTTGTTCATCCAGTGTTGGTTTTCAATTATGTGAGGTCATTTTACATAGGTTGTATTTTGTGGTCCTAAATTCTTGAAGCTTAATCCTTCTCAGATATCCCACTACAGTGATCTGAGTGATCCCATTATACCCTGATGGGAGATGAATCCTGGGTGTTTCCCTTGCTCAGACACATGACATTCATTCTTCTGCTCCATTCCCAGCTTTCCCAGTTAAACCAGAGGCACCCAAGGCTCTGGACAACACTGTAAGCAATATTCAATTTTTTTTCCAAATGTACAGTAATCCAAACAAAATCCAGTGAAGTCCCTAATACTTCAGATGAAGTCCAATGAAATCCCTAACAAATTATCTCCTTTCTTCTTGTGTCAGATCTTGTGGAGCCTTCATTCTTTTGATGTTCTCAACCATTCAAACTCTCCACATCAACTGGATGAGACAACAAAGTCTGCCTCTTGGGGATCACTGGAAAGGTCAATCCATGACAACCTTGTCTTCAGCTTTAGACTTTTCTCCTGTAAAACCAATTTCCTAAGCTCAACCTACTCGTGAAAGCACCAGCACAGAGCCCTACACCCACTGTGCCCACCTGTCCTTTCTGTAGCTCCTCCAGGAATTCTCCTGCCTTCAGGAATTAATAATGACAGGCAGTTTTCAGGCAGTGCAAGGTATAGAGCAACAAAATCCTTCCCCATCTCTACTAATTTTTAGCTTGTGCCCCTCCAGAGTCATGAGTCTCCCTGTGCTCTGCAGTGTGCAGAGCAGTTTCCTCTCACAGATGTTCCTTAATCTCATGCCCTTTTTTTCCCACATTTACAATATTCTAGTCCTCTACAGTGAGCATGAAAATTTTAAGAATTAGAGAAGCAGGTCCAACTAAGAACAATACAGCAGCAAAGATTTCATTTTACTCATGTTTCTTCTCAAAATGAAGATTCTTTTGACAAAAGACATGCTGAGGACAGCATTTCTTTTTGTTTCATGACTGGGTAAATGGTTACATCACTTATGACAAAAACCCTGCCTTTGCAGATAAACAAGACCTGACAGATCCTGTTGCTGCATTAACTGAACTTCACCGAAAATTCTGGTCTTAATATCCCACATTCTGCCTCACCAACCCTGGAATTTAAAATCACAAAAAGGGAAAACTGGTGGGGGGAGATGGGGATGGACAGGCACAAGGCTTTAAACCCTTAAAACCCACATTTAAAAAAAGCAAAGTCAAACCCCATTCTTTGCAATAAGACTGGCACAAAGCAACAGCAGTTTAATATCATTCTCAAAAATACAGACAAAATCTTGAAATTAACACAATTTAATATAAATCTGCCAAACATCTTAAGAAAATCTAGTTGAGAAATTTGGTTGAAGTGCTAAGAACTTCCTTGGCAATGCTAGAGGGAATTACAATCATCGTGATTTAATTCCCTTGAATTTCAGAAAACTAATAATGGTTCTAAATAATTAGAAACTCTTATTACATTAAAATGCATTATACATACTGATTAGATCATATTAAAATGAAAAGAATAATTTGAATTATTTGCACAAAAAAAAGCCCTCAAAGTGAAACAAATCTATGGACCATAAAGACAAAGAAGAGAATTCCTGAAACAGTAACAGCTCATTGCACAAGTAATTTTTATCCATATTAGTGATGTCTGAATCGCACCAAATAAAGAATTTCCATCAAAAAAAAAAAAAAAATTCAAAACCATGTACTTACTGACATATTTAATGCTTTGGCCATCTTGGTTCAAAACTAATTCAAAAATAGAAGATGCAAGCCAATGGTTTTTCATTAAATGCAAAATATTCAGTATATTAAAATTATCCAAGGCTATAATGTGAAATACTTTTGTGACAGCAGTTTTATTTAATATTCATTGTCAAGTTCTCAGAGGATAGACTGGGAACTAATAAATTCAAAATATATTAGTATTATAACATACTACACAATTTATATTTAGTGTTTTATACAAACCATAACACTCGGTAGAAGGCAGGTGCACTGAATACAAAAGATTAGATATACAAAATATATTAGGATATTAAACTAGAAATTACAATATTCCTTCTGTACTCCCACTTTAAATCAGTGTCCTAGTTTGGAGAACAGGTGTCTGCTGAGAAAGGCAGGAGCTTCTCTTTAGAATGGAGAATGCAAACCCCCTCCCTCCAAATTATTGTAATTTTGAAATCAAGGGGCTTTCAGGCAAAGATATGGGAATTAGGAATAACAGTTCTTTACTAGGGAAATTAAAACAGAAATACAGTACTACAAAGGAACAAACTCCAAACCCTGACAAAGTCAGAGTACAACCTGACACCCCGTCAGGCAGGGTGTTGGCAGCAGTCCCATTAAATGGTGGCTGCATCCTCCTGCAGTGACAGATGTGATTCAGTTGGAGCAGTGCTCCTGTACAAGGTGCAGTTTCCCTCCGGAGCTCCAGTGGTGATGTGGAGAAATCCGGTTTTCCACTGGAGTCCAGTGGAGAAGGGGGCTCCCTTAGTGTCCCAAACCCTCTGTTTGTATCTTGGTAAGAAATGTTGGGCTCTTCCCCCTGGCTGGAGGAATTCCCAATGGGATGCAGTAATTTTATCAGTCCCACAGTGGGACTCAATGGCCATTAGCAGAAAATGACTGGTTGGAGGAAGGATGGGCTGTGAAAAGATAAAGAACAATGCCCTGCCTGGTTTCAATGGATGGCCCATTAGCAGAATATCTGCCGTTGAGATAAGGATCACTGCCCCCACCCTCAACAGATGGTGATAGAATAGATACCTTTTATCACACTCTGTATTGTAACCCAAGACAATCAGTTTGTTGAACAGGTTATCTCAGGGCAACATTTCTGCGCTTTTGGTGCCTCTTGTCCTTCTCTGTGAGAGCTGAGGCAAAGCCTGGTTGGAATTTGCTGTGCCATGGTGGCACTGAAGCAAAGGCCATTACCAGGTCCAGACAATTCGGTTCCCAGCCCAAGGAATGCACAGTTCTGGAAGGAAATTGCCAACTGCCTTCTGCAGGTGTCTTCTGTGTGTTTTTAGATCACGTTGAACCTGTAATTGCTTAATTTGTGCTTTGTGGGGTGGTCGTTGTCTGCAGTCAGTAATTTACAGAGCTAACAACCCATCTGACCAAACGTGACCAAAGAACAGAAATGCATTTGGAATTCCGGCATTTCTCCCTGCCTGTGTGTGAGCTGCAGGCAAGGAGAGGTCGGACACAGCCCAGGGCAGCCTGGGCAGGCTCAAAGGTGACAAACACGCTACCAGTCCTGCTGTGATATCTGAGTGCTGGCTGGCTTCAGAAAGGGACCTGGAGCTGCTCTTTGGAGAGCGAGGGCTGGAGGGGAGAGCTGGCCCTGCCCCAGCCCTGAAAGCCCAGTGTGGGCAGCAGGGCAGGGGGGATTGTGCCCCTCTGCCCCTCAGGTGAGACCCTGAGCACCTGCAGAGCTGCCCCAGCCCTGGGCCAGCACAGCAAGGAGCTGGAGCTGCTGCAGAGAGCCCAGGGGAGGCTCCAGGATGAGCAGAGCATGGAGCAGCTCTGCTGGCAGGAAAGGCTGGCACAGCTGGGATTGTTCACCTGCACAGGAGAAGCTTTGGGCTGAGCTCCGGGTGGCCTTGCAGGGCCTGAAGGAGCTGCAGGAAAGATGGAGAGAGACAATTGGCAAGGGCTGGAGGGACAGGAGCCAGGGAACGGCTCCCAGTGCCAGAGGGCAGGAATGGATGGGATCTTGGGCAGGAATTGTTCCCTGGCAGGGTGGGCAGGGCTGGCACAGGGTGCCCAGAGCAGCTGTGGCTGCCCCTGGATCCCTGGCAGTGCCCAAGGCCAGGTTGGACACTGGGGCTGGAGCAGCCTGGGACAGTGGGAGGTGTCCCTGCCATGGCAGGGGTGGCACTGGGTGGGATTTAAGGTCCATTCCAACCCAAACCATTCCATGATTCTGTGATAATCCAACTGAAAATGTCAGTAAACTCAGACACAAATATTACAGAAATCTGACTCCAGCATCCCTAGCACTTAAAAAAGTATGTATTTAACAGTAGTGGCAAGTTACTTTTTTCTTTAAAAATAATTATACTACTATTTATCTAAAAAGTAAGCAGCGAGCCTGAATTCATTTACACTTGTGAAATACTCAGACATCTGTATCAAGTCAATGTACAAACAAATCATCAGTAGCAAGTTACAGATAAATTTCTATTATGCTTGTAGGAACATAATATATGTTTAATTAATATTAATAATTTATTATTATCACTTTATATTTAACGTCTTTGGCACTCCTGGAAACTACTTAGGTAAAAAACAAAAAAAACCAAACAAAAGTCCCAACAAAACAACATCAAAAAACGAACAAAAACTCCTCCACCGCCCCCCCCCCCAAAAAAAGTTGTTCTTGTTACCCACAAAATAAAAATTTCTTTGCAACTGTGACAGCAGACTTAGATCTTGTAGAACTGATGGCATTTTATTCCAGTCAGGGGCCATCTCTTTTTTCCTCAATTTTCCACACAACTGACATCAAGCTGACTTACTTCCCTTGGGGTGCAGATGGTTGGGACTGCTGACAATAAAATGTGGAGCAAAAGGCTGGGAAGAAAACAGTCAAGATGGGTCTTGTACCATTGCATTACTGTACCATGCAAATGCATTAGGAAAAGGTCCAAGGAAGGGAGATGAGATCATCCCCAACATGAAGCAGTTCATTGCCTCACTCTGATGTCCATCCCAAGTCCTGAGACAGGAATTGTGTGATGTGTGATCTGGTGATGCTGGGCTGAGATTTGAAATGTTTGAAATGCCAAAAGGGTTTGCAGAGGGGAAGGCTGGGGCAGCTGAGTGCCCTGGGTGCACAGACAGTGACAGTGGCACCAGATCAGAGGGTCCCACCCTGAGGAAATGCCACCAAACCAGGGTTGAGCAGCTCTCAGAGCAAAGCAGAGCCAGCCTGGCATTTGGGCAAGCTATGGCTCAGCGAGATGACATTCTTTAAAACTGACACATTCCCACTTTTAACAAGCACTGGAGCACAGGAAGGAAGGGGACATCTGCTGCCTCAGAAAAGTCTGGCTCCTGCCCACAAAAGTGGCTCAAAGTCAGCCTCAGAAGCACTTGCTGACCACTTGAGCAACTTGGCAAAGTGCCCCTGCCACTCATCCTCCTCTGCTGAATTGCTCACTCAGCTCACACCTTTTCCTTTTTTCTCTTCCTTAGTGCAGCACGTCCAGCAAGAGCAACAGCGTTAGCCCCAAAAAGAGGGGATTAAATCAGAATTTCCGTGTAAGTACTGCATTTCAAGAGGAGCCAGGCCATTCCCCAGAGCAGACAGACTGCCATTACAGGAAAGCTTGGATAGTTTTTCAACTTCAGGTCGAGTTTTCCTATGACAGACTTGAGGCTGAGAGCCTCTTTCACTGCACAAAATATATAGAATTGGCCATAAGTCTTTAAAGCCCTGATGTATTCCAGTCCATTAGTTTTTACAGTTCAATTTATGTTGTACTATGAGGGGATGTGCTGAACTGCCTGAAAGTACAGATTTGCCAAACTATCCAAAAATAATCTGGAAAGCAAGAAAGTCAGGATACCAGCCAAATCATAAGCAGCATGGCCATTTTGCTACCAGTTCAACTGGTAATAATTTTTTTAAAGCACTGTTAAATTTATCTAGATGAATTTGACTTTAAATCACACTTTCTGCTGTACATTTAAAGAACTATTGATTCAAAATGAATCACAGACAACTGGTACAGGTTCACGTGCTGAGAGAACGGCAACACAGACATCTCCCTGTCCTTCAGCTTTGCACAGCACACAATTAACCAAGCTCCTACATTGGCACACAGCAATTAAAAGTGATCACACAGCTTCTGGGTGAGCTCTGCAAGATGGAAGAGGGAGCTTGCAGAGACAGAAGTCTCAAGGAAGTAGAGCTGGTGAGAGAAAATGCAGCATAATTACCATCACAATGCCTCTTCCCACCGACAGGAGCCAAGCACTGTTAAATTAAGCTTATCTCCTGCAAGTCAAACACATGTTGGGACTTTGTATTTGCTTACTCTAAAATTTACATGACAATTGAAGTATTACCCAAATGCAGAGTCATCCTAGAAGCAGCAGAGAGCCTTCCCTGTGAAACCCTGGCATTGGAGGTGGAAATTATTTCTGCTTCCTTCTGTGCACCATCTGATAGAGAATTGAGGCTCCAGGGCCATCACTGTGCTGCTTTTCACTTCATGCATATTGACTGTCCTGACTGACATCTGACAGCTCTCCCAAGTGCATAACTCTCTCAAATCCCTCTGGAACACAGGGCACATTAAAAGCAGTAGCAGGAGCATTTACCAGCTGCTGGGCTGGCTAACAAAACCTTCTGCAGGGCTTCACACAGCCAGGCTGAGAGACAGGCCAGCAAAAACAAGCTGAGAGCAACTAAGTGACCACAGCAAATCAGTGGTGAAGAGGAGCCACACACAGAGGAGTGCTTGGAAACGTGCTCTGGAAGGATAGTGACTAAAAAACAACAGAATGTTATTTGAAGATGATTGTGTGTTAAATACCTCCTCTTGGTCAGTATTATTTATGCCATTTTACAAGTAGTTTTAGCAATCTTGCTGCCGTGAGATGCTCAAATTCATTCAAATTTAGGCTCTTCAGGTCAAGGAAATGGACTTTTAACAAGTGGCAAATTAAAATGTCAAGAGCAATCATACAGACACTTGTTTACAAGACTGTCATTGTTTTGTTTTACAGGTCCCAGGTTTGTCTTTCTCAGTAATTGCAGCATTAACATTTTCATCAACAAAGAAAGGTACCAGATAACAAGTTTCTGAGACCTCGACTTAAACTGCAAAATTCTTAAGTGAGGACAGAGGTTGCATATAGGAAAAACCTTACAAAAGAAAGGCCTTCAAAAGTCATGGTCCATGCCTGACTTCGGCCAAGTACAGCTAACAGCTAGCCTGGTGAGAACCACCCAACACCAGTGAAAATAAGAAGTTGTAGCCATGAGAATCTGTGAAGAAAAAACGTAAATGTCTGTAAAGAAGAAAGCCTTTAGTATGCACGCACACTAGCAACAACTAACCAATGAACTGAGCAAAAAATTACTAACTAATTAGAATTAAATACTATGCTATTAGAAAACCATTTAAATATGAGCTGTGAACAATAAAGATTTAGCTATGGTGCTGAAGAAAAGAGGTGTCTTATCCTCTACTGTGACAGAGTCCCTCACACTTCCCAAATCTTTCCCACTCAGTTATAATAGAGCAAAACCCTGGAAGCAACGTGATAGGCATCTACATTTTTTAAAAGTGTATTTAATTGTGGCTCTCAGAGGGAAGGGGATCACCTTGGAATCCTGCTGTTTGTAGCTGTTACCTTTCCTGGGCTCTATAAGGGTGTGAAAAGCCTTTCCTGAGCTTATTCACTTTCCATGCAAAAATAAGAAGTACCACAAGTACAAATCTCAATTCACAAGCACAAGATGAACATAGACTTCAGAGAACCCTGAAGCACATGAGGGCAGTGCCTGTTCCACCGTGGTTCCCAGGATCAGGCCCTGTGCTGGCCCCTGTTCCTGCAGAGAACATTTTGCCCATTGCTGAGGGTCTGAAGTGGCCTCCTCCTCCTCCCTCTTACATGACAGGGGTGGAGGAGAGTAAGGAATTTCTAGAAGGACATCATCTGAAGTTTATTTGGATTAAAATAAAGCAATTCCATCTGGGTTACACACAGTACTGGATCCAGATCTTCATGTGCACTTTGGTCCCAAATCCTAATTACTGGAATAGGGTGAGAAACAATGAATATCCTACTTCACGGAGAACAAGTGTGAGTGGGGAATGCTTCCACAATGCCAGCTTTATGCTACAGGAAAAAAGGAACTACTCTGCTCTTCATCAGCTCACATTACAATGTTTATTTAAGTGACACCACAGCATCACTTCAGTGGGAGAGCTTCCAGGAGTTAAACAGTTAACAGCTTTTACTGACAGATTTGATTTCCAACTCTTTCTAGGCAGAGATAAAAGCACTAAAATGCCCTGTTTCAATGGGGACTTTGCCTTGTGTCACTCGTGTTTATAAGAAATGATTATACCCCTATTTTAGGGGAGGTAAATCAAAGCAATTCACTTTGCACTTGGCTGTATTGGAGGAAATGTTTATGGCACTATCTTAAAAACATACAAGTGAGCCTGAAGCTTTCATTAGAAACTCACTGCAGGGTAATACAGCCTTGGAAACAATCAGTTTGCTTTTGAATTGACAGGCAAAGAGGCCCCAGGACTTCACTGCTGCTGCTTGCCTTGGTAGGGGTGAGGAGCTGTGATGAAGGTGGAAAACATCCAGTGCAGTTTCTGTCCCTCCCTGCTGCTTGAATAATGCTCAGCATTCACACAGGGAGGGCTGGTTTGCATCCCTGTTTTCTCTATTTCAAATCTATATATCCAAATCCTAAAAAGGATGAGGCAGCCTCTGAGACAACACAGAGGGGCAGATTAAGTATTTTTGTTTAGCTGAAGCCCATATTTTTGCCCATATTTTCTGTTTCTTCAGAAAATAAAATACAAAACCAAAAAGCTTTGTGGCTTTTGATGAGCAGATTCTATTTCTTATTCTATGATTTTTTTAAAGTTTACTGTACGCTGGTGCTTCACAAGCAATCCATGACCAGGAGTTCTGATTATTCCAGTTAACAGCTGTAACAGTGACTAGGAATACACTTAGGAACCTAAACGCTCAAATGACACCTTTACAGATCTCTATGTTTCAGCCAGGGATTTTGAAAAATCAAAAATATTAATTAAGTTTTACAACATGTCTATTTAATTAATTCTGGAGGAGGGAAAAATTGAGATGGGGGGGGTCAAACAAGGCCAGAGAAAAGTAAAATTCAAGTCTCAAAGCCCTTGCATGAGTAACACGATCCCAAATACATTGTGGGACACTTAAAGGTATTATTACATTTAGTCCTGTCAAAGAGAATTCTCACACAGAATAAGCCACAAAACATCCTCTATGTCAGTTCTTTCTTAAAGCCTCTTTAATTTGCAGGTCAGTCACATAATAAACTCCAATGGTTGCCTCAGTCTCCATCAAGCCAGTGTGACAGCAGATCAGGATTTATTTTTTCACCAAACCTGTGATTATGTTCTAATTCCAGGTACTGATGTTTATTTCAGATTTAAGTGTCAAAAGTAGGTCCTGACCAGGCATTTACTATTCTCAGAGAATCACAAGATTGTATTAATGGGTTTGGAAGTTGCCATTGACTTCATTTCAACAGAACTGGTGCCACTGTCCCTAATGAGAAGGGCAAATGAAGGCAGCTCTCACATTTTGCCCACACACCTTTCCATCCTCTGAGGCAAGCACACCTTCCTGGCAGAGATGAAGTGCTGGACAAAAAACTGATGATGCAAAGGGGCCAAGGACCTCACCTGCCTCTGAGGTCAGCGGGAGCTGAGACACCCAACACTTGGCAAGATCGAGCCCAAAAACATTACGAAGCCAAGATTTCATGAAAACAAACAAACAAACAAACAAACAAAAAAAACCCCAAAAAAAACAACAACCAGATTTCTTGAGGAATTGCATTGTCTTACTGAAACAGTGAGGAACCTCGGGGAGGCTGAGTTTCTGCTGTTACAGTGCCTGCTGAGGAGTCGAAGTGACATCAATTAAGAAGAAACTTGGCAGGACGTAATCTGTTAATTTTATGCCATTAACATCCATTCTCTCAACAATGCCAACTGTCAGCACTTGAACTGTTTCAGTTCTCCTCCTTCTGTCTCTGCTGCACAGGACTGCAGAAGCTTCAGCTGTAGAAGGAAGCCTTGCAGCCATTGCCACTCCAGAGTTTCCCACACCAGAAAGTGTCCCTGGCATCACTGCTGGTACCTCTCAGGAGCACACTGTTATTTATCCCCTGGAATTGCCAGGATTGCTAGGCTTGTACGCTGGCTTTCCTCTGTACCTATGAACCTCCACACCTCATGGGTTCTCTGCCTCCATGTATGTCCCTCTGCCCTCACACAGTCAGGAGAACTACTAAAAACAACTTTGTACTCAGACAAAAAAGGGGCTATGCATCATTTCAATTACTCAAACTCCTTAAGAAGATTGGTAGAGCATCATTTGGCTCCATTTGCATTTTTTATCTATTTCCTGCTGCTTTGAGAAAAGCTGCTTCAGGTATACTTGGAGATAGAACTAAATTATAGTTGTAAATACAATAAAAATCTGGGAAAAGGTTTCTGTGACAGTCATGAGCTGCCTAGTGTCAGAATAACATCCCATATCAACGTGCAAATCATCACTGGCATCCACCAGCCTGAACAAAGATCCCATGGGATCGATGCCCAACCTCCCCTGGTGCTCACCCTGCAAAGGGCTCCCACTCCAGACAGAGAGTCAGGGCGAGCAGCTCTGAACCAAGAGGCCAGAGTTCCCACTGCTATAAATCCAGATTTAAAAAGGTTAAAACTTCACTTTCACTAATCTCAGAGCTCAGTATTTCTGCCTATAACAGCTAAAAGATAAAATAGAGATGCAAGTGTATGTGGGTTTAAAAACTCAACAAAAATAAGTTTGTATTTCTTCTTAACCATTGCTATTCCTAAGGATAGTTCATCATTTACTTCTTCTTGAGTATTTCTAGTTGGTCATTTTAGTTCTTTCCTGTTTTCCATCATTTCCTTGTTATCTCTGTGTAATTTCTCTGATTTCTCTTTTCCTCATTCCATAAGGTTTTTTCCTTTTTTTTGGTCCTGCTCTTCCTAATTTTTTTCTTCACATTCTCCTTAACTGATTATCTGTCCTACTTGCTGCACCCACATATTCTCAATTGTTCCTCCTTGTCCTGCATGGCCACAAATCAAAAACACCAGAAACGTAAAAAGGTCACCAGACATTCTTAAACCATTCATGCAGACATCACATTTCCCATTTTCTCTCCAAACCTCCCACAATTTTCTTCTTTCTCTTCCTCAGCTAGGAAGTCACTCTGTTCCTGGTTACTATAAATACCTTTTCCCATTCAGATCAATTAATTTGTACCATCCCAAAGCTCTTAAACTATCCCAATTTGGGGGTAGGTAAGGTGGATTTTGAAGGGGAAGGTTTGCTACTGTGCCACTCACTGTCTGGATTCTATTAAGGCTTCACCCAGTCTCACACACAGAGACACCAATTAAAATTTAGGAAGCCTGTTTATGTTTCAGAATTTGCTCTCTTTCCAGGGAGGCTGCTCAGTCTAAACCCACTTCTTGGTACACAAAAGGCAAATATACAACTGAGTCCATTTGCAGTCCCTGAGCCCTGCTGATGCCGTTGAAGAAAATGGGTATTTGTACATTTGATGTTGGGTGTTTGTTTAAGCCAGAGTCCTGTGGTGACTTTGTCATATTGAATTGTATCCCCATTTGTCTGCATAGCCCAGAAATAAGTTTTGTACCTGTAAGGCTGGCTTTGAGAGTGAACGTGGAGGAAGGAGAAGTGGTGGAATGGTTGAGGCGGCTGTTTTAAAAACACAGAGAGACGAGTTCCCTCACTTCCTCTCCTGGACTCACCATGGTGACAGCTCTCCTTTGCTTTTAGTTAGTTTTGGACTGACTGAAGCAGAGAAGTTCCCCGGAGAGTTTTTCTTCCTTTTTCCCTGGAATTATCTGAACCTGCTCTGGACTGGGGACGGGGGAAGTGCCATGAGCTCGCACCTGTGCCCACCAGGCCTGGTCTGGCATTTTCCAGAGCTGAGGGACTGAGAACAGACTGAGCCGAGCCACCCCCACAGGAGAGACTTCCTGAATCTGACATCTCCTCAGAGCAGAGAGAGGTTCCACTGCTCGGTATTGGTGGGGGTTTTGTGCTGGGCAGTGCTGTGTTGAATGAACAGGCTTTTTCCACTTCTCTCTGAGGAAAGTTCTTCCCAAACTGGCTGGGGGAGCAGCCACTTGGGTTCCCATCCTGGGGAGGGCCCTTTGGAGGTTTTCTCCCAAATTTGCCCTAAACCAGGACAGCCAGACACTGAAATACTGGCTGGAAACTGTCCAGTTGCTTAAAGACAGGCATTAATCGAATTCTTGTTCTTCTAATGTGGGAGATAAAATGGGTGCTACTGGCCACACAGGACAGGAAGAATTAAACAGCCTCCTCTGGGGCTCAGAATATCTGCAAGGCTCTGGTGAAATGTAGCTGCCTATAATTTGCCCTTCTCCTTAGAGACTGCAGCATCAGTTCTGGAAAAGTGAAGTCAGTGGCAACTTCCAAACCCAATAATCACAACCTTGCAATTTTCTTAGAATATTAAATGCCAGATCAAGACCCACTTTTAGCAGTTCTCACAATGGTGGTTACAGTGAAAGAAGTCATGCAGAGAAGTTTTTGTGTTGACCTTGTATCAAAAAATTGCCCTGTATGAAAGAGGGTTTAATAACTTGCAATGAAGAAAAGGTAAAAATATCCCAGGCTCAGTTTAAAAATATACAATATTGACAGTATTTCTGCTTACACATGGGAGTCCTGTTACAGTTAATTCTGAGGCAAGGACATGAAAGGCAGGAAGATGTGGACACTGGAGCACTTGGCTGTGATGGTTCCTGGTGACACAATTCCTGCTGGAACCCCTCCTCGGCACCAAGTAGCAAGGCGGAGCCAAGGCAGAAGGGAGAATGAGAAAGAAAAGAATAAAATTACTAATTGGGTCGGCTGGGTGGCTGGGTCAGAGGCTGTTCCAGGAGCAGATCAGAGGGGCCTGTCACTGTCACTGTCCCCATCCTCGCACTCACCGCTCACACTGCTCCAGCACACCCACACACCCCCAGCCCCGAGCTCAGAGCTCTCCCCAGGACTCCATTGTGCCAGAACCAAGAAGTGCCTCACAGAGAGATTTTGTTTTGGTTCTTTTTTGCTTTGTTCATTTGCTGCTCAGAAAATTGAGACACATTCCAGGCTTGTTTTACTGTTCCTACAATGACAAATTACACGTTAACGTCTGCAAGGCTACATTTTGTACAGTTCTGTTTCACACAGACAACCTGTTTGAAAAGCTGTCAAAATGCATCAATAACTTCCCATTATCTCCCCTGCAGGAAGTATCAAGGTACTCGGAGAAGTCAGCATCTTAATATACAATAACTTTCAGGTGAGTTAAGGGAAAAAAAGTGGCGATTAAGACACCATATTTGTAGCTTAAACCCGTAACAATTCAGCAGAAAGCTTTGGCACAGAGCAGAATTTAACCTGCAGCTTTTAGCACATCACTTAAAAATTCATCTAGCTCAATTTCACTAACTAACCAACGTTTATCATCAGTCCTGGCAAATTCAGTTCTCCCAAACATGAGAACTCCAATCTGGGCACATCCTGACTTATATTTAAGGAAGCATCTCAAACAAAGATTTACTTTTAGAGTCAATAAAACCATTGGATTAATACACAATTTCACAGATGCAGACAATTATTTACTCTGGGGAAAAACACTTTTCCAACCTAACGGTGAACTAAACAAGCTTCAATCTCAATTGCCCATGATCAAAAATGTTTAGCCCTACTAGCTAATTAGTAATATTTACTTGCCCTGTCACAAGAGCGTATCATGAGGTGGCTAAAACTCATTAGAGATGCACTTTTTAAAGTCAAAGTCACCAAGTATCAGAGTAGTCTCCATATTTTCATGACTTTGACCCCAAAAAGATGTGAAGTGGTCAATGGACTGTAAATATTTCTTAATGACTATCCCATGAATATTCTGACTGTGCCTGGACAGGGGGAAGCCCCCTGAACTTCAGTGCTGTCATGGATTAGCTCATGTGCTTTGAGCACTATCAGCACCACCACTGGGGGATTTCCCAAACACAAAATGCAATAATTTCTGGAAAGAACATACAAGGCTGAAATCAGTGGGTTTTGTCATGATTAAGCCTTCCAGATTTTACTGTTAGGGTGTTTTCCATCCTCCAAAATGCATTCACGCTCTTCCATCCTGAGCTTGTGCTCCCTCAGAAAGTAAAGAAATGGCACCAGTCAAAATGGTTTGTTCAGGCAATTTTGTAAGCTTATCACAGAAGTTTCCTGGTACTGCAGACTGGAAGCAGTAAACAACGAACCTCCAGGGAACTTCTCTTGTCTGCAAACTGATTCTAGGTTTTTTCAAGTAAGAGTTTTCTAATCAGAGTAACTGAAGACTCCAAAGTACATCAAGGAATTCCCTCTTTTTCTTTTGCCCCCATTATATTAATGTTTTAAACAATGATTTCTATGTTCCCCCAATTTATCCCTGTGATATAGAACCAAAATTCTCAATTACAGTCTGAAAGTACAAAGGAAAGGAAGATACTGCTGCTGGTTTTATCATTTGCATACAGAAGAGTAAGTCTCAAAACCCAGTGAAAATATTCTGGTTTGTACTACAGATTTCCTGAAAGGATCCAGTGTGTCTTTTCAGATTAACTGTTTAATATACTGCTGGGAATACATCACAGTGATATCCAGACAGGAAAATCTGCATTTCAGCAGTCATTTCTCTGCTTTGGTGCCCACATGCACGCTGTGGCACAGGGTTTCCACCAGTGCTTTCAGTCATTGAGTGTCTGATGCTGCCTTTTCAGAGCTCTCCAATGACACAAGGAATATGTTTAGTCCTTTCTTAGGGCAGGAGGGAGATGGCAGGTTAGGAACCTTAGGAAGAAGCCTAGAACATCTCTTTGGAAGGCAGAAGATGTCAGAGCTGCAGCAAGGGCTCACTTTGATTCTTTTCTAAAAGCTACCAGTCGTCAGCCAGTAGAGTTTGGTAAATGTATGACTCTGCAAGATTTTATTGCCGCCAAAAATTCCAGTCCCCTCAGCTGATGAATTGTGCCTGGCAATTTATAGATACATTTAGAGGAAGTCTAACTCTACTGCTCCCATTTTTAATGCCAAATGTAGTTTGTCTCTCACCAGGCAGCAGGGGAACTGCCCATCCAATATCTCTCACCAGGCAGGTCTTTCATTATGCATAGCATTCCTCTGGGACATGATGCTCCTTGTAAGCCTGAAAGAAACAAATGCTGAATAGATTATATTATGGGCTGAGTTTTGATGCTACTTCAGATGAGCTGATAACCCTGAAAGAATATATTTGCTGGATTAATTTCCTGTAGTGTTTGTGGGCTACCCTTGACTGTAATATTCCTGGCTGCAAGACACCTGGACATGACATTATCACCACGAGCTGCCTGTGGGACCCCAGACCTCCCTGCCCCTCTGTGTGTGACTGGGAATGCAAACACTCCTGCTTTTATTTCAATGCATCTTGTAACAAACATTTAAAATGTAGAAATTCAACATGACCCAGAGATACATCATGCTTAACTGAGCAAAAGGCTCCTTCCATTGCAAGGATTTAAGCCAGGAAAGCATCATTCTTCATTAAATTTCAAGTCCTGGGTTATATAGTCACTGTGTGACCTTGCAAACACACATTTTGCACTTGCCAGTCACATCCCAAAGTTTTGCCCCTGTGATGAATGGCACACTTGATTCATAACCTGAGCCAGCTCATTAAACCAGCCCAAAGCTAAACATTTGCAACAGCCTAATCAAACAGCTATAAATTCCACCTGCCCTTAATTGTGGGTGTAAATCTGGAGCACCAGGCTCTGGAGGCAGCTCAGAGGAAACTCCAGTGGAAACAGCCCAGAGTAAAACTGGCAATTGCCACTTTCACAGAATCCCTGATCCCACCAGGAAACACAACAATTCTGCCCTGAATATTTTATTCACTTACTCTCTTTAGGCTGCTGCATAACTGCTTATGTTTAGTGTCAACATGGTTTTATTAAATATCTGGTTTGTGCTCTAAGGTTTTATTTGTTTTATGGTTTTTGTTTTCATCTTTTATTTTTCAGGGACACTGGTGCATGGTTTTACAGAACTGAGCAGGCTGGTCTCAGAACTATGCCCACCATTCTTTATCCTTTACTTTTTCTCCCACCAAAACTCAAAAACATTTTCTTTTCTGTTTTTAACATAAATTTTAAAGCAAGATAAGTATATATAAAGTAAAAATACATTACTATTATTTTAAAACATGGATTTATTAAATTCTTCTAGCAGACATACCCGTGTCTGTCAAGTGATTTGTTTCAGCTGTTCGTATGTGTAGAGACAGTTTAATTGATATCTGAATGATAAAAATCAGTACATTTCAGGATTCAAAGCACAAAAGCAAATGAGGTATTTACAGTGGCTTGTGGAAGATTGCAGCTATGACACAGCAAACACTGAAAGTGAATATGGAGAAAGTAAAGAAAAATTCCTTGGACTGACACCCAATTCAGCGCAGCTTTGTGAGGCACTCAGGGTTTGATCTCCAGCACTCAACCAACCCTCCCTGAAGGCACCAGGACCCTCCATGAGGAGCAGGGACCACTCCAGGGGCTGCAGGAGCATCTTTGCTCCAGCACATCAGGAGTTCAGCGCTGAGGCTGCAGGGTGAGAAATGCACATTCCCAGAGCCAGGGACAGCTCAGCTGCCCTGCCTGGCACCACATCCTGGCACCCCTTCTCCCATGCACTGGCCTGGCTCCAGACACCTTGGGGGAGTCACCAGAGGACAGCCAAGACACTGCTGTTGTTCATCCCTTTCTTCCCAAAAATAGGAACTGACCCAGCAGTCAAAATCTGCAAGTCACCATCTTACCTCTAATAGAGTTTAAAGAAGATTTTGGTTATTGAAAGAGCACTGAAAAAAAACCCAAGATATCGAGAAGAAAACAAATTAAATTAATAAATAAGACAAATAAATTAATAAGCCTGAGTAAAAATGAACTAACAGCTCTGCTGCAGTTATTAATAGGATGGAGCAATGAGTAATGTTCTCAAAAGATGAGAGAATCTCAGGTCTGTAAGCTAATGGCACTAGTGGGTATTTCACTGTTGAACTACCATAACTTCCCAGAGCCATGGGAAAAGGCAGCAAGAGCAGTTTACTTTAAATTATGAAATAAAGCTTTTAAGAGATCCTGTTCCCTGATACACTTCATCTGATGGGGAACAAGAAAAAATAAAAGCCCAGAGGAAAAAAAATCAACCAGCTAAAATCAACTAGCTGACAGCAAGAAGAAACTAAAGCAGAACAAACTCTTATTCACAACACTCTGATGTGCTTGCAAGAAAAGGATGAGTCCTATTAAACCAGAACATCAGCATCAAAGGACACGAGCAGAGGTTGTAAGAGGAGCACAGAAGAAAGCAATGCATCTCCAAAGGATTCCTGCCAAGGAGGTGCCAGCTGTCTCCATGCATTCACTGTCCCAAGGTTGAGTAAAATATGTGGAAATCATTATTTTGCAAAGAGTGATGAGGTAATTAGGTGATTCTATCATACAATGCTGCTTCTTACAGCACTGAAAATTAGACATGTCCCAATTCTACAGCTGAGGAGACAGGCAGAAAGACAGAAATTCATGGGAAGATGGAGTACTGGCATTTTCATTCAGAGTTCATAAAACCTTCTTTCTTTCCTCTTAGTTCTTGTTTCCCCTCTTAGACAAAGAAGGTGAAACTGGGGGGAGTACCTGCCTCATCCTGCCAAGACTCCCATCAGCTGCTGGAAATCCCTGACCCTTGTGGGCAAACACACAACCAGAGAGCCAAGGGCAGAACTGCAGCTACCTGACAGTCAGACCTAGGACTTCAAACACATCTCAACCAGGAGTGGAAAGCAGGGAAAAACAAAAACAAAACCAACAAAAACAAACAACAAAATCACAACCATTTCAGCTTGTGGTCAAAATGAACAATAAAACTGATGGTTAAATTAAAAAAAAAAAAAGTATTTTCACCACCACAGTGTATTTTCTATACAGTGCACACACAACCATGAAAAACTCCCTGGCTAATTAAGATGCTGTGTTCCTTCTGTCTGACTAACGAGGACCTGACCTGAACATATTTCAGAGGTCTGCCCTGGAGGGAAACCGCAGCTCATTTCCACACGTGCAAATCAAGCTGTGCTGGCTCAGAGTGGCACAGTGGTGAAAGGCAGAATTTGTATGTCCAGTCCAGGACAGCCAAGATAGCAGGAAGAGACAGGCAACAGCCACTTCCTACTTTTACAAAGCTCTGTCACCTAAAATACAGCTGAATAGCTGTGTTAGAGAGGAATGAGACACTGCCTTAAAACATCAATCCCAGAACAACTGCAGTAGTTAAAACATGGCATCAGTTCAAACAATCACCACCAAAATCCCCCACCCTGTTTCACTTGCTCCCCTGGGGTGAGGAATGAGGAAATGAAGCCATGAGGAAAGGCCTGGTTTGAGCATCCAGAGCATCCCCAGCTGACCAGCCCAGCCCTGGCTCTGTTCAGCTGTCCCCAGGTGTCACTTGCCCTTGGAGCACCAGGCTGAGCATGGAGTTCACTCCCCAAGGGACAGAAAACCCTAACTCATTGCTGCATGTCCCTTTGCACAGACTGACAAAAGGTCCTCCTTGCCCTGATACCAACTCCCTGGCCATCTCCTTGGTTGTACAGATTTACAGTGCAAACCCACAGTCATAAATATCTTATGCTCTGACTTTAGCACCCTGCCTTTGGCTGAACACATCAGTACCCAGTAGAACCTGTATGCCCAGGTTAAAGGAACATAAAATATCCTGCTGCTATAAGTCCCAGTTGTACCCAGGGATGCTTAACACAGATATTTTTCTGTCTGCAATGTACTAAGGTTTTCAGATTTACAATGTTTGTAGTATGGACCAAACTCTAAGAGAGGGCAAGTATGCACAAGCCCACTGTTTTCACAGCTGTAGTCAGCTAATCAAAAAGAACTGGGCAAATAGACATGCAAAATGAACAGGCCTCTGGATACTGTGAAAGCAATCCATAGGCTTTGCAAGGAATTTTCTTTTGGCTTATTCCTAAGTAGAGGTCTCAGTATCACTGCCCTGGGGCTGGAAACCTGTACCTGTTTTTGCATTAGGTGGTTTCAGCCCCTCCAGCAGCATCCTTATCTGCAAAAGGCTTAAGCTGCACCTCCTTGCTGACTGTGAGGAGCACACCCATTCCAGAGGGTGGTCCTGTTTCTCCCTGGCTGTAGAGGATGCTGTCCTGGACCCTCCTGGCCACGTGAACGCTGCTCAGCCCTCTGCAAGTGTCCACAAATAACAACTGACCGGGACCATCCAGTGCATTCAGCATTCAGCAGAAAAACCCCAAGGAAAGGGAGCAGATCCATAAAACAAAGAAAGGGCTCCAGGTCAAGGCCCTGCTATGGGCTCCAGACACCACCAGGCAGAATTGGCCTCCCTTCTCTGGAAATACCCTTTTCCCTCACACGGCTTGCCTTTGAAATCTCAATAGCAACAGAATAGGCACAGCCCTTGGGGCTGAGGGGAGAGAGAGAAGGGGTCAGGACATCCAGAAACAGCAAAGTAAGAGCAGTTACTTTCTTCTGAGCTTGATATGCTTTCAATATTTTGCTTTTGATAGCTTTTGCATATCCCCTCCACTGGGCAGAATGAAGTGATGAACTGGATTTAAACACAAAGCCATTTTCCTCCCTGATGTACAGTCCTTTGCCTTGAAATTCACCAGCACCACTTCCTCTGTTTTGGAAATGCAATTACATCCAGACAGTTTGGAGCTTTCAGCACAAGGAGGTGTTGCTGTCTGTACTCAAGCCAATGCTCCCCATTCCTCACCATTTTACAATTCCAGCCAACACAGGCAGTCTTGAACAACACAAGGAACAGAGAACAGCCTCCTAAGGCAGCTCTGAAAACCCACTTTCATCTTCTCTGCTTCGATGTAACAATCTGGGAAATCTGCCTACACAAAACCTGATGGCCCCACTCCAAAACCATGGAAGAGCTGAACAGATCACTGACATCCTGAGCAGGGACAAGGCAAGGTCAGGATGTATTGATGGCTCCTGTTCAAAGAGATGCTCACATAAGGCAGCACTCTTAAATTAGAGAGTCTGTGGGAGCCCGGGGCCCTTAGTCCCCTTTAAATGCCTTCCCTAGCAGAGCAGTGGTAAATCTCAGAGTCCTGTGGATGGGAAGTATGAATGATTGCCCATAGGCTGTCTGGGCTGTTTGAGAAGGTACTTAAGCATTGAATTGTGGTGTGAGTTATGTCCAGGCACTGCAGCTTTGCTGTCCATGCACTGCTGCCCTGGCCAGAAGGTGTCATGTTTATTGAGCACACACAGTCCAAAATGCCCTGGATCTGTCACTGCTAATCCATCTTCCCATGTGGTCTAAATAAGCACAGGCCTTGAGAGACCTAGATTTGATCCAGCCAGATACAATTTGGTGTCCAAAGTTCCAGATCCTACATGATGGATCTCAGATCTCATCAAACCAGGACTCCAAACAGAGAAAAAGAAACAAGTAAAGAAATTCAGCCAGTGGGCAGCCCTGGGGTCCAGCCCAGCAGAACCACCACAAAGAAAGCTGTAGCCAGCTCAGACCAAGGGGTGATTGAAAATGAGGGTCAGGATTTGGGGACTTGGATCCAGCACAGGAAGGACAATTTAGCTGCAAAAGCTCTGCTGGTGCTGTGTAACAAACCTGCCACCCGCAAGGCTGAATATCTGTATGAGAACACACTCCAGAGGGCAATGGCAAGACCTGGCCTCTCTAAGATGCTTTACCATGGACTGCTGCTGTCTGGTTCTGCTCTTCCTCCGTTTTGAAGCCACCCCTAAATCCTCCCCTGTCTCTTGTTTTATTCTCCTTCTTTTCCCCCATAAAGATCTGTCACAGAATCTGTGATAGCTGTTCCCCATTTTTTTCTGGAATGATCAGAAGGTCCATCCACAAACTCATCTCCTGGAAAGAGAAACTTCCTGTTATATTTTCTTGTACTGAATATATTTTTCCTCTTTGTCTGGGGACTGCCAGGCAGGCAGCCATACAAGTCCAGGTTATTCCCAGAGGCACCTGGAATCAATGGGGCAGCAGCCAGGGCTCCCTCAGCAGATTTCCATGCCAGCTGTATTGAACACACACCTTGCCTGCCTGGCCTGCTAATGACCACTTAACTCCACATCCTCCTGGCTTTACCCTGAGTTTTGCTGTTGTTTTCCCCACTGCTGAGCTGATTCTCCCCGGTGGATTTTGGGGATACCTCTGAACTGCAGCAGCCCCTGCCTCCCAGGCTCAGCCCCCTGCAGGTCTCACACACAAACCCAGCAGCTCTGGAGCTCCAGATCAATGGCTGAGAGCAGTTTTTTTCTGTAAAAGTAATATGGATTCTTTCTTACAATGGATTTGCCGTCAGGTGTGTGCTGGGCTGCTGAGTAAAACACAGCAAGCTGGTTTCTCCTCCCTGCCATGGTGTGCAGATTGATCTGTCCCAAGGTAAAAGGTATCAGGTAGTGCCATGGAGGCTAAAAAATTTTCTGTCACTTCAAGGTTTTAAGTGTTGGAGTTTTTTGCTGTTGGGATATTTTCCTATACCCTTAGTGAAAAGAAAAGGAAGAGGTAAAAGAGCCAAACAGTTTAGAAGGAGCCTGCAGGAGTGTATGTGATTACAGAGCCAGCACATCCAGAGAAGTCATTTCAGCCCTATCACTTTTACAGTCACTTAAAATTGCAAACATGCTGCTTATATTTAAATTTAAATTAAATTCAATATTTTGTTTTCTCTTCCTGAAATGAGAAAAATACAGGTGTCAGCAAAGACAACCTGAGGCACAGAATCCACTGTATACAAAACTATTCTACTTGGAAGTATTCTAATCAGGACTTCCTCCTGTAAGACTCCTAAGTCAGACAGAGAGAGTGACCCCAAAGCAGGACACAGTTTAATTGCCTGACCCAGGGCCAGCTGACCTTTCCTCAGCCCATTGCTTGGCCAGCCAATGGCTTTTTGGCATCAAAAAAGACCAAACTGTGTTTAGTCACTTTTTATTTTCTCACTTGCACACTGTGTTTGGCCATTGAAGGACAGAACAACACACAGACCTGACGCCACAGAATTCCCCAGGGTGTTCCCCCTCTTCAAGTGGAGAATTGCAGTAAACAGCAACGAGGTTCTTATTTTAAAAATCCTCCTTTCCTGTAAAGCACACAAAATCAGAAAGGACCATATGTTTTTTTCTTCTTGTCTTAAAATTATTTATAAGAATAGATTTACAAGAACAAACCCAAGTTTGCTCTAGAATGGAATATTTCAAGCCATGTTCAAGGTACTATTCACTATAACTTAATAATTTTAGTGCATTCAACACTCTCTTTGAAACCAGAATAAAGAAAAATCATATGAAATATGCTTAGAACTTCTTGTATTTCCCTTATTAACAGCATATTTTCCATGCCTTATTTATCCTTTCTGCTGGCATATCTGCTGCAGACTTTGAATCAAAGTAAATATATATTCTTTTTATTGCCAGTTTTGACTGGATCCCTGATAATAAACCATTAAAATGACAAGCAAGTGTATAAAACAAATGGAATCATTGATGCCTGTGTATCACAGTTCTTGACTATAATAAGCACATCTCTCCTCTTTCTCTCTTGTCTTCCATCTGAAGAGGACTTTTTATTTTTTTAACACAAGTCATAATTCAAAATTATCCTACTTGGGCATCAAACCCCATCTACAGCCGACTTTTTTGGAATTTCATACTACATTTTGAACAAAATTAAGTGAAGGCAGAACTGGTGCTCCTTTGGGTAAATGCTCATTCCATTCCTCTCTTCCTAGACTACTTTAAGTTACTCTAAGCTTAATGAAATTTAACGCTGAAATATTTCCTGTAAGAAATTAAATGTCCAGCAAAACTGTCAGTTTTCAATATGAATTATTGCTCAGTGCTAGGGTAAGCTTCTGCATGGACCTGCGTTCCCTGGAGTCTGTGCAGGCTTTATCTGAGCCCTGTCACCTCTCCAGCTGCCACAATCAGCTTTGCTTTTCCAAATTTTGATCACATTATTGAGGTTGTCACATAAAAATCTCTTGCATCAAACCAAGAGAAGAACATTCAGTTCTTTTTATTGAGCAGGGTACCAGCCCTGCCAGAGTAGAACATGACCTCAACACTTCCCCAAGCATCTCCCAGCTTTCCAGTCCCTTTAATTTTACTGTCAGAGAGACTGGAACCCAAAGCCAACAAAATGCAAACCTTGAGCCAATCCAAGGATGCAGAAATTACCCCTTCTTGAGAGCAGTCCTTGGGAGCCTTCCCTAACAAGGCACTTCTCTTCAATCCCATGGGAAATGAGGGCTTTCCACAGAATTAAACCCATTGCTGGTCTCAGGGTATTGCACTGGTTCAGGGCACTGCATGCATCTTAGCAAGCTGAGACTTTGTGGGCTGCTCTTAGCAACGCCCTATGGGACTCATTCCAGCTAGGGAAGAAACAGATTTATTTTAAAAATAAGAGGAAAAAACCTACAAAGGAATTCATTATCTAAATTAGAAACTAAATCAATTTGCTTTGAACGTTCTTAAAGTGTCATCCCTTGTACTGCTCAAGGAGTTTGGGCCATATTCTCAGCGTCATAAATGAGCTCATCCCAAGGAGCTTCTCATCAGCTGGGAGGTCTCAAACCTGGAGCACTGAAGAGTATGGGATATGCACACTCATTTTAAAATCTGCACCCTGGCATTCATGTGCTGCCTTTGTTTCTCCTAGAGTAAAATCCCAGAAATTAAACAAGCTTCCTGATTTGTGAAATGTCTCTGCAGAGAGATCGTATTTGTAGAACCTTCTAGTAATAACCTAGAGCTTGTAGAGTTTTGCTTTAAATATTCTATTGCTTCCAACACTCACTTACAGTCCTGTAAACATTCCTCCTTTCTGCTGGTCATTTAGCAGCCATCATATTTATATTTCTTAACAAAACAAACCAAGCCACTCACCCAGGCTGAGCTCAGACTGTCTCAGCCCAAGGTTCTGCAGCAGCAGGACCTGGGGGTGCTCCTCCTTGGCACTTCCTGCTCCTATTGCTCCTCCAAAGACACAGAACTTGGAGACAGCTTGGTGACAACTGCACCAAAGCTGCCTCAGCAGTCCCCTCCCACACCCCAAACTCCAGCCAGGGCTTAGCAGCAGCCCCAAGTCTGGCACTGATCATTTTGGGGGTTCCAAAATGATCATTCTGATTTTCAAACACAAGTTTTGCTTTTAGCTATATGAATCCCCAGGCCTTGGCAGATGTGTAATTATACAGAGGCAGGATTAGGAAATATTTCAATAGCTCAAAGGCACCTAAAAATGGCTCTGTCTTTACCGCATCACATTTCATTGGGCACTGGACAAGTCCAAAAGCCCTGCTGGACAAAAGCCCAATGGCTCCAGCTGGAATAGACTGACCAGTCTGAAAACATGACACAGAAATGTTATCTAACTGTGCTTAAAATAAAAATTATAAAAATTATTTGATGCCAAAACTTACCACATTTAAAAAGCTAATTAAAACATCCTGTTCAGAGTTCTACAAGACACCTTAATTTATTACTCCAGCCAAATGAAGTCTGTTTGAGCCTATTCCTGCTATCCCTAAATCCAAAGGAAAGACACCCTCCAACCCAACTTCTGGCCTAAACATTACAGAGAAATTAGGTTATACATTTTCTTTCCCCTTGAAAATATAGATTGTCTTCCACTTAACAAGCTTTGAACTAAAGTTTACTTTCCTGTGGGAAAGTCTTGTCAGCATTACCAAAACTTATTTCAGAGAACAGTCCTATTTTATCACTCTTAAAATTATTTTTCATTCTTAAAAATCATTCTTAAAAATCATTCTTAAAATTCATCATTCTTAAAAATGCTAAATTTAGAGATGTACATCCACTTTCCAGCTGCCAACAAGCCATGGACACCATGAAGGTACATTTAGGGTTAAATGAAGATCTTGAAGATGGTAGAGATGACAGCCTGATAACAACGTTTGAAATGCTCAGGATTTTTTAACCTGATATGTTTTTTTTAACAATAAATTTTAAATTCCCTTGAACTTGGATGTCCTTTGCCTTAGCTGCTCTTTTGCTTTGTGAACTTTCAGAACTCACATCCTCCAGCTCTTCTCCACTGCCACAGAAACAAACACGAAGAAATGTGAAATGTGAGACAAGCTCAGAGTGCAGAGCACTGCAGCAGATGGCTACAAAGAGACAGCAAAGCTTACATGAAAAGGAATTTAGAAGCAGAGAAAAAGGGTTCACTGCTGCTTCCATTCGAGGGGAAATCAGGGTTCCCCCCTCTATTGAACATGCTGAGATCAATGCTCAGTTTGTTGGGACTCACAGAAGCACTCAAAGGTGGCCTTGCTCCCTCTGTCATGGATCCAATTCACCATGAATATCACTCAGAGCTGCTTCCAAGCTTTGTCATTTCATAACTCAAGGTACTGGTTAAGGGGAGTACCAAATTAATGTGAGCAAGACCTTTAAAGTCAGCTTTATGGTTTCCAGAATAACTGGTTTGTAAAATGGAGGGGGCAGGCAGGAGGGCACACAAGCAGTGCCACGGATGGAGTTTATTGCGGCACAGTAATGTAGAATATAGCTGTGATTAGATTGTTGCTGCCTACACAAGCATGATAGCACCTGAGAATTCTCTCCACGAAGGCTATTTTGTTTTCTTGAGTATTTTGTCATTTTCAGAGGTTTCAGACTGGTTCTCATCAGGAAGAAAGCTGGTCTTGGTAAGCTGCCTTTGAAATGCACACAGGGGAATTTATTCCCATTTCAGACCTTCTGACCCAAACAAGTTTACCAACAGCAAGCCCCATGTCCTGCATGTGCTAACCTCCTCTTGATGGGCTTTCAGCTGCTTCCCAAGTCCCTGGTTTGCCTGGCTAATAACTCATCCACCTGCTGCCTCCCAAAGCAAGCATCGATTGAGTTCTGCTGGATTTTCCCCCTGAAGGAGCTTTAATGCTGGTCTTTCACCTCCAGCTGAGGATTTTCACCAAACATGGGAGAACTCTGTATTTCTGACGTCTCTACATTACTTTCAGCTTCAGTGAAAACTGGCCCTGGCTTGGAAGGTAATTAGCAGAGGCTGATGAAGATGCACAAGCAGTCACACAGGTCTGCTGGCTACAGGTGTGTCTGTGCTGAGTGTGAAACAACACCTCGAATGCTCATTGCAGGTTTGGTTACTGCAATATAAGATATTGAGGCATCAGAGAGTTTCCAGAAGAGGCTGTGAGGATGGTGAAGGGCCTGGGGAGCGGCTGAGGGCACTGGGCTGGTTCAGCTGAGCACAGGAGCTGAGGGCAGAGCTCTGCTCTGGGGGGGACAGCACCAGGGAGCGGCTGGAGCTGGGCCAGGGCAGGCTCAGGGGGATTTTAGGGAAAGGTTCTGCTCCCCCAGAGGGTGCTGGCACTGCCCAGGCTCCCCAGGAATGGTCCTGGCCCCGAGGCTGCCGCAGCTCCAGGAGCGCTGGGCCAGCGCTGCCAGGGATGCACAGGGGGATTGCTGGGGGGTCTGGGCAGGGACAGGGGCTGCAGACACATCCCTGGGACCCTTACACTCAGCTTATCCTGTGTTTTTGTGGTGTTACATAAAATTAACACCAAACAAACCACATACCCCCTAAAAGGAAAAAAAAACCAAACTCAGCTTCAGATAACTTCAACATGCTGGGTCTCAGTCTGAATGGGAAGGAGGTGAGGGTGTTTCCATTACACAGGGGATTTGAAACCCACACAGGTGATTTAGGAGCCTTTTGTAAAAGGCATTGAGTCTGACAGGCAGATAAGGACAAGCCCAGTCTTCCCAGTGGAGGAAACTCAGGAGATATTTAGATCTGGAGGGCAGGACATCATCGTTAAGAGCAGGAGGAGGATGACAGAAACTGGAAGTTACACACACATGGATAGAAAAAACGGCTTTGTCCTACCTAAATGCAAGTCTGAAACCATATTTGGGCTTTTACTTTTTATTTATTTCAACATTCTACTTATGAATGCAGTAATATAAAAAGCAATTCAGCTTTAATTATAGTGGTTTAGCTGAGTTGCTATAATTTTCCTGTCCCTTAATTCTCCCCATGTTTATAACTATCAAAGAGCTTAGGCTCTGGTAAATTTTTTATTCTTCATAATTGCCAAGCCTGAGCAGAGCAATAAGAGCTCCATGCTTAGCATTTCCTCATGTAATCTGAAGTCACACTGTGCCAAATATAAGGCACTTGAAGTAAGTCCCTGTGGGTAGCAATGTATCTGCTTTAACTCATGGCACACGAGGTGTGTGATGTGGATTTTGGAGCCACCCACACATCTATTCATCCCCAGCTCACCTAGCCAGGCACCCTCCTGCAGCACAAACAGCTCCTGTCTTTATCCTCCTGTTACCGCTTTGTTCAGCAATCACAACTCACTTCTTCTGCACTTCTACTTCACTGGAGCAATTCACACTGGGAACCCCAACCTAAGGAATTCCTGCATGTCCCCGTGTCCCTGGGACACAGCTCCCCAGACCTGGGAAAGGGAAGTGTGGCAGTGCCAGGGAGGGGACGAGGATCCAATCTGATCCTTCACTCAGCAGCTTTCCCCTCCCAGAAAAAGGGTGGTATTCCACTGAGTCCACACAGAAAGAAAACAAGCCACCTGTTTCAGCAGTGAAACATCCTAATTGTGGTAGCAGCAACCTGCAGATTTGACTTTAAACAGACAAACGATTGAAAAAATGCATTTTTTAAAAAAATTCTTGTGTGTCATAAGGTGTGGGGAAAACCTTAGGTAATGCACAAGAATATGGGAGAGACTGAGGAAATTCTTTCATATGTTGCAAGCTCTCAAATTAAAGGAAAAAGTCCCTAACCGCACTTGAAAGGCTATTTCCTCAAAATTCCCATTTGAGCACATAAAATGTGGCCACTGGTGATGCAAAGGAACATTCCTACAAAACCAACTCTAGGTTTTGTGAGCGGCCCAGCTCCCACAGAGCACAAGAGAAGGCAGGTCCATGTGGGATCTGCAGATCCCTGTAGGATCCCTGGAGCCCCACCAGCCCCCACCATCCAAATGGCTGCATTCCTCAGGAACAGCCTCTGACCATTTGAATTTCCCTCCTTTCCTGTCTAACTTTAATTTTCAAAGATTTTGCCCAGGGCCCTTTGCTGTACTCTATTGTTTTACATGATCAGAACCGTTCTCCTTCAGAGGAGACTCCCTGAGCCTGCCCAAGCAGCTTTTCCCTGGATGATGCTCACCCCACATCTCCCAAAACAAGCACTCCATCCCCTGGCTGGCTAGGAAACACAAATTCCAAGGCCACTATCCAAAGGCTTCCTCGGCAGTGCCCAAATCCCAGACAAACAGCTTGTCACCGCTTCAGTTTACAGTTTCTAATTGTTTTGGGAGGTGCATTACCAAGTAATCAAACTGATAACAATGCTAAAAAATTGCAGCGGGTTGTGTGGAAAGATTAAACAGCTTGGTCCTATTCTCACTGGGAAACAGGAGACTTAGCAAAGATGGAATTAACATTTTTAATGTTGTGAAGAGGAATTAATAAGATGATAAATATTGGGGGTGGGAATCAAGAAATAACCTGATGGACAGCAGGTGTTCTGCTGCTGGCTGGAGGCTGAGGAGGGAAGGAGGATTTTGTTTGTGCCATCTCAGCAGGGAGCAGAGATTGCCTGGGAGGTTCAGGCCAGCAAGGCAGGGACATGTGGGGTGCAAGTGGCACAAGGTGTGGCCAGGCAGCGTCCTCACAGCTGGCCCCACACCAGGAGCTGTGTGACCCATCTGAGGGCATTTTGTGCAGGTGATGTGGTGCAGCAGGGGCACAGGGCTGGGATCCCACCTGCACCCATCTGGTCACTCACAAACCACACCAGAGGTGAGTGAATGCTTTCAGCAACCTCCAAGCCAGCCACTCACCCAAATGTTAATTACCCCCAGGGTACAGCACATATGGGACAGGCTTTGTTTCTTTTCACTTGTAAGCAAAGTAATTTCCAGGTGGTGTTGCCATCGCACTTAATTTAGATTTTGTAACATCCTGGAAACCCTGACATGACGTGAATGATGGCTCTTAAATCATACTCCAAAGCTGCCTCCAAGTCCTTCCACTAACTGTAAGAAATTGAGAAGAGGAAAAGGAAGAATGGGCAGGGCATCATTTGCTTTTTTTATCAACTATTTTATCATAAATTTACTTTAAAAAAAGAAAAAAAAGCTGCAAAAATAGTCCTGTATCACAACAAAATAGTTGCAGTTAACACATACAGATCAGCATAACATATTCATGCCACTCCTAAATAACCAACATAACTTTCAGAAAATTGTATCCATTCCTGAAAAAATCAGCATCTTCCCAGCCTGGGGCATGTAGGATTAATGCAATCTGCAGCCAAGGCTGAATGTAGCAGGGAGCTTCACATCACAAAGGTCAGGTGTTGCTAGTGAAGAAGCTGCAGCCCTAGCACAGCTCGTGCTGGAATTTCCACCCAGCTTCTGAAGAAGCTTTCACCTTTCTCTCCGAGCTCCCTGCCCCATCACCTGCATTAGGAAGGTGGAGACAGCTCAGGAAACAGGAGCAGGGAAGGCAAACAGAAGCTACAGGGGTGCATATACAACCCTTGGCATGATGTCCAGATCTGAAAACACTGCCTTCAGTACAGCAAAGTTACAGGAAATTTTATTTCAGAGTGTATTAAGCTGCAGCTGAATACTGAGGGGAATCTGTGGGGTCAAATCCTTTTGTCACAAACATTGAACTGCTCTGAGCAAAGCTAGGGGGCAAGGAAGGCAGAAAGGGAGCTATGCTCTCTTCAAGTCACCTACAAACATTCCATTCCTACAGTACTCCAAACTGACAAACCCAGCTCCCTGGGCAATGGTATTTTATTAACCTTTTAAATTATCTAAATGTTTGCAAAAATTGTTGTCATTTTGCCACGATTCCATTTCCACTTGAGCTTCGCAAGGCACAAGTGACAAGAAGTGGGAAGAAAGGTTAGAAAAGTCAACCAATCCCATTCTGGAGTACAATTAACAGAGCACTTCAGTTTCACAGGGCAGTTCTGCCTTAGTAAACATAATGATAGCTTTACTCCAGGTATAAATGAGAGGGCATGCATTTGCATTACTAACACACCTTGACAAAGGTTCCAAGATCAAAGACAAGCTGTCAGCATAATTGTAAAATAACACTTTTCCCTCATTTTAATTACTTGAAATAGCTTTTCTGTATTATTAATAATCTACTCCACCATTAGAGCAAAACTTGATTAAAGGCACTGCTTTGTGCTCAAACACAGAGAAGATTTGCATGACATGGGAATCACTTAGAGATGTGTTTGGACCACACTCAGGCACAGGGTGGGATTGTGGGGGTCTCCTGTGCACCAGGAGTCGGACTGGATGGTCCTGGTGGGTCCCTTCCAGCTCAGGACATTCTGTGATTACAAACACAGAACAAAACTAAGCAAATGTGCTCACTTCAAACCCAGCTAAGTCCAGGCAGTTTGAAGCAAGACTCTGAGAAATTCCCAGCCCCAAGAGGCAGCTGCTGTGAATCCAGCCTGAAAGCCCTACCAGGCAAGCCAAGAGAAAAATTTCATGCTCTCCAACCTCTCAACTGAGGGCAGATCACCCTTCTCACAGGAGAATAAATAAATTCTATTGGGCAGGAATTGTTCCCTGGCAGGGTGGGCAGGGCTGGCACAGGGTGCCCAGAGCAGCTGTGGCTGCCCCTGGATCCCTGGCAGTGCCCAGGGCCAAGTTGGACACTGGGGCTGGAGCAGCCTGGGACAGTGGGAGCTGTCCCTGCCATGGCAGGGGTGGCACTGGATGGGATTTAAGGTCCCTTCCAGCCCAAACCATTCTGTGAAGAAAACCTGTGATCTCAAATCTGCTCCAGTGCCCCTCTAAGCCTCTCTCCAAAATTTCCAGTCCATTCTGGAGGAGTCCCCACATCCAGCTGCTTTAGCCACAGCTGGTGATTGGCATCCCCCAGACATCCCATGGCTCTTGGACTCCCCCAGCATTGCTAATGCATCAGTGCAACAAAATAAACACCACAAAAGTACCCATTGCTATAATAATTCTCCTCAGTTTGATGTGTCCTTCTCTCCAAGAAAATGCCTTGCATTTGAGGCTGGAAGGATTAAGTGATTGAATAGGTTTTTACATCCCTATCTTCCATGACTTCCATTTGATAACTGGTCCAGCCTCAACACTCACTGAGCCATTTCTACAGATGATTAGCTCTCTGGAAACATTTTGCATTGTTTGATTGCATTTAATAGAGGAATACAGAACAAGACTAAAAACAAATTAATTCACAATAGATAAACTTTTATGGTAGTATTTTTAAAAAATTCAACAAAAACTCAATTTGCTTTACATGTGAACAACTTAGATGTTTTTCCAAGAGATTAGCAAACTGCAGGCATTTCATAATCCCCAAAGCAGTGACCACAACAGCTCACCAGTGTTAGACTTGTCATTTGTTCCAGAGGACACACAGCAAGTTACAAACCTCCCCCCTACAAAAAAAAAAAAGAGGACCAAACCAAACCAACCAACCAAAATATTAACATTCTATGAGTCTCCACTTTCAGTTTTTGCTACTCAATTGCTACTACAATCAGGCACTGAACCTGAACTGTTACACTTCACCCAAAACATGAAGTGTCCCACATCAAAGGTCTTGGCAGTCTCCACAGCAGCATGTTATGAGGTGGGAATGGGAGCAGCTGGATGTGCTGGAAGGGAAAGGTCACCTGGAAATCATGGCACCACTTTCTTTTAAAGAGGATTTGCTTCTGTGGGTATTGGCCATCCCTCGTGCTGTCTGCAGACCTGGCAGCTTCCAAACTGAGCAGTGCCTCCTGCACTGCCCCAGAAAATGCCCCCAGCCCCAGCTCTGTGCCTGTTCCACCTCTGCTGCTCAGCCCAGCAGGAGAAGCTGTGCAGTGCCCAGGGCTGCAGCTCCACTTTCCTGTGGAATCTGTAGTCCAAGCAGGGCCAGCCTGTCGGGATTGTTTTCCTTAAAAGAGCTGAGCAGTTGTTAGATGCTATGAAGTTGTTTATTGTACAGGCACATCAGTCTCAAAAGGCAGAGTCCCAAGTGTTCAAGTCCATGCTGAAAGCTTTTGGCATAGAGTCCCAAATAGAAGTGAAGTGCCCATTAGAAACAGAAGCAGCTCCTGGTGCAGGGCCCTGGGAGGGCTCAGCCTGGTACAGAGTCCTGGGCAGAGGCTGCAGCCTGGTACAGAGTCTCAGAGGCAGATGCTCCCTGGTCTTTTCTTCTTCTGTTCTTTTCTTCTTGTTCTTCCTCTTCTTCATGTGGTGATGGTGATGATGATGATGGTGAAGGAAAGGAGAGCGAGAGAGCTCTCACTCCAATACACAGATTCTTACTTACAAATTACCCAATGAGCTAAAAACATTAATCTGAAGCATTTCTTATTAACCTATTAGAATTCTAGTTTCTTAGTAGGAAAGTTTACATATAATCCACACATGTGGCCTATCTCTTCTATCTGAAAAATGTAAGCGCTATTCTTACTATATTTTTATTATGTCTAAAACTATGTTTTGGAGCTCTCACCAAAACTTGTTTTTGAGACTTGTTTTCTACACTGATGTCTAGGGCTATTACTTTTTAAGGCACTTAAAACATATTCTTACTTGCTTACTTATATAAAACTTACAACTCTATTTCATGTATGAGTGGCTTAATACACTTCAATCCATACAAAGATTTTAATCCAAACCCTGCATTTTGATCTCTCTCTGAAGAATTCAGAGAGGCCTCTGTTTTTCAGACTCCAACACCAGCCTTTGGCTTCCACACCTGGGAGAGCTCCTGAAGAATGTGTGGCTTGGATGTGCAGGTTCCAGTGTTTGATGTATAGCAAATGGAAAAACATTTCCATTAAAGTCATTCCAGCAGTACACTCAGCCTTCTAAAATACAGCCCTGAGGTACAGGCAGACACCAGGCACAGTGCTGGACTCTCCCTCCATCCCAGTCCTCTCACCCAACTGCACTGCACACTTATAGCTCCCACAAAAACTCCTTCTATCAAGATGAAAATAATCCCAAAAAGCAAAATACCCCTTCTCTGAGAGGTTAAGATGCCTCTTATGGGAGGAAAATTGGGTATCTGGCAATCATAGAATGCTTTAGGAAGCTGGGCTTGTATTTATTTCCCATCCATGTGAGGGAGAGAAAAGGGCTCTTCAAAAATAGTTTGTTGCTCAATATGGTCTTTTGCAGACCTTTAACTTTTTTTGTTCTTCATTGAAATTTATAAGGGATAGCTGAGAGTCACAAATGGAAAAGAGATTTGACTAGCAGCTACAACTTCAATTTGTATGAGAAACCTGGAAAACAGACTTATTTTATCTCAGCCTCACCTTCCAGTAACAAAATCATGACAGTTACACTCACTGCTCTCTTGTGTACCCATCCTCACACTGGAAATTACAACTGAATTACAAAAACAGATTGTCTGATACTCGTGAAAATAAAATTCATAGTCCATTCCACTCCAGCTAATTAATTTTCTTCAAACCACATCCCAGAGTGATCAAATGAGACATGAGCTCTTTCATGAGAAGAAAATCCCTCTGGAGTTTCAGAACATCAAATGTAACAAACACCAGTGTTTCAACATTTGCATCGCCGTGTTTGAACCCCCATGTTTGCATTTGTAAGCATTTGCATGTGAGCATTATATTTTATTAATAGTGATTAATATTCATATTCCAAGGTGGTAGTCTGTGTGAGTTCTGAATCGAGGCAAAACAGGCTCATGCAATGAGACAAAAGCAGATTGCTCATGGTTGAGGTCATCAAGAGAAGAGGATACCTCTGACCACACTAAAACAAAGCAAAGCACCACATTCCTGCTCTCAGCACTTGCTGTTCACAACAGCACCACTGTGACGCTCTCCAGCACAGCCCTTCTTTTGTCTGCCTGGCCCTGGGAACCCTTCTGCACATTTTCATATAGTTCATATTAAATATGGGAACTTGAGCTTCCCTCATGAGAGTCAGCTCTAGAGCTATTTTCCGTAAATAATGGCCATCTGTTCAGAATGACCTCCCCAAACAACTCGCTTCGTTAACGGCAACTTTGCTGCAGTTAATTCACCAGTGGGGATTACTCCAGCCAACTTTCCACGGGCCTCTATTGTTATGAAAACCTATTATCAAGCAATTAAATGACAGCAAGAAGGCAATAAAGTACAACAGTTTTACTTGTAGCATTATCCTGGGTGCTGATGTTAATGAAAGGCTATCGCACCCCTGACTGCAATTCCAGAATTCTGCCATATAGGAGAAATCTCCCGTCAGCAGCTATTTTCAATCTTAATGGTCTGAGCAATTACAATCCTTGCCTAAGCCCTACCCCCAGTATTTTGCCCAAAGTTGAATTAGGAAGAGCTCTGAGGTGATCTCCGAGGGCTGCTGTTGAAGCCAGGTCTAAAGGACACAAGGCTCATCTTTCCCAAAGGTGTGGGAAGGTGTTTGTCTCCCTGTCACACAGGTGAACCTCACAGAGGAGCATTCACAATCCCTTCTCCCTGTGTAAATGAAACAATAAACCAGCCTTCTGAATTGTCTACTCTGAATTTGGCTCAGTAGAAAATAATGAAGTTGAATTGCCCTTAAAGTCCTTTCAGTGCCCCTCTGGCAGGCTGCCCTTCTGGCATGACACCTTTCCTTTTTTCATTTCTAGAGCTAAACAAAAACTTAAATAAACCTCTTTGAGAAATGAGATGCACATAATTGCCACAAAGACCACAAGGTATCTAGACCATTTCCCCTTTCTAAATTATGCTGGGTTTGAAATTTATATAATTAGCATTTTGTATTTCTGATATTAAACAGAGCAGCAGGTCTGAAACTAGTTATGAGTTTTTCTCCCCACCATGAAAGAAATGTACAAATCTGTGTTGACATGAGGTAGAACTTTCCCTGCTGCTGAGAGCATCCAAGTGCAGCCATGCTGCTTGGCATGGATTCAGCTAATATGCATTTCCAGTTCTCCTGCCCTGACAGAAGGCAGTGTATTTTCCAGCCTGTATGTGCAGTTAGGCTAAAGTGTTGTTTTTCACTGGGACTCATAACCTCTCCTCTTTGGAATTTATTTTCTTCCTAAGATGCCATAGGGAAATTTTATGCAACTTACTATATCACTTCTCCATCAATACTATACCCAGGTTTCTTCCAGGTAGCTGGCCAAAACAACTGGATGGGAAAGCTCCACAACACAAATTACTGCATGAAAGAGAATATGAAGGAATTCTTTGTTCAAAAGAAATTTTAGATTGTTTTATAATTCAGGTTTTATTATCCTGGCATTAATTATATAAGGCAGAAGTGTTTCACTCAACCCAATTAGAGGAACAACCTGCAAGTACAGTGTCCCAGGAAGGGCCCTTCAGAGGGAGGGTTTTCCAAACCAAACAAGAAACACAAGATTCAGCTATCTCACCTCTCAGTGAAGATGTAATTGATTTTGTTTCTGGGGAGAAACCACAGCAGCTGCCAAGCAGGATGGACAGTCTTGGTTGTCCCTCCAAAGCCACTCCCCTTTGCCATACAGGGACAGAATCTCTCTTCTTTCCTCTGGGTCCATAATCCAAGCCAGAAATGGGAAGAACTAAAGTGGTGCCTTAATCCTCCACACTATCCTTCACACAAAATATCTTCAACTAGAATTATACAACAGAAACATCACCTTTAAAAATTGAAATAAAGCACAAAGGAACCTCATAACATATAGGAATGTTCTCTGTGCACTGAGAAAAAGAAACAGGAAAATAATATATTAATCTAATAACACAGATAGGACTGTTTCTTGGAAGAACATTGATGATAAAGCAGCAGAGGAGAGTTTTGTTCTATAAAATGAGTTGTGCTCGCATGAGAGAGACCTGAACATCACTCATGCGGCTGAGAGAAAACCTGTATTTCCCAGCTCCCTCACAATGACAATTTCATCTCTCCCAACTCTCTATTGTCAAGCAAAAGAAATGTGGTGTAGACTTGTATAACAGCCAAACAACTGACATTTACTTTTGGTAGTCCCTCCAAAGTTGTGCACTTTCAAAACCAATATTTTTGACTAATAACCTTTCTATTCCTCATCATAGCATTTGTTTGGATCTCTTTCTGAATCCTGGCTTATTGAAAATACTTTGCTGGAGTGATTGTGTCCTTGACACCTACAGTGTAGCATGGTGAGTCTCCTCTTGACACCACTGATATTTCCCAGCACACAGGAGAGCAGTGGAACAGAGCTGGGTGCTTCCCAGAGCTCCCAAGAGAGAGATCTGCCCTTGAGTGTTATCCCAGTGAGCTTTGTCTGTGTGCATTGCAAGGCAGCTGTGACAAAGGTCCCCAAATCCAAACCATGCACTGAGGGACGTTTCTGAAGCTGCACAAAGGGGATTTTACCCCTTCGTGCATTGGCCAGTCAGAGCAAGCAACAACCTGGAGCAGATCTGGAGTTTATTTAACAGGGGATCAGATATTTTCCCTTCACCCCTTCAGTGCTGTCTTTGCTCATCAGGTGTCAACCTCACTTTGGAGTGGGAGTTGAAGCAGGAAGTTCTTTTGCTCCAGCTGTGCACAGTTGTCCCTCTCAGGGACAGGGCATCCTGTCCCTGGGCATCCCTGGCCTTCATCCCCCTACTCATATCCAGCATCCAGGATCTTCCCTCCAGGACCTCCCTTCTAGTCTCTCTTATTTCCAAGACCGTTTCTCACTTTGGGAACATTCCTTTTTCAAGCCCTGCTCTGCTTTCCAGAATGCCAAGGCCTCAGCTCTCCCTCTGCAGTCTGTGTACAAAAGCCCAGCAAGTGCCTCCCAACCAGTAGATCCAGGTCTCCCTGGAGGGATTTGGGATCTGCTCCATGTCTAATCCAGGCATTATAAGACTTTACAGCTTCTGCCAGAGGTCAGAAAATCAGCTTTGGACATTCATGCAGAGACCACCTGTGAGTGTGCACAATTTCTCCCACTTACAACACTTCGATATGAATTTATTAAAATATATGATGAATAGTCAGCACAAATTCCTGATTAGACCCTAATCAAAGAGTTCCAGGCAGAGCACAGGCACAGGTACTTCTGATTAAACCTGCAGGCAAAGCAGCCTCTGCAGGACTCCTGCAGCACACTGAGGGCTCTACTCACACGTGGAGCCTGGCCCGTGCTGGCCAAGCCATTTGTGCTCTGGCACTGGCACCCCTGGGACGTGCTGCAGTGGGGGTCACATGCCACATCTGGATTCTGGTTTTGACATCAAACTTCCATTGGAAAAGACAGCCCCAGCCAAGGGGGTGGCAGGGGAGAGCAGCCCAGACAAACACACAAATGAGATGATTAAAAACGTGGAGGTGGATGCTGAGAATTTACAAATCAGAGGACTGGCTTTGCTCGCACTTGCATCAGCATAAAACCTGACTGGCCCAAGGGAACTCGGTATAGCTGAACTTACATAAATAATGAGCTGTAAAATCAAACCTTGAATAGCAAATAATGCACTTCATGATAGTGTTCATTTAATAATATTGCTGTACTACCTGCCTTGTGCATTAGCCTGCCTGAGAGTCAGGAGTGACATGAGTATACAGCTGATAACCACCTAACCAGTGGTTATATTAAAATACATCAAATTAGGCCTTGAAGTGAAGGGAGAAAAGCTTGCAAATAAGAAATAAATTAAACTTTTTTTAGAAAATACTAATGAGTTTTTTTAAATAGCTTTTGAGACATGTACTCAGTTGTGTCACCTCTAAAGGCAGGGGACAGGCAGGAGTGGTTTTCCTCTCCCCCTAGCAAGTGCCAGTGAGCCAAGCTGATTGCTGCACACATCATTTGACATCCTGCAAACACAACGAGCACTCCACTGGCAGCAAAGGCAGACAGAAACGTTCTCAACACTTGTCACATTCCATGATTGGTTCTCACTGAGCTGTTTGGCATGGAAATGTGGGGAGGGATGAAGCTCTGAGAGAGGAACAGAACACGGGGACAGAACGTCATCTCTTTATTAGTGATTCTGGGCTGGGAACCCTGAGACAGGGAAATGCATGTCTGTGACACTGCTGGTATTGCCTGTTATGCAAATAAAGAGGAAGATCATCATTAAATCCCAGTTAAGTATGCCTTCATGGCTTTGCTAAAACCCATTTCTTTTCCAGGAAGCACACAAACACATACAGCTTCAAAGCGGATGCAGCCCCAGCACAGACCCCAAGCTCGGCACACCCCAGAGCTCTCTGCCAGACCGGGATAAACACAGAGAGCCCCTGCACCTTCAGCCTCCAGAAAATGCTCATCACAAACAGGATAAGCACATAGGCAGGCAGCGAGCTGGACCAGAAACTTCTATCCAAAAATGATTGTGAAACACTTAAAATCTAAAGCAGCAAAAATGCAAACAAAAAGAAGATTGAATTGCCCTAGGAAGCTCAAAAGAAGGCCATGCTTGATTGGATTCAGATTTGATTGAGATTCGCTCTCATTCATTAAAAAGTTTGAAGATGTTCCGACAGCCAAAAATTAACTCTCAAGTTGCAGAGCAGGATACAGAGGAGCCATTTCTCATGGGCTAGATTTCCTACACAGCTTTTCTTACAAACCCATCACCTGAACTCCTACAGCTACATAGGCACTCACAACCCACACATTAGCAAACCATGTTTGTTTTAGAAAATAATGACACTCATTCAGGCAGCTGCCAAAGCCCCCAACAGCCTGGGTGTATGCACACACATCTCCAGTTCTGCAGCCACCCCTAACACTGACATTCATCCCACTGTTGAACTAACATCCATACAAGTGTTTATTTAAATGATAATCAGACTAGTGTAAAATCAGTATAAAATCATACTGTTTATGACTGTATGAATTCAGCATTTAGGCTTAAATTAAGTCCTGCACTCTATGGCCTGTAACTCATGTGAAGTAGACAAGAATTATTATCTCCCTGCCTTCATAAATGGGAAACTGAGGCAAGGGAAGGTTAAGTGACTCGTTCAAGAACACCTGAAAGGTTAGAAGTGATACTGTTCTGAGTGATGAGCAGGAGATTGGCTGAATAACCCCTTGGTTAAAGCCTGAAGTATGTTTACAGAAATTGATTAAAAAGGCTTTTAAAATGCCTCGTTAGAATTTTTCAGTATTTTGTGATTCTTTTCTCTTGCCCTCCACCAGCAGCAAAGTTCACACACATGAAAGCAACATTTAGCATTAAAACCTTTACAAGTTATTCTGGTCCCAGTGATGTTGACCTAAATTTAGAACAAATTCAAGGATAAGCTTTATCCCGTAACCTCCACGTGTCCCATCAGCCCCTTGTGCCCAGGCTCACAGCATCACCTCTCAGGGAAGAGGCCCTAGAGAACATCAGCACCTTGCCCAGCCCAGGGAAAGCCCTACCCCCACTCTTCCCACCCTTCAACACAAGCAAGGCAGCAGTGTAAATCTGCCTTCAAAGTTCAAATTCCCCATGTTTGTGCCTGATGTTTCCCTAGTACATAATTTCATTTATTTAAGGTATCCATCCCAATCAAGGCAGGACAGACCATCCAGAGCAGTCAGGCTCATCCATACACAGCAGAAAAAACTGTAATTAAACTTGAAGCCAAGAAAACTCCAGGCGTTTTCCATTGTCCAGTATGCACAAAAGGGAGTGACTCAAAGAAGAGCTTGCAGCTTCTTTTTGAGCATGAACAAGAGGCGCTTCTGAGCTGGAGGATGCAGGGTCACAGGGAGCTGCATCACACCTATAAATAATTCTGATTTTAAGGCTACAGTTAAATGAAAACAGAAAATACAACTGACAGCACCTATGCTTCTTGTCTTTCTCTATATTCTCTTACAGTTGACCTTGAGAATATTTAATATTAGCCTAAGGGTGGAAAGAAATGTTCTTCCTCACTGCAATCATTTAATAATAGCTTGTCCTCCTTCTGCTGGATATGCAAGCAGACACAGCTTTTGTCATGCCTTCAGCAGGTGCTTTGTTCCCACTGAGCCGGTGCCTGAAGCCCAGGGACTGCCCGTGCCGGGGATGCGGGGCAGTGTCGCAGCTCGGGCTGGACAGGGGACAATTCTGTGTCGCCCGGCACAGCTCTGCAGAGGCCACTCCTGCTGGGGGCTCCTGCCCCTCAACCAGAGGGGAAAACTAGTCCAAAACACCATTAAAATCAAGCCACAATGTGAATTTTGATTAAACAGGCGTTTCAAGATAAAACGTCAGCCAGCAGTTTGGCTATGGGATGGAATCAGATTGTGAAGCTGTGTTTTGTTCCGTGTGTGAGCGCTCCGGTCTGACGGAGCCACGGCTGTCCCTGCCGAGCCCTGGAGCCGCAGTGCCCTCTCCCGAGCCCGGCAGGCAGCGGGACCGGGCTGCTTTTCCAGAGCCATCCTGCCTTTCCAGGGTACATCCCTGCCTTCCCAGAGCACATCCCCGCCTTCCCAGAGCACATTCCTGCTTTTCCAGAGCCATCCCTGCCTTTCCAGAGCACATCCCTACCTTTCCAGAGCACATCCCTGCTTTTCCAGAGCCATCCCTGCTTTTCCAGAGCACATCCCCGCCTTTCCAGAGCACATCCCTGCTTTTCCAGAGCACATCCCTGCCTTTCCAGAGCCGTCCCCGCCTTTCCAGAGCACATCCCTGTCTTTCCAGAGCCATCCCTGCTTTTCCAGAGCACATCCCCGCCTTTCCAGAGCACATCCCTGCCTTTCCAGAGCACATCCCTGCCTTTCCAGAGCCATCCCTGGTGGGCAGAGCCGCTCCCGAGCAGCTCGGCTGGCCCCGAGCGATGGGACACGAGGAGCAAGGCTGTCTCACGGTCCTTTCTGGAAAACACCTATAAAACAAGGTGGAATGGGCAGGAAAGTGCTGCCCCCGGGATGCTGCACTGCCGCAGGCGGGAGGGGCATCCCGGGAGAATCACAGCGCTGCCGTCCCCAGGCACAGCCCAGCCCCAGCACGGGAATTCTGCAGCCGAGCTGCCGCAGGGGCAGCTTTAGGAAATGCTCTCACGGCGACACAGCTGCTTCAGAAGCGCAGGCGGGGAAAGGGGGATGCGATCCGGCTGTGATCGCCGTGATCCCAGAGCGCATCCCAGAGACAGGAACCTGCATCCAAACTACCCACAGGATATCTCCCTTAAAAGCCATTCCAGCCATCTAGGAGGATAAATATAGGCTTCATTTTCAATAAAGCCAGTTAAAAACTACTTATCTTCATTTTTTCTATCATAAAATAGTCTCTTGAAATTATTTTTTCCTACTTTTCTCTATTCATGCATTCTCTCTTCCAGCCCTCTCATTTGGGTGCCTGATTTCAGCTCCAGCCCTGCTTTTACAAGCTCATTCCTGTGGAATAGTGACAAATTCTTTCCCATCTTTCTTCCAGGACTTCATGAGGACACAGGTGCACCATGCAGTTCAGTTTCAGAGGACAGTGAGTTTAAAGGACATTTAAAAACCCAGTTTCATTTCTTCATCTTCATGCTTAGCACTGCATTTTCCCTCTGCTGATGCACCATAATTGAGTGATGAACACTGTAACTTTATTTAGACAGAACTCGTGAGTCATGAAGAACACAATGACAATAAACCAACTTTTGGGCAAGTCTTTGCTGCATCTTTCACACTAAGGAGTTCAAGAGCTCTCAAATCCCACAACCATTAAGGCTGGAAAAGACCTCCAAGACCACCAGTGACTGATTCCCACCTTGCCACCCAGCCCAGAGCACTGAGTGCCATGTCCAGGTGTTCCTTGGACACCTCTAGGGATGGGGACTCCAAACCTTCCTGGGCAGCCCCTACCAATGTGGAATTAAAGGATTTCTGCACGTTTATGTCTCATGTTAGCAAACCACAAACTCCTTGCTTAATTTAATACTTGCTGCTACCAAAGTAACATCCAAATATTTCAGCCTTGGTGCTCACAGCAGCCACCCTTCTCCATGATGCTTTCCTCTCATGCATTTACAAACATCATTTCTTCCCTTACCTGTTAAACTGAGCTTAACTAAGCAGCCCTGTAAAGTTTAGCAAAGCAAGAACTTCAACTACCACAGCACCTTTTCATGCCAAAACATCTGTGTTTGTGCACCAGCAACAATGATTAATTTCAACAAGGCTCTGGGAATTGTGTTTGTTAATTAACTGCTGCTGTAGAGCTTGCAGGCAGAGTACAAAACATAACATTCCTACAGGGTGTACACAAATACTTATTATTTTCCTTATGCAAAAAATCCCAATGGAAGACTTATTGTTTGTGTTTGTTTCAGTTAGCAGATGAAACAGTTACACTTCGTGCTGGGTGTTTTACAGGAGGGTCTCCACCAGCAGAATGCTGGAGAAGATGAACAGAAGAGGATGTTGGATTGCTGTATATTCTCTAAGTTAGGTCACCTCTGGAGAAAGGTAATGCCTGCTCTAAAGTCAAGTGTGATAAATTCCTGAGGAGGATTATTTGATACAGCTTTCTGTGATAGCAGACATTGAACTCACCGACCCAGAAAGGCCCTTTCTTCTCTTCTAGTGCTAAAATGCTTCTTCCCAGGCATTGCTTATCAGCAGCAGCTGAGTCTGGAGTGACCTCTTGGGCAGGTGATGCTGACAGGAGCCAGCAGCATCCTTTGGGGGCCCACCTGAGTCAGCTGCTGCTGACAGAGCTGTCTTTGCTCTGCAGAGCAGAGTCCCCAGGGACACCCAGCTGGTGGGAGACTGGCACAGCTCAATGGAACCACGATCTATGGCCTGCAGTCTTCTGGCTGAGCTCTGCACACCAAACAAACCCTGTGGAATATTGCCCAGGCAGGAGCTGATCCATAACCATAACCTCTCCCCGTGCTCACTGCAGAGCCCTGTTTGCTATCCTGGGCCCTGGGATGCTGCTGTAATTGACTCCATCCATTACCTTAAAGTGTTCTCCTGTTTATCCTGCCTTTATCACATCGAGCCATTGTAAAAATCTCTTCTGGTTTACATCTTCCCTGTGCTTTCAGCAATGCTATTACTCCTATAATAAGCTTAATGAGGACACTGAGTGGAAGAGTCTTCACATAAATCATCACAAGAGAAAATGCTCCCGAGATGCAAACAGCAATGTCACACTGCCCTCTGTTGAAATTTGAGGCACTAAAGTAATTTTGAAACTTCTTATTTCTACGGACTAAAGGTTAATTATTTAATATTTTTAACTGCAGCAGCTCTTTACAACCATTAGAGAAGATGATTATTTTTTTCCACTGATTACAACATACATCTTGAACTAAGTTTAATGAGCTGTCAGAGAGAGAAATCCTTGCATCCCTACAGTCAGGGGAGCAGCAGGAGGGCCTGCAAATTCTGAACCTGAACAATCCTTTCAAAGCTCAAGGCTTGCCCCAACACTAATCATAATTGTCTGAGCCTCCTTAGCATCTAAGCCATCAAACCCACCCTGAAGCCAGGCTGGCTCTCACCACACCCCATCCACTGTCACAGCCACTTCCTGCCACAACCACTGACAGCCATGGCAAGCATCCCTCCTTCAGAAACATTCCTGCAGGGAATGCTTCTCCCTCAGTTAAAGGAGTGGCACAGGGAGGATGTGCTGAGTGGTTTACAGGAATCACTAACATTTGCCCTCTGTGCTGCAAGGACTCTCCTGATGCACAGCTCATCCTGTCTCTGCAGTGCACTAAAAGAATAAAATACAAATCATTCTGCTGTATTTATCAGGTTGTGCCATATGTCATGTTTTAAAAATCCCAGGAGACATCCCATGATTACACCACAAGGTTTTTGACAGGCACGGACCCATACTTTAATCAGCCCCCCTTGCTTTGTACACAATGCTTTGTACACAAATGGGGCAGGACTGATGATCACTGAAGTGTCACACCCTATGTGCAGCAAGTCTGTCCTTAGGCACAAAAGGAAAATTAGACTCTGGGAGAAACAAGTCTGTATGCTCACCCTGTCCAGCTTGAAGTCACCCTCAGTGGGGTGGAATTTGCGGAAAACACCTTTTGGAATGAGTGGCAGGAGGCAGGGGAAGGTGCTGGCAGGAGGCAGGGGAAGGTGCTGGAAGGAGCAGCTCGTGACATGCTCAGAGCTGGGGCAGGGCTGGCAGAGCAGAGCTGCCCAGCACAGCCTGTCCTGCACTGCCTGTTTGTCCTCCTGGGTCCAGGAGCAGCCTCAGCTACAGCAGAGAAAAAAGGAGAGCAGCTCTGCAGTGGCATCTGGGTCAGGAGAAACACAAGGGACTGGTGTAATTCAGTCATGTGCTTTGGCTGTCCAACAGCAGCACAGGGCCCTCCTGAGACCCCCACCCAGAGACAGCGTGGAGCCTGAGGTGAAGCACATCTATCCTGACTGTCTGAAGGCACATTTTTTTCATGTGGGTGACATTCACAAAGGCAAAGGCAAACAAGGCTCTTCAAAATGTATTTCTAGTAGAGATAATGTTTTCTACCACAATGACAGCTACAATACCAAATCCAACTTATCAGCATTCTTCTCTGATCTAAAAAATAATTCATCAGCTCTATCACTGTATCTAATAAGAATATGCTGTAAAGCCTCAGCTTTGAAAATGAGAGTCAAAAGCATTTGTAAAAACCCCATTAAGTTTCTTTCCTTATCTATCATTTGCTGCAGACATCAGACTTTCTTCATTTAAATTACAAAAGTAAAGAATGGGGGCTTTTGGTGACTCTAAAGATTTCTGGATTTTCGTGGTAAAAAATTGTATCCTCTGCAGCATGGCTCAAGAAGCAAACTATTGACCTAAGCAAACTATTCAATGTGTAAAATCAAAAAATCAGTTCTTTTAATTTCACCACTGCTAAAGCAGGAACACACTGGCTGGCTGTGCTTACAAAACTCTCCCAGGCTGTGAGAGAGTGAATGACCATCATTTTGGCCTCCCTTGCCAAGCAGGGACAGGTATTTGAGGTCACCTGAGGATTACAGGATGATGGAGTCTGAGCGTCCTCTAAGCAGCATTAGCTTTGATTACACACATACTTCTCTCTGGAGCAAAGGTGCTCATAAAAGCACCCTGAGCTCCTCCCCTTCGATTAGGAATTACATCACAACAGTAATTTGCAGACTGATTACTGGTGTCACAAAAGAACAAACTTTATATCAGAACTGAGGTAGAAATCAAACTTTCCTGACATATACACATTTTTTTACTACCAGAATAAGGTATGACAGAGAACAAAAAAAAAAAGTATTCTGAAGGTTAAACATTTAGACACACCCTTAAATAAAACACACCTAAAGGCTGGAGGTAGCAGTATCAGTTGATAACAGATGGAGGTTAAAAGCAGCCCTCCCCAGTAGCTGCCAAATACAGATCTAAAGAAGAAAGGATGCACCAGTTTATGCTTGGAATCCAGTTCTAGCAAAATAAAACTGAGAAAAAAAATCTCACCCTGGGCTACCAAGAATTCTGTGTTAAAACTCACAGCCAAGCCCACATCAGTCTGCAGGAATAAAGGACATTTCCAATGCTCCAGCTGAACACTCTACCTGCTGCTAAGGCTGTGTGCACAACAGCTTTACAGCACTCTGTGTTGATTTTTTAACCTCGACCCTGAAATATTCAACTGGAGTTCAGTCTTTAATACTTGAGATCATTCAAACCAGAGTGAAATTTCAGAGAAAAGAGATAAATTATAGGAAACTCTGAGGGCAGGAGGAGGTAATAAAGTTGTTGCAATCAAACAATTCCATATAGTCCTGAACTGGTTATGCTGTGAAGAACAGAAGGATGCCCTATTTGCTAACAGTTGCAAACAATTCCCAATAGTTGGAATGCAAGCTAAGTGCAGGAAAAGCCTAAAGAAAAGTTCACACACTCACCTGTGCTTGTAACACCCAATCAGTGCTAAAATACAGGTTTGTGTCTGCAATAGGGGTCAATTCCCTTTGGTTTTTACACATGCATGACAAAGCCACACATAAAACCCAACAGTACCTTCAGTTTATCTGCTCTCTTCTCTTTTTGTTTCTACAGCTATAACTTTCTCAGTTTCTTTAAAATTTGGCTATCCATTAGTCCAATATAGAATCACAGAATCATGAAGTTGGAAGAGACCTTCAAGATCATCGAGTCCAACCCAGCCCTAACACCTCAACTAAACCATGGCACCAAGTGCCACATCCAGTCTTTTTTAAACACATCCATGGATGGTGACTCCACCGCCTTCCTGGGCAGACCATTCCAGCACTTTATCATTCTTTCAGGAAAATCTTTTTTATAAAATGTGGGTTTATTGCTCCCATGTCACATCTTCTAAGTGTGGGCTTATTGCTCCCACATTGCATCTTCTTGTGGGGATTTCTTTCTTTTTCTGAATGGAGCAGAAGGACAGGACTTCTAAATTGCTTTAGAAAGTGTGGTTTATTTTTCTTATCTTCTACACAGGCAAAAAGGGTAAGTTTGTCTTACATGGTCACAGCACGGCTCAGAAGTCACAAGACATATGATTACAAGGTGTTTTAGGGATTTATTGACCAATAGAACATTGCCATCAGAGATATTTATGTTTCTAATCCAATGCTAAGATATTTTGTCTTATTGACTCATTATTGACTCTGAACTTTCTTAGCCAATCATATCACAATAAATTTATATTGCTGCACTCTAAAACTTCTTGCTACCTTTGTAACTGCCTTTATTTTTTCTATATCTTAAACTCTAAAGCTAAATTTATCTCTACTTAATATGTCTCTGCTTTAAGCTGTAAATCTACATTCTCATTTCTAGCACCTAAGTTTGGAACCCTTCTCCAAGGTCTTTAATTCTAAGCTTTGGCTTACAGGCCCAATGTTCTGGCAATTCCTTGCATTTTGAATTCCAGCACTAAAATGTAACCTGTATTTCCTTTGGCACAACTTAAGACTGTGTGCTCTGGTTCTGTCAGTGCTGCCTGGAGAAAGAGATCAACCCCACCTGACCACAAAAACCTTTCAGGGAGTTGTAGAGAGTGATCAGGTCTCCCCTGAGTCTCCTTTTCTCCAGGCTGAACAACCCCAGCTCCCTCAGCCGTTCCACACAGGTTTGTGTTCCAGGTCCCTCACAGGTTTGTGTTCCCAACCCCTCACAGGTTTGTGTTCCAGACCCCTCACAGGTTTGTGTTCCCAGCCCCTCCCCAGCCTCGTTGCCTCCTCTGAACACACTCAAGTGTCTCAAGGTCCTTCCTAAACTGAGGGGCCAGAACTGGACACAGCACTCAAGGTGTGGCCTCACCAGTGCTGAGTACAGGGGCACAATGACCTCCCTGCTCCTGCTGGCCACACCATTCCTGATCCAGGCCAGGGGCCATTGGCCTTCTTGGCCACCAGGGCTCACTGCTGGCTCATGTCCAGTCTGCTGTTGACCAGTGTCCCCAGGTCCCTTTCTGCCTGGGCACTGTCCAGCCACACTGTCCCCAGCCTGTAACACTGCAGGGGGTTTTTGTGGCCAAAATGCAGGACTTGGCACTTGGACGTGTTAAACTTCATTCCACTGGACTCTGCCCATCCATCCAACTGATCCAGGTCTCTCTGCAGATCCCTCCTACCTTCCAACAGATGCACACACGCTCCCAGCTTAGTGTCATCTGCAAATTTACTAATTAAGGACTCAGTGCTCTCATCCATGCCATCAATGAAAATATTGAACAGAACTGGCCCCAGCACAGACCCTGAGGACACCACTGGTGACAGATCCCAGATGGATGCAGCACCGTTCAGCACCACTCTCAGGGCCCGGCCATCCAGCCAGTCCTTAACCCAGCAAGGAGTGCTCCTGTCCAAGCTGCACAAGTACAGAAAAGCAAAATATCTCAAACACCTTAATCTTCCTTTGCATAAACCAAATTTGATGTCCATGGTTGGCTTTTGCCATGAAAAGCTGGACCAGATGAGGTTGCTTCCAACACACTATTTTATGATTCTAAGATATTCAAAAAAGTCTTTCTCTTTCTCTCCCCAAAAGCTCTATGTAACAACTCTTCCATGGAGCTAACATTTCCCCTAGTTCCATCCTCTTTAAAGATGGAGAAGTTGAGGGGAAGTTCAGCTCTTCAAGCTGCTTTAACTTCCACAGTCCCACCAGCTCAACAGTGTGCAGAGCCTCAGGAGCTTTGGGGTACACAACAGCAGATGTTCACCTGGGTAAACTAACTTCTCATAGCATCTGACACTGCCTTTCATTCTGAGTTGTTTTATTTTGCCTTCATGTGCTAGCATCTGCAACCAGAATATTAAAAAAAAAAAAAAAGCCCAAACACAATGGGCAGTTTTCCCTTCAGGTTCAAATTACTTTGCCTCTTAATTAAAAATAAAGTGCAGAATTACACAAAAGCATCATTTTAAAAGGGCACTGTCCTAGTCAGCATTGGATAGAACCAAGGCCACAAATTTATTGTTCCACTTCTGTTTCTGGGAGGATCTTTCTTGTCTTTGTTCCTCAAGGCAGCAGGGTCAGCTCAGAGCCCAAAGCAGAGCATCCCCACCCAAGTGCTCGTGCGTGGCCAGGGCAGGCTCAGCCCCAGCTTAATCCCCAGAGATTTCTCTCAGGCACCCACAAAACTCAGCAGAACATTTTGCTGTCTGTGCTAGGGGTACCAAAGGTATCCTGTTCTGATTGTGTTTCCCAGGCAGTTTGTGTTGAATATTTAAGTGGATTTAATGTCAGCACAGTTTCAATTAAACCCAAAGAGCACAGCAGCCAGCCTGAGGAGGCACACATTAAATGCTGAGGTACTGAGCAAGATCTCGAGAGAAATAACTTGTGGAATTAATTTATAACTCTATTGTGTTTTCCTGAATAATATGGCCTGTTTCGTATAAGGCACCTATTTAAGTATTTTCCCTTTTCTCCAACCTCCAGAAAATAAAGTTTGAAAAGCATTCTTCTCCTTAAAAGCTCTCTTTGGTGTTTTATATTACACATGAGGCCTGAATTTCTCCCACAATTACTCAGATAATTGATCTACCAAACGTGTAAAACAGATAATTTCCCAGCTATGAAAATACCAGTATTCCACTTCAATACGTGCTGTTATTTCCTTGCCTAAAAAAAAAGCAGCTGAAACCATTATCTACCTGTTAAAGAGATTTCAACTTTCTAAAAAGCTTAGATAAGTAAAACTGCCATTCTCAAAGGTCTACTTTAAAGCAAGTAAGGTACACTTTATATTTAAAGGTGAAATTTCTTCTTCCACCCTAAGGGCTTTACATTCTCATTTTGATGTATTAATTAAAGCACATTTGTGGTGAATTTTTAATTATCTCCCTAATAAATGGTATCACAAGGAATAAAATGGTCTCTTCACAAGTCTCTCTAGACTCCCCTGTGTCTTGGAAACAGCACTCATTCGGCAGCAAACGAAGAATGCAAATTGCTGGGAGGCCTGTGAATGCTGATGGGCAGGGACCAGATGGCTGTCTTGCACTCCTTCTTCACCAAAGAGCTTTGCAAAATTCTGCAGCTCCACTTGGCCATACAAAAAGATACAAGTCTCCTCCATTTCCTTCTGAAACGCAGAGCGAAGGAGGGAGGGGTTTTTGGGAAGCTGATTCCAATGGCTTTTCCCTGGGTCGGTTTTTGCTTCAAACTCCCCAGCAGAGAGAGAAAGGACAAGGGGGTGGAGGGAGGACATTTGGGGCGTTCCCACTCTTCAGTGCTGTCACCTTTTGTTTGGAGTGCAAAGCAAACCATTCCCCATGGAAGGGCAGCCCAGGAGCCACAACAGCCCCACACAGTCACTGGGTTGTCACCTCTGGGGTGTCACTGGGGTGTCACTGGTGTGTCACCTCTGGGGTGTCACCTCTGCAAGCTCGTGGCTAACAGCAGAGCCATGATGACTGCCACGAAACCGCAGCCAAGCACATGCAGGTTCACCAAGGAGGTACAAAGAAATGGAAGAATGACTGTAGAAAACAGAAAAATTGCAATCTGCTGTTCAGCGTGAGCCAGGCACTCCATGGGGAAGGGACATGACTTACGCCTGTGAGGTGTCAGGCAGTGGCAGCACAGAGCAGGTGGGAAATGGGACATTTACTGTCCAAATGGCAGAGAGTGCTGCCTTTTTACCTCTACTTGTGTACACACAAGAACAAAATGCAGGGAAATATTCGATTCTTGTGTTGCTTTCCAGAAGGTTTTTCACAGAAGACACCCCAGGTCCTGCCAGACAAAGTGTACAGACACGTCTTTATCAAAGAGTGACACAGGTACAGCTAGCCTCAGCACAGGGAATTACATTCCCCCTTTCAGAAGCAGCTCATAAACACCTGGGGGTAGTGACTGCTGCCTGCTTTGCTTTTTATCCCCCACCTATCCCTCCTGCAGAATGCCAGTGGTCAAACCCAGCCAACGCTTCAAACCTGCTGTTGGAGCATTGAAGGAGCAGAGGTAAGTGTTACTAATTCCCTCAGAGCTGAAGCCATAAATCCTTTTTTTTTTTTTTTTTGGTAAACGCTGGAAGTCAATTGGTATCACGCAGTTAAAATCCTGTTTGCTGTTTCCAAAACAGACTCTAGCCCATAGCCTCAGTACCTCTGGCCTGTTGCCAGACTCTTTAAATACAGGGAAAAATATTGGAATTCATTACTGCTATACAGAATTCTTCATCGATTAACAGGAAACTTATGACTATTTCTTTAACCACAGCCTAGCTGTTCTAATCAATTTTCTCCACTTTTAGTTAAGAAAGCTATTTCAACTGTGCAGAGCAGCAATAAGGAATAGCACTTTTTTAAATACACATGCCAAACAAGACCTTAAAGCATTGTGCCACAGCATTACAAAGAAGAGCATCCATGGACTGCAGAGCAGGACAGAGCAGCATTAATTGACTACTGCACACTTAGTTATTTGTGAAATGGAGCTTCCTGTGTTTACTGTGCAATGTTTGAAGGTCTAATAAGCTGTGGATAATTGGGAAGAACCAAGATCTCCTGACTTGTGAGACACTGAGAGGTGTCTTGTACACACATTGAAGAAATTCATGAGCAGGCATGTAAACAATACTTTCAGCATATTTAATGATTTTCATCCCAGTGGCATTACCCTGTTCAGCTAAAAATTGTTACTAACTATGCTTCAGCAATTCTAGGTTTTCCAACCTGCTGTCTCTTAGATTCAAAGACTTCAAGAGTTCCATAAGATTTCTGCACTCACCAGTTTAGAAGCTACTAGTCACTCAAGCTGCTAAGCAGAAGAAAGTCAATAGGAATTGTATACATTATGTATTGTCATTACATCCTGGCAAGATTCCCTTGCAGAACAGATTGGGCTACATCTCCAACATGCTGATTTCCTAATAAAGCATATTAATTTGTCTATGACAGCTATTGTCTTGAACCACCACAAATTAAGGATTTTATTTTTAACATTTTCATTTATATGCTCATCTGTTGAAGTACAAGCATTATTTTCATGCAAGTTATGATGTGGGTGAATCAGATTCACTTGCTTGTAAAGTCTTAGTAGCTTGTAATTAAATTGCTTATTTTATATGCAAGGCAGGGCAGAAATTTACGGTGTGTGCACTGTCCTGGCGTGTGGGCAACTTCCCTTGCAGACCTGAACAGCACAGCCACTGCAAACCTCTATTTTTACACTTCATTTTCAAAGTCATGGCTGATTAGCATTGGACTCCAAAAGAGGAGCAGACCCAGGCTCAGGGGATGACTAACACAGGTCTGATGAGGCCATCCAGCTATGAGCACACTGACTCACACACACACGAGGAGCCCAGCACTACTGGGTTTGGGTTCTGGCACTGCTGGGTTTGTGCTCTGCCACTGCTGGGTTTGGGAGCTGGCACTGCTGGGTTTGGGCTCTGCCACTGCTGGGTTTGTGCTCTGCCACTGCTGGGTTTGGGAGCTGGCACTGCTGGGTTTGGGCTCTGGCACTGCTAGGTTTGGGAGCTGGTACTGCTGGATTTGGGCTCTGCCACTGCTGGGTTTGGGCTCTGGCACTGCTGGGTTTGGGAGCTGGCACTGCTGGATTTGGGCTCTGGCACAGCTGGGTTTGGGCTCTGCACTGCTGGGTTTGGGCTCTGCCACTGCTAGGTTTGGGAGCTGGTACTGCTGGATTTGGGCTCTGCCACTGCTGGGTTTGGGAGCTGGCACTGCTGGGTTTGGGAGCTGGCACTGCAGGGTTTGGGCTCTGGCACTGCTGGATTTGGGCTCTGGCACTGCTGGGTTTGGGAGCTGGCACTGCTGGATTTGGGCTCTGGCACTGCTGGGTTTGGGAGCTGGCACTGCTGGGTTTGGGCTCTGCACTGCTGGGTTTGGGAGCTGGCACTGCTGGGTTTGTGCTCTGGCACTGCTGGGTTTGGGAGCTGGCACTGCTGGGTTTGGGAGCTGGCACTGCTGGGTTTGTGCTCTGGCTGGCCATGGTGAACCCACAGCTGCTCCCAGGGCTGGGCTGACACAGGCCCCAGTAACCACAGTGGGAACATGCAATAAAACATCCAGAGCATTTATCACAGCTCAAACTTCTGACCTCCCCCAGGCAGGAGAGGCAGAGCAGAGCCCTCCAGTTTGAGCAGCCAGAATTTCCATCAGCTTTAGTCCCCACACAGAGCAGGAGCACAGCCTCAAGTGATGGGCACATATCATCCGAGCTGCACTCTGTTCACAGCTCCTGCTGCCAGAAATTCAGTGTCAGAGCACAGCTCCTCATTTTCATACTCCTGTCTCATTTGTGTCCAGCTGGAGCAGGAGCATTTTTCTAGCAGGTACGGGTGGGAGGTCACAGGTGCACAGTGCTAACCACAGCAGTTCCTGCCAGTGGAAATCAGCTGTGGCCCTGGAGTGACACCAGAGCTCACCCTCCACAGGAACACTGAGCTTGGAACCAAAGCAGGAGTGACTTCATACAGATGGTTGTGCTGCCACCTGCAAAACAGAAGGTAGTGGTCAGGGTAGAGTTCAAGTGAAATAAAAATCTATGGCACTTCTCAGTAAAATAGCACAGACAGCTGGAGCCGAAGTCATGGAGCATCACTAAGGAAGTATTCTGGAGAAAGACCACTCCTTTCTAAATCATGCTTCAAACAGAAATATCTGGAAGCTTCTGAAGGCAGAGAAGCTACCAGATCACAGACCTTTTCCCTCTCATCTATAGACCCCTGTGAGGTATCAGGAACACCTCCAGCTTTCTCATAGAACAGTCTTTTCTCCAAAGAAACCCAACTCTGGATGAGCCCTTCTCTCCCTTGACAGCAAATCAGGGATATTAAGTACCTATGGCCAGCCTGTGGTCTCTGCTTCCTTCTGGTCCCTTCAGCTGATCTCAGAGCAGCCAAGACTTAGCTCACAAGCACTTGGTATTTCCACATGACATTCTGACATGATATTCCTGACATGAAACACATCAGAAATTACACTATTAATAATCTCTTGCACTCGTCACCCATTGAAGTGTCAACCTTTTGACAGCTGAATTGTCAAGGTTCTGTCAATAAGTGACGTTAATAAGTTTTTCCATAATCCTTAGTGGATCCACTGGTTGCTAGGCAAACTTTTTATTACAGCATTGCACGAGATGAAGAGGTGCAAAAGACATATTAAGAAATGGTAAAGTCATCCCCCTTTCCCAAAGCAGTTTAACAAAAAGCCATTTACAAAATCAAGGTGAAATAGCATGGAAATTACCGGGGACTTTGATGAGGGGGAAATGTTTTGAGTTATGCCCCATTTGGCTGAGTTTTACACAGCAAAATATTTATCAGAAACTTCGAAACAGTAATTTCTTCCTGAAAATTCAACAAAGCAAAACATGGATATCTGCCAGTTTCCATATGAATTCCTTCAGATCCCTAAATATCAGCACAGCTGCATCAGCACCTAAGAGAATACTTGGGAAGTAAGGCACTATTCATGGGAATCTATCCCCTGCTTCTGACTAATATTTACTCTGGGATATGTACTTAATTTATAAACATTCACTTTCAGACATGCCTTCCTTTTCTGGGTAGACTTAACTCATCTGAACAGCTGCACTATTTGAGTGGCGCCTTCATCCCAGAATTCCCATTTTTATAGGATGTGGAGTCACAACTTTATGCCCTTAAAGGGGCCTCTGTCAAGTGGCAGAACATAAAACAAAGACCTGTAATCAAGTGTTCACCCCAGTCCCCCTGAGCTCCAGCAGCCCCAGAGAACAGCCCCTCTCCCTGCACCACCTCTGGCTGCTGACAACCCCCTTTCTCCCTGAAATGTTTCCCTGAGGACAAACTCATCTCCTTTTCTTCAAAAAGGAGATTAAAGGATCAAGAACCTCTGGCCACCTCTCACCAGGAGGCTTGGCTACCACCCTGAAATATTCCCTTTCTTGCAAGTGTGTGAAGGTTATTAATCCATTCCCATTAAGCATGTGCCACCCAGGAGCCCCACCCCTGCCTGCCATGGCCAGGATGCCCCACTGCATGGATTTTCTGCCTGCTCCATGCTCTGAAAAGCTCTTGCTCTTCACTCCCAACCTATCTAAAATATTTAATGAGTACTTGAAACAGGCACCAACGTTTAGTTTGTCTCCTGAAAAACAAGGGGGAAAACATATGGGTAATATGCAGCCTGTTCTGCAAAACAATAACGAAGCATCTGGTAACTTCTCCAGGAAAAGAAATGGAAGCTGAGGGGGTATTTTGCAGAACTTGGAAGCATGCATGGGATGGTGTGCTGTTATCCAGCATGTGTCTAAACACACACAGTCTCCTAGCACAGCTTGAGGGGAGATATTTGGTGTGTTCATTGTAAATCTCTGGCAAGCACAGCACACGGCCACTCTGTTTCTGACAGCAGGCGCGGGAGCCAGCCCAGGCAGGAGGTGAGCCCAAAACTGCAGAGACAAGGCTTGTGACAGAGCCATGGGCTGTTCAGACCTTCACTGTGGCATACCCAGCACAGCAAAACCCTCACAGGCCAAGTGATTTTTGCCAGCTGGGGTGATACGTCTATCCTAAAATTCAGTTTTTCCCTTCATTTAAAGTTCAGCATCAAGTCTAATTCTATCCCCTGGTACGACAAATAAGCAAATTCAATTTGTGTGATTGAAATCTAAGGCATCAAAGCTATGCCTTCCAGATATCCCTTTTATTGTATTACTACATTCCCCATAACCATGTATAAAATGCCAAATTTAACAAGCAGTACATATAATGCACTACATAATGCTCACACCCACACGTTAGGCAGTGTGTGTTGAGCCACAGTATTAGCTGGTACAACAGACCCAGGCTTGCCTTAGCAGTGGAAGAAAAGAACACTAATTAGAGAACTGCAAGGGAATTGAAACCCAAGTGGTTATAAAAGATTATATAAAGGATCAATGCTGAGAGAGGGAAGGGCATGCAAGTAGAATACACTCAGCAAGGACATGATCAAAGGCAGGACAAATAGACTGCAAACACTCTGTAATGTGCAAACACCTCCAAGGTGTGCTGAGATCTGAGGAGCATCCTCCTCACAGCAGGAGGCTGCAAGCACATTTGGCATGGCCTAATTTGCCAACAGATCACAGCCAACTAAAATAAAGGCATTCCTCAAAGCCAGGCACGATCTGCTGGGCTGGCCTGACAGTGAAATGAGAGAGCTGCTCTCCATGCAGCAGGCACAGCCACCCCTGGCTCTGCTCCACCTCCAGCACTGCAGCTAACACATGGCTGGGGCATGCTGGGGTGTGCAGCAGCCAGTGGGGGGAAGAATTCAGCATCCCCATTTTGGGGTGTGCAGGAGCCATGGGAGGGACACTCAGCAGCCCCACATTGGGGTGTGCAGGAGCCATGGGGGGGACACTCAACATCCCCTTTTTGGGGTGTGCAGGAGCCCATGGGGGCACACCCAGCAGCCCCACATTCATCTAAGGGTAGGAAGGGCCAGCAGCAAGTCCCAGCTCAGGTCCCAGCTCAGGTGCCAGCTCAGGTCCCAGCTCATACTGGGGGCAAGGAGCAGTGCTGGGAAGGGCTCAGCCCACACTCAGCTCACACTCTTGCCCTGGGACAACCAGGCTGCCAGGCCAAGCCCCACATCCCACAGACCCCAGCAAGCACCTCAGAGGCCTGTGCTAACCCTCATCTCAGCTGAAGAAATATTTTCTTTTAGGTGCAGCTCATTTCCCAAAATAATCCTCAGAAACACCGAGCCTTGGATGCTCTTCCTCAAAGCCCAGATTCCCTTTTGTTCAGGAAATTCCACGGGGGAATGGCACAAGGGAACAGCCAAGCTGCAGAGCTCCTGGGGGTTCAGGTGACCTCCAGCCCCATGGTACCAGCCCAGCTGTCAGGTGCCACATCCTGTGCCTGGTGCCACATCAGCAGCTCTATCTGTCCCCTGCATGTCCCCACCAAGAGCAAAGCAGCCCACACTGGCTCAGGAGGGTCCCACACCCATTCCCCAGCAGGACATTCTGTCACTCTCTGTCCCCGAGCCTGTTTGATCTCTCTGCATCCATCACTGGAGACAGACTGGGCTCTGAATACTTGTGTCCTTTGACAATTAGAAGGAGGGGAAGGTGGTAGTTTTAAAAATTTCAGCCTTAACCCAAACCAGTCTTCTGTGCAGTGCCTAAGCATGCCGAATTTCAAGGAAGAATTAATTATTAATATCTTAATGTAACAAGAGCTCAGTTTTCATTCTCACAGCTGCCAGGGAGGCACAGATGCAGCAGCACCTTGTGTAATTGGAACCTTTATTTTACAAACAGCACACTAGCCTGTGTTTTATCTCCTCTGATCCCTGTGTAGTACAATCCAGGCTCACCAATCAAGGCTCCTTCCCCTTTGTTTGCCCTTCAGATGCTGCAGAGAGCCTCTTCTGTGCCCTGCACAGTGAGAGTGGTGTGACACAGCTGCATCACAGAGAGCTTTGTCCTGATTTTAAGGTATCCCCAAAGTGCCAACTGGCAGCACATTCCAGCCTGGCCAGGTGCTGTTCTCCAAAAGATACCATTATGCACCAACAATTAACAAATCTACCAACAGATTTCCTTTGTGCTCCTTGGTAGAGAATTTAAATACACTGCAGAAGGAAAGCAGTGCCTGGATGGCAAACAGAAACACATCTAGCTGCCAGAGCTGACAGCAAAACAGCTCTGCTGAGCCACAGAGGGATGGGAGCACACACAGATCATCATCCTGGGGAAAATCCTTCAGCCACAGCCAGGGCACAGGCCATCCATGGGGACACTTGGAATTGCAGAGCATCAGCTGCAGTGGAAATCTTGTCATATCTTAAACACTTACGGCACTTCAAAGGGACATATTTGGTGTGAGCATTTCAAGCTCAACACTCCTGCTGTTTCTGGGGTGGTCCCTGAAGGAAGAATGAGCTCTTTTTCCTGGGCTAAATACAATTTTTCACTAATATTTTACTTTAATATCAGGATACTTTTTGACTTTTTCAGTATACTTTTCTACTTGCGGATAAGTCAAGTGCTGGGGAGCAAGGAGACAAAGATGAAAACAGCTTTAGTTTTCATGATAACCTGCCTGATTTTGAGATCACTTTACTTATAAAGTTCATTCCCATTGAATATAAATATGGACCGGATGAAGAGCCAGGAAAATAGGGTAGATGATGTAAGATGATGACCATTAGGTCAGAGCTGGAAACTCTGTACCAGGCTTTGCAGGTGAGCTGAGTAACTGCAACAGGAAAACCAGGACTACATGAGCTGTGTTTTGGCTTGAGACGTTAGAGGAGCAAAGGCTGTGCTTGGATACAACCACCCAGAGAATGGGTTTGTTTGAAAGGGAAGGAAAAGCAAACAAGATTTGGGTAAGTGAGCAGCAGAGCATGTGTCCAAATATTATATTCTCTCCCACCTTAGCATCACACCCTGGGCACAAAAACATCTTCATTTTTTTTAGGAACAGGGGCAAAGGATGTATAAGCACAATTAAAAAACTAATTAAAGCAGTTATCAAATTATGAAGTTAATTTATCATGAGCAACCCTCTAGTAACCCTGCAATCCAAGATCAGGGCAGTTTTGGAGGTCTCTTTTTCTCAGGAGTCACAGCTGGATCTGGCCTAAGTGGGCATCTCTGCTGCCCTGCTCTGTGGCCACTTTCTTCACCAGCCAGCAGTGGCAGAACAAGCAGGATTTCTATTTTCTTTGCCAGGGAATCTCTAAAGGTGGGTGGATTCACCTGCACTGGGCTGGTTGCCCTTCACTTGGAGCACTCAGGGAAGTGTGAGACCCTCTCTGCAGTGCCAGCCAGGCTCACTCCCTGCCTCTCCCTGGCTCTGTGCCTGCCTCACCACCTTCCCTCTCTCCTCCTAAAGGACTTCCTGGAGGGAAGTCCAGCAGCAAAGACATAAGGAGGATTTGGATCAGGGTCTGCATTCCCTACCAAGTCCCAAGAGCTCAGAAGCTTTCAGCTGTATCCTATTCACATCTTTTCTTTGTCAGACATACCTTGATGAGAATAGGGTCTCATGGAAGGGGAGGAAGAAGGAAATTACATAAGCAAAACAAAAGTGTAATTAAATTCCTTCTGCAGATGAGCAGATCAGGTCTTGATTGCTACTTTTCTTCTTTCTGGCACATTCTAGGCAGTTCTTTAAGGAATTCTCTGCTAAATGAAGCTCAGAGGGCAGGTTAAGGGTTCCTTTCTCAAAGGAGTGGCAATGTCTGGTCTCTTGTTTCACTCCCACTGTCTCATGCCATTTGAACATGAGCATTGACGGGGGGATGCACAAAGTGTTTCTTTTCAGGGCTCTGAAATGAAAGCACCAATGCCATGGCTGAATTATGCAGGATGAAAGCACACTTCCACCCAGAGCTAGCCTCCCTGCGGTGTAGTCCTGAGCTGTCTCAGCAATGCTCTCAGCCTCACAAAATGCCAGCTGACTGATACTGCTAGTGTTCCTCAGGGCTCTCATCAATCACAACTTAAACCTTTCCCAGTGAGTCACTTAGGGAAACAAGGCCATTCCTCCTTCTCATCCTGCTCTGGAGGTTTTCAGAGGCTCAGTTATTCTGAGTTAGACAGGTGCTTTGTTTCTGCCCTCGCACAACTTCTAGGTACAAACTGCTTTTGATTTAGCACCCAGATTAAATCCATACCCTATCTCAATTTTTTAATTGGAAAAAGGCCTGAGGCAAATTTAAGGAAAATTGTCCCTGATTCCTTGTCTCAAAGTAGAGCTGTGACATATTTAAGAAGTAGACAGGGGATGTTGCGAGTGAGGTGTTTTCAACACTGCCTGGAGAAGAAAGACCATGAAGTCCTGATGAGAACACAAAGTGATGTCACACTGAGCTGTTTCTGTTCAGGGTTACTGGGAGAACAAACTGAAGATACTCCTTGCAGTGGGGACATTAGATCAGCTCTGGATATTTTATCTAAGGCAGAACATCACCCTGACATTCCTGGAGTGCTTAAACAGATCAAGACAAACTCCAGAGGCTAAATACAGTTAAGACAGGTTCGATCTTTTAAGAAATAGAATGCAAATTACTGAACTAGAACAGGCTTCCACATCCCATGTCCAACAAGAACAATACTTTTGCTCACTATCTGACAACTTATTTGCAGTATGTGCAACCTGACACAGTGCAAAGCTACTTTGAAAGGTGCTGAAATAGTCATTCAAATTCATAAACTGATTGCCTACATGGAAAGGTTACCATCCCTTTCAGATACTTCAGCTATGAAATTCTGGTCAGCAAATTATCCAAAAACACTTAAAGGCTCAAAATTAATAAGCATTACCTCAATTTCCTCTAAAAACAGAATTATGTCTCATTTTCTCTCAGCATTTCTACCAGCTAAAAGCTATGTTTTATTTTGAGGGACATAAAAAAGCAAAGTTTTAAAGAAATTGTGAACTTCCTTGAAAGCTGGAGAGAAAAGGAAAGAAGTGAATCTTTCAACTCCAAAATGCAAGGTCAACAGTAAATCCCCAGCATTTAAACAGCAAGGACTACATAATTTTGCAATCAAGATTACAGCATTGACAGCTTTATTTCTCAAGTTTTAACTTGATAATATTTAGCAGAGGTTTCAGAAAGTGTTTATTTAGGTGGAAGTTTATCTTACTTCTAAGGTACTTGATTATTTTGTTAGGTTTTCAGCTGGGTTTTTTTTAGCTAATAGGAGAAAGATAGTGATAGTTTAAAAAAATCAATCTTTAGTTATAAATACAGTAGAGGAAAACTTTCCCTGAATACCATTTAATTTCCATGACGGAGTAATTTCTGAAATCCAGATTCCAAAAACTATCAATTTAAAGCATTAAGTGGATTTGCATGCACTTAAATTCATCACTTCAAATGATAACAATGGTGCTGACACAAAACTAACACTCACTCACTCTCTGCAATCCCTCGTGACCATTTAACTGACCCCTACTGAGGGCTAGCGGTGGTTTCCCAGGCTGAGGAAACTATTTACTTCAGTGATCCTGAAGAGGGGGAACTCCAGCTCCAACTTCTGCCTTTCTTGCCCTACTTTAACACCTCACCAAAACTTCTGGGGGAGCAGTTCCTCATCTGAGGGGTGGAACACAGCCAGGGCCTCCGTGGGAACACAGGGCTGCTCACTTCTACGTAGCAACTCTGGGAAACTCAGCACCAGTGAGGGATTTCTCAATGAATCAGGCACAGAGTTATTGGGTTGTTTGGGGAGGCCTAGAGGATGGAATGGGATGGCTCCACCAGCACTGCAGCATCCTGAAGGACACACGCTCCAGGAGCTCTGTGCCCTGTGCTTTGGGAGGACACTGTCTCTGCAGCCACATGGATGGAGGGATGGATGGATGGATGGATGGATGGATGGATGGATGGATGGATGGATGATGGATGGATGGATGGATGGATGGATGGATGATGGATGGATGGATGGATGGATGGGTGGATGGATGATAGATGGATGGATGGATGGATGATGGATGGATGGATGGATGGATGGATGGATGGATGATGGATGATGGATGGATGGATGGATGATGGATGGATGGATGATGGATGGATGGATGATGGATGGATGGATGGATTGATGGATGGATGATGGATGGATGGATGGATGGATGGATGGATGGATGGATGGAGGATGATGGATGGATGGATGATGGATGGATGGATGGATTGATGGATGGATGATGGATGGATGGATGGATGGATGGATGGATGGATGGATGGATGGATGGATGATGGATGGATGGATGGATGGATGAATGGATGAAGGGATGGATGGGTGGATGGATGAGGGATGGATGGATGGATGGATGGATGGATGGATGGATGGATGGATGGATGAAGGGATGGCTGCACAGCCACAGACTTTATTTCCTGCGCAGTGACTGATGAGTGTATGGCCCGCCCATTCTCCCTCAGCATCTGGAGTTTAAGCTGGAAACTGCACCTGCAGCTGCTTAATCCCTGCACTCCAAGGCTCACCTGAATGTGGCACAGCCCAGGTCCTTGCGTGCTGTCCAGTGCAATTCCAGGGAACTGAGCAGGTGCCAGTGAGCAGACACTGCTGTCCTGGTGGGCTCAGCAGGGGCCTGTGCACCACATTTTTTTTGTGCCCACCCATCCCCTGGGACAGGGACACCTTTCCAAAGCAATAAAGTATTTCTATACTTCTTAAAAAGGTCTGAGTAATGACACGAGTTAAAATTGCTAAATGAGTTGAGGGTTATGGTTCTCTGCAGTGAACCAGAGAAATGTCAGTCTGTGGAAACATCAACACTTGTAATGGTTGGAAATTCAGATGGAGAAATTGTTGGGATGGAGTTGGCTCTGGAGAAAGCAGTTTTAAAACACCTTTATACCTCTTTCTCTAAAACTAAATTATACTTGACCTCAAATGCAAAAAAAAAATTGTATTTTGTTCAACAGTCAAACTAATAGCCACATATTGCTTTAAAAAAAAAAAAATTCAGAGTTACAATCAAATTGTGGTTCACAATACCTCCCATCAAATCCTGACAAGAGTTTTTATTGTCAGTAGCAACAATAAATGATTGCCCATCTTAGCTGTGGAGGACATGCAGCTTATATGATCCAAACAATTGCCAGTAACGTGCAAAAAAGTAAAGAAAAAGCATTATCCAGATTACTAGAGCAGCAACCTGCTGTAACAGGCTTATATAGTAGAACCTGTAGAAATACTCATTTATCTCTTTGCTTAATGCAATGCCTAGTACATGAAAATGATACTTTGTACCATCTTATTTACTACAGGCAAGAAGGTTAATGCAGGAGAACATATTAAAGGTCATTTCCATTCTTTGAAATAATTAAGTGTAGCACTTGCAGAATCCTTTAAGGCAGATTTGCAACAGAAATGCTTTTAAATAACTCCATGGGTAACTGCATTAAAATAAATCCTCAGACAGTGGACAAAGAACTTGGAATAAAACAGCAGCACCCATTTGAGAGAGTCCCAAGGTGTCTTGAGTTTCCAGATCAGCAGTGCCCACTGCACACCTTGCACACCTTTTTGTCCCATGGCTCTTGTAGGCCCAACAGGAGCATTTTTATGTGCTTGCAACTAGGTTAATTCAAGATTTCCATATTGGAATAAACCTTTAGTGGACTGGAAATACAACACAATTTTCACTGTCATTTAACCAGATCTCTCAATGGTTCCAAAAATACCAAGGCCATTAAAGACAAGTTCACTAAACAAGAGCAGGAATCAAGCTGAAAACCCCAGGGTCCTGTGGTGCTGGACTCAGAAACTCCTCTTGTCATCTTGCAGAAAAGGTTTGGTTCATTTGGAGCAGAAAGAACTGTCAGAACTCAGCAGCCAGCATGAGAGAAGCTGGGTCTGCAACCAGTGAGGAAGACCCCAGGCAGCCCCAGCACTGCTGGCATGGGTGGAACCCCATTTCCTGCCTCTCTTCAGGGGGGATATTTTTGTTAGATGGGGCACTTTTAAAAAATCGTTTTTAATACTATTTGTTCAGTGTTGCCTCCTCTTGAGGTAACACAGCTAAAATACCCAAAGCTGGTGATAATGAGAGAGATGCACAGAGAAAGGGGGGAAAGCAAAGAGGAGGCTCCTGTATTTTAATCAGCAGTTGTAGCACACATGGCAGGAATTGTTGAGCTTCCACATGCAGGAAGCACAGGAGAGGCAAGCATATCTTCCCTAAATTAGGTCATAAGAGGAGCAGTGGGATGTGTCAAAATTATGAGGTGGAGAGGCTCCAGCTGTGTAACATTTTGGTGGTCTCTCTTAGCGCTGACAGCTACAGGGACAGTGCCGTGCTTGAATTACAGCAGGTGGCATTCCCAAAGCAGTGACAAGTTCATAAACACCACAGATCTGCTCCCCAGCTCCACTGAAACACTTCAGCAGCCTCGAGCTGCCCACAGGGACAGCATGAGCCCCAGCAAAGCTCTGCTAGTGCTCACTGGGCATCAGCTCCCAGCAAAGAGTGAACTACAAACAGCCCACAGAGAGCAGGGAGGGATGAGCTTCTGCTTGGGAAATCTTTTAATTTTGTTAATTCATCACTTTTCAGACTCAGTAATCACTTGCTTCTGCATAAAAACCATGAAACCCAAATGGAAAAGCCAAAGTGAGGGGCAGTATCACCACGTTCTTGAAACATCCTCCAGCTGCTGGCACTGGCGAGGTCAGCAGATCAATGAGTGCTCATTGATCCTCACAGCTCCACTTCCACCTGGGCACAGCAGCAGGGTCTCTGCCCATGCCCACAGCCCCTCTGAGGGCAGGGTAGCCCTCCGAAAAGGGGGCAAGATGCCATTGAAAGGCTTCTCCTTCCAGCACAAGTCACTGTGGCACAAACATCAGGAATATTTTCCTGCTGAGCTCTGCTGTCAGCTGCAGGCCGTAATTTCTACCCTCGGACACATTACAAGCATAATGGAGAACACATAAATGAATGCACAATCATTACAGATATTTATATGCATCCTGCTGGTGAGAGATCATGCCTATAATTCATATGAGGTAAAACCACAAAATTATGAAGGTCTTCCTAGCACAGCCGTTCATAATCCAACGGGAATCCATTACATTTTTATTTCTCATGCTACAAGAGGCAATTTATGACTGTCTATATTTCACATTATGTTTTGGAGGTGATGATAGTGTAAAAGCAGCCTGACCTCAAAATGGAATAACTGATTGAGGCAAAGAACCATTGCACAAAACGGATATATGGTTTCTTAAAGAAATAAGCAAGTACAGCTTTTTAAATTTTTGTCATGGAATTCACTTCCGAAAAACATTTTCACCAAATTATTTCTTTCATTTAATTTAATTTACCTTCTAAGCACAGAGGACTGTATTCATTTTATTCCTTAATTTCAACCAAACATACAAATTCAAGCTCTTTCAGAAATATTAAAATACCTCATCATTCTCTGTTCTTTCAGTCTAGCCCTTCCCAAGCCCCTTTGTGGTCAATACTGAGCTGTTCTCAGCCCAAATGGAAATTTCAAGACTGTTACTATTTATCTACTTCCTTATTGTGTTGTGAGACATAAGCTCTAGGTGTATTTTCATGTATTTAGCAATGTACTGTGGTGACATTGCTAAGAGAGGCCAAGAATTAGTGTCAGAGTTGTCACACCTAACTACACACAATTTGATGGGTTTAAGTTGTACTTATTCTTTCTCAGAACTGAAATAACATGTGTGATAACAACTATCCTATATCCTCTGCAAAAGTGTTCCTTTACCAATGCTGTTGTTGTGGGGTTTCCTATTATTTCTGGGGATAAGTGTTCCATTACATCCATTTGATTTCCTAACAGCAATATAATTCTGTTCATGCCTTTGCAAACCTACCACATTTTCATTTTCAGATTCTCAAGTCCCCTGTGTTCAAGGTAGTATTGCCATATTCTGGTAACATTTTTTTAAAAGCAGTAAATTCTGTTCTCTCTTGAAGGGCTGCCTTTCTGAGGGCATGAGTATTTCAGAGGAGATCCATAAAAACTGACAGCTAGCTAAACTTTATACATCTTGACCTCACTTGGAGTCCTGTTTCACCTGCAGCAGAGCCATTTATATCGGCATCATGTGTTGCACAAGTCTGGCTGCAGTAAAATTACCCCAAATAAGCCAGACTAAATTTTAAAAGAAGATTAAATAATGGCTATAATATTTAATGTGTCATTTAACTGTCACATTAATAGTAAATCCATCAGTAAAGATGACAGAGCTGCAGTGATTTAGCAGTCACCAATCCAGACCATCAGAGCTTTATGTTAACACCAGCAAAGAGCATTTTGGAGCCGAGCTGTGTAATTTGTCAGACAGAAAATTACTTTTTGGACGTTCCTGAACAGTCACAACTACATGGGACTTGTAACAAGGCTGCTCAAATGTAGTCAGGGTATCAGAATATGGCTCTAGCAAGGCCAAAACATGGTGCCAAATTCCAGATTTTACCGGGATACTTTCTGACAGACTATTTTAATTTTAAAAATATCATTCTGATCACACAGCATTGCATACTGTAATGGTGCTTTCTTCTTTTCACATTGAACAAGCCTAATGCTGGGCAAAGGTACAAATTTATTTCCCACAGTGTGATGCCTGAATTGCAACAGAGCTTCTGGATGTTTCAGGGATGTCAGCCCCAAGCTCTCTTAGTTCCCCAAGGAAAACTCCAATTGCCCAAACAGCCTCCTTTCCATGGAAAGGCAACAGCTCAAGTTCCACATGCCCTGTTGTCCCTTAATTCATTGAAAAGGCCACCAGGGGAGGTTTAGCAGATGCCACAGGTTGATGTGCTTGAAGCCCCTTTTTCCTCAGACACTGGGTGTTGCTGTCCAGCCCCCCAGAACAAGGGAAAAGCTCCACGATCCATTTCAAACATCCCAGGCCATAACTGATCTCCAGATTAGAAACCCTCTAAAGATTACCCATGAACACACACGGGTTTACCATGATCTGCTTTAGGCTGTGTGCTCTGTGTAGGCTTTCAGGACTGAAGCTGCAGCCCTGGTTTCAATCTTTACTGCTGACCTCCCCCAATAAAAACTTTCATGGCCACTGTGCTCTGCTCAAAAATTCAGTAGCCTCTGGCCACAGATAACCATCTACCAAGCAACCTTAAATGTTATCCTCTCAAGGTTAAAAAAGTGTGGTTAGGATTACTTTGGCTTTCAGGTCACATTCTTGCATCCTTCCTGAACTCTTGCTTCCCAGGAGATTCTGCACAGTGATGGATTCAATGTGTTTTTCCTCCTGTTCTTTAAAGCTGATTCATTCATCACACTAGGTGGGGTACATTTTTTAAACACTGGAATGAGAGCTGGTCAGTACAAAACAGCATGTGTGAAAGGGAAAACTGTGCTGAAAGCAGGCCTGGGGTAGTACTGGGGAAGAGTTCAAAGAAATGCACAAAAACCTCTCTTATCAAACCCAAAACTTTGTATCAAGCAGCCCACTGCACCTCCCTCTCAAAGTATCTGGAATCTCAACTCATATTCCAGTTGTTATCCTGCATTAAGATTTACTCATATTACTCTGGAATATGGCCCAAAAATTTCAAAATTTTCTCTCATCTTTGCTGAGGGAAGACATCAGGAAAGAAAACTGCTCCACGACCAGCCAGGGTTGGTGCTGTTTGCATACTGAACACAACACCATAGACAGAAACTATTGCAAGTATTTTTCACATCACCTTTAATAGACAATTGCTTTTCTTCATATATATCCTCTGTATTTACACTCATCCTCTTGGCTCTCCCAAATTATTGCCAAAGAAGATCTTTTAGTAAACAAGACCAGCTCTCTTTGCAACCAGAGTTGTGCACGTATTTGTAAGATATGTCTCACCATTTAATTTTCATGTTACAACCAAAGCACATCAAATAACAAAGCTACTCCCAAGCTGAATTAAATGTAAAAACTGAGGAAATCTCATCTTAAAATCAGATGCCTTTGCATGGTACAGAAATACATTCTTACTGGAAATTCCCTGGTCGCCAAAGATTTGGCTCTTGCAAGTCCTGGGTTTGGGTTTGGGTCAAAGCCCAAGGCACAGGGGTTTAATCTTTAGGGGTAGTCACTACTGCACTGTGTGCACATAAACAAACTCACTGTTTAGAACTCAGGTTGTCAATACCCAACAAAATCACAGAATGCATTTTGAATTCAGACCTAAAAGCATTGTTGAACTACTGGCATAGAAAAAATTTAAGCCCTAGAGATGAAATCTTTCTGTGGCTGTTGATTTTCATGTATCACTAACCAACATAATCTACTTAATCTACCAGCACTGATTTTAATGGGGCAATGCTGATGATTTTTTTAAGCTGTCATTAAATACAGAAATGAAGACAGACAGATGTCACAGTCACAGAGGAGACACTAACCAGGCAGAAGGGGTGTGCCCACTGAAGTCCTATCTGCACACCATATGGTGATTACCATATCTTGAGGCAACAGCTCCTCAGGAGGGGGCTTCAGATATAGGCAAGGGGAGACACAGCCCTCATCTGTTGGAGGAAGCTGATATACACAGCAAAGGGCATCTTGGATCTCCTCCAAGATCTCCTATTTCTAAAGTGCATTAATATTAAAATGCTACACTAACAGAGAAAAACAATTTTCTCCCTTTCCTTGCATTCTGCTTTGTTTCCCCAGTAGCCAGTTTCTGAGGCATGGAAAAAACCCCAACAATCCCAAAAGAGAAAAGTCCACTATAAAGGTACAAGTTTGCCATTCTACCACAGTGTGCTTCCTAACACAATGTGCTTCCCGTCCCTAGCTTTGTTATAGAACGGAAATCCTTTCAACTGAAGCATAGATGGGTCAAAACATATCAGAACTACAGCATTCAGAGAGAAAAAAGTTCCCTTTCCCACCTATTATTCTATTCAAAGAGTGCTTGAGAGCATCAGTGGCTCCCAGGTTGTGTTTCACTGAATGTCTTCAGAGACCCGGCAAATTAGTTGGTCTTTTGAGTAAAAATCTCCTCTTGTGAAAAAGGAGGGGGACAAGACACAATAATTCATCCAATACGTGAGCACGTGCAACAAATGCCATGGGAAGTCCTAGCTGGGACACTGGACCAGTGTCACAGTGGGCTGGACAGTGACAGTGACAGAGAGGCCAGCAGGAGCAGAGCACCCCACTCCCAACTGCATTGGGGTGTTCCTCCCTTTGCTCTCCCGAGTTTCAGAGATCCTTTGGCACTGCACATCCCTGCAAGTAGAGGATGGAGAAAGCAGCACATGACACAAGCACACACACAATACCCCTGAGGGCTGAGGAGGCCAGCACTCAGCAGCATCCCCAGTGTGTTTTTCTTCCTTTGTCTGCTGCTGCTGAAGTTCTTTGTGTGTTTGCATCATTTATACAACAGAAAGCAGCTCACACTACATAATGTACACAGCAAAGTATTACCAATCCAATTAAAACCAGAAGTCAGTCTCTGCTTTCCAGAAAATTAAGGCAGCAGTGGATTTTAAGTGGTAATAAAAGCCTTTAAAATGACCATTCTTACAACTTTCAAAAGATACCCTTCCAAGTCACATCAACTCCAAGAGTAAAGCCAGAATTCAGAGTACCTGATTCATTCCAGCAATATTACTAAAGGAAATGGGACAAATAAAATTCTGTGTCACACATCAGGATCCAAAATGGAAAATCTAAGCCATCCTTGAAGAAATATGATACACAAAACCCAGGAAATCAGTAAGAAAATCAATAGGAAATAATATTTGAGCTATTCACAGACAGATTTGTTTCACAGAATCATAGGATTGTTTAGGTTGGAAAAGGCCTGAGACCATGAAGTCCCCCAGCACTGCCAAGGCCACCATGTCCCCAAGAGCCACATGCAAGAGCCAGTTCCTCCAGGGATGGGGACTCCAGCTCTGAGCAGCCTGTTCAGAATCCCAGGATCACTGAGGCTGGAAAATCCCTCCCAGCCCATGCAGTCCCAGCTGTGCCCCATCCCCACCCTGTCCCCAGCCCAGAGCTCTGGGTGCCACCTCCAGGTGACACCTCCAGGGATGGGGATCCAACCCTCCCTGGGCAGTTCCAATCCCTGAGCTCCCTTTCCATGGGGAAATTCCTGCTGTGCCCACCCTGAGCCTGCCCTGCCCAGCCTGAGGCCGTTCCCTCTCCTCCCGTCCCTGTTCCTGGAGCAGATCCCAAATCCCCCCGGCTGTCCCCTCCTGTCAGGGAGTTGTGCAGAGCCACAGGGGCCCCCTGAGCCTCCTCTTCTCCAGCCTAAAGCTCCAGTTCTTCAGTCCCAATGTTTCACAACCCTTTCAGCAGTATTCAGTCACAGAATTTAACATAAAATCACTTTTAAAACTTAATTGAGCTACAGCAGGGTAAATTGATTAAAATGTTACCCTATTGCCTCCAATGCCTTGCAGGAGTGGAGAAATGAGTCTGACTCGCCTGAAGATTTCCTTCTCACAATCTTCAGCACAACAGGGCCCTGTTACATCCTGGACATCACAATGAACTTCCTCAGCAATGGTCCTAGCAGGCCCCATCATCATTTGTGGCACTGCATTTTTGCAGATGAGGTGAAGCTGCAAAGAGGTGGTTTAGCCCTGAAACACAAAGCACCAGGACCAGACCCTGCATTACCCTTCAGTCAGGAGGCTTTTGGCATGCACATCCCATCAGGAAATATTTCTGGCACTGAGTAGGCCATATCTATTGTGGCTGGGGAAAGTCAGGAAGGCAGGAAAGCTGGATTCCATCACTTGAGATTCCCTGGTCCCATGGCAGAGGCTGCTCCCTCCTGCTCTGCAGAGGTTTGAAGGAACAGTTATGCAGAACAGAGCAATCTGGAGGTGCCACAGGGGGAAACAGGGCAAGAGTAAAACCTGAGGAGCTGCAGCAGGAGCAGGAGGAGGATGTTGAGTGCAGGAAAAAGGAGGAAATGCAGTGTACTGGCTGAAAAATGAGGGGATGGGAAGAGAATCCCCAAACAGCAACAGGAAACACAAATTCTCAGCTTTGTGACAGGAATATCTGCAATCATCCAACCTTCACGACCTGTTAATCCCAGCAATTCCCTTCAAACCAGCATGTCACACCACTCCCAGCCCAGGAACCTCTGCAGGACCCCAGGCTCTTGGCTACACCTCATCAATAGAGCTACATGCAGCCACACTGCTCCTCCTGACAGACAAACTCCTACAGAGGGTCTCTGACCCTCCAGCCATAGCAGAATGAAGCAAAAAATTGCTCCAACACTGATTTTTTTGTTCCATTTATGATACAAACTCAATTTGTGCATCTATATTAACAGGGTACACAACAGACCAGGCTCGATTTTTCATGTGCTAGTTGTCTCTTGCTCTGGAAAGCCAAAAAAACCCTGGAATTTCTCATTTGCCTGACTTGTGATGCATTCAGCCCTTACTGTGTAGTCCAACTCTGTGGTTCTTCATTTTCCTCTACTTCCAGGCTGTCAAATCAAAATAATACTAATACTAATACTAATACTAGTACTAGTACTAGTACTAGTACTTGGTGGTGGTGGTGGTGGTGGTGGTGGTAGTAGTAATAGAAGTAGCAATACTAATAATACTAATATTAATATGACTAACAATAATAACATAATTGTCACATGTAACGCAAGACACCCACACTGGTCAATTGCCACTAAAAAAGTACAATTATATGTCCAATTATTAATATTAATAATAATAATAATAATAATAATAATAATAATAATAATAATAATAATAATAATAATAATTTCCACAACTGGTGTTTGCCACCTTGGGGAAAGCTGTTTATATTTCCATGTGTGTAATAATCACAGATTAAGTCTGCTCCAATAAAGTGTTTTATCATAAGAAACCTGACTTTGTTCCAAGCTTTCTTACAGTGTATTAAATACTTCAGCCTGCCCACAAATGCAGCCATTGAGTACCCATCCTGTTAGTCTCAATGTGAAAACAAATCTCCTTATTGGAATGACAGCAATAACTTTTTTTTTTCTTCTCCAGGTACAATAGGACAGAAAAATCTTTGCTGTGACAGGCAGAGAGTGCTTGTGAAACACACACACAGATGTGCTCCTCTATTTTAGCACCAGCAAAGCTGTCCCTTGCTGGGTGTCTTCCAGACAGTGAAATCCCAGGCAGCCAGGCTCGCTCCCACTCCACTGAAACTCTCTCTGGGCCCACATCTCTGGATTTTCTCCCCACACCCACTTGGAAGAGCCACCAAAGAGCATCCCCCAGCCAACAGCACATTCCAGGCTGTTGACTCACAGCATCCTCTGCCATTTTTAAATGTATTCGAGTTTAATGCTCACGTTGCAGACCTGTTCTGCTCTTGTTTGCTCTGTGCAGCCCTGGCTGTGATGACACCCCACAGGGATGAGTGGGAATGCCTCCTTTTCCATCCCAGCCTCCCCTAAGCCAGCCTCTTTGAAGATGTGAGGGAAGCACGTAGAGGGCATTTCTCATTGTGCTGCCGTGCACCTGCAGCTGCCAGCCAAGGTCACCAGAGGAAACAACAAAATCCTTCAAGAGAGCCCGTTCCTTTGTCATCTGAACACGGGCAGGAAGCACTGGAAGTGTCTTAAGAAAGTTTTTCTAATGAGCTATTAGCCCAGCCTTGCAGAAACCAAAGACAGATGATCACTGCCAGTCCCTTCCAGCTGAAATAGAATATTCTAGCCTACCATGCTTGGAGGGAAAACAGCATCAATACCTGGCTATTTCAGACCAAAATCCACATACTCATGCTTCAGAGCACAGGAACAGCCACAGAACCTGGGTTTGAGGGAAGGGCAGAGCCGAGGTCTGGGTCAGAGTTGCTCAGGATGATCCATCCCATCCTCCTGAATTCAGGTTCTATTGCTCTGGTTTAACTTCAGGAGCCCTTCAGAGAAGGCTCTGAGATATTCAGCAGTATAAATAATACTAATTACCAGCCCTTTTATTTCATAGGTACTCGAAGCCCATTTAAAAATATTGCACTCTGTGTGCAAATAATACATAAAAGGTGGGGGTTTTGAAAAGCAAGTGTCCTAAAATTATGCTTTTTCTTCAAAGCACATTATTAAAGTTAAATCAGCATAATTTTCTACTGCATTAAACCAGGGACAAGGCAAAATGGTTGCAAGTCTGCTTGAAGTAATTCACGAACATTTATCTTTTCTCTTGTTTATTGTAAATGTATCATTATAGAATAAGTTTAATTTTGCTACATACTTTTTCAGGAGCAGTCAGGAAGACAGATTCTAACAGAGCTGTTCATGCATAATCCTTGCAAACTAGCAAGATCAATCATTTTCCTTTTCTCTGAATTTCCAAAATTAATGTAAATCCTGAGGAGTCAAAGCAAGGATTTAACTGCATTAAATTTTCCATTGTACATTTAAATATACATATTCTCTCCTTTGAGACTCTGTTTGGATGTTAGGAACCAGCTCTTATTCTTTTTAATCTCTTAAAAGTGCACAGGGATGGACACAGCATAACCATTTGTACAGTCAAGATGAAATATCAGCAAAAGAAAACTGTCTAGGGCAGATATATTTCAGTATGAATCATTAATTCCTAAAGCTTGAATTTTTTCATTATTCATTACCCATTTTTCGTCCTGTATTACTCCCTCAGTTTGCAGAGCTGCTGTGAGATTTTCACAGCTCACAAGTATTGGTGAGCAATTCACAGGTAAACAGAAGATTAAAAATTATTTTTCCACTACATTGCAAAAATCAGTCACTAAAATCAGGCATTTTATAGACTAGACCCTCCAAGATCTGTGACTGGTTTCTCTGATATTTGCAGGGTACATCCTCGTGCCAAAATTCCAAATGACCATACCCAAACCCAAATACCCAGATTTCCATCCAATTTGCACTGCCACTGTGCTTGAAAGTGAGGAAGTTATTGATGCAATTATAAACATAGCATTAAGAATCAGACACTATTTTATCAGTTCTAGGGAAAGCCTGAAACTTTTATGTTCCACATTCCACTGCAAAGGCTAAATTCAAACCAGCACAAATCAGAGCAGCCTCACTGCAGAGGAGACATCAGAGCCTGCAGAGTTTAAATAAAGGCAAAGCCTGGCTGCTGTAGCCTGCACACAGATGGCTGGCTTTCAACTGGCTGGGGGGAGAAATCCAGCCTGACTGGTTTCCAGGCCATTAGGAGCTCTCCCACATCCTCTCCGTGGCTAAAGAGGCACAGTGCCCATCGCAGCACAGGGACAGTGGGGGATGGCAGTGGTGCTCTTAAACCATCTGCACTTCCCAGGGCTTGGCAGCACGGGCAGGACTGGCAGCCTGGGCCTGGGGTGTGATAAAGGGAGTGTAATAAATGAGTAAAAGTCACTGAACCAATTTAAAAGGCATTAGTGCCTTGGCTCTCACACTTCAGCCCCTCAGCAAGGATCCATCCAGAGCAGCTCTCTCCACTCGGCTTTTGGCAAACGCTCAGCTCCTCCAACAGCTTTGGAGCTGGTACATCACCTCCTTCCCTCACCCCACGGGCCTTGGAGCAACACAAAACCCATCTGCAAGCCCGTGTCCTTGGGAGAAGGGTGGCATGGGGTCTGTGTGATCCGTGCGGAGAACTGTGGAGTCTCACAAGGCTCAGTGTGGAGCTGAGCCCACGTCTGGCACTGTCCAGCCCAGCACGGCCCCACACGGATCACAGGGTGTCCCAGCCCTCAGCCAGGGATACACAGGGAATGCATGGCAGAGGGAGCTGGGCACAGCGAGGTGACACCAGCTGGGCTGGCACAGTGGCAAGCAGGGACATGGCTGTGGCATCAGAGACACTGAGGGTGTGAGTGTGAGTGTGAATGTCCCTGTGCCTGTGTGTGTGCTTGTGTGAGTGTTTACGTGTGTATGTCAAGGTTGGACATGAGCCAGCAGTGAGCCCTGGTGGCCAAGAAGGCCAATGGCCCCTGGCCTGGATCAGGAATGGTGTGGCCAGCAGGAGCAGGGCAGTGATTCTTCCCCTGTGCTCAGCACTGGTGAGGCTTCACCTTGAGTGCTGTGTCCAGTTCTGGGCCCCCCAGTTTAGGAAGGACCTTGGGATGCTCAAATGCATCCAGAGAAGGGCAACAAGGCTGGTGAGGGGTCTGGAACACAAGTCTTATGAGGAGCAGGTTGTTTGTCCTGGAAAAGAGGAGGCTCAGGGGAGACCTCATCCCTCTCTATAACTCTCTGACAGGAGAGTGCAGCCAGGTGGGGGTCAGGCTTTTTTCCCAGGGAACAGTGACAAGATAAGAGGGCACAGCCCTAAGCTGCACCAAGGGAGGTTTAGGCTGGACATTGGGAAATATTCTTGACAAAAACAGTGATTGGTCATTGGAATGGGCTGCCCAGGGAGGTGGGTGAGTCACTGTCCCTGGAAGTGTTTCAGGAAAGCCTGGATGTGGCACTGAGTGCAATGGTGGGCGTGACAAGGTGGTGTGGGGTCGCATGTTGGACTCAATAATCTCAAAGGTTGATTCTGTGACTCTGTGACTCTATGACTCTGTGCCTGTGACTGTGGGTGGTTCTGTGTGTTTTTGTGTTCCACAGCACAGCCAGAGAGCTCCAACCCTTCATGGCCACACCTGGGGAAGGAGAGTGGGCTGTGAGCAGGACATGCCAATGTCAGTGCCATGACTTCACTGGGAATGCACACAAGGAGATTGAATCACTGGGACTCACTCTGAGGACAGGAAAGGAAAATCTAGAGACTTCAAGGGGCATCAAGGAAAGCATTTGAGATATGGGTCATCTCACATCCTGTAAACACCGCTTCCCTTCAGGAGCTGATTTATTGGCACTCACTGGAACAAAGCCCCAGTGAACCACGTCCCTTCTCTGGCGGTTTACAAGAGGATACAGCACAGTGAGAGGGACACTGGGGTGAGCAACAGCCCTGAAAGCAGCCCCAACCAAGAGAGTGACCTGCCTGTTGTGGCATCCTGATCTTTTCACCCCAGTACTGCAAAATCTTCCTCTCAAGATAAAACTCCTTCTGCACTTGAATAGCCACATGAATCCCAGCACAGCAGAGCTATTTGTGTGCTGCAGCTTTTGGGATGACAGCTCTCCTCTGCCTGGAATGGTTATTTGGTATATAGGTTGCAGTTCAAGCAATAATCTGAATTTTTATGTCCCCTGAAGCTCTCGTAGAACAGTGAGAGGCATAAAAATTAGATTTCAGACTTTTTTGAAAGAAAAATCAGCATTAAAGTTAAAAATCTTCTGCTGCTTTCTAGTAGACATTTAACTGCAGGACAATCAAAGAGCCTGTACTGCTGAGTGCAGGGAGCTCTGCCCCTGGTCACCCCAGCAGGAGCTTGCAGGCTGAGCCATTAATGGTCAGAATGCAGTAGGAGAGCCAGGACTAGGATGGACAAACAGTTGTGTAAACAATGCAGGAAGAAGAGGGAAGAGGCCATCAGTCCCCTGGTTCTTTCTATGTGATCTCTCACAGCCAGGATATGAGCACAGGGTTTGGAGCAGCCCCAGCGGGGCTTCCAGAGGGAAACCTCATCAGCTGCTGCTGCCCCAGGAGCTCCACATCATCTCCTGCACACCCTGCTTCTGGGCTCATTTCAAATTAATTAATTTAAATTAATGCCACAGACATAAAGAATCCTTGCACTGCAGACTTTACCAAAAATTAAGATGGATGATCTCCACCTGATTTCAGATCTGGCATAGCAGAGAGAACCTCTTCTACAGCAAAACATGAGCCTTCCATTTCCACCACCAGTTGGAAGTGAGAGCTGGGCTGCTTCAACAACCAAACAGAGCTCATGCATGAAAGGTGACAATTTTCATCCCTTTTGTTTAGGAACAGACTGCCTTGTTTTGGGTTTCTGTTTTAAGGGGCATTCCAATTAAAACAGATATATTCGTCGGGTGAAAAAAAAATCACTGAAATGAAGATTGTTTACAAAAACATTTGTGAAAAACTTTTTATCAGCTTCACACCTCTACGCTAGACCTGCTCTTCCAACTGAAATCACATGTAAAAGTTAGTGTGCCAGTGTTAGCCTGCAGGCTTGCTGTTCCAAATCCCTGTGGATTGTGTCTTCAGTGAACACATCAAAGGGATTCCTGATTCCTTCCTTCAGCTCAGTGGTGACGCAGTTCCATTTTATGGCTTCTGCTCAGGGTGTTACAGAGTTTTAGCACAATATGGGCGCATTTTGTACCATCTATTCTTTCCTGGCATTTCTAGACAAGGCAACAAGATCATTTGGGATCATTCCCTGCTGAACATTTTAGGAAAAAAAACCTGTAGTCATTAGTCTGTATGAAGCCAGAGGTGTCATTGAGGAGCATAGGACTGGCACTTCCATGAGAGATGTGGTGCAGTGAAATGAGTGTGGTACAGCCAGAGCAGCGCTCTGGAAAACATCTCAGCAGATGTTATCACACCTCCCCAGAAAACCCCATTCCACTAGCCTTAACTAAAATTCCTCAGCAGGTTGTTTTTTTTTAAATACACCTTAAATTAAAAACAAATCAGAGCTACATTCCTTTGTTTAAAAACCTGACGAGAGGAAGCTGAGTCAGAGTCGCTCCAGGATGTGCACCTCAAGCTGTGACAGAAAGGAAACCAGTGAACAAGTGGAAATTACTAAGAGCACTGCACTGCCCTGATTAAAGGCCCAGAAATAACAACACAACGTGCTGCAGAGATGATGCCTTCCACATGGAGCAGGAATTGTTCTTTTTTAACCTTCCAGTAACAGTCCTTCCAGAGAGGCTACAGACACCCGTCAGATACAATTCACATTTCAGATGGGAGGGATTTTACACTGATTACCTAAGCTGCTGGAAATTAGCATTTGGGGTTTATTTTTATAACTGAGGGCAAGCCTGAGCTCTCCCCTACCACATTTCCTAACTGTTCAGAAAAATTCTGACACAGTTTCACTGCTGTGACTGAATTCCCAACCTTGGCAGCCCTTCACTTGCACAGTGCCTGTAACGTGCTGGGTTTAGCAGGACAGAGTAATAAGTCTAACTTTTATAAACTGTTACAAAAGCATTTTTGGGCTGTACTGGCAAGGGTAAAACCCTTCCCTAGTGAGACTCAGATAGTAGGATGAGAATTAAAAGATTATTAGTTGCAGCTGTGTCAATAGCTGTCTTTGGTTTTGATGACTGTGCTTATCAAGAACGGCTTATCTAACATGGCATTTCACCATAACTCAAATTACTTGTGAAGAAAAGGAAAACTTTCACTCAGTTAAAGTCATGGGGCTGCTTTATCCACTTTGCTAGGATTGGTGTTGGTTAGGAAAGCAATGAACTTGTTCCTACAGCTATGTTTTCCATGAATTCTTTAAGGAGAACTTCACAGAGCACGGATCAGACGAGTCAGTGAACAAGCACTACATTGCAAACCTGAAACCAGCTGTAAACACAAATCAGCCTGCTCTGCTGGGTACACAGCAGGCAGAGAAATTGGAGCACCTGATCACCAATCTCCTCAGCAAAAGATAAAATCTAATTCTGAAGAAAGTGCTTTAATCTCACATTTTTTCTGTGCACTTACACTAGCACCCTCATGGGTGTCTGTGCACAGTGAGCACAGCCAGATTTTACAGATTTAATGTGGTGAGTGAGGGCCGTGTTTCTGCCTATTATAACACATTATTCCTCACAGCAGCAGCAAGATGACAGTTATTACTTCAGATTCCCAGGAATGTCAAATTCAAGCTATGCATAAGCATCTGTAAAGCAAAGTTGAATTCTACCCCATCATTCAAGAGAGGGAAGAGTATTTTAAACTTTACTAGTCTGGCAAATTGCTCAGACTCCAGAATTTCAATAATATGGGCTAAACTCAAAGTTTCACAGAAGGAGATGCTGATCTGAACCAGACATATCTGACCCAGGTGCCACAGAGCCCCAAAGCAGCAGCTAATGAACATCTGTGGGGAAAGCACAGGAAAGAAGCAAATGATCCAGTACAGGCAGCTGGATATAACATGGAAGAAAACTCATACAGCAGAACTGAACTGAAAAGGGCCTGCTGCCATTTGGAAAAAGGAATGGCAGGAAAACACTGTGAAATGCCAAGTACATAATTATCACTCCTTTTGCTCGTGCCACCATCTCCATGCACGAGTCACACAGACAGTGTGTGCTAAGGTTTCTATTCATTTTTTACCTGTTCCTTTCAATTCCACAAGCTGGACTCATATAATTTTTCATACACAAAAATCACACAACTAAGAGGTAATTACATCTGCCAATGTTGTCTGATCATGCAAAGGATTTTTCTCATTAGCAGAACTTACTGTGAATTAGTAAGATTTTGAAACATTACTCTCTGGCTTGCACAAGGCATGAACCACAAGGAATTTTTCCAAAGTCTTATGATTTGGCCCCAGTGATAAAGTCTGAAAGTCTCAGATCTGCAAGAAATCCTGCTTGCCAGCATTTTGTGTCAGCATCTTTAGAACATGGTGACATTCACTGCCTAGGAGGGACAGGGGGGCAAATGTCTGGGGCAGACCCAAGGGCACAGGGCACTCTAAACCATCAGGTCTGCTGCTGGTGGGAGGGGCTGCAGGAATTGGTTCTTTCCATAAAATCTCAGTGGACCTTTCCTCATAGGCAGAAAGGAAACCAAAAGAACCAGTTCAACAGAGATGAAAACTATAAAGTGTCATGGGGAGGTTTTAGATGGTGAATCAGGTCTCTAAAATTTTAATGGAAATATCTTCCTCTTAAACTTACAAAAGGTTTTCAGTTTTCAATCGAGCTCTGAAGCAGAGCATGTGAAAAGGCCTTAGAAACTTTCTCACTTCTTGCCTTGAACATTTTGGGGGAGATGAAGCAGGTGAGATAATAGGAAGGTAATTTATCAGGCATTGAAACACACCTGGACAGCCTCAGCTTGTGGCCTCAGGGCACACAGAGAGAGCCCTGGGGTCTCCTCTTTTCCCTCTGACTCCCTCCCCTCCTGCTTTCTTGGAGCAGCTGAATGTTACCCCACACAGGGACATCAGAGGCACAAAGGGCTGGAAATGCAGTTGGAGCCATTTGCTCTCTTTGCCATTCCTCTCTGGGCACCTTATCTGCTGTGGGCACCGGATTATCAGGGAGCTGCATCCTGACCAGAGAGCTGCACTTCCCTGGAAACCCCTATCAGCATCTCCCTGCTCCTCTCCCAGCAGTGAGCTCATTTAGCAGCTCACTTTCCTGTAAGGAAACTGGACTCTCTGAGCTCCTTACACAAGACTTTGAAAAATGTCTCCTTTTTATTTAATAATTAATGTAACAAATTCCTTCAGAAGCCATTCATCTCTGCTGTACACATGAAAATGTGAAGCAATCTGACCAACCTCAGCCTTCTGGCAAGGCAGGAAATCAATGCCTCCACCTGTGCTAGACTGCAATGACAAATAGGGGCAAGACAGTATTTAACTGTGGAATAATATTAAAAATTTAATTCAGTAATTAAAATTATTAAAGTCATATCTAAGATACATTGTACATTTGCCTACATTTATTGTAAATCGCTCCTAAGAGTGTGCTTTGAGTAAGCCCTGGACTTCTCACTTTTCTTCTGCATTATTTAGTGAAAAAAATTATCTTTCATTTGTAGTGCACAATGCCAAGAGCTACACCCTTGTGCTCAGTTTAACACTGAAGTTTCCCCTTCTGTGTGCCCTGAGTGGTCTCCAGACTTAGAACTCTCCATGATCAAGATGCTATGAACATTTCCTCCTTCTGAAAGGCCTACCTACACTGCCTTGCTCCTCGGGTCTTCACTTTACCTGTGACAAATACCGTGAAATTTCATCTTTACACCCTGCACTGACAGAGCTCAGTCTCATTAACAGTCTCTGCCTTTTTGGTTTCCAGGTACAAAAATCCTTATAGATAGGACACTTCCAAACTCCTTTGAAAATCCTGTTTGTGAAAGCAGGCATAGTCTGTGCTGATCAGGTGTCAGACACCAAAAGTTCCTCTCAGATATTTGCTAGCTCCTAAAACTCTCACTAAAACAATACTAAATAACACACCAACTTTGGGGTTTCTCTCAGAGCCAGTTTCCTTTTATTCAGTTCCCTCATTAGAGTCAGTAACAAATAAGTAGATAGAGCAATAACAAGGCTAAGTTTATCTTGTTTCCTCCACTCCCTTTTCTCACTGTATTACTAAGACTTGGAACAATAACAGGATGCCGGGATGCAGGATGGGAAAAGGCTGACTCCCAGCTGGAAAACCTTGGAGACTGGAGAGCTGAACACTCCCAGTATTGCTTAATGAAAAGAGAAGTGGATTTTTTATTTGATCTTCGATTTTTGTATTCTGCTTAACGTTTTGGGATACTGTTGGGTTGAGTTTGCCTGAATTGGTACCAGACTGAAGCTCCACCACCCCGGACTCGGGTAAGAGATAAATGTTATTTTCTGTCCTTCAGCCATGAAGTTCATTTCAAAGGGTTTTTTACCTCCACCCAAATTATTTCCTAATGTCTTCAACAATTCAAGAAATACCAGCAAATGGGCTATGAATTTTATATATATCCACCAAATCCTTTGGGCCTTACACTGGTGGAACCCACACCAAGTTATGTAGAAACAGCAGAGGTATTTGCAATCGACAGTGGAAGAGGAAAACCTCTGGTTTCATTGGGCTATACCATAATAATCCCAGATAGTTTTGGGGTTTTTTTTTAAGAGACATTTCATGGTTTTTTTGAGTATTGCTTTGTAATATTTAGGTTGTGCTGCTGATGTTCATTTATAATGGAAGACAGGGGGAGGTTGTGCTGCCAGTGGCACCTGGAAAGCCTCTAGGAAGGGATTTCACTCTTGGTGTGGACAGGTGCAGCTCCAGGGCTGTTTGCAGTGAGCAGGGGTGTGCTGGGCTGTGATTTGATGCAAATGTTTTATTGAAGTGGGGGTGGATTTGGGGTCTGTCTTTAAGGTGGGTGACAACCATGGTGTGCACTGGCCAGCTCTGGCATATCTGTTTAAAACTAAGAGAGGAGTTTGTACAAACCCAGGTCAGTGACTTGATCTCCTAATTCCCAAGTGGAAAACATCCCAGGTACTTTAACACCCTAACTCTGGAGTGCCAGGTTTTACAGACCCTGTTCTAAAAGACCAGCAATTCTTATTCCAGAGGTTTCTTAAACTCAGTGGTTCAAAAAGACCCATTTTTTTCTGATGAGTTATTTTATGAGCAGTGGCTTGACACAAAAAGTTGATTGCACAGGCTTTTATCTTGTCCTAGAACCAGTGTAGCAGGTCCCTGAACTAACAAGCTCGCTGTACAGCTTGCAGAGACAAAGAATTTACGCATAAGAGATGAACTGATAGTGGTTTTTCTGTAAGAAATCTATTCTGCCATAGTGGGACTGTCAGTGTGTACAGCACCTCACTGTGCTGGCTGTCACACAGTAATAAAGGAAGGAAAGAGATGCAAGGAAAAAGAAGATGTGGGAAAAGATTAATTTCTGTGAGAAAATCTCTTCCATTCTTAGCTCCCCAAAACATTCCAAGTTGGCTATTTCTGCAGTTAACAAAGGTATAGTTAATCAATGTGTCCCTGCCTCCTGTGAATATAAATCATTAGATCAGCATTTGAAAAAGCACACAATATTATAGATGTTCATGCAGGAAAATATATTAGACAAAAGCAAAGATGCTCCAATGATTTAGGTTAATTTGTGCCTGGTGACAACAACCTATATATCAGAAACAAGTCACAAAAATGCTGACTTGAAATTTATCTCTGGTATCTCCAGGAGGTACTTTTAATCCTTAAATAAAGGGTGACCCACCAGACAAAAGGACACAGAATGCATATAGCATAGCAAAGCCTTAGAACAGTACAGTATACTAGAGAGAAGATTGCCAGGTTACAAGCAATAAAACAAATTTATTTGGAAGTAAAGGATAAACTCAATTTTAAAAAATCATTCCTGCTTTGCCCACAAAGCCACAAGCCTGGGTTATTTTTCAAGACTGCTACAGCTGCAGTGCAATGCAACAGGAAGCATTTCCCAAAGCTTTGTCTTTAACAGAAGACCATAAAGCTGTTCTTTAACATTTTTAAAACAAATGTTAACACTGAATTTGTGTCCTGGAAGAGGAGCATGTCCCTGAGCAGCACGCAGCAGGCTGGATGTGGGGCACAGAGGCAGCTGGGACAGGGCAGAGTTAACAGCTCTGCTGCCAGCTTTGCTTCACATCCTGCCTCTGCTGAGGAAACTGCTCTGAAAACAGGATAGAGGTGAAAATCACAGGGCATCGTTCAGAAACTGGTCTGACTTACAGCACTTATGGAACAAAGGACTTCACTGTCCATCCATAAATCTATAACTTCAATTAATATTTCAAATTCAACATTGAAAAAAACTTTCATAAAATTCTTTTTTCTTGTCTGGGCGTATCTGTATGGTCTACAGAACTACAGGCTTAAATCAGGCCAGAAAATACTTGATGTTTTCTAAAAGAGCAGAGGTTCACAGAATCAAGATAACTGATTCTTTCTGGCAGCTGAGCTTTCTGTAAGGAATCTTCATTGTATTTTGATCAAAACTCCAGGTTTTGCTCAGGTTCTACAGTTTAATTCAGAGGTTCCAATGTTAGTGCCAAGAAGAAAATAAGAGGTTCCCTTTGTGAGAAATTTGGTGGGCATGAAATTGGTGTCTTTTTGGGTTTTTTGGGGTTTTTTTTTCTTTTTTTTTAACAAATGGGTTTCCCTTGTTATCCTTTTGAGTTTACAAACGGAAAACCCCTCAAAGTTGAGCACTGGTGTGAGTGGTTTTCCTTCCTGCCCCGAGCACAGCAGACAGGGATTATTTGTGCAGACTGGATATTTGCTAGGACAGAGAGGTGCCCAGCTCACAACCAGCAGAACAGTTCCCATGCAAGCCTTGCAAAGCTGAAGGAGAACAGACCTTGGCAAGCCCGGAGCTGGACACTCTTTTGACCCAAGAGAAGTGGTTTTTTGATCCACCTGTGGGCTTCCCTTCAGGGCTGTGCTCTGCCAAGGGCCATGCAGGTGTAGCAAACACAGAAAGCAAACACTCTGGTGTCACTGTCCTGGCCAGGAGCCACCAGCTGTGCTGTGAGGAACTTCCAGGGATCCAGAGCCTGTCCCCAGCCCAGGTACTGACCCCTGCAAGCCCAGGGTCCCACCAGGTACTCCTGGGAATAAACCTGTGCAAAACAAAGGCATGGTTTAGAAACCAAGGTACACCAGTTCAGGAAACGGCCCAGCCCAGCCACCCAGGAGGGACTCAGGCAGTCCCACTCCACCCCCGACTGTCCCTGCTGGCACTGGAGCCCCTTCCCAGCTCCAGGACCCAACAGGTCCTGCTTGGTTCCCTACACATCCTCCATCACACCAGGATTCCTTCCCTGTGCCAGCCCAGGTTTCCCATGGCAGTCTCAGACCTCTCATTCCATAAAGCCATTTATTCCCAGTGCAGGAAGACAGAGCAGCCCGAGCTGGTGTCTCCTGGGAGGAGCCCAGGAACCCTGGGCTTTTATCCCCTCACAGTCCAAGGGTGCCAAACTCTCACTGTTCCTCCTGAGCTCTCGGCTCCTGTCACGTCTCTGGCTGTGCCACAGCTCCCTGTGCCCTTTGCTGTGCACAGAACCACGTTCCTGGGGCTCCAGCCACCCCCAGGGTTCAGCCTGAGCTGCCCCCAGAGACCTGTACAGAATGAAATCCTCATCACACCACACACCACTGCACCTCCTGAATTCTGCAGTGAGGCTGGCCTCAGAATATGAAAAATTAATAAACAATTGTGAGGAATCTGTTTGCAGTTCTCCAGTGCAGGAATACAAATTAGCTCCTTTCATTTGATTTTCACTCACCTGCATCTGAATTTCAGATCTGTCAATAAGAATGGAACTGGCTGTACTTTGAATGCAATCTTTTGCTGAATTGTTAGGTGAGTTCTCTCATCTCCTGAAATGGGAGCTGATCTGGGCATTTGCTGCTGAACACATCTGTTGGGCAGGCAGGGAGATTTGCACCTCCCAGGTGCTCATTAGGACTCACAGGACCTGGGGCAGCTGAAGACCTGGGATTTCCAGGGCTGGCAAAGACAGGAGAAGGGCACAAGGGTAACTTATCCATCCATTATCACTGCCTACACTTCAGTTTTTCTGAGAATACTCCTGTAAAGGCTTATAATCCATAAACCAGAAAGAGTCAAGAGGTGAACAGACACTCTGGAAGACTTTTAGATTTTTCTCCAGACAAGTATTTTTGTATGAGACAGAGAGCAAAATTCTTACAATAGATGAGCAGTTGCATGTGAAAGCTTTATCAAGTATTATCCACAAAAATCCAAAACTTAGACTGAAAAATTACTGCTATTTTAGGGAAAGGCAAGCATGGTTACCTGGACAAATGAGGGAAATTGCACGGGCACCTCCCCAAAGAGCAGCAGAGAGAAAAGTGTTCTCCTGCCCCAGAATTGCTACCTGAAATGCAAGGACTTACAGAGCACCACCATAGTTAGAGGGGGACAAAAAGGCAAAAATTTTTTCAGTTCCTCATTTTCAAAACCCGAAGAGGTCACTTTTATTGTCCCAGCTGTCACCAAGACCCTTCTGTTCCTGTCCAATTTCCCCAGCATTCTCTGCCACAACTTGAGGTGACAGAGGCCTCGGTTTCTGTTACACATCCTGTTAAAAAGCCACAAACCAGCCGTGACACATCTGGCTTTGTCCCCACTGAAGTCACTGATTTCTCTGCATCCCAGACCCACCCACAACACCTGGAGTGGTGCCCCTGACACCTGGCAGAGCTCAGCAGGCACCAGGTGGGAAATGCAGCACAGGGACCCTGGGCTTCATTGTGCATGACAGTGGGAAGGGAAATTCCACCTGAGGATGCACTGAATTCCTTCTCCTGCCTTTGTCCACATTTCTAAGCAATGCTCTGGTAGCACCAGTCTTCCTTTTCCCCTTCCTTTAATGATACTATCTGCTGTAAGTTTGTGCTCTGGGAATCCTCACAGGAGGAGCACAAAGTCTGCCTTAAGCATTTGGCTTAAGGAGCCCGAGGTTTGCTGTCCTGCAAATGATAGGAAATCCTGCCATTGATGGGAATGGTTCCTGTGATGGGCTCAGCTCCATCAGCAGAATCCCCACTGGCACAGAGCTTTAGGCTGGCTTCCCCATTCAGTTTGTGCCACAGTCCCTCCCTCTACCTCCAGCCCTAGACCTGAATTCAGAAGAGATTTTCTTTATCTTTCTAGCTTTTGCTGTCGTTATCTTTCAGATATAAATTATCTGTCTGGAAGAGAATCAGTTTACTCATGACTTGATCTTAAAGGCCTTTTCCAACTTTAACAATTCTGTGATTTTATGTTAGGATTAGGACAAGCAATCAATATCAATAATAATGTATAAGAGTTTTCAACACCTCCTCTAGGAACCCAAAGGTACAATGAATTAGTGTATATTGGCTGTTTGCTCAGTGCTGGTAACTTAGGGGTTTAGGCTCCCATTAAAGCATAAACAATGATTGCACATTTTAGCATCATTCAGATGGTCAGTGCACTCCACTTCAGACACTTCCCCAGCACACAAACTAAGAAGTGAGGGCAGAAAGCAGGAGAGCTGGGATGGTTTTTGCAGTGGGTTCATTTTACAAAGACAGAAATGTGAACTCGACAGGGACAGAACTATCACAGAGCTCCACCCTCTCTAGCACCATTTAATAAACACTTTTGCTTTGCACCCTGGATTTTCCAGCAGCAGCTCTGGTAAAAGCTTAGGATTAGAACAGATACTGAATTACTGAGTTGCACTTGGACACGACTTCAGTCCCAAAGAGGAAGAAAGGAACACATTTCTCTGTGGAATATATTTTCTCATTTCCCTGCTGTGAAGTGATGAGCTGCATCACCTGCCAAATATGGACTGACCCTCAGCTTCTTCAGATAAAGAGAAAGGGTTTATTCCCACCAGAAGGGGATTTCCACTGCCTGTGGTTAAAACGTGAGCTGTGGCAGAAATAAATGTTCCACTTACATAGTCTCTGAAGAGAAAAAGTTCCACCTCAGCTTAAGAAATATCTTTGTTAAATCCCAACCACTCCCCCTCAGAAACAAATCCACACAGAAGAGAGTCACACAATTTAAAACAGCTTTCCTCATCTTTTTGAGCTTCCCTGTGTCTGAGTCCTGTATTTTCAGGCTCTCCAGCTTTCCTTTGTCAGCACATTAAAGTGGAAATTTGCTCCCCTATTTTGATTTCAAGATGGAATTTTCCTGACAAGAGCTAAGCTGTAACTAAAACTATCGAAAGACTCATTGTAAATTCACAAGAACAGGAATAATATTTGCATCATCTCACAACACATGGAGATAATACAATGGAAGTGTTCCAGGAAAGGACTGTAACTCTAGGGACGGACATAAAAGGTCTTAAAGTTAATTAAGCCTGGTCTACGAGTCTTGCTGGATAAGGGCAGGAAATAGAGAAGAATGAACTGACATTTGAATGAGACATTCTAAAATGGGAGAAAAATACAGAACACAAAACAAAATCTATCCAGACACACCCTGTTTTTATAGCCTCTTGCCCAGACAGAAAACAAGAGATTTATGTATAAGTGCATGCTTTCTTTATCTGCCACAACATTAATTTTCAGAAGAAATACTAATGCATTCAGTTACCCCAGAGAATACCCTGGACAAAGGAATGAGCACACACTGCCAGCTGAGCTGAGTTTCTCTGCTGCAGATTTCTCTTGGTGCAGTAAATATCAATTACAGTGACCTGGGCACCATGCTTGTGTTCCACACAGATACTTTTGTGCCTGAGCTTTTGTCAAAGAAAAACAGGGAGGGAAAAAAAAATCTTATTTCCTGTAAACACAGTTACATTGTACTTTTTTAAAAATCATCTTTATTGCAAGTGGTTCCTCAAAGGAGAGTGACTATTCCTGAATGAGGGGGGCTCACTGGAACTCTGTGCTAGGACATATTAAGGATATTAAGATATCTGTGCTCTCTGGTATTAAGGATTTATGTGGCAGCAAAGGGGAAGTGGAGAAAGCTCTTCAATACATTATTCTTATACATGCCTTATATTCTTTCAGCTTGGCCAAGCCCTGAAACACCCAGTGGCAGCTTCTGCCAAGCTCTGCAGAGCTGAGCTAAGCAGGGGAAGCACCAAAACCAACCCAGTCTGAAAGGTGCACACAATTTAGGGAGCAAAGCTTCTGCTTAGAGAGGTTGGAGAAGTCTTTTCAGTGATCACAAACACCTCCAAGATGCCCAAATGATTCCACTTGCACACTGGAATGAGCAAATAATTTTTGGAGCATTCTTTTGTCCTCCTGCTCCCCAAAAATCAAACAGCATCAGAGTGTGGGGGGTGCTGGGGATGAGGGGGGCTCCTGCACTTCTCTCTGTCCCAGTGAGCCCCCTCAGTTTGGGATAAGCAAAAAGAAATTGGCTCAGGGGAAGCAAGAAAAAAAGCTGGATCTACAGCCAGGTAAATATGTCAGTGAGACTGAGATCCCCTTCCCAGGGGGAGTACCCCAGATCATCCCTGAAATTTGCTTTTGGATACAAGGAAGGGAATAACTTCTTTGCCTGTCTTCAACTCTGGCACTTCATCATTATTTTCAGCATCTGTCTTTATCAATAATTAATCCAGATGGGAGGTATCCTCCTCTTTATCTTGGACAAGGAATTCAGAGGGGGAAATGGCTGCAGTTCCAAACTATGTGTGCAGGCTTATCCCACCCATCTTATCAGCTCACTTCAGAGCAAAAGGGCTGCATTGAACCCGGAGTTAACCCCCAGGATGGCTCTGGCTTCAACGGCATTTGACAACGGTCACCACAAGACATGTGGCCAAGAGCAAATTTTCTGTTATTTGATTATTTGTTTCACCCCTGCAACATCTGCAAAGTAAATAAATCATACCAGCCATAGGTATTGTGGGATTTCTGATCTTAATAAATGGAATGCTGTAAACCAGAGGGTACAGAATCTGTGTGACAGTGATGATGAGGTGAGAATATTCTGTACCAGCCCCAAACCCTGCCGGTGGGTTTGAGCACATTCCCTATACATCAGAACACCCTGCTCCTTATTCAGCCCTCATAAACCTGCTCCTAGGGACCAGAGCCTGTAAAGAGCTACAGCAGAGTAGGTTGTGACCTTAAACTCCATGGGATCCATGCTGCCAGCAACTAAGGGAAAGACAAAATTTTCTGTTTATGATAATATTTTTATTTGCTGTGAAACAAAATCAAAAATCAGTTTAATAATTTAATCACAAATGAGTTTCAAAATATTTCAGCAGCTGTGTTTATACTTGGCACTGTGCTTAAGCACATTTTACCCCTCAGTATATTTTGGAATGACACAGTTGTACACGAAGTAAAAGGCTTTATGCACGGAAAGACTGGACAATACCACTTACTTAAAGGTCTCTAATCCCTTTTGGGAAAACTTCAGGGAAAGTAAAGCATTATGTGACTATAGGAGAAAGGCCAGAGTCAGACCCCTCAAGCAGCACCAGAACATTTCTGTGCTTCCTGTTTTGTATCTGTCCCATTCCAAACTGGTTCTCATCAGCTCTCAAGTGTCTCTACAGCTTCTGAGGTGACAACTAACGGTATCATGGAAAATGAGCAAAGTCAGGGATTCTGCACCTGGCACGAGACACGACCTGCATGCTGAGAATGGGAAATGAGGAAGATTGTTAAAGCTCACCTCAGATCAAATGTGGCTCTGACAGACCTTCACCTGTGCTTCTCTTCTGGGCAGAAGGTCACAGATTTACCAACACTGAGGATTTCTGGCAGGACATACCAGGATGGTCACAGAAAAACAGTCATCCCTTAAACCAACCATGAGCTGCATCACCAATCTGATTAGAAGAAAGTCTATACTGTCACTGCTCATTTTAATGAGCATTGTAAATTTTACCTCCATCACATCTGTCATCCACAGCAAACAACCCTCACTTTCAGAGTGCACTGTCATTTCAACCACAGAAGTCATTCAAGAATCATTAATTTAGCTAGTCCAAAAATAGTCCTTCCTTAAGGTCCATGAACAGTCCAGTAACTGAAACATTCACATATATTTAATTTTCTAAATTACCAGATTTGCAAGACAGAAACTCAGATAAAACCAGATTACTACAGACTGATAGGAAAATTATTTGATTAAAAATGAGAATAGGAATCAAAGCTTGTGCATGTGACCTGGAGGAGCAGCCCCTCTCAGGTGGCTCATTTTCCTGGGTAAGATTTTTGACACAACACAAAAAAATAAGTCCTGGATTTTCTTGACCAACATGGAAGTTGCATGTTTTTGTACTGACTTTCCAGGTCTTCTTTAATTAGATCGTGTAAGGGATTTATTTCCTCAAGCAGAAGTGTTTCAGTTCCGCAGACATTTATCAAGGGATAGCTCCATATTTAAATTAACACTATCCACAAGAGGCTGCAGGTACCAAAATAACATAGGACAACCAGGCACAGTCCATCAGCCCATCTGTGCCTAATCTTCCCAGGAAAAGAGATTTTTTGAGGTTTTCTTGAATTCTAAGAGAAGCCAAATTCAGAGCTGATTATGAGTTGTGCAGTATTATGTAAAGGGAAATCAAGATCTAAGCCAAACAATGTGTATTTGTGAATAGGCAATTGAATCTGAACCTGCACCAGAAACACACATTCAGTCAATAATTTTATCCATTCTTTATCAGATACAAGTCAGGTAGGAGCATAGGCAGCACCCTCCAAACTGCAAATATGATTTTGAAAGTTTTTAGAAAATGCATATTTAGAGAAGGTTAACTAGAAATTGAGAGAAACCAGCAGAGATTAAAAATTCATCCACCTTTGAGGTTTGCTTCATTGTCTGACAGGATTCTGTCACCTCAATCAGATTTATCAGCAAGCAACAAAAGGGATCTTGCTTCCTCACTCACTCCTCAAAATCTTCTTGGACCACACATTTCTGATTTTCAGCTCTCACTGCCTTCTCTCAGGATTTACTGCAGCACTTTAAACCAGTAGGTCACTCACTAAAATGCAAGCAGGAGTGTCAGGATCTCGGGAAATACTCTTGGGTAGATTCATTTTTGTTGCTTACCCATGTTTAGGGCACAAGTTGTCACTCACTAGCTTGGAGAGTGACTTTGCTGCTTTGGGGAAAAAAAACAAGGGGTGGGGGGGAAACCCACCAAACCAGGTCTTGCCTCCCCCATTTTCTTTCCTGTTCTGTATCTGAGATAACAGAAAGACTTGGGGCACAATTTGGCTGCTTGCTTTCCACCAAGGCAATAAACCTTTTTATACAAAGCAAGCATTTACAGTTTTTTATAGCCAAATTTCTTCATTTCCAAAAGAGAAATCTGTCCTAGCTGAGGACTCCAATCACCCATGAGATTAATTTGTATTTTGCATCATCCAGGAGAAAATTTCTGGTGAGACGAACATGCAGGGAAAAACAATGAATAAATTTCTCCTAAACCTACCAGAAACTTGAAGCTCAAATCACAAAGCGATTTCAGATTAGAATTAACTCTCCTTTTCCCTGGAAATAAAATTTGAGGAGCCAAAGTCAGAAGTGCTGAATTATGTCCTCACCTGTGTTTATACACTGCTGCAGCATCAACACCAAGAACTGAGCACGAGTGCTCTCACAACACTGATATTTCTAAAGAAGCAAGTTTAAGATATTGCTGAAGTGTCTGTTCATTCAAAGCTACTATCCCAAGTAGAAAATGTAATTTTCCAATCATTTTTCAGGCAGGTATTTGCACTCCAGATTGTTTAGTCATCACAGTGGCTATTTACTTAAAGGCACCATTACTGCATACAAAATGGCATTTTAGTTCCAGGCAGGCATTTGCACTCCAGAGTGTTTAGTCATCAGTGGAAATCACATGTCACAACCAAAAATCCGACCCCAGGTAGTCAGGCACGAGGTCTGTTTAAATCAGCTTGGTAGTCTGGACAGGAACAAGCAGCAGAGTGTTCTCAGGAAAGGCTTGTTCTGATCATTGTGCCTTGCTGGGGACATGTGACAGACACAGAGAAACACTGAGTTCTGCCCCACCACAAATTACATCCGAAAATGAAAAAAAAAAAAAAAAAAAAAAAAAAAAGATTTCCCTTAGCCAGCTGTTTTCAGGGTCACTGAGGTTTGGGGACCTCCTCAGTTCCTGTAGTCACTGGGTGCCCTCAGCTCCTGTCCCACGGGAGCCCCGGCAGGACCACGGAGGGGAGCAGGAGCACAGGTAACAGCACAGCTGGGACACAGCTGGGGACACCCTGGGACACACCTGGGACACAGCTGGGGACACCTCCTGCTGCTGCCCTGGGTGCTGGGAGCTGGGCACAGCTGTGGGGACCACTTCTGAGGGAAAACCACATCTGGGGACACAGCTGGGGACACCTCCTGCTGCTCCCCTGCGTGCTGGCACAGCCATGGGCACCGTTTCTGGGCTGAGGGAACCGGGACAGCAAAACCTGAGAGCGCTGTCACTCCTGCCCCTGGTCCCTGTCAGGACACCACGAACACATGTCAGTCCTCTGTGCTCCCAGTGCCCCTTTTGGAAGGGATAATACTTTTTATCTGCCTGCAGGGCTTGTCAGAGACATGAGGAGCTTTGTAAGTCTGGGTTTGCACAGCCCTCTATGGCCCCAGAAGGGCAGTGTTAAGTATTGCTAAGGCCATTTTCTTTTAATAATGTTCTTCCTGCTCACCAAAACGGCAGCACTGCAAAGGAGAAAGATAATTTATCCCCTCCTGTGCTTGGTGTGTTAACTTTCTGTTCCCTAGGGCTTGCTGCATTCACACGTTTACATTTAGTGTTACCCATCCTACAGGTGAGAAATTAATGTTAAAATGGATTCTGTATGGCCAGGCTGTTCAGAGTCATTCTGCTCCCTGAGACCAGGTCAGGTTCTGCTCTCTGTATCTGCCATGGTTTCATTGAGCAAAGTCATTTTTGAGGTGTTTAATAGTGTATCGAAGTATATTTTTTCCATCTGAAAAATAATTTTTCAGTGCTGTCTACTCCAAGAAGGACTAATTTTTTTGCATGGGGTTTTTAATTTTCATTCCATTTCATCATTCAAATTCCAGTAAGAGAAAATAATCTTTCATTTCCAGCCTTACTCACAATCATTTATGCAAATTATCTCAACAACACTGACATGACCCTTTTAAAATGTGGTGGTTTTTCCACTTCGAGCATATTTCTATCTCAGGATGTTCATTATCACCACTCTAACTATTTTGGGGTTTTTTGGATGCTGAAAAATTCTCAAAGATAAGCATAAGGTTTTAGTATGATCAACAAGGAAAATACATCATTTCAGAGGCAACTGTCCCTCATTTCCTAAAATCTCTATGCAGAAACCTGGTTTAACTTTCGCTTAACATACAAGTACAGAACAAATTTCTTTGCCAACTAAACTAACCTTGCATAAGCATTGACACACACTTGTAGAGTTAGAAGTAAACTAGGTTAGAGGCAAGTACCAGGAAAAAAAATCCAACACAAATGTTCATAAGAATATTTCATCCAATGTGGTTTCATTACATGGAGACTGTATTTATAGCAGCTGTTCATCACCTTTACAGTTGACTACTTGCCAAAACAACCTGTAAAATGCAAACTTTTAATTAGTAGAGTATTGTCTGTATCTCCACCCAACATTTTTTAATAATTACTCCCAGTCTGGAAGAAGAAACTGCACTATACGAGTCATGTGTCACATAAATCACTTTGAATACCAGAATTTCTCAGTTAACTGTCTATAGTACCCTGCAGACCAAGAGTTATTTGCTAAAATAATTCAACCCATAAAATGAATAATATAGGTGGGAGAATTCATCATTTGCTGGAAGAAAATTTAAGAGCAAAGCAAGAAACTCAACTGCTTGAATAAACCATTCCCTGCTAACTTTCAGGAACATTTCTGGTCCCTGATTAGATTAAAAGAAGCTGGAAGTGTTGGGCAAATCAGCCAGGGACAGAGCGATAACTGGGGCTGTGTGAGGGCAGAGCAGGGGGACTCGTGGAGCATCAGGAGATGCATCTGCATTCCCAAGCTGTGCTGGAAGCTGGGGGGTCCTTGCTTGAAGGGATGCACCTGATTCCCTCACCTCAGTCCTGGCTGCCCCAGCAGAAAGGAAAAGCTGATCCCTACAGGAAAAAGAGAAAATGTGTAACTGTGTGCCTCGCCTGTTTTTTGTTTTTCCCAAAAGGGATTTTAAAGCTTGGTGTTGTTTTTTTTAATGATTGCTTGACTTGTGAGAGAATGAGGGATGCTAAAGGTGTGATGTGTACTCTAATTCATCAAGAATGCCTTGAGCCTTTGGGCTATGTAGGCTGGTTTGTTATTTGTTTTGATTTCTGAGAAATTTCCGTGAGATTACATTATGGAATGTAACTGGTCAAAGGAAGGGTTAATGGGTGTGGTCACCATGTTTGAGGGGCGTCAGGAACCTGGGAAAATCTGTGCTGTGCCTGATTGTTTTGTCTTCCGGGTTAATTCCAGGGTGGTGAGTGCCTCAGTGATCCCTATTAAAAATCCACTTCTATTTTAACTACACACCTTTAACTCCATCACTCAAATTTGGAAGCCTTCTCCAGGGCCTCAGGTCACAAGCAGTGCTCTTCTGGGCGTCAGTGTCAGAAAGCACAGAAAGCTCAAAAATCTCAGGTTTCTGGGATCCAACACCTACCTGTTAATAACCCCTTGTTATCCCTCAGAATTCTTGCTTCACTCCATGGGAATACACTTTCCTGCTCCGGCATGGGAATGTTTCCTTGTGCTGCTGCCTCTGGCACTTTATAGAGCTGCTGGGAAGGAAAACTTTCCTGTCATGGCCAGGAAAGGGAGCATTTAGTACAGCTTGTCAAGAGCTGGCATCCAGGGAAAGTGGCCTTCCCACCAGCACAGAGCCCTCATCCCACCCTGCTGTGTGTGTGCTGCCAGGGAAGGGCATTCCTGAGCATGGTGAGGAATCCAGGGACAGACTGAGCAACAAAGGCTCCACGTGGGAGTGTGGAAGTGTTCCTCAGGTCAGCCTGTCCTACAGGGCAAGGCACCTCCCATGTCCCTGGAGGAGAGCAAGCAAAGAGCTCCAGTGTGCACTGTCATTTCCCCAAAATAAGCAGCTGAAAAGGTGCCAAAGGTGAAGCAGAAATCAATTTTCCCATGTCAGTCTGTGTTTGAGCTGCAGTACCAGAGGGTAGTCAAAAACCTCCAAACTCCTGCCAAAGATCCCTTCACTTTCCCAGGGAGGTTGGACAGGTATTAACAAGGAATCCATAAATCAGGATTTAAAGGAATTGAAGCCTCTTTAAAATATGCAAACACAAAGATGGACATGCTGAGTGAAAGGGTAGCTAAAGTTTCAGCTGAAATGCACATGTATGTAAATAAATTCAGTCAACACTTTCTGTTTTAAAACTTCCAAGCAGCACTCCAAGAGAGCTCCACTCAGCACAGGAATGAGAGAAAAAGGCTCTTTACACACTTCAGTCTATTCTTTGGCAAAACCACAGCCTATGCTGCTTGGCATTGTCCAATGGTTTCCTTTGGTTATCATGTTTTGTGGTTTTATGGATAGAAGTTAGACTTATGCAATTATAACAGAACCATATCACTGCCTTCCAGTTTCCAGTTGTAAAATGTTCATCTGCACAAATATAGAAAAACAACTAAGTCATACTCATTTTTCTAAAAATATTCAAAGTCAAGCTAAGGGCATAGCATAGAAAAAACTAGCTAAATCAAAAGGCTTTGTTTGAATCCAGAATTATCAAACACAGCTTGTCTATCAAAAAGCAAAGGCACCTATCAAAGGCACCTTATTCAGCCACTTCCTACACAGCCACAAAGGAGGAACATTCCTCAGTTTATGTACAACAATGCAGGAGAGAGAAAAGTACAGCAAAGCAACATTTCATGGTAAATAAAATCGCTTTTACAGACATTGATGCTGCACCATGGGATAACACTGATTGCCTGGTTACCAAAGAGTAATTTTGAAAATGTCTCAGCACCTTCCTGACGAAAATATTAAAATATTAATTTAATCTCGCATCTAGCAGCCTGTGTGGTATCAACTTCTCATCACAATTAGCAGGTTTATTTTTGATGTGCATGCTGACAGCTCCTAGAAGCTAATGGAAAGTCATTTACGTGCAATTTAAAGTCTGATTACTTGAGTGTTAAAGTTCCCTGACAGTCCTTTATATCAGGAACGGGAAATTTAGTAAAAAAAATGGATCAGCTTTGATACATTAAAATAACTCCGGTGATACGAAAGTCAGGCCTAAAGTTTACTAATACTAACACAGGATGCAAAAATATGGTTTCACCTGAAAACCATTTCACAAATTATCATTCTTCATATTAAAGTCTGGGAACAGGGGACAAAGGAACTTTGTGAGTCTCCAAAAGCTTTAGAAGACAAGGAGTTGAATCAATAGATGAGCCCTTAAAGAAAGACAATTTGCTGTATTGTACTTGGAATTGATTGAAAATTTCACACAAATAACTTTTTTTTTTTTAATTTATTCTAAATCAATATTTTCCACAGGAAGTTATTGACTACAGCGTATTTTGTGTTGGGGCATGTCAAAACACCGAATTTGGGGTTGTCAAGCCTGAACATTTCATTTCAAGTGGCGTTAACTCAAGCTCACCTGTGGTGCCAGGCTGCACTGGCCCTGTGCACAAGGGGAACCTCGGCTCTGAATCTGCTCCTCAGAGCTATGGCAGTCACTCAGGGAGATGCTGCCTCTTGTACCAGCATTCAAAACTCACTTTTTATTTAATTGAAATGCTTTGTGTTGGTTTTTACAGTTTTCATTCAGCTAAAACTACTTCATAGAAGGAAGAAGCCTTCAAATTTTGATGCAGAGGCAAAGGAAACAAAGTGATCAAAGTTCCCAATATAAGAATGCCCACTTGCACTTCTACATGCACTCCCTCTGCTGCATCTGATTCTGTTGTTATTTATATTTTTGCATTTCTGTATTACTTTCTAGGCTACAGAAAAAGATGAGCCACCTTATTCTACTTTTCTCATTGTTCTTGGCTCCAGCATTTGCTGATGGAGGAACTCAGAAATCAAATCAAAACCTTTGTTCAAATGATGTGAGCCACAAACGCCAGAAGAGAGACTGGATATGGAACCAAATGCACATCAAAGAAGAGATTGATACACCTCTGCCACACCATGTTGGCAAGGTAAGCAGCAACCTGTGAGCAATGACTGAAAAGAGCAAATGAAGATCTTGAAAAGCAGTATTTGCAGTCTAGGCAGGAGAAATGGGAAGGAAATAGAAATGGGACTTAATACCCACATATTAACATGTTAAAATCTTCAAAATGTGGGCAAAGAGTAAATGAAGAACCGTGCCAAAAGAATTGTAATTCCTTTGAAGAATACAAGTAAACGTAAGGGAATAGCAGGTCTAGCATAGCAGGAGATTCCAAATGCAGGAACAGGCACATTTCCTGCAGGTGCATGGTTAGGAAGGAAGTCTGCTGCCTGATGCATGTCAGGATTCTTCTGGCAGCACGAGATCCTTTCTGAAACCTCAGAGATCAGCAAATAAAAACATGTATTCAAAAACTTATGGTTTACATCTCTCAGTTGTACACGAAACACGAGTGCTATGTTTCGAAATACTGTTACACAATCAAAAATATCATTGCACAAAGCGAAAGCAAAAAATTTTTAAAAATACTAACAAGCATTAACCTGCTTGCAAACTCATTTTCCTCAGGGCAGCACTCATAAAAACCTATTATAAACTGCATATTGTGCAGGGAAAGCTCTCCCAGTCCAGTCTTTGGAAGGGATGCACTGTGACACTTTGCAGATAAATGCAGCTGAGCATTTCCCTGCCCTGTACAGCACGCACATCTGTCAGGGTTGTCTCAGCAAAGTCCAGCACAGGGTTCTCTCAGCTACCACGGGGCATCTCTGCTTCATTTCAGACCAATTCAGCCCCAGACTGAGGAGCAGCTTCTATTCCTGGAGCTGTCCTAAGCAGGAGTAATTCCCTTTGTCCAGCTCTGGAGTGTTCCAGCAGCACAATCCCCAAGGGCTCCTGCAGCGGTTGCTCAGGGTCCCTGCAGCACTGAGCCCTTGATAAACCCTTTAAAGAAAGGCCCCAGCAGCAAGTCAGGGCTGAGTGACAGCTGCAGGAAAGTGCTGGCACATTTGGATTTTATCTGGCACCACCTCAGTGCTTTCCTTTGTGTGTTCGTCCTCAGCACCAGAAAGGCACTCTGAGAATGCTGAATTAGCTGAATAGGTACATTAAAATTGAGAAAGAAGGCATCTTTGAGACAAGGGTGGGGTTATTTCTCATGTGGCATCTCCAGAGTTGTGAACTGCTCTCCAGCAGTCCCAAGAGCCAGAAGCAAGATTAAGGAATGAGGGGTGGAAATATTAATGACATATTTCAAAGAGAAAACTGAAATTTAAACTGTGCTCAACAGTAAATGACAACTACAGGATAAATCAAATTCTGAACACCCAACAGGTGACATTTATGATAACATCAGTAGCAAAAGGCTGGAAATACTTGGTCAAACCCAGCAATCCTTGATAATTAGCTGGCTGAAGTAAGAATGATGATACAATTCATGGAAAATAGTGGTTTAAACCTTCTAGCAGTGACCCTCTATGGGTGAGGGTACAGAAAGGGAAGTATCATCACATTATCTGCAGATCAAGTAGTGTGCAAAAGCATTTAGAATTGGATTAAATTATACTTTAAAACTGATTAATGCTCATTTATCTTATCACATCCCTTTTTCACTTAACCTTATATTTACCTTATAACCTTACCATATAACCTTAAATTTTAAAATCTATGGGGTGGAAATGTCACCTTCCTGTCATAGCATGAGCCTGAAGACTGCCTATTAAAGGATTGCATGTGACTAAACATGAGAAAGCTGTCAGCTATGGCAGGAATTCTGCTAAATGCTAAGGATCAGAGGCTACTGCTGAATAATATCCGGACCTGTGAATACAGATTTCCTTCTGTAATCCTATTAATCTGAGCAAAAACCCCTGGTAGATAGCGGAAAGTTGCAAACAAGAGTAACTCTAAATGAACAGTGGCTTATTTCAGACATAATGAAATTAACTATTTGTAAGTGTTGACTTCATGGACAATTTATACCTTTCGGAAACATGAGGTACGATTTTAAAAAACTTAAAGAAGTTTTGCTCTGTGTAAGCAAGTTTCAGAGTGGGTGAAGTGCCATCCTGTAAGCCCAGCTGCTGCTGTGCTGCTGCTCAGTGCTTCCCCCACTGCCAGCACAAGTCCTGAGGGCTGCCCCGGTTCCTGGTGCGGTGAGGAGTTCCTGACTGTGTGAATCCTCTGGGAGAAACTGCTGCACCCAGCTGCCAGACCCCACCTTCACCTCTCTGAATTACACTTTCCTTCCAGATCACATCCAGCGTAAGGAACAACAACGCCAAATACATCATCAAGGGTGAATATGCCAACACCATCTTCAAGGTGGAGGAAACCAGTGGGGACGTCTACGCCTTCGAGAGGCTGGACAGGGAGAAGAAGGCAGAGTATGAGCTGACAGCCCTCATCATTGACAGAACAAACAACAAGTCCCTGGAACAGCCCTCCAAATTTATCATCAAGGTGTATGATATCAACGACAATGCCCCTGTGTTTGTGCAGAAGGTGTTCAATGGGTCTGTCCCAGAGATGTCCCCAGTAGGTATGTCCTCTGTCACTCATCTCCCTTCATGGCTGCCATTAAAAAGCACCATTTATATTAATGTGCGCCTTGAAAATCCTTTTCTAGGAACCTCAGTCACCAAAGTGACAGCTGTGGATGCTGATGACCCCACAGTGTCAGGTCATGCCACGGTGACCTACGAAGTCACCACAGGAAGTGAATATTTCACAATTGATGACTCTGGTAAGTCAGACACACAAATGTCCTTACACTTCATCCATATCCTACCCTTCAGAAAAAACACAACTTTAAGACTTTTCCATTCTGGGAAGAGGATTACTCATTCAAAAATGTAATTTTAAATATGAATTAGAAAGGTTTTTCATTCACACTCCACAATGCTACTGTCTGCATCTGGAAATGAACTTATAAAATCAGGATATCAGCTGCCATGGACAAAATTAGAAGATAAAAGGTAATTTTTTTTCCCACTTATGGAAAGACTGACCAGGAGCTGAGATGAGTTCATGTTTTCAGTTCAGCATAGATACTGTTCCAGTGACCCAACAGGAAAAGGGAATACACAAATTCTGAAGCAGCATTCAGTAATCAATAATTGTTTGCTTTCCTAAACTTTCTAGCTTGAATTTTGCCCAGTTTTAAAACTAATGTCAGTATCTCTTGTAACCACACTAGTTTGCTAGAGCAAAGAATTCAGGAAAGGAGGTCAAAGATCCATTAAAAGGAATATTCTGCATGAACTCTCCTAAAAATTTCATCATGCAGAAACATTTCGAACATTTCTTGAAAAATACCACCATAAAATTCGGACTTAAAGCTGAATGTGTGGAGATAAAAAAAGATTAAAATTTGCTGTCAAAATCAAAGAGATGTTGGACGTGCTGCAAAATCTAATTGTATTCAATATTATTTTTTCACAGGTGTGATTTATACAAAAGACCCCAATCTAGACAGAGAAACCAAGTCAACGTACGAGATTGTTGTTCAAGCCAAAGATGCTCCGGGTTTTTCTGGGGATTCCAGCACAGCCACTGTGATCATCACCTTGTCTGACATCAACGACAACGCCCCAGAGTTCAAAGAGTGTGAGTGCCACACAGCCTCTGAGCCACCCTGAGACCAACGGCTGACACAAACACGAGTTTGGCTCACAGTCCAGCACAACTGAGCTTTCCTTAAAAATGGCCAAAAGAACTTTACATGTTCAGAAGCTCTTCTGTGTTTCAGCCAGAGCCACTTTTCCTGGGCAATGTACACCTAGAGCAGAAAACAAAAATCAGTATTAATTTCATCCTTTTGCTTAAGATCTTGTCAGTGTGGGGTATTGCTTATACTTTTACATGTCTTAGAGATAGACAATGCTAAATTCTCAATGAAATATTTTTTATGTGCATGTCAAGTAAGAACAGTTTTAACTAAGTTCTAACTTCCATGTACATGCTCCTTATGTATTTTTCTTGTTTTTTTAACAGCATCATTTCACTTTAAAGTTCCTGAAAACATTTCAGTAGGAGGAGAAGTTGGCAGAGTCAAAGTAGAAGATATCGATGAACCACAGCACAGAAATACAAGATACAGCTTTATCCAAGGAGAATTCAGGGACACCTTTGACATTGTAGCAAATCCATACACAAATGAAGGAATCTTTAGGCCAAAGAAGGTACTTTTCCCTATAACAAAGATGATTATTGTGGTTTTTCATGTGTGACAGGTGATTTTTTTGGTTTAGGACTAGCAGCACGAAAAAATGGAAATGCGTGAAAGTTGGCATGAAATACATTGATCCTGAACACCAGATTCTGAGAGAAAGAGCTGGTGACTTCTAGCCCTTTTCAACCTCCAGACCTGGAAAACTCCAGAATTACTGCAGAGTGCCGTGGGGGCTGTGTTAGATATTCAGGTTATGCACTTTGGGTTCCTCTCAAACTTCAAGTGGTTGGATGCTTCAAAGAGGCAGTGATTTGGGAGTTGAACCAACTGGCCAAGTCAAAGAATCCTTCACTTCTACAGCCCATGTGAAACCAAAGCAGAAAATGTGCACAAGTCCACCTGATCTATTTTCTAAAAGTCTTTTTGCAGTTTGGTTTTTGCTCCAATCTGAGCCACAGCTCTCTTACTTTCCTCAAGGTATTTTCAGAGCTTCCCCACTAATTTCTTAAAAGTCTTTAAGACTCTCCAAAGCCTTTATTAGGGTCTGTTCTTTGGGTTTTTTAAATTCTCAAATTCACTTGATTTGTACCAAGGGACTGCTGCAGAGCATTGCCAAACCAAGACTTCATTGATTTCATTGATTTGCTATTAAAAAAAAAAGAGGAGAGAGGACTATAAACCAGCTCCTCTAATCCTCAGATTGACAGGAATGTGTTTTTCCCTTCCAAATGTTCCTCTGTAACTGCTAAGACTAGAAATGTCATTAAGAAGAGAAAACTTTCAGGAAAAACAGTACCAAGGATTTCAAGACTGGCAGTAAAATCCTTGGCTGTGGTCACACTGGGTGTGAGCAACCCTCCTTCACCTGGTGCAGCTCTTCCCCAGCGTCCCAGGAGCTGGGGCATGCAGAGCCTGCCCAGAGGAGGAGCAGTCACAGACCCCACAGGCACTCCCTGAGGGATCCGGAATCAGCTCCTGCTCCAACACGCTGTGGGCAAAGTTCACCCCCTGTTCTGCAATGTGATTTTGGCCATGCACATGCCATAATTTTAAATACACAGCCATGTGAGATAAAATGTCAGATGCTGGATAAGTCCCATCACTTCCCTTTGCAACGTCAACTCAAAGAGAAAAACAAAAGTCACCATAACTGCTGTGTGTCTCAGTGTCTTTAGAATCTCAGGTGGTAGAACAAAGGAAACTTTGGAAGGAGCACTTTTTACTGCCTGAGCTCCTGGCCTTCCTCCCATTGTGTGATTCCTTTTATAGTCTCAGGGAAGGTGAAAAACAGGGAAGAGGATGTCATTTATCACTAAATGCCCCAGCTGTCAGCCAGTGCAGATCTGCAATCTGCCTTGAGTGCCTTCAGAGCACAAAGCTTAGCCAAGAGGAGAATCTCTTCCCCAGCCTTTGGGGTTCAGGAGCTAACCATGTTTTGGTAGTTACAGCATTGTAAAAAGAAATTTGTTTATCCCAAAAGAAAATTATTTTGCCAAACTTAAACTACTGGATAAATCTGTTCCACACCAGAGGTAGTTTGAGCCACGCTGTGATACAGTTCAGCTGGGAAATGCTCTCCCATGGGTCCAGCCAAGGTGAAATCTGGTAACATTGCCAAACGTTAATTAGAGTACAGGTCCTAAATCTGCACAGAGAGCCAATGGAAAGTTTGCTTAGACATCACCAATGGAAGAATATCTGCAATTGTCTTCTCTTTTGTAGCCCCTGGACTTCGAAACAGTATCAAAATACACGTTTAGCATTGAAGCCACAGACCCTACGGTTAACCTTCGGTATTTCAAACCTGGCAACCGCAACAGCAACAGCATCGCCAGGGTCACCATCGAAGTCACCGATGTGGATGAGCCTCCTGTCTTCAGCAGACTCCCATATGAATTTAAAGTGAGGGAAAATCATGCAGAAGTAAAAACTCTTGGTTCAGTCTATGCAAAGGACCCCGACGCAGCTAAACGGAAGATCAGGTAAGACAACACCAGCTTTAGCAATTCTATTTCAAAGTGCAGAATCCACTAATAGTGCCAAGAATTTGACAAAGAATCCAGACTTTGGGCCTGTTCTTTTAGAATCTACATGCCAAACAAAACAAAACAAATCCAATTTAATTTTTCCAGCACTGCAGCCATAGATATACATGCTCACCAGAAGCTGAACATAAATTCCATTTACCCACATAATTACCACATGGACTTACTGATAAAACATATGCACATTTAGGGAAAAAATATCAACCTGGGTATTTGTACATGGTTATAATTTACTGTTATATTTTTTATTGTAAGAGATCTCTCAAGCATAGAGCTTACAGAAGAAAAGAGACTTCTGAAAGGGTAAAGTACAATAATCTGGAAACTCCTCCAACAGATGTATTTCACTCTCACAGCTTACATAGTTTTAGGGCAACATTCTCAGCTCTCCTGGTCAAGATATTATGTAATTTGTCACACAAGTACTGTCTGACCTCCGTCTGAGAAGAAATGAAGTGAAACACAGCATTATCAGCCTTGCATTGACATATCTCGTTTTAAACAAAAACCAGATATATTCAGCGTAGAGCCAGTCCTAGTGGAGACTACGTCAGGGTATCCAATAGTGGAGTTATTCAACTTCCCAAGCCTCTGGACAGAGAATTCAGCTCTTCATACAACATCACTGTGGCAGCTGTGGAGATCCTTGAAGATGGTAAGTGCCACCCATTTCCCAGTTTGAAAGAAGTCCGGGTACACCTTTCCAACAGGGCTAAAAAAAAGGAAAGGCACAACCTGACAGCCTGTTCCTACTGAGCTAGGAATGGAAGGAAAGCTTCAAGACTTGCATCTTCATCTTCCCAATCAAACAAGTCCCTACAAAGAGGTCAGAGATCATTTAAAGTTTTGGCCCCTGGCTTTGGTCAGCTCCAGGGAGTGGGGAAGGCCAGTTCCAGCTTGGTTTGATATTTCACAGTATAGACATGGCCTGTTCTGTCCATGTTGCTTTAGTGACAGAGAATGATGCTCAATCCATCACCATGCAGTGGGATGATCAGGAAGCCATAAGTTACTGTCATTTTATTCCTGAAAGATCCTTGATGATTTAACCACTAGGAGGGATTTTAGAAAAATATCTCAGAGGACAAATTGAAGTTATGATGGAGTTGGAAATTCTTCATCATGTGAGAGGCACAGAAGGGGCACAAAGTGTGGGAAGGGGAGTTTAGCCAGCACTGGGACTCAGATTTGTTCCCTTGTCATTCCAGGCCGCCTTTCCGACAGGGAGTCACACGCCCACGTTCACGTCATAGTTGATGATGTGAATGATAATGCTCCAGAACTTGTTTCTCCTGAGGAACCCCGAGTGTGTGAAAATGCTGCACCTGGAAAGGTGAGAGAGGGAGAGCATTTCCCAGAAACCCGAATTACTGTTTGTCAGCTCAAGTGAAAGGTGTCTTTTAATAAAAGAAAGGTTCAGAGTTCATGCCAAAACACCTGATCATTCACTGATGTCAAAAACTCCAGTGGTCAGGAATATCTCTTAAGAATACTGCACTGTTGGAATATTGACTTTTATCTGCTTGCACACATGGGCTGCACTGCTCCTCTCCCCCCAGGCTCTCACGTCTGTGTATTAACAGTTGAGCCATGAAGGACAGTCAAGCTTTGCACAGCAAGAATCAGCGACTCAGTTTTATCACACAAATGCTTGAATGTGATACTGAGAAGGAAACCATTTCAAACTAGTAAGAGAAACATTGCTGCATGGAACATTATTTTGTAGGCATAGAGTGCACAGATCTGCACACACAAATTGTGTTACTACTTGGCAGCACTACAGTGTTGGTATTTTGGATTTACCTGTTTAGCCTCAGACACAAGTGTTCAGCCCATACTATATTATTTGTTAAATTAAGACACTTTGTGTCATAGTTTAGGGGTGGTACTCCCCAGTTTAGTGTTCCCACTGGAACTCCAAACTGCACCCCAACTTGCTCACCCCCTTTTCCCTGCAGCAGGATAGAGAGGAGAATGGAGGCACAAAAGGGAAGGATGATGGGCTGAGATAAGAACAATTTACTGTAAACAGCAATGAGATAAGAAAATGAACAGTAATAGCAACAATGTAAATAACAAAAGTACATAGAAAGAGAAATATAGATAGAGTGCAGAGCAGCCACGCCACCCAAAGTGCTCCCTCTGACTCAGCAACAGGATTATCCCACCACACCTTCAAACAAGGAACCCCTTCTCCAGGAAGAGTCCCTTTCCTCTTCCAGCAATGACATGAGGGGATCAAGAATAACCACCGTGCCCCCTCCCAGCTACTGAAAAAGGAATTCACTCTTTCCTGGCTGGAAACAGGACACTGTCACTGGCCGGACTCTCTGATAGAACATGCAAGGTATTAATTTCACCTTTAATTTTAAAAATACCTTTAGGACCTAATCAGACACATTTTTTACATTTTATACATGTAATGTACATCAGGTTTAAGATTTCAATACCCAAGCGTGTCCTTCAGGCATGACAGTCTCAATGGCATTCCAAGAATGACAGTCACACCTCAGAGTAGGCTGAGGACTTTAGAAAACACCATCTTAGACATTTCAACAAGCCATATGTCTTTAAAAATGAGGCTTTTTTTTGTGCTTTCATTACACAAAATTTTAAGAGGCAAAACTGGTCTTTTTAAAGACCCACAAAGAAATTTTCTTGCCTGAAAAAACTTGAAGAGGAGTATCCTGAGATGTCTGGGTCCTGCCCTTTACTGAAAGGTTACATAGGACACACAGCCCAGCTCAAATACTCCACGTTTTATCACGTGGAGACAAAGTTCACTGAAAACTGTGACCTCCTCCTTCCTTGTAGGTGATTGTCAGGATTTCAGCTGTTGACAAGGATGAAACATCACCCAGAGGTTTCTTCAGATACTCACTGGCCACAGAAGACAGCAACTTCTCCCTGATTGAGAACTACGGTAGGGTATCCCTGCAATGCCCTTCTTCAGCTCCCCAGAGTGGGACCCTGGCACTCAGGGAAGAAAAGCTGCAGCACTGACCTCTGGTTGGTCTAGCTGAGCTAAGTAACTCTTGGGTTTTTAAGGCTTAACATACTGCAAAAACAGTATGTTTAATGGAACCAAAGTTTCACTGGGCTCCTGAAAGGCTGGCATGGTCCATGGGGAAGAGGCACCAGCTGGCTGGTAATCTGTGAGGACAGTCTGCTAGAGATTATCACCTCATGGGATGTGCTTGTTTCTTGCAGACAACACCGCTAACATCACCGTCAAGTACGGACAGTTCAACCGGGAGCTCACCAAATTCCACTACCTGCCCGTGCTCATCTCGGACAACGGCGACCCTGACCTCACCAGCACAAACACTCTGGTCATCAGTGTCTGCAAGTGCAACGAGAAAGGCGACTTCACTTTCTGTGAGGAGAGAGCAAAGCAGGTCGGTGTCAGCATACAAGCACTGGTGGCAATTTTTATCTGCATCTTCACAATCATTGGTGAGTATCTGCTTTTTGAAATGTTCTCTGCACTGCAGTGTGAGGATTGTTTTGTTCTTTCTTTAGCTGAGATCTACAAAAGCTTTGTGGCTATGAAATGGTCACAAAGCCAGACACACTGTACCTATTTGATTCATCTCACGTGCTCTTCTTCTCTGGCCTGTTAGAACAGCCTCAGTTGCAAAGCTGCTCACTCCTCTAGATAGGCTATTGCACACATGTATATATACTTGATTTACTGGTACCAGCCTCATACACAGCTATAAAACACCACATTTGGGCTGGGGCAATAACAACAGGATTCCTGGCTCCTATGGCAGAACTAGTCTGGAAACCCATAAGCAGACCAATGGACATAAATACATTTGTAACAAATTGCAGACCAGTACCTGTTTGCTGCATTTGAAATCTATCAGAGAAGGCTGAGTACTTTTTTCTTGCCTGACAACAGGCCTGCTTTGCAAGTACCACATAAGTAGCGTCTGATGCTTGGTGTTAAAAGATTTACCAGTTCAAGGCAGTAGTTGATTCAATGACCTTGTGACACCATGCATTTGTACTTGTGATTACAGCTCAAGAGTCAGGTGAACAATCCCTGTCCAGACTGAACTCCTTCAACTAATCCTTCAGCAAAATAGGAATTTTAACTATTTTTAAAACATATATATGGTTTAAAAACACTCCAGGAAAAAAAAATTCTAAAACAAAAACAAAAAACCACTTCAGACTATGCTATGTGTCTTAAATGCGATTTGTTTTAGTGTCTTATTTCTCTATCCACACCCACTCATCTAAGTTTCCTTTGCAGTAATCGTGTTGCTGATTCTTCTGAGAAAGAGGAACAAGAAGGATCTGAGCGGGCTGGGGAGGAGTGTGGCAGAGATCCATGAGCAGCTGGTCACCTATGATGAGGAGGGGGGCGGAGAGATGGACACCACCAGCTACGACGTGTCCGTGCTCAACTCCGTGCGCAAGAACGGCCTCAAGGCAGAAGCCGCTCCCTCTCCCTACGCACAGGTGCAGAAACCTGCTGGGAACATCACCCCTGGCGCTGGGGGGATGGAGATGATGATTGAGGTGAAGAAGGATGAGGCTGACAACGACAGGGATTTGCTGCCCTACGACACCCTGCACATCTACGGCTACGAGGGCGCCGAGTCCATCGCGGAGTCCCTCAGCTCCCTGGGCTCAGGCTCCTCAGACTCAGACATTGATTATGACTTTCTCAATGACTGGGGACCCAGGTTCAAGATGTTAGCTGAGCTGTATGGATCAGAACCAAGTGAAGATTTTGTGTATTAAGCTCAAACTAGCCATGAATTTTCTCCCTCCCACTAAAGATAGACACCAAGAGACTGCCAGTGGCCAAAGAGGAACTCACAGCTCTTCCCTCAAGCTGTAGTAGGATTTCAAACAGGCATGGAAAAAACCTGCAGTAGGGTCAAAAAGACACACAGAGATCATTTATATTAACTTCTCCCAGCACTACTGTCCTTGCTAACACTCATTTTTTGCCCCAAAATTCCTGCTCACTGACCTGCTCGTCTTCCAGGACACACCTCCTCTCCCCATTTCTCCTGGTTTTGTCCCCAGTTTCTCCCTCACTCCTCTCCTCCTGTGCTGTTCCCATCCACGTGCATCCAAGGTCACCCTCTGCTGGGAGTGAGAGGTTCAGTGGCATTGGGAGGGGATGTTTTAACCCCCCTGGATCTCCAGCTGGCTGCTTTGCCTACCCCCCTTGCAACATCTTTATTGATATTCCACACTTATGCCTACCCAGCAGAGGAGGAACATATGTTCTATCACCCAGTATTAGAAATTATTCCATCATTTTCAAAAAGAAGAATTTTTTTTCCTTCTTTCCAGTCTATTAATTATTTTTGCTTTATAGCCTTCTACTACATCTATGAGTTACTCAAGATAAAATTAGACAGGATTTTTAGACACACAATCTGGTTTCATCTGTCATTTTTAACAGCCTGATGACAATTTCAGGCACATTTCTGGCATGCTAGAACTTGCTCTAGCTAGCAGCAAAATTGTTTTTTCTCTCTGTAAATAGGATCTCAGTGTTACTCAATGGAACATATCCTGCAGGGCAGGAAATGTGGAGATCAGGGGAATGTTAAGACTCCAACACTGTAAATCTCTCTAGATGAAAACACAGATCTCTCTAGATTCCTAAAGAGGTTGAATAGGGGGTTTATTCAGCATTATTAAAGCAATAGCCTTTTTTCAGGGACAAAAAAATGAAGGGCCTCATTACTGTGAAACTTGTGCTTTTTTTCTAAGCAGGTACTGTAAAAGGAATATTTTCCACACAGGAAAATATTGCAGACACCCAAACTAGAATGCTACACACCCACACACTCAGCTGCATAAAAGCACCACAAATGTAAAGCAGTTTGGGAACTGCAGCCACCATATCCCTGGAGAGGGACTGTGTTCACATTCCCACCTGGTGAAGAGCCACAGAGTGACCAGAATGAAACTTCCCACATTGGAAGCAACCCAGTCAAATACATTTTGGAAAAAGTGGGTCCCTTAGGACCATGGCCTGTCTCTGGCTTCCAGCAGCACAGAGTCCTGTTGCCTCCAACAGGAACAGAGCCCTACTACACAGATCCTCCACTGTGCAGGATCTGTGCTGGACCTGTATGTATTAGTTTAGTTGATTTGATTATTTAAATCTGGTAGCTAACCAAATAGTACTAAATATTTTTTTTTCTTTCTTATACCAGTATGGTGGAACCTTGTAAATTTGCTTTTTACTTCTTCACATCATCTCTAATTCACACTCTCTTCCCCAAAAATGTTTTCTTGGCAGGAAATAGCAATGCACAATAATGGTCTCACACTGCTCCTCACTGCTGTAAAAAGTTGTCCAGTGCAATACTTGGCTGGACACTAATGCAACATCAACAAGGTAATCACTCAAATTTTCAAAGATGAACTAAAGGAAAACTGAGGAGAATTCTGTCTGTCAGTCAAACCAGTTTTAGATTCCATCCTTTGTTTTTCTAAAGTACATTTTGAGGTGACAGCCTTGATTTTATTTTGAACGGGTTCATTCTCTTTTGCTTAATCCAGCCAGCAGTATGTGCTATAGAGGTTCCACATGTTTTTGTATTATAAAGAATGCTAACTAATAATACTTACACTTTAAGGATTTTGTCAGTACCTGTGGTATTGGCTATCAGCAGGTAAGTTAGTTATGAAATTATTTAGTGCAGTAAGTCAAGTACTTTTGTAGGTATTAGCCAGATTCTATTAGCTGGAATTGCTGTTTCTAAGCCTGATTTTTTTAAAGTTATTTCAAGGAACACTGTATCCATTTCCAATGTATATGATGTTTGCACTGGACAGTTTTTTATATTCCTGTACTGTATTATGTTGTTTTTTACTACATAAAAGCCAGTCTCAAGTTTGGATTTTCTGTGCATTAATGAGTTCCACTTACAAGACAATATCAGGCTTTGTGCCACAGTGACCTCAACCATAAAAACACTCAAAGTGAACCCAGCCTAGGCACCAACTTACCCAAGAGTTTTCTGTAGAAGCAGTTTTCTCCCTCTCCCTGCACAGCTGTTGGTAGAGACAAGCCCCAGCAGTGCAGCTGGGAAGGCTGGAGCCTGTGGGGGCCTCTGCTAGAGCTGCAGGACCCATCCCATGGCCCTTCCTGTTTGGGAATTCAGCCACCAGGTATCAGGGTGGCTTTGAACCACCCTGAGCTTCTGCCCTGCTTTCTTGCCTCTCAGGTGGAGAGGAGACCCAGCCATGGCTCAGCACAGCCCAGCAGGCAGCCCCAGGGGCATCCGGGAGAGAGATCCAGAGGGGAACCCAGGCTGAGCCCAGCCCAGCCCAGCCCAGCCCTGCTCCCCCAGACCCACAGCAGGGTCACTCTGGGCTACAGAACCTTGCAGCTTCCTCAGGACAGACAGCAAAACACATCCCTTCCAGAAAATAATATACCCCTAAATCTGCAGCTTTAGGCAGCACAGCTGCTCACCTTCTCTTCGTGCTACTGCTAATGACTACCCCAATATATTCCCAAGATTATTCTAGCACTTAAAAAAAAAAACAACCACATCAATTTTCCCCAGATGTGGCACTTATAATTTACAAAGCCTGGAATAAAGAAAAAAAGTTCAATTCCTTCACTGCTAATTGCCACGAGCAAACGCCAGATCAAACACACTTTAGGACAAGTTGTATTAAAAACACAATAGATGTGCTAATTATGTTATAATGAAATGCATTTTTTCCATAGAAAGAATTTGATTAAACAGCTATTTGCAACTTGTGGGAGAGAATCTCACAAAGGTTTTCATTATTCATTTAATTAATATGCACTTTAATCTCTTATCCCTAAAAATATATCATAAATTATTATTTTATTTCGTTCAGATCCAGAAGTTCATGCCATTTAATAAAGGGTTTTTTTACTCCCATCTCATTAGAACTTTTTATGAAGCTATGGCTTGTGATGAGAATCCTTGATATGTATCAAAGCAGCAATGAAAAGCTGTTTGAATGTGAATACCTGGCACACAGTGGCACATCCCAGGTAGGGCAGGTGAGCTAAGGTCCCCTTATCAAGGCACATTTACATAGTCAGTGAAAGAAAGAACAATTCTATGATTTATTATCCTGTTGCAGTCCTGTGCTACTGCAACAGCAAACCCAGTGAAAACAGAAGGATTGGTTATCAAATTGGAAAATCAAATAATCATTTCTGAGCTCTTGTTCTTCTAGAAGTGCATCCTTCCCTTTCCCACTTTCAGCAGCAAGGGTTTGAACAGCCCCAGGAGGGTCCAGCCAGCCTGGCAGTGACACCTGCCCTGCACAGGAATTGTCATCCTGCCAGGACTGACTGCAGGGCAAAGCTGGTTTTTGGAGCTCAGAGTTCAGGGTACAGATCCACCTCTGTACATTTATTGTACATCTTTTCATACCCAAGCATATGTCACATGCAGGGGAACTGCTCTGGTGGCTGTGAATATGGTGATATACTCTCTTATTTGGCTAGAAATAATAGCTATACTTATTTTCATTACATTTCAGGTGGGTTTACAACAAAAAATAAATAATCACCATCTTTTCTGACCTATTCTCTTCTTTTTTTTTTTTAAATAAATGTTTCAAGTTTGAGAGAGTAAGAAACAAAACTCTGTTGGCTTTGCTTCACAAACTTTCTGGAATGAAATACATAAATACATCACCAGGATGATATCTTTCCCATTGAAATCTTCCCAATCTCAGTGTACCACAAGTCATGAAGTCCTACCAGGAAATGAAAAAGAGTCTGATCAGATCACAGTAGAAGATGTAGACTGAATCTAGTCCATAGAAAAAACATGACAGAAAACAAAACAGCAAAGACATTCTTTCAGGCTGCATCAGAAAAACAGGAAAAGAAAACAATACCCAAAAAGCACTTTTATGAGCAATAAACATGCACGGATCTTTGCTGATCTCTCTCATCTTCCTGACTTTGTTGCTGCCTGACCTAAAGGAAAAGGGAAAAACAGCATTTCCTTCCACTTACCCTCCGTGAGGATCTGTCCCACCTGCTTCCCCTCGAGTCTCTTAATTCATCCAGTTAACCCCTTCATCAGTGCCACAAGCAGTCAGAAATCTCTGCAACTCCTTAATTCCTCATTTTAAAAGAGCCAGTGCTCTGGGTGGAGTGACCAGAACAAGCAGAACAAAGCAGGACAGAGCTCCCCAGGCAAACACATCCAGCAAACACGACCCCAGCAAGCCAGCTTTGCCAAAAAGTCAGAAACACTTGGGCTGCAAATGGTCCCAGGAGCTCTTCTGACACCTCAGGAGCCCAAAGCCTGGCCTGCAATGCTCCTCCAAGCCAGAGCATCCCCAAACAGGGAGGGTCAAAGGCAGCCAGGCACCCCCTCTGCTCTGCTCCCCCAAACCCCAGGGCAGATGGAGCCCGGGGACAGCACCACAAACTCAGTGCAAAGAGCCTGGAATGGGAGTCCCAGCTCCAGCGTTGGAAAATGGCTTTCCTGAACAGCTGTCAGGCTTCCCTGAAAGAGCAAACCTGAAGAACCTTAAAATGCCAAAAGCCTAAGCTGCAATTGGTGTGTCCCACAGCCCTGATGTGGAGAATGCAGACTAGTGCCCTGGCACTTAGGGAACTCCAGCCTTGCCCCTGCTCTCAGCACCGGGACACTGCCCTGACCCTGGAACACTGCTCTTTATCCTGAGATCCTCATCTTGGCCCCAGGACATTGCCCCTACCCCATGTCCCTGCCCTCAGCATCAGGACACTGCCCTCCATCCCTGACCCTGGACCCGGGACACTGCTCTTTACCCCGTATCTCCGCTCCCGGGACACTGCCCTTTATTCTTTATCCCTTTATCCCGGCTCAATTCGCGGCGGCGCCGCAGCAGCGCGGGCTGCAATGATCGCCGGTGGCCGCCAGGTGGTGCCCGAGGGCAGCGCTGGGAACGGCTGCGCCCGGCGCTTCCGGCTGGATCCCCAATGGATCCCCAGCTGATCCCTCACGGATCCCCAATGGATCCCCAATTGATCCCCAACTGATCGCCACTGCATTCCTGATGGATCCCTGATGGATCTCCACTACATTCTTGCTGGATCCCCACTGGATCCCCGATGGATTCCCGCTGCTGCCTGCTGGATGCCCACTCTGCTTCCCTGTGTGTCACCTCACACCGACCATGGTAAGTGACATTAATAACACCCCCAAGGTCATTCCATCCGCTTCATTCTTTAGCACCGACTCCACAAAAATTTTCAGATTTGTGGAAGCCAGAGAGGCTGCAAGGCTTGGATCTCTGAAGGAAAAGGCAGTGATCTGTTCAGGCAGCAGCTCTGAAGGGTATGAAGGGCAAGGGAAGGCTCTGGGGAAGGATGCAAACTCCAGATGTCTCCTCTAATCAAACCCCGGTTCAGACCTTCCTCCCTGGGCACGTTTGCCTGCTTGCCAGGAGTCGTCAGCACCAAATCTGCTACCTTGTCACATAACGCTGCAATCTGGCTTTGGTGATGAAGATGTCCAACCCTACTTCTCTAGAATATTCTCCTTCCAAACCAAACTACTAAATGCAATTTTCTGAAGCAACACCAAATAATTTTTATCTTCAGTGACTCTTGGTTCTGTTTTACCTTGAATGAGAACATTTGTTTACAAGCACACAACTTACCCGCTAGTTATAATTTGTTAATTATTTCTATGTTATAACCATGGAGCAAAACTTCCCCAAGAAGCCACAGAAACAAACCACTAACATAAAAAGTACCAGGAACCTTTCAGTGATCACCTAAAAGTTGGAAGTATTCACAGAAATCCTGTCACACATTCACAGATTAATAACTACCTGCAAAGACTCCTTGCAAGTGGATCCAGTTCAGTAATTTAATCAGCCTCCATCCTCTCTCTTTCCCCTCCTCTGGAAAGACTACTGCAACCCTGATGGTCCGGCAGCTCTGCCAAGCTCTGTTGAGAGAGCACAGTGGGAGAAGCAGGCTCTGCCTCTGGGATCCAGATCCACCTGCAGATCATGAGAAGGAACTCCAGCTGGTCAGCCACAAGGAGTAGCAGCAAACACCCATGTCAGCTTAAGGTCTGTTCATGACATTTCTCTGAGCTAAGGTAATGACAGAGGTTACAAAGTGATTGACAATCTGTCCCAACCAGCCCTGGACAGCAAGCAGGATGAGAAGGGAGGAGGAAAGAGAAACAACAGCAGGTGAATTCGTAGTTCAAAAACAGGAGAGGAGGGAAAAATGTTATTTCTCCCTCTGATCCAAAAAGTTCTGCTATTCACAAGTAGCAAACTGGCTGTGAGCAGAGCCAGCCTGGAGGGACGCAGCGACAGCTGAGCCACCTCAGCCTGCTCAGCTCACACCTCTGCTGCCCCACGGATCCCATCCTGCCCCCCTGCTCCTCTCTGTCCCCACAGAGTTCCCAGGGCCCAGTAACCAAACCCTGACCAGGTCCCACCCTGCCAGGCTCCTGTCCAGAGGAGCAGCTGACAGCAGTGAGGGCTCCCCCCAGAGCTGCTGTCCTGGCACAGTGACAGCACAGGTGACACCTCTGGCCTGGCCAGCAGGCCCTGCCCCTGGCAGGCAGCCTGGGCTGGCTCTGAGGGTACCAAGGGCAAGTTCTCTGCACACACTCTGTGCAGCTGGGGTTTGCCATGCCTTGGAGCACAGCCTTCCTGGCTGAGGAATTCCTGCTGGAACAGGAGGGAGGAGGGATAATGATGGATGATGTCAGTGTGCAACACAGTTGGGGAGGACAGGAAGTTCTCCTCTGTATTACCCAGCTGGGTAAGAGCCATCCACATGGACACTGAAACTTCCCAAATGTCACTGCTGGCTGCTTCAGCTCTGGGGGTCAGGTGAGCTCCCATTTCTGCAGAGTTTTACTACTGCAGACACAGGGCAGCCACAAGCAGAGCCCTGCTCTCCATGGATTTCCAAGCCTAGGAATGACATGAGCTCTGCAATTGCACCCAGGTGAGGATCCAGAGCATCAAAACCCGGAGCCTTTGTGACCAGTGCAGCCAGGACAAGGCTCAGATGGCCATGGCCAGTCCTGCTGCCTCCTAGAACTCAACAGCAACTGCCAGCACAAGCAGAAGGCCAGTCCAGCAGGGATCCACCATGAAACTCAGCTGTGTGAAAGAGCTGGCACTAAGGAAAACAGACTATAGATAGACACTGGGCAGTCAGAAATGCCAGGCAGCATGCTGGCAAAAAATCATTTTGTCACTCTGTTTACTTGGCAGTGCCTACTTGTCAACAGCCTTAAAATCACATCTTGAACAGCCTCAGATCTGCCTCTCAGGTCCTGCCTGAGTCTGGCAAAACTGCCGCTCAAGCCTTGGAGGAAGTGCAACACATTAAACCCTTCCTGAAGGGCCATAAAATAACAGCCAGCCCCCTCTTCTTCCTATCAGCGATTCTCTTCAATCCTGGTAAAACAATCGCCACAATTCCTATAAATAGGTGATTAAGCATCAACCCTAATCAGAACTGGGCTTCTTGGATTTCATCACCACTTGGATTTTTTGTGCACACTGATACAAGCACTTGGCCAGCAGACAAGGCTGCCTGCAGGTAGAGCTGTGTGTGACCCCTCTGCTGTCACAGCAGTCACTCCTGAGGATGTGGAAGTCCCACACAGCCTTTCAGGAGAGGGGGATCTGGCAGAACATTAAATGGTGACCAAACTGAGTCTGCCAAGCTGGCTGCCTTTGGTATTTTAAGAGGAAATTAGGGCCTATAAACACCATACGCTAAATAAAACCTGTTTGCAAGAGCAGAACTCATGGCTCGTACCCTTGCTGTGACACAGACTTCCTTTCCATCTCAGGTACATCATGTCCTTTCCATCTCAGGTACTTTGTGTAGGAAAGTTTTTGCTTTTTCACATCAAGTGTTGAAAGTGGGATTCCCTTCTGTAAGGCCCTTCCTCTTCCTGTGCCACAGGAGCCACAGAGACACACTACAAGGGTTAGTTAACCTGCACCAAAGCACCCTGAATAACGAATATTCTCTTATGTTTATTCATTTTACAGAGGAAAGCTTTAGTACCACTCATCATTTTAAAGCAATTTCCAGGCAAAGGAGAATTTTGTGAAAGATCTACAAAAACTTTTAAGTAGGACACCCTCCCTTGCCCACATTTACAGCTCTGCATGGCATATACAGCATCATTCCACTGCAATTAGCAGAGAATCTGTAGCACAACACAGGAGGGGAACCTGCACCTCTCTGTGACCAAGGGTGAGGGGCAACAGTTCACATCAGGGAGTTACACACCCATCTGGAAGTTACAATTACTGCCTTAGGCATTCATAATCCATGGCATAGCCACAAAGAGCATTTACTGGTGCAGAAAACACTGGTGAGAAATAAAGCTTCAGTGTTATTTTCATACACTAAATACATGAGTAACATGCTAAATACATGAGTAAATTTCATGCTAACTACATGAGTAACACACCTCACGTTCCCTGTATGGGAAAACATTTACTTTTAGACAAGGGATTTAAGTTTCAGTGCCCTTTCACTACTTGAATTCTGCCTCTAAGAATCATGTTTATCTTAGCCATTTGTAGTACTCACATCAGACCTCTAGTGCAGCTGCCCAAATCACCCTTTTCAAACCACAACAAATAACCAACACTCACCTGTTTTTCTTATATAACTAAGATTGTACTTTTTTTTAAATTTCCACCCACTTCTGATGTTTTCAACCAGGTTCAGAGACCTTCTGTGATTTTCCTGCCCTCCTCTGAGCAAAACACAGCTACTTCATCCTGCAGGAACAAGTTTCTTAGTGAACTCAAAAATACCAGTTGGCCACACTGCTGTTCAGCTATCCATCTTCCCACACAGGACAGTCTGCAAAGAGCCCACATGGCCATAGGTCTCTGGAATAAATATAAATACATAAATTTATAACTCTGCATGGCTCTGATCTGAACAAGGCTCCAGCACTAGGAGAGCAGAGTTACACATCATGATGTTTGGACAAATGTTAAATCCCAGCACAGCACATTGCAAGCACCAAATGAAGATTTGAAAGCTGACTTATAGGGCCCTGAAGATGGGTTAGACTTAGAAATGCTGGTGGAAGCTGAATTGCAGAGATCCTGCTCTATGCAGCTGTGCTGGGCAGCCTATTCCAGCCTTTCCAAGAATGCTTTGTTGCAATGGAAACAGCCTGAGCTGCAGTAGCAGGTTTGCATCATAGAGAGCATTACAGCAGCCGACTTTATTGCTTCCAATAAACTCATTTTAAAAGATTTTTTTCTGCTGCTCCACCTATCACTTGCCCTGATCTCTAGAAAGCAAAATTGCCTTTTTTTCTGCCATTTTCAGTTAATTGTGATTTTCAGATTCAGCTTTGGAGGAGCTTCATTCAATATCAAATAAGTGCATTTTTTTCACATATTTCATTTCTTTGAGGAAACAGAAAGTATCCTGCTGAATGCTGTGCATGTTATTGCACTGCACCCAGAAATTCTTCTCTTGCTAAGCAACAAAAAGCTGCAACACTTACCCTACCAAGGAGTCTGAGAAAACAAAACTCTCACCAGGTATTCCCACAGAAGCAGCCAAAGGAAGGAATAAGACAGAATGAGTGGGGGCATCAAGAGAAACACATTTCCCAGCCATGACAGCAGGCAGTGGGAAGCCAAAAAAGAATGAGGGTCCTCTCTTCTGGGAACACAGTCTAGGCTTGCCCAGCTTTGAGTTTGTTATCCCTTCATCCCACCTTCCCAAACTGGGAACTGTTCCCTCCACACAGGGAGGGAACAGCACCTTTCTCCCCAGCACCTTTCTCCTCCCTTACACCCCCACCTTTTCCAAACAAGAGTCCAAACCCTTCTTCTTGTTACACTCTACCCATCCCAATGTACATCATGATGTTCCTATCTGAATTAATTAAATCTCCTTTTTTCTACACTCTACAGAAAGAGACATTCCCTACAGCTGAAAAAGGCAGCAGAGATCCCCAAAGTCAGTGACAGCAGCGCCTCATCAGAGTCCCCCAGCATGGATTTGACCTGCAGAGAGCAGATCTTTTCAGTGTCCATCAGCTTTAATGTTCCAATTGACTCATCTTCAAAGGCAAGACATGATCTAAGCCGATTTGCATATGAACCTGCATTTATCCTCAGACTCTAATACCATGTTTCAGCATTAAGACATTTTATTTAATCTCATGTCATCAATAGCTACAGTTGCTCTAGGATTCTGATTTTTCTCACAAGCAATCCTGTTTTTCACTTAACAGCCTAGTGCTGTCAAAAAAAAATAGTATCTGCTCAACTAATTCTTATTTTTTAATAAAGCATTCTAAAACATAAGTGATGATTGTGTAGTTATATATATATGTACATGTACATATATATATACACCTAAGGAGTAAGTAAGGTCATATCACTTGAATTTTTCTTAACTTAGCAAAATACATCAAAAATACATTGTTCATATATTATGTTGTCATGTGTCTTGATAAACCATTTTTTTCATTAGAAATTAATTCCACTCAATGGCAGGAAGATAATTTTCATAAACTGATCACCTCAGTGAGTTAATGGGGCTTAGCTGTCTTTATGCAATAACACTTGGAAAACTGAATGTCAAACAGGAATGTATGCTTTTCCTGAGCCTTGTATAAGCTTCTAAAACCATGTGCAATCCCACATAACAATGCCTGGTTTCCCTCTCTCTGGTGCCCGTTTCAAGCCCTCCCAGGGAAGCACCATGCAATTCCCAAATCCCAATTCCCAAATTCATGTGCAGAGCCCCTTGAGGGGGTGGACTCTGTAAGCAGATCTCTTCACAGCAGCACTAATCCCTTTCCAGCAATAAATTCCCCTTCTTTACTCCCAGTCCCCACAGGGCTGTGTCTGCACCATTTAAATGCAGTCAAATTTTGGTCTCCAGCAAGGGTAAGGTCTATGCTCAACCCCTCATGTGAGGCAACTAAAGGGAAGGGAAAGGAAGAACATGTACAGAAAGCCCTAAGTGGGTGGGACACATTTTCACTTTGCTGTCAGTTCACATTGTCAGATACAAAGTGATTTTGAAAGCAATAGAAAAGCAGTGTAATAACCGCGTCCTCAGTGTGGCTCCCAAATCCATTTCTGGCAGCTCCATGGGTTCTGCACATTGATCATTGCAGCCAAAGCTGCACTTAACTCATGACTAAACACCATCAGGAAACAGGGTGGTAAATAATGCATTTCCCTGGGGCTTTTGACTGAACATGTGATCATTTCATACATTTCAGAAACAGCCACCCACGCAGCAAACTGTCAGCTGCACTCTCCCTGCATCACCTGGGGCTTAACTCAGCCCCAAAGAACCAGCATCAGTCAGGGGAACCAGGACCTTGGTGCCACAGCAACAGCACAGTTTGAGCTTTCCCTGCTGTGCTCTGGGCACTGCTGGCTCCCAGTCCTTGTGTTTATTTTCCAGGAGGTCCACAGGCAGAAACCACGGTCACTCTGCTGTGGCACTGCAAGCAACATCAGCTACACATGTTCAACATAAATAAGGCTGCCTCACCTTTTAAAGCACGCACCAACTCTCTTCATGCACCTCTTCTATCTCAGGGACAGTGTCTCTACATATTCTCAGAGAGATTTTTAAATTTTGACTTGAATATCAAGGCCCAAGACTGAATTTTTAATGAGAATTTGCCAAGCCAGGTGCATGTGCATGTCAGCTGGTTCATGCTGCCCAAACAGCCACAGGCAGCAGCTACAGGGGTGACATCATCTATTCCTGGACAGCTCTCGTGGGAATATCCCCTCATCCAGTCTCACACTTCAGAGCACAGAGGAGACATATCCATTTTAAGGTGTGATCATTGGAAACTGGCTGGGAAAACTGACATTCATTTTATTAGTATTTGTTGTATTTATAAGAGAAAAAAAAGTATTTTCCTTACCAGGACAGCAAATGCATCTGGAATTTACAAAGCCACATGTTTTCCTTCTTAAAACTTGGGCATTTAAGCCAAATAATTCTGGTAGTAAAACATGTTACAATTGCTCCATAGATATTTATATTATATTTCAAAATCTGGCAACAGAGATCATGTCTATATGTCATGTAGACATATTTACATTTCTATTTCTATTTCTATTTATATGTTTATGTTTGCATTTGTGTTTATGAATAAATGAAAACTTGTTTTCCGTTCTAAGATTCAACATCTATATGGTTTTGATCTTGACCCTTACTCAGTACACTAAGAGAAATGTGTTATCCACCTCTTGGCCACAGGTATTAGTTTGAAAATGGACCTGCAATTAATTTATTACATATAAAATACCAAAGTCTAGCATTGTTTTAATAACTTCTTCAGATCCAAACTGTTACTGGTGGTATCAGCAATCAAAGTGCCCCAGAATAAGCAAGACTTGATCTTATTATATTCCAGCACCTGAACAATTGCACTGGATTTTTTCTTAGTTATTTTTTAAGGCTCTCAAGCTCATTCCCAGTGTCTCACACAGTATCTGGAAGCAGAAGGCAGCACAGGTTGAATCCTTTTCCTCTGCAGGGATGGATTGAGTAAAGGTGACTTTCACAAAATAGTAAAATGAGCTCTGAGTGTTTTATTGGCAAAAGCAGGGACTACTGTGAGATAGTTTTAGATAAGCATGGAAATCAGCTGCTCATGCTATATTAACAAGTTATAACATTAAGGTTCAATTCTGAAGCTTCTTAGGGTAAACTGAATACTATTTAACAGGTGCTCACTCTGGGACACTTTGGGAGTGGTTTATTTGTTAGAGATCTGAAGCCAAGTAGCATCAGAGCTCATGGATGAGAATCTTCACATTGTGTTCATGCTGTACTTTAATGGCAGATAGCTAATGACAAGAACTTCTAACAACCAGAATAAAGGAGCTTCTAAAATATTAACCTATTCCAAATAATAAAGTACAAAGCATACGCTGGAATTAAAATGAAATTTAAAAAAAGACAACTAAGCAAAACAAAAACAACAAAACAAAGAAACACAACAAAAAACAAAACAAAACAAAAACGAGGTAAACAAAAATCTGCAAACAAAAAAACCCCTCCAAAACTAGTCAACGAAATTAATTAATTAATTAATTAATAATAATAATAATAATAATCGTTGCCCTTTAGTTTCCCCATCCCCTGTTTGCCACTCAGCACATTTTCAGTTGAACTTGGACCAAACCTGGGTTAGTAAGAAGGACATGCTCCTCTGTTCACCTTGTGCTGTAAAGTAATGAAAGCAAGAGTGGCAGAAACACATTTCCATGCTTGTGTTTGTACCATTCAATTATTTCTATTGGACTTCTATCAGAAGTCAATTGTCCTTTTAAGTACTAAGGAACAAAAAAGTGTCTGTCCTAACTACAAATCACCAACTCAGGCAGCCTGTGGCTTCTTTCCCCTTCAATTCCCTTCTCTTTTCCCAGGTACTCCATCATCATTTGCCTCTGCAGACAGCTGCACTGCTCTGGCTCACTTCTACCTTAGAGTGCTCAATTCACAACTGCTCCTTTGTAATTCTACCAGCAATTTTGGGAACATCGTGTTCTGTCCCAAGCATACACAAAGGCCGACCAGAAATTGTTGCAGTCTGAGGGCTGCAGCACCCCAGCCCCTCTGAGTTGCTTTTGGTATCTCTTTATCAGTTTGTGCCACCCTGTTTACTCTTCCCACTGCATTAAACACCTGCCCAGGCTGTCCAAGTTTTACCGCAAACCCCAATACAATCTTATTGTGCTGCAAACCCTCAGGGTGTGCTCCTTCTCTTTTGCTTTGCTCTGTTCCTTTTGTCCCCAAGCCTGCCTCACATTCCTCTGCAAAGGAATTGCACAAGGCACCTGACTGCCCTGGCTTCCCACCTCTCCACATCAGTGATCACAGTGCTCCTCTCTTCCAGCGCCTGAACTCCTCTTCAGGTTTTAAACTAATTGCCAGACTGCTTTTATCCTACTGCACATTCATTCCCATGGGGCAAACCTGTTAAACAAGAGGAGAGGTTACACCCTTACTTTAACCATTAATATTTATAAAAATACATGGCTCGTTTTAGATGCGGTGCCACTCTGTCAGGAAACCTGGAGGATGCTGATTTTTTTTGTTTTTTTCATGTTTCATATAAAATCTGGCTGTATTTGAAGCATTCCCTGTGCAAGTTCTTTTCTGTCACTGGTTTCTGCAATGGCAATTCTTCTGGGGCAGGAGCCTTCCCAGGGCCTTATCCAACCTCCCTTTTGCCATTTAAAGCAAGCTGGGGCTGCACAAGGGTTTCACAAGCCCTTAGGGTCCTACCCAAGCATTTTGATCTCCAGTCTGCATATCTTCCATACTACCACAAAAAAGTTCACGGTTACAGTGAGGAACTTTGTACCTCTGCTTATTTATAATTTTTTACCACCTTCAGGGACTCTGCAGATTCACAAACAATTGTAAATAAACGAATAATAAAATGGGCAGAAAAGGACTTGTGCATTCATTGAATAAAACACAAACAATGAATTATGGGGTTCGTACTTCAAGGTGAATGAAGTATTTCTTGTTAGTACATAACAGTGCTAGAGAGATAAAATCAGTGTTGGGTCACAATTGCATTTTGGGCTGCTGCCAGGCTGCCTTTTCCTCATTTGTGCTTTTGGTTTCAGTGAACAAAGGCATGGCTGGATTCTCATTCTTGCCTGCACTAACAGCACTGCAGGGCGGCCTTCTCTGCCCTCTGTCAAAAGCCTCTTTTAAAAACCTGAGAGTAAATGATGAATACTTTACTTCGGTGTAAAAAATAAGGACTAAATCATAAAACTTCTAACCTCTACAAGGGTTACACTGACCAGACATCTTTTAAATAGTCAATAAAGCACTCTGCAGTGTGGAGCTTCCTCTCATTTCCCTTTTCTTTGCTCCTTCCTGTGACATCTAATGCACACACTGAGCTCTGTCAATACAGGAAGTGGATTCTGCACCAAAAAACAGATTTTAAGCCTGGTACCCCACAGGGCCATGGGTACTCCTCACCTCAGGAACAGGTATATCCATGTTTCATGGGATGCAGGTGGATCTGACCATCCAGACACAGAATTTCCAGCACCAAGTGTGACCCATGTCAAAGAGCTGACCTACAACATATAAAACATTTTCAACTATCCTGACATGCTCATTTACTATTATTGCTGGTGGTAGTGGTGTTACCTAATTTTAAATGCTGTGTATGACATAATTCAGTATTTCTTTCTATATACTTCGGTATATTTATAGTTCTGTATCTCCAGGGATACATTTGTTACTACTTGTCAGTAATCCATTGGCCATCCTTAATTCCAAAAGTGCCATTAACCTTTATAACAAATTCATTCAAGGACCCCTGGAAATAAACACTGCCACTCTACGTTCACCGACAGATGCTGCAAGGTCTTTGAAAGGTCAACACAAAATAAATTACATAATTAACTATAAATTTAATTAAGGAGTCAGAGAATAAGTGGGAAAAGAACACTGAGATTAAATTTTCCATTCTACATCCTTAAAAATTGGCATCAGGAAGACTGAATGTATTTCAGTGGAAATATTGGATTTTCAATAACAATCTTGGACCAAATTATTTCTTAGCATATATACAGATATTGAAAAAAAATGTACAGCAGGCACTGACAGAATAACTCACCATTTTCTTCAAAAGTCTGCAAGTAGGTGAATAAATAAGAAATTATTTATCTAAATCTGGCCCCAGAGCTCAAGAGCACCTTTTGTTCCAAAGAAAAAGACAGTTGGCAAGCTAAAAATCAGAAAAATAGCCTCTGAGAATCTGGGCATGACATAAAATTCCTACAGAATAGGAATTTGTAATTAAAGAAAGAGAGCCTCTCCATTTCAGGTCTCATTCCTATACATGGCAGATAAAACAACAGGACTTCTGCCTTTGGGTCTTCAGGCCACTGTGAAATATTTTTTACTTCAATGTATGCTTCATCTGTATTAATAATTTTAAATTATTTTTCCTCTTGACAGATTTTACGCCTAAAGAACAAAACCACTTGATTTAAAACTCGAGAAAATACTATTTAAAATAAATGTACCTGTCAGCTGAAAAAATATTCTACAGTAAATGCATATATTTAAAATTCCACCTTTTTCTTTTAAATAGCTTTCAGCATGGAGGAAATTCCTTTGTTAGCAATTCTACAAGTAAGTCCAAACTCAGAAACTATTTAAAACCTGGCAAACATCTATTTGTTTGGGTTTGTTCAGAAAATTTGAAAACTTTTCCTTCAAAGGACTCTTTTTATCACATTTCAGAACCCAGGGAGCTGTGAAAGCACGAGATGCTTCCTATCAACCTCCAGGGCCTCTTTTCCTGACCTCTTTTGCTCTCAGCAGCAGGCGCAGTTTTACTCAGCCATCTCCACCACACCATGGAGATTCCAGCAAGGAATTCCCCAAGCTCAGGGCCTGGCATAATCAGCTTTTCCAGCAGTGCCAGAGCACTGGGAATGCCCAGCACAGGGCAGGATGAGCCAGCCCAAGGTGACTCTAGGGCAGGAAGTTCTGCAGACTCTACAGCAGTGATGAAATCTCACTGCTCCCAGATTTTCCTCGCAGAAAAGACTTTCCTGTTCCAATCATCGATTTTGCTCATCCTGAGGCATTTTATCTACAACTAATTGTATAATCCAACTGACATTTATTTAATTACCACCTTTTCCACGAAGCAAAAGAAAAATGTGGTGAATGGTATCCCCCAAACATCTTGCTATGAATACATAAAAATTATCAATTAAAAGTGATCTCATTACAGTAAGAAAAGTTATTTTGCCTTACAAAAATTGGCTACCAGACTGCAGCTTCCATTCAACTCCAAGGATCCCAAAGAAAACCCCAGGAGGAGGGAAGCTGAGCCGAGGTCTGTCACTGTGCTGATGGCAGCTTTATACTGACGTCCCACAACTGGAGAAAATGTAAAATCATCCAAGAATAGAATTATCTGTCTTCAGCAAGGCTTCCTCACTGTTTTGGTTTTTTCCTTATCGATAAATTGGGCAACAGCCACTGTGGACAGGAACTCTGTGCAGCTCCATCCATAAGGAATACCATCCCAAACTTTACCTAAATGTGCTTGGGCTTTCAGGCAGTCATACTCCCCTTTCTACAGAGTGGAAAAAAATGAGAAGATGGCAGAATTCAGACTGGAACCACTCAAGTTCACACAGTCTCCCCTGCTCTGTGACATCCCAAGAAGGACAAACTAACTCAAAGTCAATAGAGGAGCAGCAGAAATACCTAATAGTTTTTATTTTTGTTCCAGCTCTCCCAAATACATCCATAAGCAAACTCCGATGTGTTAAATCATTCATTTGTAGCAAATTTTCTTCAAGACAAATCTGGTTTACCTAAACAGAAAAGCAGATGTTACCAGAAGAGACTACTAAGGATGTAAACTACCCACAGCATCATGACACAACAAAGCACTGCTGCCCTGGGTGTGCAAATACAAGTCTGCCCTCGTCCCACTCTATAGGCAGGTTCCACTCAGCTACACAAGGAGCAAAACAGGAAAGTCTAAATGCTGAAAAACACACAGGAAAAAGGTAAAAAAACTACACCATCTCCACATGCATATGATGCAGATCTGGAAAGCAGTGGGGTGAGCAAAGCCCACACCACTCCAGCCTGTTGCACCTGGGCACAGTGAGTACTGCTGGTACCCAGAGGTTCCTGTTAACTCCAGGGATGTTCCTGCAGGCTCTGATGGATCCTCTAAGGCACTGTGGTGTCTGACCCAGAAACAAATGTTCTCTGGCTCAGGAGCCGTTGCAACTCCTACTGCAGCAAAAGGACAAGACTCTCACAGAAAGGGCTCTAAAGCCAAGCTGAGAGAGAGATTTCTTCAGAACTGCAAACACTGAGCAATTCCCCTGCATCCAAAGTCAGTTAATAAGGCACTTTCCATGATTTGTGAGCTTATTTGTCTGAGCATGGATATTTCAAACTTAAGACCCCAAGTCTGTCAGGACTAAACTTAATACTGATACTGTGAGTATTTGGGAGGTGCCATTGAACAAAGATGTCATCACCAAAATTTGCGGAAGTACTAAACATTAGCTTTAAAGTGGATGAAATATTTTGAAATCCCTAAGTGGAGGGATTCTAGACAGGCAGAATGAGGCCAAGGGGCACATATCCAATACCCAACACACAGAAAATCAGATTTTCTGATGCATGTACAGATTCACACCTTCATGCCACAAGTGAACAACAAAGGAAGCCATGCAGTTTCCATTTATTGAAATTATAAATGAGGAGTCTTTCAAGGACCCAAGTGTTCCAGGGGTTGGAGAAATTTATTACAAAGTAGCTTCTGCAGCAGCATTCTAAGGGACTTTAGGGTACTAAGATAGTTTTGGAAACAGGTACAGGTTTTTATGAGCCATAAGGAAACAAACATGTAAATTCCCATAAACCTTCATTTCAATTGTCTTAGACTCCCTCAATGCTTGCCCGGACTTAAAAAGAAAAGAAAATGAAAAGAAAAAAAGAAAAACAAGGTGATCATTGACAGCAGGTAACTTTCTACCAGGGAGTTCACATGTTTTACATTGACCCCAAATTTCATTACAGCCCTGCATCCATCACTGCTAAACCAAGCAGAAGCTGAAGAGCCTAAATACTGACAGCAAAGCTGTTCTGATTGAGAGAACTTGTTCTCCAGGCTACAAAACCACCAAGGGGCAGGGAAGTAAAGAAGGCTGCCTGCACACCAGTGGAGCTCCAGCTCCACATCCCTACAAACAGCATGTGTCCTGCAGAACTAATGAGTGCATGGGTGGCAGAAACTGCCAATGGAACTTGGATCATAAAAAACCCCCAAACTGCTCTCAAGACATTCAGAAAAGGGGCTCACTTCATACATTCTTTACCTAAAAAGCAGTGATGCTTTTCTTAGACGTAAACAACCAGTTATGAAAGCTCATACTCTTCAGAACCTGCTTCAGCCCTGTTCCCTCTGTATCCATCACTAGGGCATTTATCAAACACAGTGAGAAACGTCCCCAAGCAGATCTTGTACAGATACTGCTGTAAAGTAGGTTTAGCTCTCGCTTGGACTACATGACTACATCCTCCTCCTAGCCCCCATCCAGCCGCACGGAATTCCATCTCCCGCACTGCCGGATAATCCCGTCCGTCCCGGTGGGTTTATTCCAGGCAGTCCCTCCCTTTCAGCCCAAGTGCTGGGCTGGACTCGGCTTTCCGGAGCCGTTTTCCGCCTACAGCTCCTCATGCAGGCAGCGAGCCCCCGCAGCAGCGCCGGTAACGCCGCTCGCCGCTGCCGGGCGCTGCCGCAGGAGCGATGAGCGGCGGGCTCAGCCCCAGCATGTGCGGCCCTGCCCGCGGGGCGGGGGTCACCCGCCCCCCTGCCCCCAGCCCGGGGCCGCCGGCTCCGGCCCGGCCCCGCTCCGGCCCCGCGCACGGCAGGAGGCGGCGGGGCCCCGCCGGCCCCCGGGGAGCCGCGCCGGGGGCGGATGGAGACAGCGGGCACGGCGGCGGGCTGGGGTAAGGCACGGCAGGGCGGAATGGGGGAAGGCACGGGCTGAGCCGGGATGGGAAAGGCAGCAGCGGGGGGAAGGTACGCCTGAGCCGGGATGGGAAAGGCAGTGGCTGGGAGAAGGCACGGGCTGAGCCGGGATGGGAAAGGAAGGGGCTGGAGGAAGGCAAGGACTGAGCCAGGATGGGAAAGGGCAGGGGCTGGAGCGGGGTCGGGAGAGGCAGGGGCTGAGACGAGGTAGGGCAGAGCCTGAAGCGAGCCGGGATAAAGTGGGCTGAAGCCAACCGGGGGTCAGCAAGAGCTGAGCCGAATCGGTGTAAGGGAGAAACCAAGCTGGGGAAAGGCGTGAGCCGTGCCGGGCGGGGCAGGCTCTGAGGGACCGATCCCAGCCGGGTGGGGCAGGCTGTGAGGGACCGATCCATTCCGGGTGGGGCAGGCACTGGAGGGACCGATCTATTCCGGGTGGGGCAGGCTGTGAGGGGCCGATCCCAGCCGGAGCAGGCTGTGAGGGGCCGAGCCATGCCGGGTGGGGCAGGCACTGAGGGACCGATCCCAGCCGGGGCAGGCTGTGAGGGACTGATCCATGCCGGTGGGGCAGGCTGTGAGGGACCGATCCCAGCCGGGGCAGGCTGTGAGGGACTGATCCATGCCGAGTGGGGCAGGCTGTGAGGGACTGATCCATTCCGGTGGGGCAGGCTGTGAGGGACCGATCCCAGCCGGGGCAGGCTGTGAGGGACTGATCCATGCCGGGTGGGGCAGGCTGTGAGGGACTGATCCATGCCGGTGGGGCAGGCACTGAGGGACCGATCCCAGCCGGGGCAGGCTGTGAGGGGCCGCGGGAGCCCGTGTGTTGACGCCCTGCCGCGGGTGCGGGCATGGACACCCCAAAGGCCCGTGCCCGAAAGTTTGTGTGGCCTGGGCCCCTCCCGGAGAGGGAGCGGCTCCTGCCCCGCCGTGCAGGGCAGCGCCCAGACCCCCAGCCGAAGCCTGTGACACAGCGAGCCACTCTCGGGAGTCAGGCTTTAAATCAGTCTGCAGTCGCAAAAGAAATCTAAAGATTTGATTATTTAGGACACGTTTTACTCGAGTGCATTTTGTTGCCTGTAAATATAAATCTTTGAAAAGCAAGTTATAAATATTAAAGCCTAAGTGCATAGAGGGAGTATGTGTATCAAATTTTAGACTAAATTTATTCCAACCCAGTTTGGCATACAGACACACAATGCATTCAAGCTGCACTCACAAATCAGGGAAGTTACTTGGTTTTACAGCGGTAGGTGCCTGTTTCAGAGACTGGTGAATGACTTAACAACAATAATTAGCATCTTTATATAACATATTGTTGTTTATACGTGGTGTTTGGAATCTGAGATGCATTAATATCATTTCCTGAACAACGTGCCTTCAACTCACATCTGGTACCAAACAAAACCAAACTTCTATTAAGGACCTTTCTCTTCATTTTTCCCTTTTTAGTTATTTTCTTCCACCTTCCTCTCATCTCTGGAAGCTCCATCAGTACTGGGATTGGCAGCAATTATTCCAATCTCCGTAAGTAAGCTCTTTTTTTTTAAACTGCATTATTGGCATGCTTTGCAGTCATGTATAGCTGCAGGAATATAATATTTGAAGTTCTCCAGGAGATAAACATCAGTCCAGTAAAAAGCAAATAGCTTCCAGATTGAGAAAAAAATGAGTTATCAGAAATGTCCTTTACCTTGTCATCTTTAGGCAGACTAAACTCACAGAAATTATAGAATTGTCTAAAATAAAGGACCATAAAATTTAGTGTCAGGTACAAGGACTTAAATATTTTATTGTTCTGTTTTAAAAAAAATTAAATCCTCCTTTTCAGCATTTTCTTCCACAACTGCAAACTAGCAAATTGACAAATGGAGCACACTGACATCAGTCAAAATTTATATCAGTTTGGCACTCACTAGCGAAACAAATGTGGCTAAAAATTACTTCCAGTCATTGAAACAAAACAATTCCTGACATTTGACTTCCTTCTGGTCTCCTTTTTATGACTGCCTCTTGTAGTCATTACATGGAGGTTTTTTGAAAAGGAAATACAGCATTATAGGAGCCAATTATCGTCGTGTCACTGGTCCTATTTTGGCAGGAAACCACGTGCATGCAGGGAAGCAGGGCAGCATGTCCAGTGTCTTGGATGGAAGAATGCATGATGAGAAAATAAACTCACAAAACAATGAAGCCCACCTCTCAGAGCTCCCTTGGGGCAAGGGCTGCAGCTCAAGAAAATCTGTGTTGGAATGTTAAAATTAGACTGTGACTTTATAACACTGTTCATGCCCACCATGGCTGAGAAATCATACAATTAAAGATGCAGTTTAAAGGAAGAACAGACAAGAAGTTCCCTTAATTTACTTTGGAACATACATTGAGGAACACAAAGTCAGACAGCTACAGTCATTCACAGACTAGAAATCATTCCCATTTAAATATTTGCTGTCACAACCTATTGTGACAGCAAACTTGGATAAATGATTCATAGAGTCAGAACCAGCTTCTGGCTACAGTAGGGATTTTTAGGATCTATCCTTAAAATCACTTTGCTAATTGAGAGCAGTTTGGTTGGTAAAGGTGAAGACAGTGCAAATCCAAGTAAATGCCAAGTTATATCTTTCAGATTGCCTGGTAATCCCTTAAACTCCTCCAAAAAACTCATTGAAGCTGGGCTGAAGAGCAACTCTAAAATTAGTAGCTGCTACCTAATAGATGCCCAACTGGCATCACCCAAGTCACAGAAAATATGTTATAGCAGTACAAAAATGTGGACATTGGTATAGCTGCATTGGCAGTCTCCTCATTTGTTAGTGAGCTGCCTTTGGGCTTGGCAAGAAAATCCCTGTGCTGTGCTGGTATTGTTACAGGTCAATATTGCAAAAAGAATGCTGAGATTATTTTCTCCCAGAAATGCTGGGTTTACATAATGCACAAAGTGCTGTTTCCCAGGACTTCGTTGCAGGACAGCTTTGTATTGCATTGGGTTTAGATCAGCAGAGTTTTCTAATAGAACAATTGCAGCAAACAGAGGAGTTCAGAGGAGTCTGAGGATTGCTCTCATTTCCACACAGGGCCCTACAAAATTAAGTGATTTAGAGCATGGTTTTCATTCAGCCTTAACTGAGTCCAGCTCAGCTAGGCCTGACACTCTGGCCCTCTCCACAAAGGCTCTGAGCTTTAATTCCTGTATTGCCTAGGCTCTGAAATGTTCTGCTGACAGGAGCAGATCATATTAACACAGTACCAGGTGGGCATTAGTCAGAAATGAAACCATGGGCCATGGGATGCTTTTACAGCAAATGTGGACAGACTGCAGTTATCCCAGGTTTGGAGGTGCATCAGGGAGGAGACCCACAGTGGCCTCTACAACTCTGCAGAACTCATGGAGGCCAGGTACAGACCTGTTTGCTCTCCAAACACTGAATTTCCTAAGCAAGGGCAAAGGCCCAAGAGCAGGACTGCAGCTCTGCACATACAGAGTTGGCTATGCCTGGAGAATCCTGCTCTAGGCCAGGACAAAGGGGAAACCTCACTGAGGAAAATCCAGGCAAGAGAATACTCAGGCATGGAGCCCAGTGACTTCAGCCACACAAAGCCAAGGTGGGCTGACAGGGTCAGCATTTTACAGAACTACCTAGTCAGAAATAGACTCTGTTTTGACTTTCTTGCTTTAGATATTTTTTTTCTGAGAGAAACATTGGATTTTCTTTGCAAAGTGTTTCTAGGTTTTAGTCAGCTGTGTTTGGATGGTTGGTTGGTTGGTTTTCAGAATAAAAAGTCAGATTTATCTCCAGAAAATAATGAATATAAATTACTAATCAGCAGTCATAAACCTCAGTCAGTGTTTCAAATGCTTAAATGAAGGGATCTGAAAACTGTCAGAGAAATAAAAAGGCAGAAAAATGGCTCTATGCAAACTGCCTTCCCTTTCTGCCTGTGCCTGCCTCCTCCAGCTCCTTCCCAGCACTTCTGAGATTTATGTCTGAGGAAATAGTTTGTAGACACAAGTAAAAGCAGACAAACCAATTGAATATTCAATCAATTATCCAGATGGCCAATACATATCTGGTATTATAAAAAGATTATTTCCAGCTGTTTAGTGACTCTATAGTTATGTGTTCAAATATTAAGTATTTATGATAGTCCCATTCAACTATGTCCCTGCTTTTATATCTAAGAGCACAAGGAATGTCCAGAGATATGTAAAATATTCATTTGCATGCATGAATAACAAAACCCAAAGCTTTAAAATATACAGACAGCATTTTCAAATCCAGCCCTAAGATTCCTGTCTTAGAATCTTTAGAGATTCTACAAACTTATTCCAACTAAACACAATTCTATCACCAAATCAAGAAGGAACTGAAGCATTCCTACTGTGGCTGTCTGCACATGAAAACCCACCTAAGACAGGCCCAGGGACACCTCCCACCAGGGAAAAGTTCAGGAAATCCTCATCTGGGAATCAGTAGAGCCACCTTGGAGGCTGTCCCTCAGCATCTGGCTCGGGGACAGCAGAAAAGCACAGCTGGCTGTCAGCTGTGCTTCCACTGACTCCAGCACTGAGAGCGGCACCCTGAGACCCCAGGATGACAGTGAAAGGATGAATAAACTTCTACTCATAAAGAAGGAAATCTTTCTGCACACAGCAAGAATAAAATGCTCTCTCCATACTGAAGGCTCTGCAGCTCTTGATGGCAAATCCTGTCTTTTTCCCACTCCAAACTCAGCCATTTTAATGCAGTTGTCTGAGGCACAAACACAATTCCCAATGAAAGGGAGCACTACATCAGCAGGAACATAATTCCACATCCCCAGGCATGGGTGGAGCCCAGTGCCTCAGTCCAAGCCAAGGAAGAGCCTGGGTGATTTGGAGCATCTTCAGGAGTTCTGGCTGTCCCAGATTTGAGACGTGCAGAAAGACAGAACATTGCTTCTAGCTTTGGTGGGAGCTGCTGGCCTGGAGAGGTACAGGATGCGAGGAGTTTAAGAGAGAGCCTGACAGATCTGCAGCCAGACTTGAGCACAGCTCAGCACTTTGCACTAGTGGGATGCCCTGAGAAGTGTCAGTGATCAAAGCACCAACATGCACCACCCATTATCAGTCTCTCTATCAAAAATGCCAGATACCATATAGGTCTGTGGTGCCAGACAGCAAGGGACATGCACTGCAGTTGTCCCCTCTTAAGTGCACAGCAAGATTTAATCCCCAGAATAATCTGCTCTTTTCTTCCTTCACTCTGTTCTTCTCCAAGTGTGGATGTTTTTCTGAAGGTGCTGAAGAGGTTCCCATCTCCTTTCCCTTAAAGGCATATCCCAATCTCCCTAGAGTTTTCCATACTGCACTTCATTTGTAATGACTCCAGCTGTGCAGGAGGGAAGGCTGCTCAAATACCTCCAGAACCACACCTTGGACTCCTTTGTTCCTTTCCCCTGCTAAGTAATAGCCAGCATCTTTCTGCCATTAATTTATTTTATGATGGCTTGAAATCATCTGTTACATGAAGAATAATTTCTTCACCTTTTAATTTATTAGGCTGGAATCTGCCCTGGGAAGGGATCCATTTCTCTCCAAGCCTGACAGTTTCTCATCCTCCTGTATGAGGATGTAGGCTGACAACTCCAAGTCATTAATTTCCATTGTACCTACTGACTTAATGCTTTCACTTCTCCCAACTCACACTTCTCCACCTTAAATAATAGATTAGAAAATAATAGATGCATAGTTCCCATGCACCTGCACTGCAAACACACAGAATCTAGTCCAAACCTGCTCCCTAGCAAATAAATAGAATTATGCTTCAGTTTTTGTAGGGGACCTCATCAAGCTGCTACAAGCAGCCCTATCAAGAAACCCCTCAGAGGAGAGTAGGGGGAGGTTTGGTTTAGATCCTGTTTGAGCTGTGTGTTCAGTCATATGTCTGGGTACCTTTATGCAGAGCATCTCTCCAGAAGAGGTGGAGTCCTCTGTAAAGCCTCCTTACAGTCTCTGTCCTCAGATGCTTTGAAGGCTTGGCCTCCAGCTCAGAGCTGGCAGAAGCATTTCAGCTGGATTTGACAGCATTTATGCAAACAGGGATTTTAGCTCAAAAACTTAATATATTTCCTGCTGGAACTTCCTGAAATATCTCTGACTATTTTTTTTTTAATGACACTGTATGACATAGGGAAGCCTACAGTCCTTAAGAACCTGTGTGAAGACAATTCACTAAAGGACATTTCCAGCCAAAGCCCCATGACCTCTCTCTACTCTTAGTACAAATAGTTCTTTTATGACACTTTGTTTCTGTTGGCTCTTTTATTCTAAGTTTCTTATCTTTTAATTGCTCTTTTTAGTTGCAAGCATGTTAATCCCTCTGTTTCCAAGTTTAAAATGAGGATTTGTCTTTCAGCAGTTGTTTTTTCCTTCATTGACAAGTAATCTTTATTAGTTTGATAGTTTAAGAAAAGCAGCTCTGTAAGCATCTGTCTTTACAGGTTTTCAGCATCCTAGCTTTATTTTGATTTAGCTGCAAAATTGCTAAAGATTACTTCACTTAAAAGCCTCAACTAAAACTGAAGCTTAATTACTCTAGGTTCTGCACAAAACAACTGTCCTTGTCCTTTCAGGTGACAGGTATATAGAAAACACAAAAGATGGGCAGAGGAAAAAAAGGCTGGCAGAAAAGTTAATTGCTTTAAATTACACAGGAGCTTAAAGAGAAGGCATAGCTCTCCTGGCGGCCAGGTTGGTGTCTGTCCATTACCTGGCAGTGACTCTTGCTAACAAGAGAGGAATTCTCTGAATTCAGTTTCCACTTACTAAGGACCTGTAATGTTTTTTATGGTTAGATGACCAAATGCAAGCAGGTCTCCATTCCAATGGGAAGGAATTTCTACAGCAAGGCCTCAGGATTTAAAGAAATGAGCTTTACAAAAGAGATCCCAGATCCTCTCAAAGAGAGAGTAATTATGAGCTCTTTAGTCCCAGTTGGAAGATCAGTTCTTACTAGGATCCCCTCATATTAAATTTTGCTTCTAATCCACACTTTAACATCTCTCTTATTAGCAGAAATCAGTATTTTGGTTATTTCCAAGATAAACTACTGAGGTACAGATTGGCTGTTTTCACTCTCCAAATACACCCAGCACTCAAGTCCTTGGCCTAAATGATCGGCAGGAAGTACCAGGCTTCATTAAAGAAGTTGGTCACAGAAAGCCCAGCACAGAAGACCAGAGTTTCTAGAAATTTGCAAACCAGGTCACCTCAATGTAAACTTGCTCCAAGGGCAGTGGATTCACAGGGAACCACAGGATCCTCACTCCCTGGGCAGCGGAGAAAGGGTAAAGCCCTTCTGCCTTGCCCAGACAATAAAAGTTCTGAGAGGTAAACTAACTGGATTTTTTTTTTTTTTTTTTTTTTTTTACTGAAAGGCAAATTGCTGCTTTACTGCAGCAGCCATGTTGACAAGTAACCCAGCAATATCTAATCACTGGATATTGTCATTCCAGCTCTGCCTCACAGACACATTCAGAGAGGAATGTGAATCCAAAGTGTTACCTGGTTTGGCCTGGAACTTGGGGCTAAGGGACACACACTCTGGAGAGAGGAGCAAAAGGAGGAGTTATTTGGGGTGATTTTTGCGCTTCATTTGAAGAGCACATCAAACTGCACTAATGATCACTCTCCTCACAGTAAACACATTTGTGGAATCAGATGTTCTTTAGAAAGAATGTGGGACATTCAATAGTAGACTGAAAGTTCCAATGCATCCTGCTGGGTGCTCTGGCTGTACAGCACATCTCTGAGCAGCAAACCCAACCAGAAAAGCCCAGATGTTTAGGGAGAGCACAAAATCACAGTATTACCAATACTTTTTAACTACATAGACAATTTTATAAAATACTTTCCTTTTAGAACAGCACAATTCTAAATGGAAACATGAGTGGAAACTGCACTTGAACCAGAAAGGGCTTCTCTCAGAGAGGCTTCTTAGCTCTCTGTCATCTGTAGGAGAAACAAATTTCAAATCAATTTTAGTTTTAAAACATGCTTTGAAGACAAAATATCTCATGGCAGCATGTACTGGGACAGAAAGATCACCTTGGGAAGTAATGCATTTTTTCACCAGTGAAACAATCAGTCTTGAAAGAATTTTCATTGCAAAGACCTGAAAGCTCATTATTTGTTCAGTCAGTTTGTGATGCCTCTGTCCCTGCCTGCTGGCTGTGCCTCACTCTCTTCCTCAAAAGTGCATTTTCAGTCCTCATCATTTTGGAGATTATTTTACAGCTCCCTTTGAGAACAGATGGGAGATTTGTATCATCTGGATTCACAAAACACATAATTTGCACTTGCTACAGCTGGGATAGGTTTGCACACCGTTTTTTTTTTTTTTTAAACCATCATTGTACCCCACTGCTTCTCAGTCCAAAGGAAACTGGATCTGCCTGTGTAATGTTTTACAGTTTACAATCTGAACGGTTCTCCCTGAGGCTAACAAAACATCACTGGGGGTTTCTGGTGTTCTCATAAAGGACAGTTCCCAAAGGACTTCCCCAGTTCCACAACAGCTGGCAGAACACAAAGCACAGCATCACCTCATGGGAGATGAGGAGTTTGGATTAGAGTGACCTTCAAATAGGAGTCAGTAAAGTGGTGAAAGGTAAAACAGAATTTTATGTTGCAGGAACTGTAGAGAATTTTCAGATGTCCAAAAATTTGTGACATCACAGCCAGTGGTAGAGGAGAATTGGGTTGAACTGGTAAAAACAGGCACAGTGAACAAGATACAAAAGGGTGTAAACTGGAACAAGTTCATAGAAGTTTAAAATAATTAGGGCAACTTTGAACTGGATTAGGAATTAAACAGATTTATGGAAGATATAAGATATTACCAGGACAAATTACTCCAATACATTTCCTAATAAATTATTTTTTTCCCTTTGCACCATTTTCCTGTTTGACATTTACCATGACTGGGCAACCAGTCCAACACCAATAAAAGTTGTTCCCATTTACACGACTACTCTTGTATATCACAAAGTATTATTGTTTAGCTGCTGCTTCTGTATTCTTTTAACTCTAAAAAAACCCCAACAAAACCACAAAAAAACCCCACAAATAAACAAACAAAACAACCCACATAATCCCATGCTGTTATACCTGAAATTGTCTGAGATGCCTGCCAGAAATGCAGAGGTTTTTTCGGAGGTGCACCACGATGTTTGAAGGTGCACAGTGATCCTGGGAGGTGGCAGAGCTGCCAGATGCAAGGGCCCAGGCTGAGATTTGCTGTGGCAGTGTGTTGTCCCTGCTGGTGATGTTTCTGAATGGGGAACACTGCCATCTTCCCCTGGAGCAGCTGTGCAGGAGGGGAAACCAGGACCAATTACCCAAACTGCAGGATTTTGCAACTGTAAAGGGTGACAGAAGGTTCCAAATTAAAACTTGTAGCAGCAGTACCTGTGCTCTGCTGGGTGCCAGCCTGTACCTCTGAGCCTGTGCACTCGTGCTCATCAATCTGGGGCTTGAACCTTGGTTTGCCTCTGGGATGTTTTAGATTGCTCACACAAAGTGCCCTGGATACAATCTGAATTCATTATACTCTGCTGAAAATTAAAGCTGATTTCCAAAGAATCTCTTTGCACAAAGTTACTTAATTTGGTCATTAATTAACTATTTTCTGTCTGTTTTACTTCTCTTTCTCTTTATTGGAAGACTCAATATGTGTCAGTGGACACTCAGGTGCACTTGTCAGACAATTATTTGCTTTTATGTACAATCCAAAAAAGATCACCTTCAATAGCTCTTCTGGTGAAATGGGAAAAAATTATAAAATAATATATTATTTGAATAATGTAGGAAGTTTTACTTCTCTTTTCCTGGAGAATTTTCTGACTTTCCAGTCTCCATATTTTGTTTGTTTTTTATAGTGTCTTAAAAGATGTGTAACCTAAGAAACTCATATATTTACATGAGAAGTTCTGTTTTCAATGATTGCTCAGTGGTTTAGATGGTTCAGTGGGACACTGAAATTCCATGGGATGTTTTGTATTGCAAAGTGTAAAACACACAAGAAAGCCCCATATAGTTCCTTTCACAGAGATGCCCCAATTTCTTTTTAAACTTTGTGTTACGCAGCTGCTGTTTGAATGTTGATGGACATGAAAAGCCAAACTGCTGCTGCTGCAGGCAAACCCTCAGAGCTTTTGGCCTGGGAAGGGGTGGCCCTGCTCAGACGTGACAAGTGACACCAGTCCCACCCACACTCCCATTTCTCAGGCAAATGCATTTTGTACAGGTGCATATTAGCATGACCTGGAGCTGCTGTTCTGGTTGTTTCTCTCCTTTGAGAGGGGGAAATGTCTGTTCATTGCCATTGGTGTGCATAAAGACAAAAGGATCCCCAGTGCTCCATCAAAAGACAAGAGAAAATTAATTTTTCCCTTCTCTAGGCAGAGAGGAGTGATTCAGTTTTCTACTCAGTCCCCCAAAATCAATAGTAGCCCTGGGACATCTCTTCAGTAATTTAACTGAGGGGCCAGTAAAACATTTAGCTTCAGGCAGAGCTGTAGACCCTACTGGAGAGGATTTCATTCTCTGTAAACCAACCCTGAGTTTATGTCTACATAAATTCACCCAAGGCTTTATTAAGAGTATTGAAAAAATGCTCCCCCACTCTGTCAGGCTCAGTTCCTACCCTTAACTGTCAAACTGGAAAGGGACTATGACAGAGTTATATTTACAGCTAAGCAGTTCTTAATCCAGTCCTTCAGGTTTATGCAAGATAACAGATATATTTTTTCCCATTTAACCATTTGTGTGTTCAGCTGGGGTGAAGATGCATAACTTTGGTTTGATGTTCAAGCATGTCAGGCAGGCTGAAGGCTCAGAGACACACACTTGTGATTTCTCTGGGGTGTGCCTCACCCAGACCTCACCTGGCTCAAACCTCAGCTAAACGTCAGGAACGACAGGACAGGAAGGATTTGTTTCAGTCCCAGACCCTTTTCAGTTCTGACAAAGAAGAGACTGCTTTCACCCAACTGGGACTTTCAAAAGCTGCAAGATTGACTTTCAGAAGGAATTGCTTGTTACACAATCATCTATTGTTTCTCCTCTTTTCAGATGAACTGATCCTTCTGCTGAGTAAAACAGAGCCACACTGTGGTGGTGATAGACTGCCTCTTGCACTGGCTGTGCTGTCACTAGAAGGGGGACTGTGGCAGAGTCCACATGTCCTTGGAACTCTGCTCAAGTGAGTTACCCTTCACTTTCTTGAATTGTGCCCCCACATTCTGTGAATATGAATCCATCTGCTCACCAACTCAGTGTCTGCAGCAATAGGCTGCTCTGAACAATAGGTTTGATTTGGTTTTGCTGTTGCAAGGACGTGGATATTTAGAGGCTTATTTATTCATCTGTCTAAATCATTGTACTGGATGCTGAGTTCAAGGACAATGTGTGGTTCAGGCAGCAGTGGGAATGGAAGATGTGGTCAAGCTCAGAGTGCATTAAGCTAATGTATTATGAAAGCTACTGCTCTGAAAAGCCAGTTGAGGAGGAAGAAGGAAGAAAAAAAGCCTGAGAAAGGCAGTTTCCATTGCCAGAAACAATTAGGCACTGGCAGCTCTGCAGAGCAGTGGCTGCTGGCTGGGCTTCTGCATCTGGAAGTGCAATGTGAATAACCAAACCACCTCACAGGTGATTCAGGTAGTGCTTGTCCAGGGGAGAGGGAAGAATTACTGCCAGGTCAGAGATACCCAGTGTATTTAAGGTAGTCATGGGATACTTTTTATTCAGAGTGGAGACAGTTTTAGCCATTTGTTTTAAAACCAGATTTGTTGCAAAGGAGTCGAAGGAGGTGTTGGAAGATCTTTGATGAACATGAGGTTGCTGCAGCTGCTGTTTACAAGCAAACTTAGAGATGTAACCGCCTCAGCTTCTTCAGTTCCTGCCTTGTTCTGTTTACACGTTAATGTCAAGCTTCAGTTTTAACACTGAGCCTTCCTTTTAGCATACCCACTTTGTGACTAGCAACATCTAAGAGACAAACTACTTTTAGACCTCTGCTCTACACTCTACAAATAGCATTGATCACATGCTGTCACTAATTAGAAGAAGTACTTGGAGACTTGTGGATTTCAGTTACCATGACACTTTACACAAAAGAGCGTGGCCTCAATTGTGCAGAAGGATCAGATATTACAATAGCAGAGCGGACTGTAAAGATACTTCAGGTGAAAGTAACCCAAAAAATGAGATTCAGGAGTGAGCCCAGTACACTCCATCCTCAAATGGGCATGAGATACATGGAGGAAAAATGCAAAGTAAAACCCTCTAGACATAGAGAGTGTGGACAGCAGGCCCTTACCACCATCTCTGCTCAGCACCATCCACTCCCAGGCTGCCCAGAGCAGTTCCAGCCCCACACACCACTCTGACAATAGAGCAGCATCCAGAGCACATCCATGGAGCACAAAAGATTATGAATTTCTATTGACAATTCCTAAGGTTTACTGTTAATGTGCATGAAAGGAACATAAGACCTGAATTTAGGCAAGTTCTTACACTCTGAATTTATAACCTAATCAGCAGAGATTACAGCTAGACATGAGGTTGTGGTTTTGGGTGTGGCTGTGGAAGGTTTAATGGGGACACAACAGTTTGGATGATCTTGCATTTTACCAGGATCCCATAACCTTTAATCAATTTATATTGCACATAACAATGTGTTATTTTCTGCCCTTCTATAAAGGTGTGCACAAATAGTGACTGACAAAAATCTTCTTAATATATGTAAATATATTTTTTTTCTAAATGCAAAGCTGTCACTTCAGTGCTAATAAAAAACTACAGGAATGACAGCTGACAAAATGAGAGTCAAGTACTCACAGGTTTGCTCTGAACACATTACAGTCATTAAGAGCTCCAAACCAACAGAGCATTTGTAATAGTTACAGGAGTGCACAGAACTCAGAAACTGCCTGGAGGAAAATTCATTATTTGTCAGTGCAAGGACTGATGATCTTCAGTCTTCACACACTGACTCTTCACAAGTGACCCTGGGAGCAGAATGTCACCACTGAGGCACCAGCTGCTGTCACCCCACACACAGAAACACTGCAGACAAGCAGCTGCCAAAGCACCTGTGCAAGACCTGTCAGCAGAGCAGCAGCCACAGCAAAGCTCCCCAGGAGGACTGAATTCCCCCTGGTGCAGCATTCCCTCAGGGCCAGCCTGCCCAGAGCAGCACTGCTACCCAGGAATGCAGGACAGAGCCACACGGAATCCAAAAGTTGCCAGGCAGATTTCCATGAGCTGTGTCCACATCAGGAAGTCATCAATGAACATGGGGCTAAATCTGCACATGAAAATGTACTTGTGTATAAGCACCCCCCCTTTGTGACTAATGTATAGGTAACATTATGTAAGGTACAGAATTATATAACTAATATCTTGGGGATGAGTATATATCTAAATATATGACATAAATACGTATCATATTCATTACTTTTTCTCCTATCTGTGTGCAGGATAGATGCATTCCACTTGAATCATTCACTGTTCATACTTCTGACTTTCTGGTTTTGTAATACTGACATCTAAACATTTAGCCCGTAGGGTAAAAAATACCTTGGTTCCTTCTGAATAGATTTGGTATTTGGTATATTTGATATACCCATTTCATCCTAATACACTTTAGGACATTTAGGACTTTCTGGCAGGATCCGAGTACCTTGTATTGCCCTCTGAAGGCAACAGTCATTTAAAGAACTACATCCTTGAGCCATAAAGCATGAATGAAAATATTATTCGTTCTCATCTTACATTTGTTACATTTACTTTACAGTTAATGGTATGTCAATTCAGAAATTTAATTTTTTTTTATTTTGGCCAACAAAAACTTCATCTACTTCATATGAAACACATAAATAATAAAAACCAGGTACCAAGAAGGGAGTATAGTTCCCTTATAACATGTTTTTCTGTTAAATCATTATTAAGAGATACCTTTAAAGCTTGTGTCAGTCATATCACTTATCCATTATTTGTGTGTCCTTGGACAATTTCTCATGCTGTTTAAGGATGCTGATTAAACATGCAAATAGATCTATCAACTAAATCGTTGATTGTGTATTTCAAGGTTTTCAGAGACCTAGGGATTGTCACCTTTTTTTAATTGAAAATTATTTTATATAGATAAAAGCAGGAATAGATAGATAGATAGATAGATAGATAGATGAAATTTACTTTCATTTTATTACTCCAACAACTTAAAAATCTTTTGATAAATGGCTTTAAGGGACTTTAAACTTGTTTTTTTTTAACAACAGGCAAGTGCAGCACTCTATAAAGTTACAGGTATCAGACTGTCAGCACTAAAACCCTGTGGCCATCATCTCCTCACATTTGTTTAGAGGCCACATCTGCATCTCCCATACTCACACACACAAATTCCCAGTGGAGAGTGGAACCTTCTGCTAAATAACCATTTCTTCAAGAACAAAAAGCACAACAATATTTTCTGAATCCCAGTGCTGGCAGCCAGCAGTGCTCCCACTGCTCTGTGTATTTCTGACTCACATTAGCAGGGTGCAGGGTGCACTCTTACTTGTGGTAGTTATGGTGAATTAACTGAAGGGAGGAGGGAAAAGACAGCTGTTGTTTAGGCTTCTTTTAAACCCAAACAAAACCTGAAAACAGATCTCTGCTACACAATATGGTGTTCTTTGACTGCAGGTGCCTCAACATCTGCTAAGCAGATGTTTTGAAATTAATTTCTGCTGGGCTGGAAGTTTGTAATTCTCATAATAAATCATAATGTAGAACTAGTGCCCAGATAGGTTAACATTTCCATTTTCAATGTGTTACAAATAAATAATTTTTACACTATAAAAATCTAGCAGAATAAAGCCAAGTTCCACCATTGGAGCTGTCTGTGAAAACAGCCATTGTCAAATTTCTTCTTCATTACTAGCCAGGATGGACAGCTTTATGTTTGAACAGGAGGCTGAATCAGCTTCTCAGATTTTCCCTGTAGCTTATCAGGAAGTTTTCTGTGAACCTCAAAAATTCCAGGGAGAGCAACCCCCAGCAAAAGGAGAAAAACTACCAGGTAGGAGATCTTCATGTCATCTGTTCTTGCTGACAGCTTGACCCTGACTAAGTAGGTTTGAGATTACTTCCTCAGCCTAAAATTGTTTGAGCACAGGAGGCCCAAACTTGTCCTCTACAGAGAGGGATGTGTCCCTAAGTGCCATTGGGATCACAATCCCTGCTTCTCGTGGAAAGACTGGGCACACAAATACTGCACAGCACTCACCAGGCCAGCAGATGAACCCTCCAAGTACTACTACCAGACTGTGTTCCATCTAATTAGCAAAGCAAATTTGAGATAGAATCAGTTAATTACAGTGCCAGGCAGATGGTGATAGAGCCATGCAGTGTGCAGAGCTCCGTCTCTTAAATTCATTATCTGGAATGTTTATCAAAGTCACAAAGCCTTTCAAGGCTGATAACATGCTTTACTGTGTTATTTTGGTCTGCTCTATTTCAATTTTGTTCCAATTCTTTCCTCCACCTCTGGCTTTCCAAAAACCTAAATATCTTTCAGTAAGGCTGAAACAGCACTTACGAAACTGTGTTATGAACAGCAATGGCAACTGGTGGTTATGCAGCACCTTTAAAAACTCCTTTATCTTTTGGAGCCCTGTTGAAAACTCGGTACAACCATCATTTGACTTTCAAACATAAAAGTGGAAAATGAGAACCATTTCAAGTGAAAAACACCACCACCCCACCCCCCCCACCCCCCCCTCCAGTAGAGGCCTACAAGCAGGAGTTAGGCACTTTTTGTTTTTACTCACAAGCAAATACGTCATTGGCTGTTGAGATCATGGAATTTTTGGTGGACTACAGCTGTACAGGGATTCCCAGGAAAGATGACCATGTGCAACTTTATTTGGAAAAAAAACCCAGCAATTCAGTCTCAGCTCTCAACTAACAGAACAGACCAGTCACCCAGAGAACTGGGACAAAATATAGCCAAAGTATTGGGATGTATTTCCTACTGCCCCAAGAAAACTCCCCCATCAGTCTGAAAACTGGTCAATCATTCCTGCCAGTGCTGGAGTTCTTAAAAATGAATCACAGAAGCATGGTGAGGTTTTGCTTTGGACTGGACTAGCTCTTCTCTGATGGTACTACAAAGGTTTCCCACTCTATACCCATTAGAAGGTTATTAGTCCAGTGCCATTTTTGGTCAGAGAAAAGCTTTTTTGTTCAAAGAGAGAAATAAATGGCCAATCCTCGGTCTGTTAGATGTGCCCACAGTGCATTCACTGCAGGGGCTTCTGGATTGGCCTGTCAGTAAGGAAATTCATGAGATCTGCTTCTTGAAACACTGGCAGCTCATCAGCCATGGAAGCAGATTAATGACAGAGGGAAAGGGAAATTACTTTCAAAAACCTCCTGTGCCATTAGTGCCTAATCCAATATCCTGGATTCCTGTTCTTGGGCCTCAGAGGGAATCAAACCCTTTGTTCTGGCATTGATAAAATCAGATTCAGTGGTATCTACAGCAGTGACCAGGAGGCCTCAGCACTCATTAGTAAGAGATTGCTTTGTATCAACCATGCAGGATCTCAGAAATGAGAAGGGCAAAGGAAAAAGAGATGCTAAGGAAGTTCAGAAATGCTGAGGAAAGGGGAGACCCAAACCTGGCAGCTCTTTCTCAGCCATGTCACACCAATTTTACTACCACAAAACTCTTGGAAATCTCAGGCCACAGCTGTGAGAATGAAGCCATGGGGTTCTGAGGAGATCCAGCACTGTTGTGGGCAGGAATTAAGCCACAGGGTTTTGAGATCCAGCACTGTAGTGGGCAGTCTGGTCACACTGGGGCTCTTGGCAGTGCTTGTTTGAACCATGATGAGCAAATGGCAGGGACATCTCATGTGTTCTATTTGAGACTAGGAGAGAGATTCCCCAGGGCTTACAGGATTTACAGTATTTTACACCTCCTTTCAGACCTAGGCATGTGCAGAAAAAGCTTTGTAGCCAGCCATGGTGAAGTGAATTTTCTGGGAAGGAACAGAGGAAAAACTTGAATCCTCAAAAAGCAACATCCACAGTATCTACTGAGAGTGAGAGTGGACTTCCCAGGGAGGCTGTATTCCAGGACAGATTTCCATCATATGTTCAGCATATTGCTGCAAGGTGGAAAACATCTGTGCTATTGCCACAAAGCAGGCTGGCAGGAAGAGCCTGATCAAGTGGTGGATCAAACAAGAAGAATGTGGGAGGAGGTAATCTTTGTTCTTTTTGTAGTGCCTCACACATGCAGTTTCCCAGCCATGGCTCCTGGGCATTACAGCTATGTAAGAATATCAGTCCCAGTGTGCTGAGCCATGGCTCCAAAATTCCTGAAAGGCTGTTCAGGGCATCACAGTAACCAAGAATAGCCTGAGAAGCCACTTGTGTGATTCATGGAGAGGATTTCAATGCTGCCCTCTGTGTGTGCTTCCCACAGCTGATGTGTGCACACATCAGCCCACACAGCTCTGCACAGGAGGGGTTTCGTGCAGAAAATAAAAATCAAATATAACTTGATACTTCCTATTATAGATAATAAACTAATCAAGCCGAATTAAAAAGATTTAAGAAGCAATTTTTATTTTTTATTATTTATTTTTATTTATTTAATTCTATGAAGCAATCTTTTCTCCACACTGTGGCTCAATGTTCCTAAAGTTACTTTATTAAACTCTTTATTTATACAAACATGATTCATCTTTCATAAAACACAAATTACTTTATAACATACATCACACTTCCCATTTTGTTAGTAATTGAACACTGCATAGAAAAACTTAAAATAATATAATAAATAATTAAAATAAATAATAAAAATAATGTTGTGAAGATTTTACTCAAAGCTCACATTACCAGGAGGTTTCTGTTTGTTCCAAGATCTGCATCTCCACAGCCAAGCCCCCAGATTGCTCTCTGGGCAGCACCTCAGGCCTTTGGGATTCATAACCTCCATCTCTCTCCAGCAGCTCTGTAGAAAGTCATATATAAAAGTATATAGTCCTGCCTGTGGAAAGTCCTCTCTGGGTGAAAAAGATAAAGGAAGGGTGAAAGGAAGAAAAAACCATCAGCATGCAATTTGGGGGCAAATTAGGAAATAAATCCTTACAATCACACAGACTAATTAGGAAAGAAAAAAAATGTCAAAATAATAAATCAAAATTTCATATGGCAGGATAAGTCCCCAGAATTTTGTTAAGTTTTGCCCTCCATAGCTGTCCTGGCTTTCAGAAACAGAATCATTACTTCCTAGCTTACTCTGAGAGCTTAATTTTAGCTATTGCGTTTAATGTGCACCTACCATGAAATTCAGCCTAATGGGAAAGAACATTAACTGTTTCAAGTGTATTGCAAGTATGAATATATTTGCCTATTCCTTTCTGGCTCAGTCAGCCAGAATCCTCAGATGAAAAAATACATTCTCATATTTTTCTTCCTCTCCCTTTCTTGTTCTTGTGCTCTCTTTTCTGATTGAGGGTGAGTTTTGCTGTTAAATCCTTTTGGATGGGAAGTAGAACCACTTCTAGGACTTAACAAGAGCATTGTCCTGTGTGCATTCAGGGGAAGCTGCCCTGAGAAGCAATGCATGGATTTGTTCCAGTTGAGAAAACAAGCTAAGATTTCCCTGGCTGGAAGAGGAAATCTAATGTACGACCTTTGCTTAAGGGTTAGCCACACATTTCTCAGAAAATACTCTTGGAAAAGGGGTGCTGACCTGTAGCACTTAAGATATTCTTGCCTTCATCTGCCCTTTGTCTCCTCCTCCACCACTCATTTGGCATGAAGCTAAAGCACACAAAGATTTGAGCTGTCTTTCAGTTTACCTAGCTCCTTTTTTTAGTCTGTATTTTCTGTCTAGAGACTTCCCTGAAACCATGAGAAGGTAGATTGAAAGGGTAAAATTCTGCTTCAGGTTTAAACATACCTTTTCATGGGAGCCAGAGAATTACCCCACTGAAGCCAAAGAGAATCACAACCTGTGTAATCATTGCTCCCAGTCCCAAGGCTTACTATGAGTGGAGGCTTTCATCTTGAAGAAATTCTGTTTTATGTAACTTGGTACTTCTCATTTTAGTACTAGAGTAATTAAACACTGCACAAAAGCTTAAAATTATTCTGTCATGAAGATTTTACTCAAAGCTCACATTACCAGGAGGTTTCTGTTTGTTCTAAGAGCTACATCTCCACAGCCAAGCCCCCAGATTGCCTCTCTGGGCAGCACCTCAGGCCTTTGGGATTCATAAGCTCCATCCTCCATCCCTCTCCAGCAGCTCTATAGAAAGTCATGTATATAATTCTGCCCATGGAAAAGCCTCTTCAGGTAACCCTGCCTGGAGTCCACCAGGATGGTGAACAGAATCAAAAACAAAACAGGAGACTCTTGAGGAAAATATGTTTGAGCACTGTCTAAACTTGGGTTTTGGATAGTTCTTGTCTGAAAAGCTGATTTCAAGAGAGGCACAGTACTGTTATTTAAATATCTATTGCATAAACGTAGCAGAACTTGAAACACTAAATATTGAAAAAATTAAATGTTAGCCTAATGACTACATTCTTTGTTTCCATTCATTTCATTGCATGCCCTTTTAGAGCTGGTCCAGCTGAAGAAAAGGAATTTGCAATTTCACAGTTCTTTTGAAAAATTGTACCCAGGCTTCTCCTGCTTGCCAGCAGTTCCAGGGAAGGCACACAGACCTTCTCCAGTTGGTAGAGAGGCAGGTTCTCAGGAGGGGCATTTCAGAGAGGTTGAGCCTCCCTGCAGGTGCATCCAAGGCTCTTCTTACTGTCCAAATGGGAGAGCAAGAAATTCCTGAAACAAGCTCCAAAGTGAAGCTTCAAAAGTGGGGGAATATTTGCTCTTAATCTGTGGGATGCTGTCACACACCACCTGTGAGGGGCTTGGAACACAAACCTGTGAGGGGCTTGGAACACAAACCTGTGAGGGGCTTGGAACACAAACCTGTGAGGGGTCTGGAACACAAACCTGTGAGGGGTCTGGAACACAAACCTGTGAGGGGTCTGGAGCACAAACCTGTGAGGGACCTGGAACACAAACCTGTGAGGGGTCTGGAACACAAACCCTGTGAGGGGTCTGGAACACAAACCTGTGAGGGGTCTGGAACACAAACCTGTGAGGAACGGCTGAGGGAGCTGGGGTTGTTCAGCCTGGAGAAAAGGAGACTCAGGGGAGACCTGATCACTCTCTACAACTTCTGAAAGGTTTTTGTGGTCAGGTGGGGTTGGGCTCTTTCTCCAGGCAGCACTGACAGAACCAGAGCACACAGTCTCAAGCGGCACCAGGGGAGATACAGGTTGGATATTAGGAAAAGTTTTTCACAGAAAGAGCGATCAAGTACTGGAATGGTCTGTCTGGGGAGGTGGTGGAGTCACCATCCCTGATGTGTTTGAAAAAAGACTGGATGTGGCACTTGGTGCCATGGTCTAGTTGAGGTGTTAAGGCTGGGTTGGACTTGACGATCTTGAAGGTCTCTTCCAACCCAGTGATTCTGTGAATTCTGTGAATGATTGCATTGCAGGAGAGCTGTTTGTAACTGCCAGGCTTTGCTCCCCAGAGGGGAGTGACAAATAAATGCATGTTACATATAATAATATCCATTTATAATGTATGTATATTAATATATAAACAGGCAGGAGAAAAGTGTATGGAGTGGCAGACAAAATATTCTGATGCCTATTATTAAGTATCACTGGTGACTCCCATTAACAAGAGCAATTCACAGAACCTGTAAATTATGTTCATAAAATGAAAGAAACCCTGAGGGCACCCTCTCTGAGGAGGGAAGTGGAGTAACTGCATGGGATAGCCAGGGAAATGCACAAAGCAGGGATATGAGAAAGGAAGACCAAAGAGTTGAGGATCTAACTCAGATAATGCTCCTGGCACTGACTCCTTGTCCACTTTTAACACACACTTATTGTGAGTTAGACTGGAAAAAGAGTCTGGGAATTAAGCATCATTTCAGTGCAGCAACAGGGATAACAGGGATAATTTATTTTCCATGGATTCAGTTGTGAGGCCCTGGGGGTGCTGGATCAATCTGAATTGCTGATTGGGGCTGGAGCTGCTCAGTGCCCACAGGGAGCTCTGCCAGCCCATCGCAGTGATGTGTTTGTGCTTCTGCTCCAGAAAAAGGCCTGGGACCTGCCCATGTCTGCTCCAGGAGCCATATCCAGGTGCTGATCCTGCTTCCAGAGTCGAATGGCTTTGGGAGAGGCTTCTGTTCCCACCTGGCCATGAAGGGCTGTGGAGGCAGAGCTGGGGAATGGAGCTTGGCGGGATGCAGGCGCTCCCGAGGCTGGCACTGCTCCCCGTGTGACTGCACGTCTGCCACCAGGAACAAACAGAGCCATGCTGGGAATTCTCCAGCAAAGAGAAATGTCAGAACTGACACAATGTTTGCAGTAATAAGCTGTGTTGGCAAAATTCTTGTAGATGTCACCCGAATGTAAATGAACCCCTGTGACTCAGGGAAGCAATCTCCCAAAGAAAGAGACACAGAGCTTACTTGCATTTAGCACTGGATTACAAATATCACTGTTCTCTCTCTTCCTCAGACTGAAACTACTGGCTCATTGAGGCATTTCTCCTTGTTTTATAACTCATTTAATAGCAAGAGGATAAACTCTGAATCCCTGAGTTTCTCAGGTGGCTCTTTTGCACACACACATTGCTGAAGGACTCCTGATTCTCAGTACTGGGAATATTTTATACAGCACAGCAGAAACACCTAGAAGTGAAAAATTGCTGCAGAAATACAGAGATCAGTCAATGAAAATATAAGGCAGATTAATCACTTCAATAAAATACAGAGGTCACTCCACCAGCTTCTGTCGGGCTTTAAAAGTTTTCATGCTCTAAATACCACACTGCAGACAGTAGGCAGCAGGGCTTTGCAAAGTTCTGCAGAACCCACGTTCTGGAAATACTCCATGGAACATGAGCTGACAAGGACAGACAGTTCACTTGAAAAAAATGCATGAATGAGATGGGCACAATGCAACATCTTCATTTTTGTTGCCTGGAGAAAGGAGACATCATCAGAATACAAACAAAATACCCAAAGATAGTACAGGAATATCATTTACATTTCTCACTTTTTAAGGAATATAAAGAAAAGTATGAAAAATCTAACAGACATAACTGTCATATTTTCACCATAAAGAATAAATAGCGCAGTAATCCCCACTGCAGAAGAGAGGAAAGCATCAACAAAAGTGAAAAAAACCCCTGTTTCCATAGCAAGTCTCTTTATTTCCACTTTATATCTTCACATAACCCATGTAATATTCATTCAAAGTAATTGCTCAGCTTAAGGAAACAGTGTGCTGGTAATTCATTCCTCTTCACAGGTCACAGCAAGTGCAGAAAAAATATGCAGAAATAGGATGGGCCTGAACACAGAACGTGACAGAGATCATGTGCCACAGAAAGGGCCATTGGGGTTTAAATTAAATCGCAGGGGAATCCAGGGAAGGGCAGAGTTAAGTCACCAGCCAAAAGGACAATCCCTCAGAAGTGCTTGCAGTCAGACCCCACTTACACAAGTGGGGGTGTTGTTCATGGTGCCACCAGTGTCCCACTGTGCCTGCAGCCCTGCCAGCGCCTGCAGAGCAGCCTGTCCCCACCACACTGCATCCCAACAGTGGTCAGTGTGGGATTTCAGCAATGAACAAGCCAAAAAAAGTCTCCATGTGCTAAAATCCTGCACCTTCAGGTTATTGTTTGGTGCTTGAACTCATGTTTAGCCTTGTCTCATGAGCTAAACATCCTCGTGGATGCAGTGTGGGCTGGTGCTGGGCTGCTCCTGGGCACTGGTATCATCCCTTCCTTCTGAAAAGGCAGAGAGCACTTGGATGCCAGGTTCCTGGTACATCCTCTGTTCTATTGGGACAGAAAAAGTTCTGTTGGCTCTGCAGGTGATAAATTCCTTTAGTGTAGTCCAGCAATGGCCACCTCTGGCTGTGTGGGGAGCAGTTGGACAGGGGAGCTGACACAATGCAAAATAAGCCCACAGATTTTCTCCTGGAACCCAGCAAAAGCCATTTGACTGGTTGTACAGGAAACCACAGTGCTCTGTTCCATGTTGCTCAGGAAAAGAGGTACCTGCAGCCCCAGAGCTCTCTGGGGACACCTCTGCTCCCAGCACACTCCTCCAGGATGTTCTGTCCTGGCAGAGGGAAGGGCTGGGCCAGCAGCCCCCTCCCTCTCCCACAGGCAAACTGGCATCGACAAATGGGGATAAAACGAGCCTTAAAGTCAGCATCCTACCTCCTGCATTGTGGAAATTTGAAAACCTTGCTGCATTCTGCTAAGCCACAGTGGAAAAAACCCTTAATTTTATCAGTAGAAATTGCCAACAAGAATTAAAAGAGCTCTCCATTGAAGGCAAAATAAGGCCAACATTAGGCAAATTGATTTTGTATTAATCTTGATTTGGGATCATAGCACAGCAACTGTTTGTAATAATATAGATCTATACCCATTTGTAGGAGACAGAGATGGGTTTGATGTGCTCATATTGAATTATCTTGAGTCAGAACCCAAAGGAGAGTGTTTATAGAGTAAATAAAACCTTTAAATTAGATTTCTCTGCTTAAAGTTGCTTTTAAATTTTAGGAAAAAAGTACTAATACTTAGAACAAAAACAATATTCCAAAATTTCAAGAAAGATTGAAACTTCACTGAAAAAAATGCGACCATAACCAAAAAAAGTATGATTCAAATTTAATTAAATAAGATGACAAGTAATGATTAAAGATATGTTCCCAACTTACAGATGCATGCATGGATGAGTAATTAATCTAGTCTCATGCCATGATCACTCTGCACCTACACTGCCTGCCCCAGGACCAGCTCATCCTGGGGACATCCTGCTCCTTGGAATCCTTCCTCAGTGTAGTGGCAGCTGCTTTGTAATTTCATCTCTGGGAGTAACTGAGACATGAGCAGATAACTGAGCCTATGCACCAGATAATTTGACCTGACACTGTATTGATTCCTCCTGCAACGACTCAGGAACTGCTGGTGAGGAGGGCTTGTTTGGAGAAAGGAGTAATATTGCAAAAAATATTCCAGCGTACCTGTGCTTCATCAGGGATATCCACCCCATGAGCAGGGAAAGAATAAAAGAAGGAATCTTGTGCTAAATTATTCAGAGGAAATGGAACTATAACTCAGTCAGTAATCATCTTGACAAATGTAAATTAATGTCTCAGTCATTGTTCATTCCTTTTTTTCCTCAGTCACAGTGATTTTCTAGGGGTGACATGTACATGGTTCTCTTCGCAGAGCTTTTGTGCAATCGAACCCTGATAAAGGGCTACATAGGGAATAAACACACACCTAGCTGGGCTGTGTCCAGCCTCTCTCCAGGCAGGGTTTATCTCCAAGGGACACAGGAGGGGAGCAGGAGCAGTGAGTTTCCTTTCTGAAGCAGAGAGCTCACTAAACACTCTCAGCACTCCCTGAATCACCAAGGCTGCCCACACCTTCTCAAGGCTGCAGGCTCAGGTATTGCTAGCTCATGTTGTTACAACCAGGCATCCGTTTGTATGTCAGCCCTGCCTTCCTTGGCCCAGCCTCAAAATCTGGGGGTTCAGGAAACTCTGCAGCAGCTGCTTCTTAGGAAAATCTGTGATCTCATTCCCAGAAGGACTTAACAGGATGGTATTAACAAATGACACAGTACATATGAATCCATCAATTATTGTAATAATTCCAACAGCAGGGTTTTTCTTGTCTCAAGTGCTCTCAGCACAAGGGACATCACAGTGAAAGTCCCTGCTCTAGGTGCTATTCAGAATTGCAAATTGCAGCAGGTCAGCATGCACTGGCTGAACATTCTAAAGCTGTAATTGTAGCTCCATAAAACACAGTGATCACCTTTGTTAACATTTCTAGCACATTTCTCCAATTAATACCAATGCAGAAGCCATCCAGAAGGCAGGAGGAGTTCAAACAGGATTTTTTTGTTGGCAGAATTCATATCTTCCTTGGCCAAGCATTGCAGTCTGTCCTTCATCTTCAGCAGCTAAAAGAAGCTTAAAAAAACCAACTCAAACAAACAGAAACCAAAAGCATACACAAACTACCAAAAACCAACCCAGAGAAGCCATCAAACCATAAACACCCAACTCCAAATAACATTCCCTTTCCAGCTTGCAGTGGAAGACAGGACCCTCCCTTGCCCAGGTCAGGAACCCACATCTCTGTAGCAGAGTTTAAAGACACCACCACCTTCACTGGGACCCCTCAAAAGAGCCTTGTGATGCATGAGACAAGAATGAGGAGTTGAAGGAACTGTTTGATACATGCAGAGATTTGAAGCCTTTCCCATTCTCATGGTTTTCCTCAAGCTTCAGGATAGTGGGAACTTTGGATTTTTTAAAAAACACAATTAACTAAAGCAATCAAAAAAAGCATCCACTTCTCACTGCCATTCTAACAGGACATTTTGCCAGTACAATTATATTTAGGATATACTGTGAAGTTCATGGGTTTGTAACTTTGAAGGAGCAGGTGAAGAGCTACTTCTGAGAGGTAACACAGATTTAAACATTGCTTTGAGGCAACATATCATCCTAAATTCACACCTCCACAGCATATCCACATTGACTGTCAGCTTTTTAATATTTAATGAGGCTCATCTCAGCTGTTTTACTGTTTCACTTTCCGTTTACCATAACCTCAAGGAGTCCATGCTGACATTAAAGCACAAGAGCTCTGAAGAGAAAGCAGCCACCTTTTCTAGACTGATTTTTGTTGCAGTGTCAGCAAGTTGTCATTGCACTGCTCTTGCTTTAGGCAGCTGAGATTCAAGGCTCCCGCAATGTCTCAGCATTTCTTGGCTCTCTCAGTCAGCCAACCCTCCCTCACTGGTGACCTGCTGGATTTCAGCCATTCCTGCCAGCCTCTGCTCAGGGCACCTCTGAGATTGCTGGGCTGAAGTGAATTCCTGCTCTGGGAGTTGTTTTGGTCCCCTCCAGGAGCCACAGCATCTTTGCACAGGGCCAGGTCCTTCCTGCTGTTCAGAGCCCTGGGATCCACTGCTGCTGGATTTTCCCTGAGTCTTTCCCTGTAAGGTCATTGTGCAGACAGTGTCCAGCACAGACCACATACCCTGTTATGCTGTGCATGGGTTTGATAGTGCTCTAGTAACCCTGGAGCACCATTTTCCCCTTTTTATTCCTTTCAGTGCTCCATCACTTGCATGAACAAGCCTTTTTCAGAACAGCACTCACTTTTCTGCAGCTCACACACCTGTCCTATAAAATAAGAGCTATTTTCATGCTATCAGTTTCTTCACAAAAAACTTTTTGTCTACTAATGCAAAGAATAGAAAATTTCAGCTTATTTTTTAATCTGAATGTCTCTTAATCTGATTGTTCATACACCAGAAATTGAAGAGGTTCATCCATTCCCACCAGAACTGAAGAGCAGTGTATCCAGCAAATCCCCCTAAGAGCAGGAGAATACAATTTACAAATCTAAGTTTATCAATCTCCTGATGCAAAGTCTTTAGATTGTCCTCATATTGAAGGACATTCTGATTCTCCTGTAATGCAAGGTTGCCTTCAGGTAGGGAAGAAGAATGTTTAAGTAATTTAGATAGAATTCCTTCACTGGCCACACCATGTGGGTCCTCTCAGCCTCATTAAGTATCTAACAAAGTAACCCTGATCTGCACATGGAGTTAAAATTAATAATTAAGGCGGGTGAGAGGAAACTGAAGAAGGGGTTCCATTATTTTTTGTCATTTTTTTGTCAAATTTGTAAATCCACAGTGTAAAAGCCCTTGCTGTTAGCAAGCATGTGGATTAAAATCCCCTTGCAATCGTGCATGATCAGGACAGCAGGGACAGAAATTATTTCCTTTTCTATTACAAAGTTGTTTCTTTCTCCATGGTCTACCCATGTACTTGAAAGGGGACAGAAGATAACATCAGCCTAGATACCAGTTTCTCTACCAGAAATCCCATCGCTTTGTCCAAAAATTCTTTTTTTTCCAGTGGCTAAATGGGAACAATTTAACAGACACATTTCCACTGTGAGTATTAACAGAAAGCAGCAGTAGTCAGTCACCTTTAACACAGACTGAACTTCAAGAAGGTGGGAGCTGGATGGTATCCCTGGATACTTCCAGGCAGTATCCCTACAAGAGCTTTTATTTAGATGTTTTATTAGAACCACCCCTGCTGGGCACACATTTTCTGAGACTGAACCATTTTCTGGTCCTTTTTTGTTCAAAAGGCCACAAAATCGAGCCAGTGTTATAGGTTAAGGCATTGTTCAGGGTGCTCTGAGGGCATCACAGGGGTTCTCATCTATGTGCAGCACCATCCATTAAAAAGGGATTTATAAATTCTTTGGATTCAAAATTTAATCAACTTTCCCATAATGTATAATAATTTAAGTTGAATATAATGTCCAGAACAGTCTGCTTACAGAAAAAGCCCAAGTTCTTGCTCCAGCCTGACTCTGCATCCCTCAATTCTGACTCTCTCTCAATCTCTCTGGGTGGCAATGCAGAACAATGCAGACTACAATTCCTGTTCCTTTAGAAATATTCCCTTGTTTGAATCATCTTTGAAAGCAATAAACAGCTTCCCTTTAATTCCTTTGGAATACCTACTGCCTACACTGTCAACTGCCTGGAGAGGAGATGGTTCAGCAAGCAAGCTGATTCTCAGGGGATCTGTAAATCTCAGTCTTTCTCTGCATGCCTTCTGTCCGGGGACAGCTCAGAGCCCTTTGGACTTCCCAGCACACAGGGAGCTGCTGGAGCTGATGCAGGTGTTGTTTATGCTGAAACAGGCCTGCAGTGGGAACTGCATCTTCTGTTTTAAATATTCACATATGCACACTGCAGTTTGTATGGAAGGTGATAAAATGTCCTTTCCTAAAGGCTACACTTGGCTTAGGGGGAGTTTCTTGGCTGGTTTTAAAGTCTTTCCCCTGCCACCTCAAACAGAAAGCAACCATCATTACATTATTTAGAGGAAGGAACTGTGTGGAGCCTGTAACAGGAGCTCTGTGTGCAAGGCAGCAGAATGTTCTGCCCCAGGAGAAGCCCCACAGCCTGCCAGCTCTCCCTGCCAGCTCTCCCAGCCCTTCAGGGTAAGTCTCTGCTCTGCCAGCCTGGCTCAGTCCTGCTGGACACACACAGTGGAGGGTGTGTGCACCAAACACCCCTGGCCACTGCAGAGATCCAGGGAATGCTCCTTGGCTGGGTGGCCAGACCTGCACTCTCAGTGACCAGTCTTTTCACCAAAGGGGTGTTCCACAGGAGTAACAGGGATTTCCCCCCCCCCCACCCAGGTTTTTGAATAGCAATGTTTGAATGTTTAATTTCCACAGGTCTCTCAGCATCCTTGTATTTTAGTGTGTCCTTTAGCAACAAAGAACCCAAGTGATTGAAATTGTCTCCAGAACCAGTATCTGGATTGTCATTATTGACAGCCCTGCATCTGTCTAAGGAGACTTTGTAGAATTAAATCATTTCTTAATGGTATGAGAAAACTCCTTGATTTATGCAGGCAGATACTGCAGGAGCTTTCACAGATATAAATGGTGATGTAAATCCCACTATAGGCTTTGTGTATTCTGGAACACCATCACCATAACTCATGTAGGAGTGCAGAACACCACTGCAAACCATTCTAATTATTTTTAAAAATTCATGTCACCTTGAAAGAAAGGCCAAGATAGCTCACATGTGATACCACCTCCTAAAGGAAAATCTGGGGATCCCAGTATTTGTTAACTGGTTTCTGTCTCAGCACGCCATCCCTTACACAACTCCCTGGATCAGTATTTCAGTCATAATTATTTTCTAAGCGGTAAAAATCAGTCATTCCTCTATGTGCTTTTTCAGTAGATTAGTCCTACTGAAGACTGGCAAGGAAGCTGGAAAAAGAAATGAGATTAATTTTGATAAGAAAAGCACTAAATAAGAAGCACTGCAGGAGGAGTGCTGGGGGTCTGTATAGAAAGTGGCTCTGGTTCCTGAAGCTCAGTTCAACCTCAAAATTTAGTTGCAGGTGGTTCTTCATTAGAGAGCTTTGAATCCTGTGAGCAGGGTAAGGATTGCTAAAGATGACTGATAGAGCCAGTGGAATAATTCATTGAAACACCAGAAAAACACACAACTCCATAATTTAAAAAGTCTTAAATGCGAGCCAGTTTAATAGTGATCAGAAGTGGATAACTGATTTAGAGATCATAAATGCATACAGTGCATAAGTCAGATGCTCACCAGTTGTGACTATTTGAGCTGGCAAGAATTTCATCATTCCTTCCCATTTTCTCTTTGGAGGCTGAGAGAAAAGTTTGTAAAGAAAGGAAGTTCTTTTTGGAAGGGTTTGGATGTTTGGTTTGGGGTTGATTTTTTGTTGCCCCAATACAGATTATGTTTCCTGCCTGAGCTCCATGTCCCATGAGCTGCCACATGCCCTCTTTAGGTTACATCAAATACAGTTCAGACAGAGCTCAGCCTCCTAAAGATAAGACATGAGACATCCAGATCACAGTTTAAGCAGACTGGTAAGGTAAAATATAAAATAATTTGCCTATTATTTTTTTCCAAGCTTTAAGAAATATTACTATGTTGCAACATTTTTCCAAAGTTTTATATGAGAAAGTTTTGAGCCAAAAAAACCCAGAGTTTCTCACAATAAAAATCCCAAAAATTATATGGCTTTCTGTATTCAAGTCACTACCAAGCTGGGCTGAATCTGAGCTTATGAAGGTAACTTTATTTTAATGGATAAGAAAGAATTCTCATCATACTTATTTCCAAGCCCTAATACAGAGTTTCTGAGAAAAGTAATAGCTTTGGGTCCTGCTTATAAAACTGTATTCGCTCCAAGTTGTTTGAATATGGGAAAATAGGGGGAAAATATTCCTTGCCCATAAGAAAGTGGGCTGATATACTTGCAGAGTGATTTGTTTCCCTCCAGTGGTATTTATCATGTTGATAAAAGAGACCATGGATCTGAAAATTGGAAGATTTTTCCTGTTAATTTGAAACAGCACCTATACAAGCTGCTGTGACATCAACATAATACCCTAAAGCCACAGCAGCTGAAAAGATTTATTTCCTGAGCCCTTCTGCAGCAACATTCTCTTTGCTTCTGACATTCTCAATTTGCAGGCTGATGGTGATCCAATCTTCCTCATTCTGGCTCTATAATAAGGATGTCAATGCAAGAAGAGAGAAAGTCATTATCTGACAGGCAGCAGACAGGATGAAAAGGCAGAGTTTGCTGTCTTGGGGGAAAGGCCACCCTCTGCCTTGGAGGAGCTCCTCAAGGTCATGGGTACCTGGAAGGATGTCCCACTTTCAGCTGTGGGCATTGGATAAAACTGAGCCATCCCTAGCACATAGTCTTAGGTGTGTGAGTAAGGTTTTCATTTTTTACTATTAATCAGTGAAAAAATTTAATTCTGTTCAGAACATATATATGCAGCAAAAGAGTTCAAAGAGTCTTTGAACTGCAGAAAGCTGTAGAGAAACTGAGTCTGAATTCACAGGTCCTGCCTGTTAATGGCATTCGATTATGCTGAGTTATCTCCCACAGCAGCAATGAACAGGCAAGACTAGTTAACCATTTGTACAGGAAAGATCTACCTCAAATTTAAAAATAATAATTAATATCATCTGTTTTGGGAACTGTTAAAATGTCATTGGTGTAGCAACTGACAGGAAAAAATTTATTTATTCATTGACTTTGTCAAGTAAGTACTAAGGGTCAATTCCAGAAGATAAGAAGATATGAGGTAGAAGTTTGAAGCACACCCTATAGAGTTATTATTGAACATCCATTGTAGCTTAAGAGGCAGTTTAATTTTCTTTTCTTCAAGCAGAAAAGCCTGAAGAACAGGAGAACTGTGTTTGAGAGAACCAAATATGCTCCTGGGCCTCCTGAACTGCTAATTCTTTTTCCCATACTATTTTCCTGGCTGGTGTAAAACTGCTTTATAGACGGGGCATTTCCCAGACTGTTCTGGTCATCCACTCATTTCCCAACTTTTCTACAAGAGAATAAGAGAAATACAAAAGGGCAAATAGCCTGCCCTGTTCTGAGCGTCCTCATTGCTTCCTTCTAGTCCCATAAGCAGATGACACCCTGGTATTTATCAAACCTAAGTGAAGTTTCAGCCTTCCTCAGGATCCAATGGGATAGCTTTGAAACCAACAGAGACATTTATTTTTAGTTAACTTTAAGGTTCAGCTCCTGTGGGTCCTTGTATTCAATGCCTGAGTAACATCCCTCTCCCCCTGGCTCCAGGGATGCTCCTGTGATCCAAACCCTTTCCCAGGTTGTTTTTGTGCTACACCTCCCTTACTCTGTGCCACAGAAACAAGCAGTGCAATTTCTGCTGATTTCCAGTGATTTATTTCCCAGGGCAGCAGCAAGGGCAGGGTCCAGCTGATCACTCTTGGCTGGACTAAACCATCTTCAAACAGGAACTGTTCATAAAGGTAGAATCAACAAAATCTTGGATCATTCCACTGATTTCATGTATCTGGGTGCTCTCAGCTCCTTCCTGACATCTGTCACTCACCTTCCCTGGATAGGTTACTGCATGTGGTCTGCATAACCCAAGGGACTGAGAAAGTAAGGATACCAGAAACGTGCTGTAAGTTGATGAGGTGTTTGAGATGCTTTGTTGTAATTATTTGAAGACCGAAAGATTACTGAGGGTAGTATGCACCATCCTAAACTGACTTTGCCACTGGTCCTTCCCAGTCCTGTACCCTGTGTTAATGCAGTGCATTTAAGGGTGCTGGGAGGTGCAGGATCATCATCTCCAGTTTTACTGACCCAGGGGGTACAAGGAATACTCCTGTTCTGTCCATGTTCTTCAGCTTTAGTTCAACAAGTCAGCACCAAGCCCACCCTGCCCTCAGAAAGGAGAATCCCAGACTGGCAGGGATGAAATGGTGAATAATTCTAGACACAAAATCTTTCCAGAACAACACATCAGCACTCCTTCAGAAGCTGGTCGTGCACTTTTCAGCCTGGGAAACAAAACCACTTCAAGTCTCATCCTCTACACCACTCATAACATGAATTATCATCTTTATTAAGATGATACATTGGAAAGTAGGGGAAGAGATTTGGTTATCTTAGCAGGATACAGGTCTAAAATCATCTCAAAGCTCATCAGTTCCAGAGGCTGTTGCAGCCTCACTAGAGCTGATGTGCCTTCAGGACAAGAGGAAATACAAGACCCCACCACCACCACCAAAGTCAGTGTGGAGAGCAGATACTCACTTAGGTGTAGGTGCTTCCTTTCTCTCTCCTCTTAGGTACAAGCAGATGAAAGGCACTGAGGAAGAGAGAAGCCACTCCTAATAAAGGGCTGGATGTTGGATGAGCCAAGCTCCCAGGATATGTCTGCACACCAGGACATTTCACCCTGCTAGGATCTGACCCTGCTGAAACTTCCCCATTGCTTATGGCCAAGGTATAAAGGGGTGACTGTCCCTTCAAAGACAGGTTAGCAGGAGTGAGAAAGAACAAGCACCCAAAAAGTCGTTGTTCTATACCTCCTTCAGTTATTCTCCAGTTGGTTTGTTGAGATGCAGGATCACTGAGTAAACTAATATTTGTAATATTTAAGGGATTTTTCAAAATTCTGATTTATTATCTGACACCGAATGGGCAGTTGAGGCAATTTTGCACTGGTGCTCACTCTAAAGTCAGTGTTCTGCCAGCTCTGTGCCAGTTGTGTTGTTTCTTGTTACTTACACAGCTCCCATCATGGATAAAAGCCGTGGTGTGTACATCCAAAATAAATCGTATTTAGAGGATTAGCTATAAAATACTCATATTTATGTATGTGTTGTTTATAATTTGCAGTTTTGTGGGAAAGGATACAATTTACCTCAAAACAAAAGCCTTAGCATTCTGTTAGTGGTGTTGTATTTATGGGCTTCACATACTTCTATTCTGAAAGAAAAAACAAAGCATTTTATATGGAGAAACGCACAGTTTATCAAAAGAAGATGGTTTTGGATAAGAGGAGAAAATTTACAATATTTTTTTTTCCAAAAATAATATAAACATCTCTTTTTTTCCCCCACAAAATTCAAACCCAAAGAATTAGTATCAACACAGGATCCCATTCTGCTGTTGTTTGTCACAGTAGTAAGTCAGTAGTAAAGTCTGGAGGATCAGACTCACAGTGTCAAACTGAAAATGGTGCCACAGGAGAAGTTTATCAAGTACATTTTGTGTTAGGAGCTGGGCTAAGAGGACTCATTCATTCCTTCTAATGAAAGCAATACTGCACTATAACCTGTCTATATGAGGAACTGAGTTCAGTTAGATTAAAAGCATTAAAAAACCCATAAAGATTCACGCTGGTGAAAAACAATAAATAAAACAGGTAAGACTTGGGACAGCCAAGGAAACCCTGAGAAAGTGGTGGATAAATGGGGTGTCTTGAACTAAACCCCATACCACCTCAATACCAGTTCAGGAGAGTATTTTCTGTATGAAGTCACTTGAAGCTGCTAAACTTCTATAAAGCAAAACAGGTGCAGATATGAGTGCTCACACTGGGTGGCACCACAGAAATCTCCCAGATCGTCAGAGTGGGGATATTCCAGCTGGTTTCCACAACTGGAAAAAAAAATATAAATATCCTTAGCCAGGCCCTTTCTGTTTAGAGGATCATTCTGAATTTGTCCCAAATTTTTTAAAGATCTGAAAGCACTCACTGCAGCTCCCTCCTTCCCACTTGACAGCAGTTTATCACCAATTCCATTTCAGGGCTATTTGACATTAAATTGATGACCACAAGGCTGACAGTGTGTGGGACAACCTCACACCCCAGGTTCTCATCATGCTGACAATGAAGTTGATTCTTCTTTTACCTTTGCAAGTCAGCCAAAATTTCCAATAAATTACCTGCCACTACTTCCAGTCCAGTTGTTAATCTCTGCAGCCAGGATTTAAACTGCCACTGCTGTGATACTTGCATCTCTCAAAGGCAGAATTTGAAAAAATAAGGCCATGGAAAGCCAGTGAGGGTGTGTTGGATGCATTACCAACAGAGATAGCTAAAAAATGTACAGATGAGAAACACGATTGAAATTTTGTAAAGTTTAATTTGAGTTCTAGCACAAGGGCCTTTCCCCCAAACATATCCCATCCCCAAAACTTCTCTGCACTGAGTATTAAGTAGGACACCTGCCATAACCTTCAATTTAATGCTACAGCATCATTTTAATTCTCAGAAAATTCAATCTTGGTTTTTGCACAAGACACTCGGTAAAAGCTCAGCACATTTCTTGGCTGGCTGTCCTAAATGCCTAAAGATCCTCAGCCAATGGTCAAGTGCTTCCAGAAAATGAACAAAACTCCACTGTATGCTAATTGCCCTGGTTTCATGTGTGTGTTTCTAGTTGGTTGTCTCAATCTCAAGCACCAGCCAATGATAACATACACTGGCTTGGAGCCATTGTCTTCTTTCTAAACTTACTGTGACTGCAAAACATCAAGTGATGTCCCCCAAAGGAAAAGAGCAAACATTGCTGAGACCTCTCTATCCTTGTAACCAGCACTGTGCTTCCTGAGACACATACTCACTATACAAAATATTCAAAAGAAAAAAACTGGTTAACCCTGATTTCAGCGGGAAATAAATTCTGTGTTTGTTCAACTGGCACATACCAGGTATGAAAATAAAACCAGGCCAGATTTGACAGCTAAGCTTGGCATCTCCAGCAATTTTTTTGCATCAATAAAATTTTGGTTTACTGATGCTGAACAGCTAGCTAATCGGAAGTTTTGTTTTAATTTGGGGTGAGAGGGCAATTCTATCTGCTAAAATCTTGAATACTTTTTCCCATAATTTCTTCTATTTATCTTCCCTCCATTAGCAATGCAAACCCCATAAATACATCTCTGAGAAATTAATTCCCATGTATAATCATTATATCAGTTGATTCTCTAAGGTAATATTATTGTTTAACTTTTGATACTGTCTCTGTGGTTTGTCTCAAAAGGATCTTCAACTTGGCAATAAATTGCTGGAGTTATTCTTCTTTAAGAAGATTCACTGTTGAACTCAAAGAATGCATATATAGATTTTTTTTTTAAACCACAGTAAAGCAGTTGCAACCAGACAATCCACTCTGGATGAGTCTCTTCCCACACTACAAATCAGTTTCTTGGGATGCTGACTCTCCCCAGAAACCAAAGCAAGCCCTCTGCCACAAAAGCAGGCTCCTGTGGTTCATTCTTACCCAAAACTTTCTCTGCAAAACCTTGGAGCCTTCTTACACCCCTAACAGGCAAGTCTCTCTTCCTCTTCTTAGACCCCTAACAATTCCTCTGTTCCTCTTGGAGCTCAGCTTTTGGAATATCCACTTTCCTCCTTGTGCACTCAAGTTCTTTCAGCATCAGTCAGTTCATGGTACAAAGACTCTTGGCAGGAAGAAACCATGAGAATTATGGATCACACAGCTCTGGCTCCCGCAGGATATTCCCAATAACCAGGGAAGTTACTGCTGATGTCCCCCCTGGAGTGAGTCCCAGTGTTTCCCCAAGGGCAGGAGTTGGTACAGCGGCTGTGTCTGAGGCTGTGCAACAAGTGACAAATCTCTTTTTTTTTTTTTTTCCTCTCTCTCTCTCTCTTTCCCCAGCAATTTTCTGGAACCACAGCAGCGCAAGCAGCGCCTTCCCCAGCGCCGGAGAGCACGGCAGTGACACCAACCTGCTGGTGTCCCCGCTGCTGGTGGCAGGGGTGGTCATCGGGCTGGTGCTCTTCCTGTCCTGTACCACCATCGTGGTGGGCAGCCTGCGCAAGGACAGCAGGCTGGGCCAGCCCCGCCTGCCCAGGGAGGCTGCGGACGGTAAGGGAGAGGGACCGGGGAATGCCTGACCGGGAATAAGGCCAGCAAAAAACACCCAGGCACTGCAAGGGATGGAAAAATGAAATGAGATAATGGGATCAGTCACGGGCAGCTCAGCAGTGTGATGGCATCTCTGTGCTGGGATGGGTTCCCACAGCACCTCCCATAGATAATGGTTGACAGAGTCCAGCCAGTGCTGACAGCAGCTCCTGAACACCTTATTTCCCCTGGTATGGGATAAGATTTATTCTCTGTTGCATTTTTACATCCCCCTGTAGACTTGGTGCAGCATTTGTGGTAATTTCTATTTCTTGGAGAGGCAGAGCTGTTCTCATTTCAGCCAAGTGTACCAGCCTACAACAATCACTGGTCAAATGCTGTTTGAGTGCAAAAGTGAATATCTGCCTGGAAACAGAACAACAGTGCACCCAAAAATCTGTAAACTGTCACCATCATTACAATGTCATTGATGACAGTCACCATCACTAGAGAGTCAAAAAGGTGCCAGTTCCTACCCCCTAACCAGAGTAAAAACCACAAAACAAAACCAACACATAACAAAAGACCTTAAAGATAATTTGGGGATATCAAGGAGATGTTGATATTTTATATTTGGAAATATCAATTTTAGAGTAGTGCTTTCAGCCCTTTTGGGCTTTCCTGACAAGAAGCCACTTTGTCAAGGAAATGACAGAAGATTATTTCTATTTAAGGGGGAAAAAACAGTTTTAAAAGTTACTGTGTCATTCTTCAGACAGTAAAAATTCAGATTATAAATGGTGGAGCATCAACAACCACATTCTCTGTGATCAGGCTCCTATACCTGCAGTTTGTTATGTGTGCAGTTCTGTGCATATAATTGGGGGTGGTTATATAGAAAAGCCCGTAACAGTGAGCCACATAAAAATGCATTAGATAAATCTTGTTTTCACTGAGGTAAATTTAGTATCCATTGAAGTAAATTGAACTTCATTTAGTTATTTGGACCAGGAATTTTTCTGTCTAAACTAAACAAATGTCCTAGGATCAGTTTGACCCCTTGCAGCAAGGAATAATTTCTGTTTGGTTTTTCCAGAAGTATTTATCCAGGTAAGTGAATAATGTCTATATTCTGGGAATAAAATTCCAAAAGAATTGAAATGGAAACTCCCATTCCAATCTACAGAGGGAAAATAAAAACAAAATCCAGAAAACTAATGTCTACTATTACATTAATCTCAATTTCCTAATTTTCAGCAGATGCATTGAGGATTAAATAGTTAAACCCAAAATGGAGCTACTGCTGGACCCACTATTTTGGCATGATAAAATACTGACATTAAGCTTTAATCACTGTGTTTAAATCTACTACTCTGGTAATTTCATCTCCTTGAAAAAGCCTAGAGCCAGGCAAAAACAGATAAAAAAAAATTCAAACCGGTTGTTAGAAATGGTAGAGAAATGGAAAAAAAAAGCATATTTTGGGAGATATTGAAAAGAATAATCCTAAACTAAATTGTACCACACTACGTTACACAGACACACAAACACACACACAAATTATCCTCTAACACAGAAAACAGCACTAAACTCTTAATATCTGTGCAGCTGGGAAGCTCTTGCATGGAAGCATTAAGAAATCCCTGGAGCAGGCAGCAGGATGATTTTTCTTTGCTATTTTCCAGCTTTTCCCATTTTTGTCAGTGTTTATTGAGAGCAGCATTTTCTCAGCAATCAAACACCTGCCCTTCCTTTTACACCCCTCCCAGAACAGACAGACTTTCCACAGATGCAACTACTTGGAATTTCAGTTACCCCACAAACATCTGAAGCTGTGGTGGAACCCACACTCCTTTTCAGCCTTTGAGGCACAAGAAAAGTTTTGGAAGTCCCATCTGCCTTGTAGGGCAACACTAAAGCTACAGTCCCTGTGCCACAGTTCAGCTACAGATGGTGTTCATTTACTCTTAAAGAAATAAGAATATCCTGTGAAACCTGTTTGTTCCAAAATATCTGCAACTCCTCTGCCTCTGAAAGGGTTTATTTTCTGATTTATGGCAGTGTTATAAAGAGTGACAGAGAATCCAGGACGGAGGAGAAGCGCAGCCAATATTAATTCTTGTTTTGCAGCTCCAGATGGTTTCTCTCACGGTGGCTCCTCTGCAGAGCTGAGATCCACCTGCACCGAGGAGTTCCCCCCAGCCTGTGATTTTGACTCCTATCTGGATATACTTTCTCAGGTGAACATCATGTATCCTGATCCACCTCCATGGTAAGCACTTGCCTGAGATTCTCAGGTTTGTGGTCCTGCACTGGCAAAGCCCACTACAAAAATTCAGCCCACACAAACTCTGAATACAGACACACCTTGTTTAGCTTGAGTGTAAGTTCAAGTTTTCCATAGCAGAACACATTTTTACTAAATAAAGATGTGGACAGGCATTCTCATTCAGTGATATTCACATTAAAATTTATCACAGTGATGACATACTAATGAAACACACAAGTAGAATTACAATCATCTTTCTTTAAAAGAAATGCATTTACAAGTCAAAGTTTCAAAGTCAAAAATACATACTTTTCCCAAGAACTTCCAAGTTACATTTATTACTGACCTTGAGAGTGTTCAGATCAGAGGAAACAGAAAAACAAAATTCCAGAAATTATGCAGCAGCTCCTAAATGATGTGCCCACATTCACAGGGTAGAGGAACAGCCTCGTGAGCCACAGGAGCTGCACTTTAGGCCATGGGCATCTCCTCCATGTGCCTCAGGCACCTTGAGGTCCAGAAATGAAGGAATTCAGTTACTCCCTTCAATGAACCAACAGAAATCATTTGAAGCAGAACATCACTTCAAGCTTGCTTTAGTGCAGTAAACAAAGAATAAACAGCCATCTCCCCCTTTCTTTTTCTTTTTTTCTTCATTTTAAGCAGACACTGTTTTGAGTTAAACCATGGTAAGACCAGCCCTTTTCTGATTGTGATATAGAGCAACTCAGCACTATGAGCACACCAGACATGGGTCTTTGCTTTGTTTATTCTGTGCATGTTCTACAAGCAGCCTGTTATGTATTACCAGCTCATCCTATATAACAAATGGGCTTTTAGGGATTGTGTAAATATTTTAGCAGAAAGCTCACATGTGAAAAATTACTCTGAGCCTGGCATCTAAATGTGTAGAACTTCATATAAATCCCCTTAGGAATTTAGAGTGGATTTTGGGCCCACACCCACGAGTCTTTACTAATAAAAGGCAGCCAGCTGACACCCAAGCAAGACTCTGAGTGGGCAGCTCAGATTCCTGAGAACAAACTGACAATATATTTCTTTAGCAGACAGATCATCAAAGATTATACCAAAGCATGCTTCCATTTCCAGTCAGAAATAGGCACGGAGAAAATTTTCCATCTCTATGAAGTTGTGTTTGAAGGAGATAGGAGTGACACAGGATAGCACAGATTATCCATGTTTGGCAGTCAGTTCTGCAGTGGCCTCTGCAACAAGTTCACTGCCTCCTCCAGGTTCCCTGCTGGGCTGAGTGCAGTGTGTCCCTGAGGATCCACTCTGCACACACTGGAAAACACTGCTCATCCCAGCAATCACAGCCCTGCATCACAGGTCCAAAGTAAAAATCATTGTTAATGGTTTGGCTGTTTTCTCACTGCTACTGCAGTTATATATTTTAGAAAAAGTAGCTTTGGAAATCATCAAAATCTTTTTATAAATCTTATATCTTAGCAAGACAACTTGGAGAACTTCAGGGAAAGCAGATAGCTGAAAGCAAAGCTACATGGAGACTTTGAAACTTGCCATTAATACATTCTCCAGACCACTGTAACTGTTCAGAAAAGCACTGGGTGAGAGGCACTGTCTGAATTACTGCATTATGTAAAGCCTGAAAAATTCCTGTGCATCTCTCTCTATATTCTCCTGCATGGCATAACACTGCAGTCTATTTTTAATTAGTAGAGAATGGAGATTACAGTAATTTCATGACCAAAAGGTGCACCGGACTATAAGGCGCACTGGACTATAAGGAGCACCCCCCGGGAACCGGCACATTTCGCAACTTTGTAGATCACATAAGGCGCACTGGACTATAAGGCGCACTCTTTTTTTTGCAGCGAGGAGCCGCGCGGCGCGCAACAAAGTAACAAATTGCTGGCAAGTGCTCAATTTGCAAATATTTTTCAAAGATCGGTGTAGCCTTTAAATGCAGCTCCAGGCGCCCTCCCCGTGCAGTGTGCCCCGGCACTCCTGCCCGCCCCTGGCGCCGGCTGGCACGGCTCACGGCACCCAGCTCCCACCGCGGGGCCATGCTGCGTCCTGGCTTCCCTGCAGCCGGCAGCAGCGGCGCTTCCCGTTGCTTCCCCGTGGCCGCGCCGCTTCTCTCCGCTTCCCCGGGGCTGCGCCACTTGTCGCCACTTTTCGGCAGCCGCGGGGGTTTCCCCGCCGCCGCTTCTCGGCGGCCGCAAGGGGCTCAGCCGGCACCGCGATTCGGCGGCCGCAAGGGGCTTCCCCACCGCTGCTTTTTGGCGGCCGCGGGTGCTCAGGCGGCGCCACGATTTGGCAGCCGCGGGGGCTTCCTCGCCACCGCGATTCGGCAGCCGCAGGGGCTTCCCCGCCGCCGCTTCGCCGCCGCCACTTTTCGGCGGCCACAAGGGCTTCGCCGCCACCACCGCTTTTTGGCGGCCGCAGTGGCTCGGCCGGCACCGCCTTTTGGCAGCCACAGGGGCTTTGCTGCCGCTGCTTCGATGCCACCGCCGGGCGGGCTCTGCTTGGGGCTGTTACGGGCTTGCACTTCTCGTTCCCTCCGTGCCCGGGCCAGGGCTGCCCGGGTTCTCATTTCCCCCTCGCCCGGGCCAGGGCCGGCACCGCCCGGCTTCTTGTTCGGCCCGGGCCGGCGCTGGCTCCCTCCCTCCCCTTGTGGCTCCTGCCGGCTGTGGCCACCCACTCCCGCCCCCCCTCGCAACTCGGCGCTCCCGTGGCACCGCCCCACCATTGCGGCTCGCACTTCCAGTTTGGCAAATTTCGCAACTTTGTCCATCAGATAAGGCGCACCGGACTATAAGGCGCACTTCCGGTTTCGGGGAAAAAATTTAGTCAAAAGGGTGCGCCTTATAGTCGTGAAATTACTGTATTTGAAAGCTGACTGTCAGGTATGGTCTGGAAGCAGAAACAAGACATGCCTGACCTTGTGCATTTAAAATATTAACTCCATGGGATCCATCTCATTGCATATGATAATATTTTGAAGAGTAGGTTTACTGAAACATAGCACTGCCTAAATGAATGTAATTCCTCCTCCTAATTCCTAGAGGGCAAGGTGTAATTTAAAGCAAAGCTAGCATGGCCAAAAGCTAATAATGTAGCTGTGGCATCAGCAGAACAGAAATGAAGAGCAGCAGCACTGCTAAATAACTCTTGAAAATCTTAAGTGAGAGAGTTCAGTGAGTTAAAAGCAGAGGGTGCTGCCAGGATAATTTCCTTTATCTACCTGGTGCTGGCAGAGCCTGCAAGGCCACCTGTATCCCAGCACCCAGGCAGGAGTGTACAGCCCAGGACTCCTCACACTATTCCTGCCAGACCACACTCCAGAAAGGGTTACAGTAGAAAGCACAATACCTTTATTTGGCCAAGGGCTGGTTAGTCTAGAATGTTTTAGTTAGATTTTATAGCTGAGCTTTAAACCACAAAATGAGTGGAAAAGAGATTTAAGGCAAAGGCTGATGAAACAGTCAGTCCCCATGTCTGTGGCTGAGGGAGAGAGCTCCCTGTTCAGCCCTGCCCACTCCTAACTCTCCTGCTGGAAGTCCAGTAACACTATTTATATTAAACACTATTTATAGAAAAAAATTATTGGTAAATTAAGCTATGAAAAATGCCTTGGGATATTAATATTTGCTCTGATCTCTAAATCACAAGTTTCATTTGAGACTCAATCTGATTATCCCCACAGACATTTCCACTAACTCCTTTCCTGCATTAGGTTTAGAGGGATGCCAGGCATGGAAATTTGTCATTAGCCTGCCATAGTTGCAGGGTGGTTACAGAGAAGCCATTTGTTCAGTTTGTTTTGACAGCCCAAAATATACAGTGCTGCTATCCATAGACATCCCTTTAGGACAGTTAATGGCTTTTTAATGAATCTCAGATCTGTGCTAGCATCTGTCACATTGATTTTACATGAAGTGTAGATGGGAAATATAAAAATACAGAACCAAACCATTTCAAAATATGAGGGGTTTGTATTTCAGAGCATATTTCTGATATGTACAGACACTTGCAGCAGGGCTGGAAGTTCATGTTTCATAGTCTACCACCAGACATGGCAAAGCCTTTGTTTCTAAGAAGCTCAGTCTCAGAAAGATGATCCAAGTGATCTCCCAACAATTCTAAACCACAGAATTCTAATCCCTCCAAATGAGCAAACTGAACACAACCAACCAGGACAGAATACAAGCACGATCTCCCTGCCACATCTTACTTATCATCGTGGTCAATATGACTTGGAAGGAAACACTGGAAAGCCTGTAAATCCAATATTTGCCATTTTGTTCTACATTCACTGTGTTGGTGTGAGTAATATCATGCTGTTGACACTGTGGGGATGAAACCTTTATAGACAGAAATGATGAGCTCATGTTCACTGTGCTGAGTTATTTGCAACACACACTTCTAGTGAGCATTGCTAATTATCTTCTTACAAATATGTAGTAAGAAAGCTGGTTCAAAACAAGTTGAGCTCACATGTTTCTGATTGAATGGGATTCAAATGGATTTACTTTGACCAAAGTCCAAGTAAATTAAAAAGTATTATATTTTTCTTTAGGAGAGTGAATAAAATCCAAACAATGAGGAGATTTCATGGCAGGAAAGGAATTTTATCAACTTCTGACCTTGTGGCCAGGGAAATGCATCTCACCCCACTGCATAAGTGCTTTTTCACTCCTTAGTGATTGGATATTAATGGTATGTACAGAGCTTTAGGCAACCAAGATTATTGCCTTTTGTATCTGAGACTTGTGAGTGTCTAACACAGAACATCCCTGAGGAATGACTGCTCAGGAGGATGCAGGGATTTACCTTCAGGAATGGTTTTAATGGAAGCCACAGAAGTCCTCTCCATGCCTCACACTGAATGTTCCCCACAGGGCACATAAAGATAAAAAACATTCAGCCCCCTCTATGGCAGTATTCATATTAAATCACATTGTGTGAGGGTTTGTTTGTGGGCTCACTCTTCCTCAGTTGGTCACCCTGCCTAATTTACACAGGATCTGTTCTAGAGAAAATTGTCTTGTTTAGGCTTGATAAATCCCAGTATTCTCAATAACCACGTTCAGCTTGCATTGTTTAAATGGGCAAATCAATTTTAAAATTACTTTAAAATGGCAAAAGGAAATGCTCCTGTCTTAAATTCAGACAGTAATTTCCCTTTAAATACATATTTTTAAAAGCCTACTTAAGGAACTTTCTTTTTTAAAAAGTTCTTTTCCATCCCCCACTTCAGAAGATGCAAGTTAGCCATGCCAGCCTCCTGGATTTTCTTGAAAGCCAGAATTAGGCTTGCAGGGAACTGGCATAAAGTCTTGCTATATTGTGCTGTATTCCTTTGCCAAGGCTGTTTTCCTGAGAGCAAACCTGGTGAGGAGCTTTTGCCACATTACAATGACAGCTGAAAAGGCATGAGATGGACCTTTGGGGTAAAGTTCAGCTCTTACTTCAATGCCCCCACTGAGATTTTCAGTTACTAAGGTAAAAAATGCCACTGGAAATATAACAGGTTTAAAGTCCATAAGATATCATGACATGAGCTAAAACTCTCAATTCCTTTAACTCCAAATTCCAAACACCCTAAAGGCCCTCCCTTCACATCCAGTGCTATTCCTCATCAGTATTAGGGATAAAAACAGGTAAATTCCCAATTATTCTGGCAAACTTCTTGTTTCAAGCTTGACTTTGTTTACAGCCATTTTATGAGAGTTTCTTTCTGTGGCATTTCCATTTCTCTTAATTATCCACACCTTTCTCTTTTTTCTTGTTTTTGTAGTCAAAAATGCTCTCACACCTCACCCTGTGTGTAGGGAGACTAAACACAAAGTTCCCTTTGCTTTCTGTCATCAAAAATATCCATGGGGAGGCTGCACCTTCTGACCAGGCTCTCTTTACACCTGCCCCAGTTCCACTCTGGAAGTGCAAATTATTGCTGGATACAAAAGACCCTGCAGCAGTGAAAGCAGCAACACCTGATGGAAGTGAAGCACCAAGGATTTCTAACCAGAAATCTACAGTGCCATGCAGAGCAACCACAATTTAAAGCTGTCCAACCTTTGATGACTGTACTTCCAAAACAAATTTTTCTCTGATTTCCCAGCTGTCAGACTTTCTGATGCATATTGCTGCCAGTACTTCCTTTACCTGCTCAGAATTCATTCCTGGAATAATTAAATCAAAGGTCTTTCTGGGAATATGAACCTAAAACTTGTCAAATGGAAAACTTCCTCAAACATCAGCAGGTTCTGGTGACATGCAAGAATTGGTGGTGTTGTTTAGAATCCTGTTTGTGGATTAACTCCACGGCTTGGGAAGCTACAAATTTTTATTTCTCTTAAATGGTTTTTGTTACTTAATCAGTGCCCAGCATCCTTTACTGTATAATGGTTACAGAAATCCAGAGACCAAACACTGCTGATGACCAAGTAGTTCTTACTGTGTTTAAAATTAATGCCAGGCTGAATTGTATCATATGAAATCTTCATCCTAGGATGAGTTGTTTTATTTAAAACATTTATTTCAACCATTTAAATCTGTACAGTTATGATGAAACTGCATCCTATTGGTTTCAAATGTTATCTGATACATGTTCTCATGAAAACAGTTTACACTGAAGTTCATTTTTCCTCTGGAATATTTATCCATCAAAGTCATAACTTCCTCAAGATTATCTTGGCACAGAGTGCAGAAGGAAGATGCAGCCTTTTAGTGCTCATTAACACAAATAGTCCTATTGTAATTCTGGGGAATTGCAAATTCCAGAAATAACTATGAACAGAAAAAAAGAAAAAACCTAAATTCCACCTTTCCTGTCTCTTCAGTGGTTAAGCTACTTAAGCCCTAGATGTTTACTTGAACAATACCTTGGGTTACATTTTTTTACTATTTATTAAAATAAATATGTATATAAATATGTATATAATTAGAATCTCAAATGGAAAGTGTCAGAATCAAAAATAAACCTAGGAAAATATCCTGGCTCATGATATATGTAATTAGAGGAGCAGTTCTGTAAAAACTGATACATTTCCTCATGGTAATAAGAAATAATCACCAAAGAAAGTATGTATTCTAGGAAAACCTCAAAGAAAACCTGGGCAGATTTCCAGGCTGCACTCCTACAAACCTGGCTGAGAGCAAATTGTGCCATCAGCTCAACTGCCTACATGGGCATCAAACACATCATTATTTTTTTCATCTGAACCTCCTTGTAGAGAGTTACAGCACAATTGTTCTAATTTCAGCTTTTCTGTTAGGTAACAACATCATCTAAACATCCTTTGTGCTGTTTCATCATAGCTCCAACCTGTCAGCACATGGATGTTCCAGATTCAGGGGCTCTGTTTGCCATTATCAAAAGAACACAACAGGTCACCAGCAAAATGGAAGCAGTGCAACAGGAGCAATTTTAGCAGAGTCAGAACATAACAAATGAACAAAGTGAACCACGAGACATCTATTGCACAAAGAATTCTTCATTCCCAGCTGTGCCTTTTCTTGTTGTTTGCATCTTAAAAAGTTCTGTCAGCAGAACCCTCTTCCTGCCCCAGAGAAGGGCTCCTAATTTATGAATGGCAGCCAGTTAAAGAAGCTCTTTGGGGTTTCCCTGACAACAAACCCATCCTAATACTTACTGTAATGAGACCCAACAACTTTACTGAGTTACGTTGTGATAACTCCTCCTGCCACACTCTGAGTCAACAAGGTCATCTTGGAGAACTGCTGCCATTTTTGAGCACCATTCCCCTCTTTGCAGATCACATTTACGTGCATTAAAGTGGATTCACCACAACTACTGCAGCCAAGGATTTTTTCAGGGCTGGTATCCACAAGATGCAGAGTGTAATGAGTTCCTGTGCTCCATTACTTACATTATGGTAACACAACACTTTCCAAAAGCATTTTCTTTCCTGTCTAAAAAGATTTTCCTGTGACTGCTGGAGTGAACTCCAAGCCTGAGCTACTTTTTACATGTCCAATTTCTTCACAGAAGTGAATCTGGCAGATAAAATGTAACTCTTGTGGTGGGTTTTGCAAAAGATGAACACGTATTTTTGCATTGTTCTGCATTGTCAGATGCAAAACATATATATATGTAAATATATATATACATAAACATATGAATATACCTATACACACATATATATGTACACACATGCATAACATACCTCTTTGTGGGTATCACTCCCCTAGCAGTTCCTGAGGTTGCAATTTGATGATTTCTGCCTGAAAGCTTCAGTGTCAGACCTCCCCTCTTCCTCTATCTCTCCCATTTCCACTTCCCTGGTGCTCCTGGTGGTCCCAACTAAACTGGGAGCTTCTGACTGAGGCAGCCAAACCCGGAGAAATCTGGCCCAGAAAAAACTCACTCATAAAATACAAAATAAAAAAACAAAACAAAACAAACATCCCAACCTCCCCCGGTGGCCACCACCCCCAAATCTTTTTGCCTATCTAGCTCCAGATTAGGGATCAAGGTTTGGCTTTATTTTAAAATGACAGTAAGGCTTTACTCCAACATCATTCACATCAATACTTGCTAATCACCTGCAAGAAATAATTGCTATTGCAATTTTTTCTAAGCAATCCTTCAAATATTTTGAGGAGTGGTTTTCCAACCACCACCATACATGGAGAGTGGCTGCCTGTCCAAGTAGGTATTATTTCTTATAATACTTGGTTAGATTCTCTAATAAAAAAGTTCTTGCAAAGTCATCTAAGTTTACATATTAAAGTCTCCTTGAAGGAAAGACTGCAAAATAAAATTCATGCTTGTAGAGTTGATAATGCATTATTTATCCTACAGGAATGCCTCTATAACAGCAGTCAGAAAGCACTACCAAAGTACTAAAGCTGTTAAACAGAGGGAGAAAAAATCACACCACAAAACAAACAACGAAAGAAAAACAAAACCCCCAAACAACAAAAAAAAAGCATTAAATACCCCACAAAACACTTGGAAATTAAGGAAAAATAGAAAGTTGAAGTCTCTTTTATGACCTTAATTCATGTCCATTCTGCCCTCACCAGAGGATGATAGGAACTTATCTGCAGAAACAGAGCAGGAGCTGTTTGCAATGTCAGCTCCACAAGCAAAGATACCATGCATAGAAAAGAACACAGGAAATGAACATCAAGATCATAAACTGATAACAAAATACAAAAAGTTATTTTTTAAAAAAACAATACACACTATTTGAATTATTTGTAATTCTCTCTGTGGCAACAATGTGTAGGCACAGCTGTGAAGCTGCCAAAAGGCTGTTTAATGGAAAGTGTGGCATGTGTTTTTTTATTACCTTACTCAGTTTTTAAAATGTGATCTTAATTGCCAAAAATGAGGGGAAAGAACATTACTTGCTTTTGGAGAAAAAGAGATAATTCTTTTTATCCATCACATGTATGAAGGATAAAATGCCCTAATAGAAATACATTGATATTTGGAACTAAACGTTCAAATGCCAACTCTTCAATACCATAATTCACGCCCGTTTACTTAAGCCTTAAAAGTCTCCTGTCCTAGGGATCATTTCCCTGTTTATCCCAGTCAGCAGTTCAGTTGAGCTGAGCTGTGGCCCAGAAAAGGCATTAAATTAAAGCCAAGGCAGAAGAATCATCTGCAGATTATCAGGTACCAGCAGCAAGGACCAGCTCCCACTGTGCCCATTCCTGCTTTAGGTCAGTGGCAGATTTCCCAGAATCAGGAGACAGAGAAGTTTCTTCCCTTTTGTGTCTTAGCAGAAGGATTCTGAATTTTCCACCTTGAAACTCCCATTACTGTGGGCTTTTCTGAATGGACACTTTTCCCCTGTGCTAACAGACTCTGTTAGCCTGATTAAGTCAGTCAAAACCTGAGGGAAGATTCTAAATAAATTCACTGGGCTTTGGGTCAGCAAAATGTAAATTAAGATGCAGCTTGCAGGAATCCCACAAGTGGCCGTTCTTTTATCCTCACGGAGCTCAAGGAGAGCTGAGGACATCAGGTCCTCAATCTCTGACTGAGATCTAAGAACTTTTCAAAGACTACCATGTATATTTGAAAGCTTCAGTGTGTTGAGTAGATGCTGGAGTGACATCTTTTCCACATGTTGTAGAAAAGTTGTACAGTAGTTTCACGAATACAAGCCGCACGGATTATAAGCCGCACCCCCGGTGCCTCGACAATGTTGCTGTCTTTGTCAATAGATAAGCCGCACCCCGAATATTAGCCGCACTTTCGTTCGTCGCGAGAATCCGTGCGCAGCTTTCACAAATTGGCCAATTAGTAACAGGATCGCGGCATAGCGGGCTTTACTGGCTCGGGGCGGGGCCAGGAAGGCTCGGCCCGCTCATGGTTGCCGACGGGGCCGGGTGGCCCAGCTCAGCGCCACGGCTCGGCGGGGCTGGCCGGGTGGTGCTGCCGCCGCCGCCGGGCTCGCTGGCCCCCCTCTCCCGTCAGCACCGCCCCGCTGCCGCGTTCGCTCGCCCGGCTGGCAGGGCTGCCGCCGCCGGGCTCGCCGCCCGCCCCGCTGCCGCTTTCGCTCGCCCCGCGCCCGCCCCGCCCCGCGCCGCTTTCGCGAGCGCCGCTTTCGCTCGCCGAGCGCCGCTTTCGCGAGCGCCGCTTTCGCTCGCCCCGCCAGCAGGGCTGCCGCCGCCGCCACCAGGCTCGCCGGCCGCCCCCTCCCGTCTGCACCGCCGCCGCGTTTCCTCGCCCTGGCCGGCACTGCAGGCCCCCGCACCGCCGGGCTCCCCCACGCTGCTGGCCCCGATTCTGCTGGGCTTCCCCCGCTGCCAGGCAGCCCCACCCGCCGGCCTTCCTGCTTCTGCCATGCTCCCCTGCACTGCTAGCCCCAGTTCTCCCGGGCTCCCCCGCCCTGCTGGCCCGGGCTCTGCCGCCCCCCCTGCCCCGCCCTGCTGGCTCAGGCTCTGCCGCCCGCCCCCCACACTGCTGGCCCCGCCTCTGCCAGGCTTTCCCACCTCTGCCAGGGCCGGCCGGGCTCCAGCTTGGCTTGGGGCTGCCACGGGCTCTCACTTCCGTGTTGGCAGCTTTTAGAATTTTGTTAATGTATTAGCCGCCCCGGAATATTAGCCGCACTTCCGGGTTTCCACCAAAATTTTGGTCAAATTGGTGCGGCTTGTATTCGTGAAATTACTGTACTTCCTAACATGCTGGGACTTTTCTGAAATACCTAGCAGCCCTATTCAGGGTTTTCAGAACAGACTTGGGTTCTTAAATATTTTTTTTAATGGGGAAATTGAACTTTTCTAGTCTGAATTTAAAGCCATTGTCCTGATGAATATAAAGTAAGATGAAATCAAGGTAAAAATAAAAACATCCGTGGATATTTGAGTTTAATTATGTAGCACTCTGATTTTGCTTTCTTACCTGTCCCTTCCCCAGGAACCATTTCCATCACCCAGACTGGCGTTTGGGAGCTTGCTTTAGCCTGGCAGTAACACAGGTAGAGGGGCACAGTGTGTGCCTGCAGTCTGCTGAGAAGACACATGCTCAGTATACCAATTTTCAGGAAATATCCCAGGTCTTAATTGCTCAGCATTTAGTGTGGCTGAGGAAAGAGGTTCTTAATTTGTCTGGCTCCAGCAGAAATGTTTTTCAAGTTAACTCAGTAGGGAAATGTTGGGTTGTTGGTTTTTTTTTTTAAACAGGAAACATTCCCTTCTTCAGGACTGGATTTAAAATTATCCTGGAATGGTTGAACAGCAGCCACAAAGCAGGTCTAACATTTAAGATCATGATGATGTGAATTTCTCACTCTTGCCTGCAGCCAGGGAGCACAGAGCAGCACAAGGAGGGAGCAGTTTCCTGGCACCAGCCTGGGGGCACTCACAGAGCCACAGAGCCTTGGTGCACCCGGGCTGGCTCCCGTGGGAGCCCCACCAACCCCCTGCCCTCATTCCTGCTCTTGGGAGGAACGTGACAGGCACTGTGCCCAGTCCCAGAGTGACCAGCACGAGTCTGTGCAGGTTATCCAGCACAGCTCTGAAGCTCAGCAAGGAATCCTGCTGCCCCTGGAGCACACTCCTTCCACCATATCTCATGTCACAACTGAGACAGCAACACCACTTCCTTTCCCCCAGATTGTTCTAACCTGGCTCTTACAGGCAGGTGAGAGCAGGAATGAGCCCTGGTTGCACTGCACTTTTGGTGACTGTGCACCTCTGGGATCATCTCTGGGTGTTTTCAAGTGCTAAATTCTTGAGTATCTGACATGGCAGGGTCAGCAAGGATGTGGGCTGAGGAACAAAACACCAGACACTTTTTTTCTTCTCACTTTACTTGCCTTTGTTGTGCTGAAATAATGTACTGTGGCATTTTCCCCAAGAATCTAATGAGTATTTCTTTTTTGCTTTCAGCTACGATGAATGTGTGGGGCCAGGAGCAACACAAATATATATCCCTGCAGATGATCCCCCGCCATATTCCCTTACGGACCCTTGCCAAAGAAATGAAATACCTTTAAATATCTGTATCAGCCAGGAAGAGGAAGCAGCAGGGACTGCAGGAAGGGCTGCACATTGTGCAGTGAGGCTGCAGGACTGGCAGCAGCCCAGCTCAGGCATCTCGGTGATCTCCCAGTGCGGAGGATGCTCCCCTGTACGGGACAGCGGCGTGTGAGCACAGCCTGCTCCAACAGAAACGTGGAACATTCTCTGCCCATCAGACCCCAAATCCTGTCCATGAAAGTGGCTCTTTCCTTCAATTCTTCTGAAGAACTCAGACCAATGGAGAATAAAACCTCTGGAAGTTTTACCAATTTTATATCTTAAAACAGGGATACAATGGGATTTTTTTACAGTCAATTTTGCAAGTTTACCTAAATTTCCCTGTTCATGCTTCCAAGTGTTCTATGGCATCACGTAGCATAAAAGAGCACCAGAGACAAGCAGTGCATCTGACCTTTCTGAAGCATTGCAAAACCCATTGAAATCAGCCACTCATCATGAAGATAAATGTTATCCAGTCAAGCCTACTTGTTGATTTTATGATACTTTGCATGTTTTAGAACAGAAGGAAAAAGAAGAGCATTTTGTTGTCATTGTAGGTGTCACTAGTACATCTCATTCACTGTATTGACAACAAAGCATTTTTAAGTAACTCTTTGTCTAACTATGTGTTTCAGTAGGCAAAGCACTGCCTAAAAAAAAAGATTATTATCAGTACCATGTAGAAGCAAAAGAAAAAAGGAATAATAATATTTTAATATCCACATTATTCCTTTGGCACCAGGCTTTCCAGGCCATTGCAAAGCCTGCTGTAAGTCCTCCTCGGAACAACAATGCACAGGTGGTGGAGAGGTGGCAGTGGGTCCCAGAGTGCAGCACAGCTCTGCAGGCTGGAGCTGCATGTCCTTCAAGGGCCAAGGGAAGGGCACAGGAATCCTGGAGGATGCTTCAGGCCAATTCCCACACACGGCTGCATTTCCAGGCACAAACCAGTTTCTTTTTCCATAGGGAGCCTGGGTGTTACCGTGTGAGCACAGTGACCTCTAGGAACTGAGAGACGCTGGGCTGGGCACAGGAACAGAACCTCAGGAGCCTCAGAGCATTCCCAGCTTTGAGAGAATAGACCAGGGAAAGGAACCCAACGAGTGAGCCCAGGACACTCAGGAGGGATGGGAGGCCGTGGGTGCTGGGCTGGGGGTTCAGCTCAGGCACAGCAGCACCGTGTCCCCAGGGACGGCTGGGACTGCACTCACTGCTCCCACAGAGCCTTCCCTGCACCAGCCCGGCCAGGGGAGACTGAGTGTGGCACCAAGGATCCCAGATCCCTGCTCCTTGGCTCTGGAGCAGGCAGGGCAGCGGGGACCCAGACCCTCATGGGCACCCCTTGCTCCTTTTCCCCTCCTGGGAGCCACTGGCCAAGCCCCGGGCTGGGCACAGCTGCCAGGCTGGGTACATGTTTTACAGCTAACACATCCCTGAGCTTCTGTCTGTGCACCCTGAGCTGGGCAAGATCCACGGGTGGGGCAGGAGATCTGCTTTCCCCACGTCCTTTTTATGGCCCAGCAAAAAAAAGTTGCAAGATTCAGACAAGAGGCCAGCCCTGAAATCCAACAGTAGGCGGCCAAGGAGATTTCCATGTATTGCCTTAAAAAAAACAAAGTTTGGATCCTGTTATTCACTTCTGCCTGGAATGTCCCATTCCTCATCTGACACAAACCCATTCCTTATCTGAAAGCTTCTGTGTGTCTGGCACAACAGACCAAGGAGAGCTCAACCCTGAGCTTTCCTTGGGACTTTCCCTTGGAAAACCTCTTTGCTGTGTTCTTTTCAAATGTGCTGCTGCAGGAAAGTTGAACTCTTAGTTTGCACTCTACATTTTTAAGTAATTTTGAAGTTTTGGGTCTAATGGAAAACCCCAGAGTGACTGTGGGTGCTAGCAGGAAGCAGAACTGACTGCCAGCACATTGACAGCAGGGATGGAGCTCCAGACAGCCCTTAAGCCCTTGGGGCATTCACAAGCCTGGGTTCCCTCTGGGACCAGGGCCAGGAGCTGTGGCAGGGGACAGAGTTATCACAGGCTCATCTCTAGGAAATTTCTTAGAGGCATTTTCTCAAAATACCAAAAAAAAAAAAAAGTTTTTACACTGAGAAAATGGGCTTCATTTTCTATTCCCATTAAAGGATATGTAAAGCTGAGTATAGTAAATACATAATGGTGTTTGAAAGGAAGCAGTATCCAAATTACTAAAATTGCACTTGGATTTTCTGTAAATACTGAATAATTTTTAACTGCAATCATCATTCAACACTCCAAAGATTGACACAATTATAATTAATACTTAGATGGGAAGTAATTATATGGTTCTTACTGCTATATAAATTATACCATTACTGAGTCATAGGCACATGATGAGATATAAGGTAAGCATGCATTTTTTGCTAAGTAGATTACATTAAATAAGTATTTTGCTAAAATGAGACAATTCTTTTGCAGTTCAGCAAGATTTTCAATATTCTCAGAATACTATACCCAAAAGAACAAAAATTCACCATTTTGCATTGCAGAACTGCTGGCAGGCATTGCTAGAAGGTAGGCTCTGTTTCACATTTGTGTTTTTAACAGAGAGAACTGCTCCTCTCCATAAAGTATTTGTTTAAGCAGTTCCGTGGTATGCAAAGTACCCTGCAATGAGAAAAACAAAACTCTACCCCACCTCCAAGGGACCAGAGATGCACAGAATGGCCCAGTCAGATTCACTGGCAGGACAATCAGAAGAGAGGGGAAGCACATGGTGGTTTGTGCAGAATGGGATTTGCTTTCACAGCTGTAAAAGCTCCTGCAGAGCTGTCTGGAACAGGGCAAGGCTCTGGGACCTGCTTCCTTAAGGCTGCTGCTGGGGAGGGCCAGGGAGACTCTAATGAACCCAGATTAGAAGCAAAATGTGAGGTTTTTCCCCTGAAAGTGAGGCTCTTCCAAGTATCATGAGCAAGCTGAAGGCTCTGCTGCACACAGGCACAGAGGGCTTTTCACACGGGGCACACGAGTCCCCTCAGTTTCTCTGCACGGTGGGAAACCCTTTGGTTTAGCTTTTAACCTTTCAGACAGGGATTTCCCAACCAACTCTGTATCTGTGGTTTACAAAACAATCTGACTTTAAGCAGACTTCTGACGAGAGTGGGAGATTTACATATTACCTGGTGTTAGCAATGCATTGGTAAAATTGTAGAAAACTAATTCAAGTCTTTCTTTCTTTCTTCCTTCATTCTGGGTTTGGTAGCAGTTCTTACACATCTGCCTGCTCCTGCTCCCTCTTGTGGCATGGACCACTCCATAAAATCCTGTCATCCTGTTATCACAGAATAAACCAAATAATCCCAGCTGCTCTGTCACATGGATATGGGAGCCAACCAAAACAACCACATCCACACTGTAGCATTTTTCTAAGTTACCACTGAATACCTGGGTTATGTGATTCATTACAAACATATAAAATTAAAAAACAAACTGAATTGAAGGCAGTGTGCTGCCTTCTGTGATACCTTACCACCATCACTTGCAGGAGTGGTTTAGCATTTTCTGCTCTTGTTGATCTTTTTAACTGAGTGATATCCAACAAAGTTTGTGGGGGATGGGGGGGAGCTTATAAATCCTGACAGCACTAGAAAGAAAAAAAATTAGCTTTAAAACACTACAGAAAGAAGTTTGGAGCTCTGAAGTTGCTTCAACAGCTTCCAATGCTACTACTGCAAGTGCTGAAATTCCTTGTAATGATGCAATAAGAACATGCTTTCATTTCTTGAAAATATTGCAGATCTTGAATAAATCTCAGCAAAGTTGGCAGAGTGATGTTGCTCTTGAGAAATTAATCTCCTGCTATCAGATATTATCCTATACCCTTGCATAATTCTAATACCAGTGTTAAAACCCAGGCTTAACACAGGCCTTTGCTTTATTACATGAGTAAAATCAGAAAGAAAACTGGAAATGCTATTTCTTGCTACATGATAACAACCATGTATTTCTGTAGTCGTCTCTTCTGCTTCAATTTTTAGTATACTGATCTTATGCAGAACTTTTAGTAAAGAACACACGTGTATTTGGGTTTGCTTCTGTGCTTTTTATTTTACATCTCTGGAACCACCCACAACTCAGCAACTGCTGAGGAAGCAACTCTGTGCTTCAGTCATATTTGGATTTTACCTTTGTCAAAGGCCACAGGAACAGGCAGGCACTGGAGCAGACAGGTCCCTCCTCTGCCGGGGGACAAGCCAGTGTCCAAACTCAAGAAGGGCAGAGTCCAAGTATTAAAGTCAGGACACTGAAAATGGCAACGTATCACCAAGGGAAAAGATGAAAAGCCAGGAAGTAATAGGCTCAGAAATATTTAAAATATTCAAACAGATCATTTTTTAGCCCAGCAAGGTGAGCAAAGATGTGTTTCCTGAGTGGAAACCACATCCAACTGCTCTAAGTGGTCTTGGTAGAGTCTGACAAATTATTCCCCTCCTTCAATTACAGAAAGAATTTCTATGTGAAATTATGACCATAGACTGCTGTGAATTAAAATAATAATCATCATATGAGAGAATATTTATCAATTTGTGAAGTCACACAGGTGCACAACATCATGGTGGCCACAGGTGGTGACTTGAAAATTGGGATTCCAAAAATCAAGATTAGGAAAGCACCTGGACCACAGGCGCATGTTCCAGCTGCTGGATTCAACCTCCATTTAACCCCACTGCAGGACACTTGTCAGCCCCGCAGCAGAACAAATCTCATCTAACCCCACTGCAGGACACTTGCCAGCCCCGCAGCAGAACAAATCTCATTTAACCCCACTGCAGGACACTTGCCAGCCCCGCAGCAGACACAAAGCTCTTCCAGCTGTTACCCTGCCCTAGGGATGCAGAGGCAGCTCCAGCAGGAGGAACAGCTCCGGCCCAGGGCTCACACCTTGTCTCAGGGGTCTCCAGCAATTGCAGTGTCGATGCTGTGCTTGGCTGACCTTTCTCAGGAGAAGGAACACAGCCCCACAAGGGAGGGGCTTTTTGGCCAGGATCAGCAGAGTGATGTGAGCAGGACTGAGCAGTACTGGGGGAAAGGGAATTCCAGTGTGGGAGATCGTAACCCACTCAGTGACCACCTACTGCAAACGAATATTTATCAAATGAATGGACCCAGAGCCCAGGGCAGGGACAATCATCCCTGAGTGCCGATCAGCATGACACAACCATCAAAGAGGGGTCTGAGCGCTAATCAACACAAAAGTTGTACCACTTGTGACTAGTGGATGCTGATACCTCTGTTAAAATGTAAAAAAAACTTTGGATGACCAGAGAGGTTTAGGTGGATTACCAGCAGTTCCTGCTTTGTACAAACCAGGTTAAAGTGCAGAGTTGGCGCTACGCACCGGGGAGCCACCGACATCTCGGGACACCCCAGGCCATGCCCACGCACGCCCTGCCCGGCCCTGCCCTCACCTCAGAGCTCCTGTCCGACAGGCCCCGCCCCGCCCCTCGCGCAGCCCGAGCCCTCACCGCCCTCCCGCCTTTCACTTTCGGTTCGCGGGGCTCCGCCCCCGCCCTGACTGACAGGCAGGAGCACCAATGGCCGCCCGGCGCGCGAGTGGTGCCGGCCAATGGCGGCGCGGGGCGGGTGCCGGGGCGGAGCCGGCGCCATGGCGGAGCCGGCGCTGCTGAGGGAGTACGTGTCGCAGGTGGCGGCCCGCGCGGCGCAGGGACAGCTCTCGGCCTGCGCCGACCCCGCGCTCAAGGCTCGGGCGCGGCGGCTGCTGGGCGCGGGGCGCCGCGGGGCTCTGGACGTGCGCGGCGTGGCTGAGCACTGCCGGCGGGCGCGGGGTGACCGCGCCCTGCGCGACCTCGTCAGGGCGCTGGAGCTGCTGGAGCTGCTCTGCGTCAACCTCCTGCTGTGCCCCTGGCGCCGGGAGATCCGTTCCCTCAAGGTACGGGCACTGCCACCCACCCGCGGCTGCGGGGCCGCTTCCCGGGCCGGGGCTTGGAGCGGCACCGGGAGGTGGAGCGGAGTCAGGGGCACATCCTGCTGGGGACAGGGAGCGGGGTCAGGGCACATCCTGCTGGGGACAGGGAGCCGGGTCAGGGCACATCCTGCTGGGGACAGGGAGCGGGGTCAGGGCACATCCTGCTGGGGACAGGGAGCGGGGTCAGGGCACATCCTGCCCGGGACAGGGAGCGAGGTCAGGGCACATCCTGCTGGGGACAGGGAGCGGGGTCAGGGCACATCCTGCTGGGGACAGGGAGCCGGGTCAGGGCACATCCTGCTGGGGTCAGGGAGCCGGGTCAGGGCACATCCTGCTCAGCTCAGGATGCCCAGCATGTGCAGGGCTGCTCAGAGGTGTTCGATGGCCTTCACAGGCCTTGTCCTCAGCGAGGCTGGGAGTGCTGAGCAGCTCTGGGGGTTAGGAAGGGAGCCCTAGTTGTGGTGAGATAGCAGAGAAGGTAAAAGCTACTCTGAGAGGCTTTGCCTTTCATCACACTGAGCTCTGGGCAAAATCTGCCTCTAAGCAGGAATGTTTTTAGCAGTAGCCATCACCAGTGGCTTGGTGCCAAAGGCCAGGTGGGTCAGTGCCTCTGGTCCCTGGTCAGAGGCTGCTGCTGGTGGAGTGGGAGGGACAGCTCCTTGGAAAGAGGAAACGCTGTTGTTTTGTGCAGCAGGGTGGTCACGGTTACTCCACTTCCCCAGTGCACTGAACACGTCTCATGGCCCAGAACACACAGCCATCTTCTCATGTCCCAAATTTAAACAGACTCCCCAAACACCCAAATGCAAACTTATTGTCCTTGCTTTGACAACAGGTGCTGGTGAGGAAAAGCCATTTCTTTGCTTCTTCCTGCACTTAGGTCTCACCTGTGGACTCTCAAACAGCTGTAAAAATTTCTGTTCTTCTCATTCATCTCCCTAAAACAGGCCAAAGCGTAAGATAGTCAGGTCTACACTTAGTAGGCTCAGCTTTTCCTAACACAAGAATCTTAGACTGCATTAAAATTAAACTTTGAAGATCACTGTGGGTAACCCAAAGTGTAAGACAGCCTGCTGCAGGCCTGAAATCATTCTACTGCAAGGCACAAGTTGAAGAACAAGCAGTACCTTGTGCAGTACAGATTTAATTAAAAGCTACTGAAATACATGGAATAGTATTTCCCATGTCCTGCCACTCACCTGCTGTGATGTCCCTGCAGTGCCTGCAGTTGTCCCCTCTCCAGAAGGAACAGAAGGCGAGGAGTGCAGGGCACCTTGACAGATTTATCTGAGAATTATACTCTGGCCATTCTGGGGGTCAGTTTTGTTCTCCTGAATCTCCTGCTTGTGACACTGATGCTCAGGGGTCAGCCTTGGTCTGGCCCAAGCTGGGCAGCCTGAAAACAAGGTACCTCATCCCTGGAAATCCTGACTTTGCATTCTCACCTCTGTCCTGTTCTGACTTGCCCAGAGTGGATCATGCCCAGCTCAGAAAAGTCTCTCCTGTCACAGGGTTTCAGACAAAACCAAAAACCACTTCCAGGTTACAAACTAGGCCTCATGCCTGGGATAGCTCTAAAACCAGGCAAATATTGAACAGTTTTTTAAGTCGTTGCACAGCAGCAGCATTTTATTGTTGTTTTGCAGACAGCTTGTGCAAAGAAAGGTGTTTGGACATTATTTCTGTTAGAATAGTCTCTCTTCAGAAAGGTGCTTTCAAAAGATGGCAGTTTAATTCAAGGGTAGTAAAGTTCACAGCAGGAGTCTGAGCCATGGAAAAAGAAAATGTTACAGACTTGTCACCAGTTCAGAAATGTGATTTACAGTGAGTGCATCATGTCTGTTTCTTTAGAAAAGACCTCAGTGATTCATTCTATGAACCTCTGTTTAAAAAGCTTAGGTTCAGTGGAACACAAAAGGTTTATTTCTGAGCTTCTCTAGTTTGACTAAAATTATTTCCTTACTCTCTCCTTTTTGAATACTAGTACTCTTAGCCAAGACCCCAGCAGGTTTAAATTGGCACAGCTTCACTGAAACTGATGTGCTGTGGCAAAGTGGTTTGGGGGACAGGTACAGGCAAGAAAAAGGCAGGAGCTTTTTTCCTAAAATGGAGAGTGAAAATCCCCTCCCTCCAATTTACTATAATTTGGAAATTAAGGAGCTCTCAGACAAAGGTATGGGTTTAGGAATAACAGTTCTTTACTAATATATCTACAAGACAAACAAGAACAACATCAGCTGTGAAAATCAGCACAAAACAGAACAAATAACTCAGTTCCAGTCCCTTTTCCAGTCACAGACACTCTTCTCCTCCACATGGTCCCGGTGGGACCGGGGCAGGCCCCTCGCAGCCGCAGCAGGAGCAGGGAGGTGGCAGTGGCAGGGCTGTCCCAGCTGGAGAAGGGTGAAGGGAGAACTCCCCACTCACCGTTTGGGTCCCGGTGCTCAGCGCTGCTCTCAGAGCAGGAGGCTGCAGCAGGGCAGGGTGCAGGGCAGATCCGACCGCAGAGAAACCTCTCTGCTCTGCCTTTGGATCGGCGAGTGTCCCAAGGAAGGGGGAAGTGACCAGCCACCCTGACCCCCAAACCCTGCCAGTGACTGAGGGAGGGAGACAGCCCCCACCCATCCCTTTGTCTTGAGCAATCAAAAGCTGGGGGAGCCGCCCAGCCGACTTCCTTAGGATAATAATGGGAAGAATCCTCCACAGAGGAAGAAGAGTAACACCCCCCAGCCCCAACACAAAGCTACAGTGCTGAAGAGGCTGCCAAAACAGTGCTGTTAGAAAAGCCTCAGTCACTGCAATTCAAAACTCAGACTTCTAGAACACAGTTTTTTGAAAGCTGTAAGCAAGTTTGGAAGTACAGTGATTTCATGACTATAAGGCGCACCCTTTTGACTAAAATTTTGGCCCAAACCCGGAAGTGCGCCTTATAGTCCAGTGTATTTTATATATGAACAAAGTTCAGAAATTTGCCGACACCTGGAGGTGCGCCTTATAGTCGTGAAATTACTGTATTTTTGATCTTTAGGAAATCAACTCTTTCACATTTCCCTGCACCCACTCCACCAGCATTCACCAGCTTTTCCATGTTGTGTTCTGTTCCAGACCTTCACTGGGAATTTTGTGTACTACATCCAGCCAGTGCTGCCAGAGGACATTGTGAAAGCTGTCCTGGAGAAAATAGGTTATGTTGCAACTACAGCCACTGAGTTTTCACTTGTCAAAAAGAGAAACAATGAGGAAACAAAGGAGACTGCATTTGCGATATTCCTGGCAAGAATAGAGTGTGAAGCCATCCTCGAGATGACAAATGAAGAAAAACAAGGCAATTTGGAGAACAGCCTGCAGCAGGGAGCACAAGCACATCGAGGAGAGGAGGGTGAGGAAGATCAGACACCCCAGAGAGAAGACCCTGAAAGGCTGGGAAATGAAGGGAACAGTGAGACACCTTTGTGCCTTGCTTCCCAGCAGAAGTGTTCAGCTACCTGTGCTGCATCCTTTGAAGCTGCTGGGAATCCGAGGATCAAAGGGGACGTGGCTCAGTCAGCAGCTGCTGCATCCCCCGGCAGCCTCCAGGAGCACCAAAGGCAGGACATCAACAACACACATCTCTCGGGCAAGTGCTCAGACAGCGAGGACTTCCTGATCACATACAGTGACATTGTCATAGCACAGACACCGATCTTCAGTGAGACTGTCTCTCCAACGGCTTTGGAGAAGGAGCCAGGAGCCAGGCTGAGTGAGGAGCATGCCCTGGCAGGGGCTGCAGAGGCGGCTGCACGAGTGCTTGGGCCTGTGCCTCTGTCCCCGGGAGCCAGTGGCCCCCCAGCCTTTGCCATGTTTGCTGACAGCTCCTGTGACAGCAAAACCACCTTGGAGTTTGAAGCTCCAGGAGTTCCAGTAGAATCAATTGAAGCAGAAATTAATGATGCCATAAATTGCATGGACCCAGCCCCTGGTGATGAGCCCTCTGAGCTGAAGTCTCTGCCCTACAAGGACTTTGCCCAAAACTGCAGCATCCCCAGGGAAGAGGATGTTTGTGAGTTGTCTTTAACCTTCACAGAACTTCAAATCAGGGATGCTCAGGAAGAACTTACATATCCAGTAGAGGAAACTGGCCAGCCTGAGGCAGTGGCCTATGCAGGAACAAGTGACAGGCACCTTAGAGAATTTCATGGCTCCCAAATAAAACATACATACCTGACTAGTGCTGAGCTGCACAACAGAGCAGTGTCACACACTGAGCCACCTTCAGCTCTGTGCTGTACTGCTGGGCACTTGGAGGATTCCACTACTGGTTCTGACAGCAAGAGACTGCTCATGGATCCTGCTAAGGCACACCCAGCTTCTGAGTGCTTCAGGCACATCAGAGAGCCCCCCAACCTCACCTACATCCCCCCCCAAAGCATTGATGTGCAGCCCTCACATGGGGGCAGGAGCAGCACACTGGGCAGGAGGGGCCTGGTGCAGCCAGCAGGGGACTCTGCTGGAGGCCGGGAAGGGAAGCTGGAGAACTGTAATATCCAGGAGCCTTATGTCATCATTGACAAAAGCGACCAGGCAGTGCTGTGTCATCACACCTGAGCCTGCAGTGCTTTATTTGTAATTACCTGTGGGGATTGTCCTCTCACCTGTGGCCTTGATCCTGTTGTCAGGGAGATTATTAGCTTGGTCAAAACAGTTCAAAAAAATCCAAACCATATCACTGCTCTGGAACAGTAAATAGCAGGAGTTACACAAATTCTTAATGGTTTCTTTGATAAGACAAGCTGAATGGTCACCTTTATAAAGGGTAGGCAAACTTGTATAAATTTCAGTCCGTTTAATTAATTGGTCAGATTCCTTCTGGCTGTTCTTAATGCCAGACAGGTTTCTTCAGCTGGGCATCCTATTTTTCCTTTTTCCCTTACTAGACCTATTCCTTGAATACTCTTCCAGTACAAGGTAAATTCTTCTAAACTGGAAGACCCAGCTTTAGAAATGCCATACTGGAGTGTACTCCTGTTAACTCTCTGCATTCCTTTGAAGCTGTGTCTGAGCTAATCTTCCTCCCGACGTCAGCTAAAAACACGTTTAGAAAGTTTGATAACATTCCTTGAGCTTTAAAAAGGGAAACAGCTCTTTGAACCCTTGGTTTTGTAGAGGCATTAACCTGTTGTTACAGGTTTTGTATCTGCCTCCATTTGTTACCAAAGTATTTTGTGGCCACCACCACAATTTCCGAGAGAAGCCTTGAGCATTTTAACTGTTCACTGCCACCAGGGAGAGAGGTCCAGCTACACGTGCCATTTCTCTTGCCCCTGCTCCTGACTTAATTCTGCACCAGAAGTTCACAAGACCTTTCTGCAGGCCAGTTCATCTCACTAAAATGAAGAAAAAAAATCTCATTCTTCATCATTTTAGTGGCAGGGAAAAAATTGCTCAGAGAAGGATCCCAGTGAGTAGCAGAGGCAAGCTCAGGGATATCCTGCAGGTGGGTGTGCTGTGTGAAAACCTCTGGAGTGTTGGATCAGCTGGAAGCTGTGTCCCACTGAGAGGCTGTGTCACACACAGCTCTAAATTCATTTAGGAAAGAACACTGCTGCTTAGGCACAGCCTCCAGTGCTTCTTTATACAAATATCTCCAAGGGGTATCAGAGGGTGGTGCTGAGCAGCAGCACAAGGCTCAATGGCTATAAACTAAAACACAAAAAGTTCCATCTCAACATGAGGAAGAACTTGTTTTTCTGGAGGGAACAGAGCCCTGGAGCAGATGCCTAGAGAGGCTGTGGAGTCTCCCTCTCTGACACATTCCAAACCTACCTGGACACCTACCTGCTCCAGGTGACCGTGCCTGGGCAGGGCTTGGACTGGATCACCTCCAGAGGGCCTTTCCAACCCTAAAAATTCTGTTATTACCTAGAAAGACACTTCAATACCGCTTCAAGTAGCTTTTTCAGTAGCACTGAAATGTGTGCTGGTTTGGGCTGGGATAGAGTTAATTTTCTTAACAGTGGCTAATATGAAGCTCACTTTTGAATGCTAAAAAATGCCTTTCATGTACAGTTAAAATATTAGGTGGAATTAATTATAATTGACCTTCATCCCCCCAAAAAATCAGAGGACCACACATGGATAGGACTAGTAAAACCTCAGGAACTAAAATGTAAAGATTTGCTTTATGAACAACTAATGATTGAAATTCTGTCATCCCAGCTGGGGACAGGACTGCCTTCAGCTCTGGGTGGGGCTGTGAGAAATGGCTGTTAGGAGCAAGAAATGTTCACAGGGTTGTGTCCTGGCATCCTTTGGGCTGCAAGATTCTCTGTACTAAACCATTAAGTGACGTTTTCTGTGCTGCAAAAAATGTATGTCCATAGTGAAATTTGAATTAAGAATAAACTGCAGATGACTGAGCTTCAAACGTATAGACCCATTTCCAAAGAAATCATTCTTTTGGACTCTTAGAGAAGAAAACATTTTGAAAGTTTAACAGAAGAATATCTGGTATCCCTCTATAAAGAAGCTGCAATAAGATAATTATTAGCAGACTAAATCTTACTTTTAAGCTCAGATTCTAAAGATTACAACGGAGTAGCAGAATGGCATCCCTGGGATCACATGCTTTAGGGCCAACTTAGTACTTCACTAGGAAATGCTCTCTCTGTGCACTTGTCCTTGTTAAGTTGCAGTGATTTAGAAAAGAAGCAGCTCATTAGGTGGGAATAACAGGACAGGAGCTGCAGTTCTTGACTGGGTGCCCATGCAATGGGTTTTAGGCAAACCACAACCCTACTAAAGCAGTGATGTCCAAAAGCAGCGCCATCAGATATTGGTGAAAAGCCACATAACTGAATGTTTCTATCTTGCACTAAGTGCCTGACAAATGTCTGTACGAAGTGATCAAAGTGCTAATGAAGCCTTGCTTGTTCCAGCTGAACTAACCAAAACCAGTAGGGGAAAAATACATTCTGTACTTCTGGGATCATTCCCCAAAAATTACCCAGAAAATCAATGTGAGAGCAGTCCCAGTACTGCATTGAAATGATTCCCTTGAAGACAGCATCCAGAGGGTAAAGCACAAATGAAGGCAACTCAGCATTTCCTTTAACAAGTCCAAGACTGAAACCCCCACTGGTTTTCTCTACTCTCCAAGTACTTACAGGTCATAATAAACTGATCATGATATAAACCCAAAAAACCACCTGTGTTTTTCTTTACAAAAAGAAGTAAAATCAAAGAATGCAAACCAGTTAAGAAATCGATTAATTCTAGGAATTTTTTAGAAATATTTGAAAAAAATAAACACAGTCCCATGCATCCTGCATTTTCACTGTTCCTCAGCTCAGTCAGAGCAGGGCTGGGGATCTCATGAACACAAATAAAACAAGCTCTCTATAAAAGCTAGCTGAAAAAAACCCCAGGTCCATTCTGCAATCACTTACAAAAACTGTGTTTTGAGAGTTTTTAAAAATTTTTTGCACTGAATTCAGTGGGAACTACCAGTACATAGTTCTCTTCATAACTAAGCTGTATTGTGATGTCCTGTAGAGCAGAAAGAACTTCCTGAATTCAATGAAGTTGCATTAATGTGGGCAGGATTAGAGCAAAACACCATTTCAAACTGGTAAGATCTGTTTAACAAAGCTACTTTAACTCGATGCACTTCATTTGCTTCCTCCAATAATAAAATAGCAAACATGCCCCCTCTGGTAGGAAGTGTGTAAAGCCTGGGCAGGAAGGGGTCAATGCCCTGCTGTGCCTCAGGCACCTGATGGCCACTCAGGATGTGCCTGGAAAGGGGAACAAAGGAGCAGAGGGTCGGGCAGCACCTTCCTGGAGCCAGCTTCCTGCTCAGGTCCATGTGCCCACGCAGCACAGGAGCCACGAGTGGGCAGAAGACAGAGGATCAGAAGGCCCCTGACTGCTGCCAGACAGGCTGCACCTGAAGGCTCTTCAGGGCCCTCAGTGTTAGAGCTGACAGGAGGAATCATTTCCCTGGGAGGGATACTGCTGTTCCCATGCTGAACAGAATGTCTGCAACCTTCTGAACCTTTGTTTGGCTGGTACCACCCCAAGGGATCAAGACTGAACATTACTCTCACCATGGACATCAAAATTCCAACAATCCAGCCTCATTGCTGTGAGATTTTTTTCTTGCCTTCCATACTTTGTGGCATTTTTGTACTTGAACAGAAAAGAACCCAAAGAGCTACACCCCTCCCTTCTACTGCAGTTCAATTATTTGAAAATCACAGAATCACTGAGGTTGGAAAATATCTCGGAGCTCACTGAGCCCAGCCTGTGACCAACCACTGTCACCTGGCCCAGAGCACCGAATGCCACACCCCGTTTCCCCTGGAGCTGCAGTGCAGGAATGACCCTTGACCCGTTGGACCTCATGGCTTTGGCACATGCACCCAGCCTGGCCAGGGCCCTCAGCAGATCCCATTCCCACCCAACACATATCACCCCAATTAGCTGAGGGTAAACTCAGTCCCCTCCTACAGACCATCCATGAAGGTGTTAGACAGGACTGGTCCCAGCATGGATGCCAGGGGAATCCCATTCCCAGCACTCTGGGCCTGGCTCTCAGCCAGTTCCCATCCCAGCCAAGGATGGCCCTGGCTGAGCTGGGGGCTGCAGCTTCTCCAGGAGCTGCCATGGGAGAGGGGCTCAAAGGCTGTGCTGAATTCCAGGGAGACAAATCCACAGCCTTTCCCTCACCCACCAAGACGGTCACCTGGCCATGGAAGAGCAGGTGGGCCAGGCAGGACCTGCCCCTCCTAAAGCCAGACTGGGGCTGAACCTGTGGTTATCCTGTGTGCTGTGTGCTCACACTCAGGATGATGTGCTGGGCACAGGGCCAGGCTGACAGCTCAGTAATAATCAAACTGCCCTCGTACACACACTGGCCCTTTGCTGTTGTTTCACCCCAATTTACCCCAAGGAGGTTATTAAGAGAAATCTCAGGTACCCTCCCTCAGAAGGGCATTGTAATAAACTGTTTATTTCAAATTACAAAAACAGGGCTGTCTTTGGGGGAAAACAAAGAAGAAGAAATTAAAGTTACTTCTAGGAAGCAGCAGTGAAGTGGGAAATGAGGGAAATAGCCATATTTTAGCTGAACAGAACTGACACAGTAAAGCTGATGGAAAACCTAAAAACACAAAGGGAATTGGCTCATATTTGTACCTGATTGGTATACAGCATTCTACAAAGCATAGTGCAAAAACAATACCCACTGTATTTAAATATTAAAAATACCAAATCAGATTCAGTAGTTGATTTTTGATACAACAGTCACAGGCTTCTATAAATGGTGTTGTCTGTTAGGTGGGTTCAGTATTTGGTCCCGGTTTTCTTCATACTTCTCTATCATTTTCTGCATGTCATGGTCAGCTCCAATAACCTTGGAAAGAAGATGAACACTGGAAATAAGTGACACCATAAAACTTGGTTTCTTTTGAGCAGAACAGAACAGGACTACCAGTGCAGCCAAACTGGGATATTCCTAGGGATCTGCCCCAGCTGCTTTCTGCTGGGAATTTGGCATTCCCTGAAAAGCCACACGGCTGATCCTGCAAGCAATCCCAGTGAACAGCCCCTGAAATTCCACTGCAGAGATGGCAGACCCCACTTTTATGGGTTTTTAAGGGTTATCAGAAAAGCAGATTTATTTATTTTTACCACTACACAATGCTCCTATTATTTGGAAAGCACAATCCCCCACATGCTAATTGGTTAAAATAATACTCACAAGTACTGGGCAGGAAACTTCAAACAGTGCACGTTTAATGAGCCACTCTTCATAGAGCTCATGAATAGCTTCTAAATATTCCTAGAAAAGAGGCACTGGAATAACACAAATGCCTAGGGATGACAGACACACACATTGCAATCTTTATCCACTGAGTAGTTAAGAGACACATATAAAAGCCTGCAACACGTATCTTCCACTAACAAAAAATAAAAAGCATCAGAAGGTTTTTGAGAAAAATTAATTCCCAGTACAAAGTTTAACTCCAGGAAGACCTCAAAGACACAGCTTACAGGAGCACAGGGCTCTCAGCTCCTTTCAAGATCAAGCAACCATGATTCTTTCCCACAGGTAAAATGTGGTTCAGGGTTTTAAAGAGAAAAATACAACAAAGGACAAAAAGGGCAAGGCTGCAAAGAATATGTATGGGAGGCACTTTCTGTGTCAATACATTTCCCTCAAATTCTCAGTTCACTTTCTCATAACTCAATTTCCTCTAAAAGCTCTTCTGCCTGTCATCAACTGGGGTTTTTTCTTCATGGAGACCACTTCACATTGCTCATTCATAACTGCTCCCCTCCTCTTCAGGAGAGCTGCAAAATAACACAAGGGCTCTTCAAATCCATTACAGGAGGATTTATTCTCAAGGCAAAATTTCACATGGCCCAAAATTTGGCTTTTTGAACAGATCTCCAACTGACAATTGCTTCTCCTGAGCCACCCACCCAAAGCTGCAGAGGGAACTGCATTTATGTCTGGTCAGGATTCTTTAGAAGCCTTCTGGCACGAAGGGCCATGCTGTAAATTGGCACAGAAAGTCACTGTTGCATCACCACAGTTTGTTTTAAAGCAGATTACCAAGCTCAGAATTTTCAAGGTGTTGCTTCTTTTCAGCCACAAGAGAGACACTTTTCATGCACAAATATCCTGGTGAGAGCAGACAACAAAGTGCCCTCAGAAAACTCAGCACCTGCAAGCTCAGGTATCCATGGTTCATCTGCTTTTGTGCCACTTAGTGGTACAAAGGCAATTGACTTTTACATCCTAGAGAAGATTACCAGCTGATTAATACTGCACCTAAAGTCAGCTACAGTGCACTGATGACTACAACAGAACACCTGGGAGAGTCAGCGTGCATGACAGAGAGTTTTTTAAAAATAAATTAAAATTCAATATTCAGGGTTCAGTTTGCAGTGGAAACAGCTGCACCGCATTTTGGCAATATACTCAAGACACAATTTTAGTATTTAGATTGGAATCATTCCATTTCCAAAGCTCCTTGTAAACACATATATCAGAGGAAATCCTTACCAAAGGAATGACTTTTTCCTCTTCCCTGCATCGTGTCTTTAGCCTCTCATAACAAACTTTAGGAGATGTCTGCAAATAAACTGCAGGAACAAAAATTTTAATAGTTATGTTGAAGGATCAGCTTTAAAAGCAAAGAAGAAACTCACTTCACAAACTATAGAAGGGAAGGATCCTGGCTTGGGCACCACCACTGGACCTCCCCTTTGGCACTACCATGAATCAACCCCCTGAACCACCCACAAAGCCAAGCTGTCTGATGGTGCTCACTTCCATACTGAATCATGTGATTATTTATGAGCCAATAAACAAGATTTTTTTTTTCTCCCAGAAAGGACACCCACCCATAAACACAGCTCTGCAGACTCATGAAGATATTACCTATCAAATCAACTGAAACATCAGTGTTGTTCTGGATCCAGTCAAACCATTCACTTAGGACAGCATAATCCACCTCTGGCATTTTTCCACTGCACAAACACAAGAGGCATCACTCACTGAGCAGCATGTAGAGATGAACTCCAAACTCTCATTTTGCTCACCTGACTAGAATCACTCTCCATTTACTACAACATTTGTGAAAAGAAGGCCAACATTATGCCCACCCACACTGAAGGCCACAAAAACCATTGTTCGTAAAACAGAAAGACCAGATTTTTTTTTTTTTTTTTTTTTTTAAGTACTCAATGGTATTTATTGCTCAGGTTCTCTGTATCAGCATCAGTTCAAATCTGTCCCAGGGCATGTCACCTGAAGGGCTGGCTCTGCTGAGCAGCACCAACAATTCCTTACAGAAGCCACAGTAAAAGGCAGCAAAAATATAATGTCAATGTGTCAATAGATTTAGTCCCACTGTAAGAAATATTTGTGGAAAGAGTAGTGGAATATCCAATGTGCTTAACTGAAATTCTGAATTCAGAGCACAGAATGTTGCAGACAAATGTCTCAAAGTTATCTCAGCAACAATAATAAAGTATCAGACAACTCCAGTAAAAGGGAGTCACTGAGGACACGTTAAGAATCACATACTAGGTTTTTATAAGTGTATCAATGTTCACTTATTACCATATTCCTGACTGTCAAATATTACTAACTTTACAATAGCCTCTCTTCAAAACTAGTGACAGTAACACATACTCCAGTCTTTCCTAAATGCTTCTGCAATAGAAAACTTTTTAGAAGATGGAGCTGGGAGGCTCCTGTGCTCTCCAGCTGAATGATTAAGACTAGTTGTGCCACTTTAAATACGACTGAAGAAAAATACTCCACAGACTTCTAAACCAGTTCCCTAGCAACTTGCTTTGATCACTTGCAAAACTGAGCAAAAGTAATAAAGATATTTCCCTAAGCATGGAAATCCCTGTCCCTGTTTTCACCACCTCCCATCTTGATCTGCCACCCAGAAATGGTCATTGCTGCTCCTCTAATACCTCAGCTCATGTATAAATCAGGGTAGCAGGGAACTACAGCCAAACTCTGACTGTGCTACTTTTCTCCAGGATAGATGGGGGAAGCAGGAAGGATGAAAGGAATTGGAAGTAAGAAGTTCTACCCTAAAAGACAGACACATCCAAGTCAATTCTGCATTGACCTGCCCTGCAGACAACACACCATTGCTTTCCCTGGGTAATCCTGGGAGGACTCTGGATCAAGATACATAAAGATCCAGGAAATATAAAAGGCACAAAATGGTGTTTAAATTTCCTAAGTTTGCTGACATTTGTCTCCTATCAAGTCATGTTTTTACTGCTTAAGTCCAACATGAACAGAGCACGTTTTCAATCATAACTAGTGATGGATTCAGAGGGACAGTGAACTGCAGTGCCCACCTACAGCACACCCTGCACACCCATGTGCACACATTTAAAATTCACCCAACACAGCCAGATTGACTCATTTTTTAATGTGCCACTAAACAGCTACTTCCATACATTCTGCAGTTATTCCTTGTTTTATTTATAATCCTTTTACATATCCTTTTCTTTTGGCTTGCTGTTGGTACTATCAGCTGCCCTCTAGCTTGCTTTAACAAAACAAAGCAAATTCCTTTTTTCCAACATTTAAAAAGTGCTTAAGCCATAAAACATCTTAGGTGCCCTTAAAATTGTTATATTAATTCACAGAGTTAAAACAAACAGATTTAGCCTCATAGCAACTAAGTCTTTGGGAAAAAAAGCACTTTGTCTACAATGAAAAACGAAGTCAGTAACTACAAATGAGGATATTCCAGGCTGCACACACTGTGTAGACAGTAGGGATAAATAATGTGTGTCTCTCTCCACTTCCAAAGGCACTTCTGTGGCAGAGAGGTGCTCGTGCAGCATGGATGACACCTTGTGGCACAAACTGGGTTTGTCCCTCCATGCCACTGAAAAACCCACTAAAACCCATCTGTCACACTCAACAGAAGGAGCATTCCAAACAAAGAAACAAACCTCTGACTCTTGCACTAGGTATAGGTGAGCTATACCTAGGGCAGGTAATAGGTGATTCTTCTTTACTCACAGCCTGCCAAGGCTTGCAGTCTATTGTGATCCTGGCAATCCTAAATGTGAGCAAGAGCACAGGATTTGAGTCCTTGCTTGCAAGAAATGCCAATCCTGGATGTCAGGTTGGATAACACTGCCCAGTTCTCTCTCTCCTGTAGTCTTATTCTTTATATCCTTGCAGGTTTTTACCTGTCCAGCATGTGTTTAATTCAAGAAAGATTTGGGTATTCAGCTGGAGAGCAGATAACTTCAATAGATGGTGTCTAAATAATACTGAGTGCTAAATACTGAGTAGCACTGCTGAAAAAGATTTTCCAGAGTCCTACAGGAAGCAGGCAGCACACCCCACACCAAACACACTGCCACTCCAACACAGAACTGGCAGATTTCACAGGCCCCTTAAATGCACATTACCAAAGAAATTATCATTTGATTAGATATGTATTTAAAATAATGAATCCTAGAAAGTAAAGTAGAAAACCACATCCCATACCTTCGATACAGGTTCTCCACAAAAACATGTTTTGCACTGTGAATCGATCGCTCCATCATCCTTATGGGGGAAATCTGCAACATAAAACTTGACTCTACATTTTCATGCTTGTTTCTTTTCACACTCATATGGCACATATGAAACATAATTTTAAGATGTTGTGAGAAACAAACTTACTGGGAGGGTTGGAGCTACAAAACAAAGACTCCTGTTGTTACTCTAGTTTGTTATTCAGACACCAGTTCAAAGCTAAGTGCTCAGCAGTCAGCTGAGCAGTGGAAGGTAACTCAGTACAAAAAAGAAGCAATCCACTTGGGATCTGCAGGACAATGGGAACTATTGCTCCCAAATTGCTGCCCTATCCCATGCATTGCTGGGTCACAGCACAGGGCTGACATCAAACACATTCAAGACAGGAAACAGGACTTTTAAAAGAAATAACTGCAGCTGACAGAGCCCTGCCCTCAGCCAGTCCTGCATGTGTTCCACCAGCACTTCATGTTGGAGTAGGGAGATCCTCTGACACTCCCCAGCCTGGCAGAGCAACTTCTCACCCAGGTTTCTGCACATTAACAAAGCAAAAATGGCTCCAACAAGGCTCAAATAACAAAAAAAGCTCCAACGGAAATACAGGAAAATCCTCAGGAATTCTTGAATTAACTTCTTCAACAGAACAGGACTTCTATTGTCTTGGGAAAACACTTCTTCCAAAAACCTAATGATTATATATGCCACTTTCAGATTTGGCACCACTAAAAGTTTGCCCTGACACGAACTCAGAAAATTGAACATAAGAACAATCAGTAAAATATAAGCATGGCATCTAAGACCAGATCTTGTAATCAGGGAATCAAAGACAGCATAAAATGTAACAAAAGGTGCTTGAAAGAGAAAAGAATTAAGAGATCTTGATAAAAAGGTAGGAAGTGAAATTTAATCTTAAAAAAAAGAAAAAAATTACAATGAAAAAAGGAAGCAAACCATCTGAAAAAGCAATAGAAAATGGAAGTATTTTGCATAAACAGAAAAAGCAATGGCTAAACTTGTACTGGACAGCACAAAGCAGTACTATGAATTCTAACACGAGATTACTTGGTGTTTGCCAAAGATATGAAATCATTAAATTACAGACAAGTCACTGACATGAAATGAGGAAGACATTTGTTCAAGCCTAGCTCCAGAGGGTGTGCCCAAACAGCAGGATCAGTTTGGGGAAGCTGTGAGCAGGCAGGAGGCAGAGGTTTTATCCCCAGAGCACACACTGGGCATGTCAATCAATGTCTGCACCACAGAAATTCCTACTCACTGCAAGAACAAAGAATGAACACACACAGCACCTTAACTCTTGAATACAAGATTAAAAGGCTTTAGCACTCATAACCACATCTAATTATTCTTAAAATTAAAAGAAGTTTCCTCACCATGGGCCTGGTGTGCTGCTCCAGCATGGTCAGCTGGACATAGGTCTGCAGAGTTATCCCCCACCTTGAAGGATCCTGGTACATTAAGCCCTGGGGCCAGAGATTGAAGCAGGACAGATGGACACTTGTTAAGACAAACAGCACAACAGGAAGCTGGGTATGTAGGAAGCTTTTGCCCTACAACAGCATTGCACTAAGTGCACTAAAACAGCTGACATCAGGTTTGACAAGAATTAAGTGATCATTTGCTCTCCACAATGGAGATGAAGAATTATGGCCCTGTCCCTACAGACACTGAGTGGGAGGTTGGCTGAAGTCAGCAGGAATTACTCTGCACATTGAACAGCTGCAACCAAGTAATGACAAAAAACCTATCTACTCTATTTTTGTGCATTGACAGACTCTCTGTACACCCAGTGCACCCAGAAATCATACACTGTTCTAAGTATGGTCTGGGCCTCAGAAAAGGTGTCCTTTAACACAGGCAGCTGTTCTTCCCAAAGGATCCTCACAGCAGCTTACAGGTAGCTGTTCCACTTTCTGATTGCTGCAATTCCACTCACACATAGAACTTAAAAGAAACAATCCATCCTGCACAGCAGAGAAAGGCTCTCACTCAAAATAAAACATCATTCAGTGTCTGCTGGCTGAGGTGACAAGTTTTTAAGGCAGCAGCACAGCTTCAGCCCACAGGTCTGACCTTCTCCTTTCCTCCCTGCCAAGATCAGACTTTCCCAGTGCTCCAAGGCCACTCTGATGTTGTGCAACACGTGCCTCACCCCTTCGCTAACAATCAGAAAGGCATCAGCAAGCCCCAGGAAGGTCAATTTACTGTTCCAGAGGGTCTGTGCTAACACTCACGGTATTTGACACACGGTAGTGCAAGTATGGTTTGGGGTGTGTCCCCACCACAGACGGCAGAGCCTGGGCACAGATCCCTGCCTCAGCCACCCGGGGTTTGTGCAGAGGGGCTGAGCCCCAAGCACAGCACTGGCAGCAGGGACCACTTCCAGCAACCCAGCAAGGCTGGTGTGCAGCTGCAGCTGGGAGCCAGGGACATCACTGAGAAATGGAACAGTTTCAAGAAGTCCTGGCCACCCAAAAGACAACAGAAGCGCTCAACACCTCACTGGGCTGAATTTTCCTTATCTGCAGCAGCCACAGGATCACAGATTCACACAGTGTTAAGGGGTTGGAATGGACCTCAGAGCCCACCCAGTGCCACCCCTGCCATGGCAGGGACACCTCCCACTGTCCCAGGCTGCTCCAGCCCCAGTGTCCAACCTGGCCTTGGGCACTGCCAGGGATCCAGGGGCAGCCACAGCTGCTCTGGGCACCCTGTGCCAGCCCTGCCCATCTTCACAGGGAAGAGTTTCCCCGGCTTCACAGAGCAGGTGCTCCAGGCCCCTCAGCACCTCTGTGGCCTCCTCTGGACTCGTCCCAACAGTTCTATGTCCTTTATATGTTGGGGGCACCAGAGCTGTTCACAGAACTGCACTCAAACAAATTAACTGATAGGATCCAGCCCTCACCTCGAGTGACATCCTTCCCTTCTTTGCAACAGGCACAAGCACATTTAGAAAACAACTGCCACACTCAGGGCTTACCTTCCTGGGAACTGCTTTAACACACACCCCACATTTTATATGCAATGTTTTTATTACATGCATGTCTTAACCACAGTAGAAGATCTTTTGCTTCATGGAGCTTTAGTTTTTGCTGTGTGAGATTTGGATCACACCTTTTGTAGCAGTTTTGCTGGCTGATAAAAAGCCATCACACGTGTCTTGCTAAAAGTCACTGTAACTGCAGAAATAATTTCTGCCACTTACCAGGATATTATGACCTCGAACATTCCTCCACTTGCTCAAGGGTTCCTTCAAAACCTGTTTAAAAATAATTACTCCATTTTAAATACATCTTACATTCAAAATACTTAATGTGACCCTACAAGTGTACAACTATTTTTAAGGAATACTTGTGTAGTAAATCAGAGTATTCAGACTTGTATTGGAAAGCTCATCCTTAAAATCAGCACTGAATTCTATAACACAAAAGGTAATAATGAACACTGCTAAAAATAGAGAAATGTCAATATCCAATGTCTTCTTAGCGTTTTTAAACACTGATTAGATTAGCCCAATTCCTCACAAATTAATTTATCAGAAAGTAACACTTGCCAGCAAAGGAAGAGGATCAGACTGTTACCACATTTGTGTTCATTTTATTTTTGTGTTCTAACAAAATGTATTCAATATTCCACAAAATGAATCAGAAAAGCTGCTACACTGAATAGATAAAATCACAAGAGACCTGTCTGGTTCAAACAATAATACTGTAGAGTCAGACCTAGGAGAATCTCATCAGCCTGGGAACTTAAGTAACTACTTAAAAATACTGCACTGTATGCAAATTAAAGTCTGTTATCCTTTGGATTAACAGTTAATTACTTCATAAGGACAATTCCTGTTAATTTCCCAAATAACATCCGGCAACTCAGCATTTCTAGGAGGACTCCTAAAACTTATTACCAAATGTGTTGCCAAGTCTGCTGGGGAAAGCATTAACATCCGTTGTACAAAACCAATTGTTCACTGAGGTTTGACCTTGATTTTGTTTAAAATACTAGCCTGCCCTTCCCCTCACCTGGTTCTAAGCAACATGAAATCAAATATCAGATCAGTTTAAGAAATCTCCTGAAACAGTTCTAACAGAATTCCCTTCTTTCAGAAAAGCCATCTATTCACTGGGATCTCTGTTACAGGCATAGGTATTTTTACATAATAATTCTTTTCTTTGCTTTTACCAGACCTAAGACTTCAGTGACATGAAATGACAAACAGGCAAGTCCAAACATGCTCATGCTCTGTGGGTTACTGTTGTTTTCTAAAGGTACAAACTCTGATTCACAGGTTTTACTGGTATCTTGGCATCCAGTACATACCACATGTGATCTACATTTCTCTGCTGCAATCTGACAATAAAAAATTGGGGGGGTGCCCTAGTAAGCCCCTGGCTCAGCCCCTGCTGCTCCCTTCTCACACACACACCCAAGAACATGTTGGATCTAAGACAAGCAGCTGCTCAGGGATGGAAATAAGGACAAAGAAATGTGCACCCAGTACCTCAATGCTGGTAGTTTGTGCAAAATAATCCAGGCATGTTGTTTTTCCACTTGCAATGTTGCCCTCGATACAGATCTGGTGAAAAACAGAGTCACTTTGAGACCCACAGTGGGCAGAGCAGTGAACAGTGTGACAGAAATGCACCCTGCCCATTCCAACATGCCAGCTCCCTACACTGGGAAGAGATTATTCCATGGGAAGGCACTGGGGATCCATTTGGATGTTGTCATTCTCCCAGACCACCACTCTTCCCCTCCCTGCTACCCCCACAGCCAGCCCCTGCCCTGCTTCCAGCTTCCTTCCCCTTCCCAGGAGCCTAGGGCTTCCAGAGGGTCACCTGCTGCTCCACAACACACCTCACAGACCTGACTCCCAACCTAAAACAAGTGCCAGCTGAAGTAATCATTTCAGCATCCATTATATAGATAGCTTCAACCTTAAGAGGGATCACACTTTTATTTTCAGAAAACTGAACAACTAAAATAAACTAAGAGTATTTTTTTACAACTGTCTTAAAATAACTTCTAGCCCAGGGGGGGTTATATAAGGCAATGGCAAGGCTACACATGCAACACTGAACCCAAACTGCCACCTGTCCTGACAGAAGTCCTCACAATTTTTGCATAGATCTCCCACAATTTTATTACAATTTTTCAGAGGAGCCTTGCACAGAGTATGACCCAGTGACTGACCTGCCACTACACAGTGACACAGCTGTGGCCTATGGTTGCCAGTACACACACACTCAAATTAGAATGGGATTACAACGAAAGAGGCTGCACTTTTAACTTTGTTTTCTGAACAAAATGCAAATACTTACAATTCTCTTTATAGCATTTTTTTTAATCAGATGCTTATCTGGAATGGAAATAAACAACAGTTAAAATCAAAGCAGTATTCCTAAGTTAGTTATACTGAGCCTCTTAATGCGAAACCCTCCAGGACATTTTTAGGTTCCCTGTGACTTAATATGACTATTTTCAAAATTATCAACCTTCAAGGTTTTACGTAATTATTGGGTCATGTAACAGACACATTGTGGCACTGACTGACACAAGATTTAGCTGAAGTTCTCCACTGTCCCCGACACTAGAGTCTAAAGTCCCACGAATGCTCACACTTTCACCAGATTTTTGTCACATCTGCGGCTCCTCAGTGGGTTTGCACTGGGGAAAAATGAATTTGGGAAAGACCAGCTGGAGCAGCACTCACAGCCCGGCGGGGTAAGGGTGAAGATTACAGAGCAACTTCCAAACAAGCACCTTACACCTCAAACCGCGGTAAAAAACCTGTCCAAGCCCAAGCTGAGTTTACAAGACCCTTCACCAGCCAAGCATGGCAGGAAGGCAGGGACGGGAACGGCGGTGACGCCCGGTCAGAGCTCCGGTCTGACCCTGCTCCTGCTCCCCCGGATCCACCCCCGGGTCTGACCCCGCACAAGGGTCTGACCCCATTCCAGGATCTGATCCCGCTTCAGGATCTGACTCCTCTCCCGGGTCTGACCCCGCTCCATGGTCTGACCCCGCTCCATGGTCTGACCCCGCTCCTGCTCCCCCCAGAGCCGCTCCAGCGCATCCCAAGGGCCCGCATGGAGCCGAAGGCGGGCCCTGAGGCGCTGCCCGGCCCATCCCGACCCGTCCCAGCGGTTCCGCCCGCACTTACGGCCGGCAGGGGCGCGGGGCGGGCCCGCTGTGGGGCCGGGGCCGGGGCCGGCACTGCCCGCGCCCCGCCGGGCCAGCGCCCAGGCCGCGCCCCGCCGCCACATGGCCCATCCCCGCTGCCGCCCGGAGCCGCGCCGGACCCCGCTCCCGCCTGCCCCGGCCCTTCCGCCGCCGCACCATCACTTCCTCCCTCCGGAGCTCTGAGGCGGGGCTGATTCACTGCCAGCAATGGCCCCGCCATCACCTGTGTCATCGGCCCCGGCATCTCCCCGGCTCCCAGGGCCGTCCCGGGGTCCCGGTCCCGCCGCGCAGCGCCAGGGCCGCCCGGCCGCCATGGCGCGTCTGGAGGTGGACTGGGCCTTCCTCCGCTCGCCGCGGGGCTCGCTGAAGATCTCCCGCACGGTACGGCCGGGGGCAGCCCTGGGGCCCGCGGGCAAGGCCCGAGCCGGCGCTGACCCCCGGCCCCTCCTGTCCCGCAGCTGGTGGCGCTGGCCGCCCTCTTCTGCTTCGTGGCCGCGGGGTCACACGAGGCCTACGCGGCGCTGGCCGGTATGGAGACCGGGATCACCGTCCTGTTCCTGCTGCTCTACCTGCTGAGGCTCCACGTACGGATTCGGTGCCTCTACTGGCCGCTGGCTGTGAGTACCCGTGAGCTCCGAGTACCGGGGTGCTCTGGCTGTGAGTACTGATGGCTGTGAGTACCAGTGTTCCCCGGCTGTGAGTATTGACGGACTCTGGCTATGGGTACCAGTGTCCCCTGGCCGTGAGTATTGATGTTCTCTGGCTATGGGTACCAATGCCCCCTGGCTGTGGATCCTGCTGTCCCCTGGCTATGGGTACCAATGTCCCCTGGCTGTGGTCCTGCTGTCCCCTGGCTGTTGTGGCCGCTGGGTGAACAGGAAGGATCACCTGTCGCAGGGGACATTGTCAGCTGGCTCAGTGATTGTTTCTGTACCCGTGAGTCAAGCCCCAGTGTTCTGTGGAGGTTGAAGCAGTTTTTCCTAACGGAGCATTCTGTTCCATCAGTTCCTGGATGGCTGTGCTGGATCCGATAACAGCCCCTCCCAGCACGGGCACTGTTTGCCTTACTGGTGTGACACCTTCACATCACAAATTAGTCACACCCTTTCACTCAAATACTAACAAGTTCTCCTCTTACCTCACTTTTGTACGTGTATTTGCTGCTTCAGTCTATCAGGTGTAGCCAAGTTGCAAAAATTTGACACAAAAACAACAGAAGAAAGGTAAAATGAGGAAGTTTTACTAGAAACGCTCTTCTTACCATCAAACCACTGGGTGTCAGTGTCCTCTCACATGGATATTGCTGTAGCTGTTTTCATGGCAATCCAGCTGTTTTTAACCATCCCTTCTGTGTTGGGAATTCTCCTTCAGGCCTGTATTTCAGAATAAATATTTTGCTTCCACTGGCTGTTTCAGGATGTTTTGAACTCGGTGATTGCAGCGTTGTTCCTCTTCATTGTGTCCTTGTTTGCAATAATAATCAAGACCAACAAAGGGACATTGGCTGGAGGAGTAAGTAGGAACATTGTTAATGAATTTCAGTTCTTATAGTGCAGTGGTTTGAACCTCTTGGTACTCACGTTGTGGTAGGGCCATGCAAACTGTCTTGGAAGAACACACTCAGCAGTAGCAAACAGGATACATTCAGTGTATCTCACTAAAAGAAAATAATCCTCACATCTCTGGTAATTTAAAGATGTTACAGGACTTGGGAATCACTGCAGAGAAGTACTAAAACACTGAAAATTTCTAGAGTTTTTAAGTAACTTACATTTGCTAGCATAGCTTGAAATCCTAGGTGGGAGAAACCCTAGCTCTTTTAGGACTGTCCACTTTGGTTACACTACTTGAGAAAAAATGCCAACAGTCCTGCTAAAAAGAGTTGAAACTTTAACAGACACACTGGTACGTCCCTCCTGGCATGTACACCGTTTTTTCTGACACAAACTGAGGAATTATGTCAGTTGAAAAGAGATTTTGATCATACTATGATTGTAAGAATTTCGTGTTCTTAAGATCAAACCAGTGTAATAGTTTGAGTAACTGATATTTTTAATTCAAATAGCAACTAGTGTAATTAACCCTAATAAACAATAAGGAAGGGAAGAAAGCCCCTCAGTTTTGAAAGACTCTAGAAGTACAAGATAAGCTGAAATGTGCCAAACAACCAGAAGAAACCTATAACCTCCCACATAGGTCTTTGAACTCAGCTTAGGAGATGATGAGGAGGAAAGATGATGATGGCTTCACTGTCAATGGCATCCTAAGGAAAAAGGAGATTTTCTGATAGAGTGACTGTGCTGGAATAGAATTCATATTCTGAGTTACGAAGTTCACAGAAATGAAAAATGGGAGCAGGAGACTGAGCAGATACCTGAGAACACAAGTTTGGGTGGAACATGTGGCATCCTTAGTGCTGGGAGGGACAGAATCACCCCCAGCCTGTTCTTCTGAGGCACAAACTGGCTTGAACTGTGCTCCCCCAAGAACTCTCCTGAGAATAACTCCCCTGATCAGATAATTCAGTGCTTGCATAAAAAGCCCTGTGTTCATGTGGGATGGGGCTGAAGGGCAGGAGCTGAGTGAATTAACACATTCTGCAAACACATTTTTCTATTTACCTGCCTGAGGTTGTCTATTTTTTAAATAATTTAATATATTTTCCTCAATTTGGAATATGTTTCCCATTCAGAGCTTCAGAGGAGAAGAGAATTTTCCTGCTGGGCTTGTTTCTACAAATACTGACTTTTTCCCTTGACTTTTTTCAGAGCCAGTCCCATTAATTAAGCAACCCTTCAAGGGACAGAAGGGCTTTCATTTAGGATAAAAGCATTGTCTGGCATAATGCAGCATTAGCTTAGCTTTCAAGGAGAGCAACCACACTATCCCAAGGCCTGACACAAACATCAAACAGAGCAGGCTGCAGACAGCTCTCTGAAAGGCTGATGGGATGTAGATGTGGGTGTTATTTAATTTATCAGCTGTCTCAAATCACACATGTTTTCAAGGCCAGAACCAAGTTAGGAAGGTGTGTTTACTGCTACCTTGATGAGTCACTACAGTAAAAGCTTGAGATTAATTGGAGGAACTAATTTTATGGTAATTTTTATAGGTGTTGGGTCTTATATTGCTTGTTCTCTGCCTTGTCGACGTCATTCTTCTTTGCAAGAAGATTAGCCTTGAAAAAGCAAGAGGAAGGAGTGCTCCTGCCAAATAAGATTGACATGTTAGTAAAAGAATGAGTTCTCCGTTCTGTTTCCCTATTCTCTTTTAAAGAATTTCTATTTTTACGTGTTCACTTTTGAAATTTCCTGTGCACTGATGTTTCTGCAAGTTATATTCATAAGGTTTTGTACTGTTCCAAGTGCAGTTTCAGCATTGCAATTTTACCAGTTAAAGCTTCAGAGAAAATTGTCGTATTTTTCTAAACTTAACTGTTTTTTATTGTATGAAAATTATTTTCATGGTTGTCGTCTTTGTCTAATAAAAAGAAAATACAAATGGGTTTAAGTGCCTTATTTAATTATTTACTAATTGTAAAAAAGTACATTAGAGTAAACGTACATTTTAAAGTAAAGTAAAAACGTAATGTAAACCATCCTTCGGAAAGATTTTCTTGTGCCATGTGAATTGCACGTTAAAGCATTCACCGAGGCGTTTGGATGCTGAAATTTCAGCCGTGAGTGTGGTTTGGCCTGGGTGACCTCCAGCAGCCCCCTGCAGCCCCGAGCACCCGGCGGTTCTGTGCTCTCAGTGTTCAGAGTGGCAGGGACAAGAATCCCCCTGGCTCCCTGGTATCGGCACAGCGCAGCACGGGACAGGGCGAAGGTGGCAGCGAGCTCCATTGTCCCGGGGCTGGGGGCGGGCGCTGGGGCCGTCTCCCACAGCTGGGGATGCTGAAACTTTTTTCACGTTTCCGCAGTGTCACGATTTCCGCTTCCCTCCTTCAGAGAAAAAAAAAAAATTAAAAAAAAAAAATTCCACGGCCAACCCCCCAGCCCGAGCCCGCGCCCTGCCCGAGCCAGGCTCGAGCTTAGCCCAGCCCAGCCCAGCCTAGCTCCAGCTCAGCCCAGCCCAGCTCAGCTCAGCTCAGCCCACCCCGCCCGCCGCTGCAGCCATGGAGGACCCCGAGTCCGAGGGGGCCGCCCCACCGCCCGGGCTGAGCTCGCTGCTCCCCCCACGGGAGTTCCTGCGCTCCCGCAAGGGGCAGCTGCTGCTCGCAGAGTCGGTAAGGACGGGACACCGGGGCCGGGGGGCTGCGGGAGCCACCCCCGGGGCAGCTGGGACCCGGGCGGGCTCCGCCGGACCCACCTGGCCCGGGCCGCTCCGTGTGCGGCTGAGGGGAGAGGGGGGCAGCGGCTGAGGGCAGGCGGGAAACAGCCGGGGGGAAACTGGGGAACAGCGACTGAGGGGGAAAATTGGGGAGCAGCGACTGAGGGGGAACTGGGGAACAGCGACTGAAAGGAAAACGGGAACAGCAACGGAGGGGAAAACTGGGGAACAATTTAGGGGAAACTGGGGAACAGTAACTGAGGGGAAAGCTGTGGAACAACTTAGGGGAAAACAACCGAGGGGAAAAACTGGGGAACGACAACGGAGGGGAAAACTGGGGGAAAACAACCCAGGGGAAACTGGGAACAGCAACTTGAGGGGAAAAACTGGGGAACAGCAACTGAGGGGAAAACGGTGAAACTGCCGCACTGGAGTGGGGGAACTGCAGGGCTGAGAGCGAAATGGAATCACCGTGATTCAGGCAGAGCATACTAGAGACCAGAACTTGTCACTTTAGACTTCCAGTGCCTTAAATGTGTTTCACTATCGGCGACCCCTTTTCAGTAAAAAAGCTCTTTGATTTTGTTTTAAGCTATTTGCGGTGTAACCACTACAGCTGCAGTTTGCATTATCAGCTGGTGCCAGCTTAGGGGGGCAGCCTGTCCTGAGTGTGTCAGGAAAGATTTTGCTCATGAGTTTATGATGTGTGGCATCAGGCTGTGCATCACGGACACTCAGCTGCTGTCCAGCTGCTGTCCAGAGCCCTGCTTGTCCCTGACCCTCAGAGGGATGCTGTGGAGCCCTTGGGCTGGAGAGCTGCCCAGAGGGAAAGGCCCTGGAGTGCTGAGACAGTGGCTGGGCACCAGCCCAGGTGGGCACAAGGCCAGGGACACTTGGCCTGGATCAGCAGTAGTGTGGCAGCAGGACCAGGACTGCGCGTTCTGTAATTTTACGTGTAAAAACTTAAAACCTGACAGCTGAAACAGTGCCCATGTGATAGGGAAGGAGATGGCTCACTCTATGGGGATTGGGTATTTCACACCAAAATTTACCTTCTGATTAGGAAGCTCGTTGATTGAAATTAGATGCTCAACATCATTTTTGCTAGAAGTACCAATAAAATTCAAACACTAAGTTTGCTGGAGTTTTGACAGCAGATATGAGGACAACCCAAACTAGCAGTCAGGTCCATGGAGCGCTGTTCAGATGTACAAGGTGTCTCTGGCTATCCACTGTGCTAGCTCAAAGAAGAAAACAAGGTTATTCCAGCAAAAGGAGCAGGCAGAATCGTCTGTGACCAGCTGGTGGGGACCAGCTCTGACAGTTTGTGAGGCTATGTGCACTGCCCTGTGGCACAGAGACAGGGAGCAGCCAGATGTGAGGCTGGCTTTGAGAGGAAAAGCATTCACTCAAGGAGGTCAGGATGATTTCTGTGGTGGGGAAGGCCTCAGGCTGGGTAGCACCAGGCCATGGGCTTTCTCAGCTCCACCGAAAAAATGCCAGCTACCCCATCACTCACACAGCTTCTCTAGTTTACAAAACCACGCATTTAGAAGATACCAGAGCCCAGCTAACCTGGCTCCTTTGGCACGTATTTTTGTTACATGCTATAACACACTGGAATTTCCTTTACAAGCTTACAGCCACTAAATGATGGCTTTCAAATGGCCTGGCTTTTTAACATCTCAGAATGATGACATATTGGAGGAATACTGTTCTGGTCATGGGATCAGACTCACCCTTTTGTTGTCATAGAGAAGTACTGATGATGCCTCCTTGGAGTAATAAAAACTGCTCTGTCTCCACAAAGCAGGGATTTATCCTTTGTAAGGCCACGCGCGGCTTCCCAAGGGCTTGGCTGGCTGAAAGCAGCTCTAAAATCCCATCTGCCGAGAGCTTTCCTTGTGCTCCTTGCAGGCCAAGCCCACGTGCTCAGAACATGGTTTCCTGGCAGACAAGAGGCAGCAGTAGTTTCTCTCCAGTTGTCTCAGCTTTGCCAGAAGAAACCCTTGAATATAATGCAGGCCCCAGAGTAAATGCAGCCTCTATACAGTTAGAGAAATGCAGTGCCAAATAATTGAAGATGAGTCCAAGTTAAATCCATCATGGTTTAAATCTGTTTCATCTTTAGCTTTGTATTTCTCATCTTGAATGTTTAATTTTTCCTCTGACACAGTGCTAATGTGGGGTGGGGTTGGGTTCTGCATAAATGTATGGAAATTATATTCATGGCTACATATTTTGAACAGTGCCTTTTGTTCAGAAGCGAAATGGGGTCCTCATTACTGTTACAAATGTCACATCATTCAACAGCTTGGCAGTTCCCCAGAAATGCACTTTATTTCTGCAGCTCTCGAGCCATTTTTGAGAATAACATTTCCACAGAGAGGATCTTTAGGATGTTCAAGTGTGATTTGCTCTGGTGCAGTACCCATGTGAACTGGGCATCCTCATGTTTCCCCTAGAACAGGTCAGGCTGGTGATGGAGCTGATTACTGCTAGAGACTTAATTATAATCTTGAATTTTATTTAGATAAGGAAGTTATCCTCTCCCCATCCCTTACTCCTTTTTCTTTTGATCTCCACAGAATCACAGAATGGTTGAGGTTATATGGGACCTCTGGGGAACATCCAGTCTACCTCCCCACTAACCTGCCTGATTAATTTTTTAGTTCACCTGGGACAGCTGTAAAGCCAGAAAGAAGCAGTAGCATCAAATACATTTATAAGCTTCACTATCTCTCCTTATCCTGTTTATTCTCACTGCCTTGCTCCCTCCATTTTCTAACTACCATTTTTAATCTTACAGTCTTAATCGACAGGACAGTTTTTTCCTTTTTATTCTCTCCCACCATGCCATGCTTTCTTCCACACATTTTAACACTCTTCTTAAGCTACTTGTTTTTCCTCACTACTCAAGTTGCTATGTTGAAGGTCAGCATCTCATCCTTGCTCTTTTCCACCCTTCAAGAGATGAGTTCCAGTTCCTTGTATCCTGTGTTGGAACCATTTACCAGCCACTCTCACCAGAGCTTGTACAGGCAAGATCCCAAGCTGTGGATTCTGCTGCTCAGCTGGCCGTTCCACTCAAGCCTTTGTGGCTGCTTTAATTGGCATCTCCTCAGTCTCCTGAAACCGGCATGCAATGGCACTACATTTTATTTTGTTTTAATAAAAATGCAAAAATTGTGTCACCTTTGTGGTTACATAAAAGGATGTAGAAATCGTTGTGCCTGTTTCCTCTTTTCCTGTCTTTCTCCTGTCTTTTCAGTCTCCTCTGAACTAACCTTCGTAACTGAAACTCCAGCTGCTCGGTGTAAAGTCTCCTTTGGAGAGGCACCTGTGCCTTTCTCAGGGTCTGTAGCCAGAAGGCCTCTCCTGCAGGCAGTTCTGGAGGAAGCAGGAATTTCATCTCCACAACAAGTGCAACAGAGAAGTCCTAACTGAACAGCAGAGACCACTGAGTGATGCACTTTGTCTGTCTGACAAGAATGCAAGAACAAAATGCACTCTTATCCGAAGGATGACACTGCTACCCACTCGTAAAGCCTTAGGCAGAGCTGTTCTTCCCTGGGGAGGGAGGTGGAGCAGGAGATGAGGGTCTGGTGCAGTGATGGCAGCAGCTTCCCAGCATCCCCATGTTCCCAGTGGGTTCCAGCAGGTCTGTTCTCCCTCCTCAGGGGCGAGAGATGCCTGTGGAGCTGCCATGACCTCAGCACTGCTCAGGCCTCCCTCCCTTCAGGGACACTGTGCTCTCTCTAACCGCTGTCAGGATTATTTTTTAGACCTTGAACTGCAAGCCAGTTGTACAATAAAGTATAACTTTGTAATGCCTGGACACTTTGAGAAGCCTAGCAACACAATATTAAGTAATAATTACATGAGTTTGAATGGGAAAGTTACTTTCTGAAACACAATACCCAAAAAGGGTTTTGTGTGAATGGGAGGGTACATAAAAGGTGCTCAGTGAATAGTCAGGCTGCTTTTTTTGCCAGGATTTTTTATACCCTTAAGACTGCCAAACTGTGAAAGGTTCCTGTCCTGCTCTTTGCTGCATTAGAGCTTCCTGCATGCCGACAGTGCTTGACAGCAAAGTTGGCAGCAGTCACACTAACCTGTCACCAGCAGCTCAGGAAGAGCTCAGACTCAGCTCCTCCTAATCTTGAGAGTGCAATCCCAAGTGAGGGGGAAGAGAAAAACGCTGTGTAAATACAAATTCACAAAACTGATAAAACACTGCTGCTTTTCTTTTTCTCCCAGAAGCTGCAGTGCATTCTGAAAGTGCTAGAAATGAACTTGCAACTGCACGAACACAACTGCACTTACAAACTTCCTCTCTAGATGCCTTTTTTTTTTTTTTTAAGCATAGATACAGAGCTGTTAAAAAAATAACAAGGTCCCATTGCTTGACCTTTCTCTGAAGTGACCCTGAAACACACAGCTCCAGGATAAGAGGTGCAGATCAAGTGTGGTGTGCAGTGGAACATTTGACAGTCCTTGGAGGGGTCAGGGTATATACTGCAAGGTGCTTTTGAGTTTTCAGGGCACCTTTCAGTTTGCAAGATGTTTGTCACAAAGGCTTGAAGTCTGGAAAAGTATGTAGGTAGGTGTCATCATTTCTGGGTACAGACTGGCAATGCAGTATTTATATTGTGGGAGGAGAGGTGTATTTTTGAAGATAACATCAACTGCTTGAGTTGGTGGCAGTGCACTTAAATGGTCAAAAAAGGGTCCTGCTCTCTTCTATAATTCAGAAAAGGCAATTATAGGTAATATCCAATATAGCTCAAGGAGTTTGTGCATTCCACTTCTCAGAAGAGGAAATGAGCTCTACACAAGGAAAATGAGAAATACCATCAAAACCCTTCCATCTGTGTGCTGTTGTATTACACAGAGCTGTTCTCCAGCTACCAAAGAAGTTTGGCATTAAAATCACAGGGCTGTGACAGGAGACAGAAAAGCAGAAAACCTAAGTACGAGGTGCAGTACCAAGGTGCAGTGCCGTGGCCATCGCCAGAGCCCTGTGGCACCTCCTTCCTGTTGTTCTCTACCTCTTTCCGAGGTCTGCCTCCCTCCCCTTTCTGTGCCTTCCAGCCTTCCCCCAATGGAGGTATACAAAAATACCATCTTTCAAATCTTCATTCTCAAAACCTGGGCCATTATATTATAGATGTTTATTTCACATAAAAACTTCCTTGGGCCCTTTCAGTCTCAGAGTGCCTCCAGAATGAGGAATGATGTTGAACTGCAGACCAATTACCACACTTCAGAGTCTTTCCCCTTTACTAACACCATCAATAATCTACTGAAATCAAGTGGCTGTTTGTGAATCAAAAGGTACCTTTTTTTTCAGTGTGTCTAGAGATGCAGTTCGCCTCACGAGGGGATGCTGACAAGTGGAGAGCAGCACAGGCTTGACTCAGTCCCAGCACTGAGGGTGGGGAAGATGGGAATACAGTTACTGACCTTCAGGGCAGCAGGGCACTGCTGTCATCTACCAGTCATACAGGGTTTGGTTTGAACAAGTGACTGGCCTGCTAACCAGATTTGAAAATAAACAGCTATTATTTCCCCAGTTTCTCTGGGTCAGACCCAATTAGAAAGTTGAAATGCTCAGTCTGATGTGTCTCTTCAGCAACTTCCCTGGCACAGAAGCAGGGATGCCCTGGCACCCCAGCACCTGGGGTCGGGGGCTCCTTGGTGTGTTCCTGCCACACAACAGCTTCTGTTTCACTCCAAGTCCAGCTCATACCTGCCCAGGGCTGAGAGGAGACAGCAGGAGCCTTCCCTGGCACAAATTGCCATAAAGCTGATAACAGAATAAAGGGTCTTCCTTTCACTTTACACTTCGACAGGAAGCTTTTTCTCAGTGCAAAGGCAGTCAGAGCGCAGGAGTTACTGACTCAAACAGAATCGAGATCAAAGGGATCTCTGCTGTGCAGCATCACCTTACATATCTGAAATCTGCCTCTCTACCTCCCCTCACTGCTCCAGTAGGATGTATTATTTAACACTGCATTTAATCCTTTCCTGAGAGATCACCAGTCTAGTTCAAGTCTTAAAGTTCTGCCATTGGAAAGGTTATGGTCAGTGGGACCTGCCCTGAACTCCCTGCCTTTAGCCACAAATGGAAGATATTTTTTCAACACCAGAACAAAAAGAAAATTTCCTGTGTCCCAATTTGGAATTAGAAGTTTAAAAAATCTTTGCAGTCCAGTGCTCAGTCTGTGCTGACCAGAAGCATCCCTGAGCTTTGGGAAGGCAGAGATTTGTCTCCAGGAGGAAAGGCTGGACAGAGCAGCCCAGGTGTAAACTGGCACATAATAATGTGTAATTCAGCATCCTGGCTACTTTTATTACTAAAAGCTTATTTGATTTAAACAGCAACCAGTTCCCATCCAAGGCAGTAGAACAGGAGGACTGGAGTCAGTTTTTGGACATGGCTAACTCCCAGTACAGCAACTGAAAATGGTATTGAGCTTCTCCATGGTTCCTTCACCTTCCACTTTTACAAACACAGTCCTGGAGTGCAGGACAGCACTTTGATACTGCCTGGTTTGGGTGAAAATGCATTTTCTTCAGTGGTTTTCCCATTGTGTAACTTTGTATTTTGAGCCATATTCTAAAGGTATTTCAATTGAGTGGGGAAAAATGCCATTTTTTATTATTTACTAGAGTTAAGCAAAATTATGGAGATAAATCTATGGGAGTTATCTGTCCTGTTACTCTCTAAAACAGCTGCCACACTGGAAAACTGGAACCAGACACTTCCAGAAATCACAGCACAATTAATTCTTGGTCTTTTTCTATCCATCTTCAGCAGACTTTATTCTTTCAACTCCAAGATTATAAATGCTGAGTTACTTCAGGCTGTCTGAGCACTGATTTGGATTTCAAATGAGAGCTGTCACGGCTGAAAGCTTAGAACTCTGCTTGCTTGGCAACACCTCACTCTATTTTCAGAATTATGTTGTCAGAAGTGTTTACAATCCAGAGCAAATGACTGACTTCGAGAGGTGCAAATCCACCCACCGCTCCGGAAAAGCGATTTCACGCACATGGAAATAAACACCATTACTTCAGATTTATTCTGTGCTGTACAAGAAAAATAATTTGGCCCAATGAAAAAATAAAAAAAAAGCTGAAGCTATGCCAGCAACAGCAGCACTGACAGAAGTACACAGGGAAAATAACACTTCAAAGCTGCTCATCTGCCTGCAGCTCTGCTATTCCATGCAAATAACTACGAGTTTTCCCTTTACTTTAGGTGCTGTCATTTATCATCTTTATCTGCTATATTGCATCTCTAGCAGCTTCTTTCATGATGGCACCACTCCTAGAGTTTCTGCTGGCACTGTTTCTTTTTTTTGCCTACGCCTCCAAGCTTAATGAGAAGTTTAAAGGAGTCCACTGGCCTTTGGCGGTAAGTGAGATGTGCAAACAGAAACCTTCAGATTTAATTATGCAGTGTGAGGGGAGCTCAGGGTGACTGAAACAACTTCACTGCCCTGTTAGAAACTTGTCCACGCTGCCTCTGCTTCAGAAGGTCCTGGAGTACTCTAAACTATGCTCTACTCTGCATTGCAGCTTTTTGAGTGCTGACACAAAGCATGGCTTTGTCAAAGCACAGAATGTATGCCCAATTCCAGGCAAATGGCTTAGGGCTAGCATCAGACCAAGTCTGACTGCTGGGGGCTCCTTATTGCCACCCTTGCAGTGGGGAAACAGGCATGTTGATAAGGGGCAGATTTATCAGGCTGTGATTAAATTCTTGGGTAGAGTTACACCCGCAGATGAACTGAGCTGCTCTGGGAAAGGGCAACTCCGGCCAATTCATGTCCACACAGGAGCTCAGTGGCTGCTGGGGCTGCAGGAGAGCCCTGGCCACTGGATGTCCCTGCAGCCTCAAATATCACTGCACAGGGAGCAGCTGCCTTGCAGACAAATACTTCTAAAAACCCAGCTGATTTTACCAATCTGGATTCTCTTTTGGTACCATCAGTAGTTCATCGCAGTGAGGTTTGAATTAGAGCTGTCTGTATAAAAATAACTTTAGCTAGGCCGCTGGTAGGTAAAACAGTGTCAGTGATTTCGGCTATGACTGTGCACAGCTCTCAGCTGGTAATCTCAGTTCCATCATTTTCCCATTTTCTACATGCCTCTGGTTCCAGAACTAAGGCAAAAAAGGCACTTGTATGTTTCTTATGGCCATTACCATAACATACTGCAGGCACAGAATGTAGATAACTGACCTTGTCCTGGCTTCAGGAGTCGGGTTTCTTGCAGGATTTGTTCTTTGAGACAGTATCTTACTCCTCTGTTTGTTCTGGAAAGGCAGAAGAGCTAATTGTGAACAGAGCTGAGGGTACCATTCATTGTTGCAGCCCCTGTGATTTGCATGTGCCCTGGGAAGCACAGCCCTGTGTTTAAAGCTCACTGCAGAGACATCCCTGCTGGTGTGACAGGGCACAGCTCAGCAGGACATACCCCAGCGTTCACACCATGCTCCTGGGGCAGGCTGCTGGAGCTGGCAGTGCATGTAGGAAGTGTAAGTCATTCCAACACACCAAGTGTTTGGTTCCTGCATGAGGAGCTGCACAGCCAGGTCTCGCTGGAGATCACCACACAGCCCTGCATCCACAGAGACACAGGCACCCGTTCCCAAGGGAGCTGCACCTCCTGAGCCTTTCTGCTCAGACAGGAGGTTTTTAAGGCATTTTCATGAGTTTTCCTTCAAAGCCCTTGCAGTGCTCCAAGGCAAATGCCTCACACAGCCCAGGCTGAAGGAAGGTCTGCCTGACACAGGCAGGGTAGAAGCAGGATTTATCCCAGCATCTGTAAGAGCGGAAGTTTATGCCAAGGTTCAGGTCTTCTCTTACTTAGGAATATTTCACAGAAGGGCAGTTCCTCCTCTACAGCAAACCAGGCTGTGGTCACATGCCAGCAAGGCCACTGATGCAACCACAGGGGGGCTGAGCGTTCGTTTCCAGAATGGTTTTTAGAGGAAATCCTTGACCAGTCTGAGAATGCACTGTTGCTTCTTCCACAGGATTTCTTGCGCTGCGTCACTGCTGCCATTATTTACTTTGCCATTTCAATTGCTGCTGTCTCAAAATACAGCGATGGAGCATCTAAAGCAGCAGGGGTGAGTAGGCAGGAGCTTTCCACCTATGTGTTGTGGTGAACTGAGTATGGATGTCCTTAAGAAGCAGTTCAAGTATGACCCGGCTGCAAGTCATAGAAGTTTCTTCAGTTAACTGAGAATTAATTTGCCTAAAGCAAAGAAGAAATGGTCAGTTATTCAGAAAAACATATCTTGAACCAATGATTTTTTTCACCCTAACAGAACTGCTCAGTGTTAACTGTACCCCTAGGAAAGGCACCTATTCTGCTTTTTAATTTTACTAGCTGCTCCTATAAGGAGTGTCAAGATCCTTGAATGGAGGGAATAAGAATAATAATAATGATGACAATAAAAAAACAGAAGTCAAACCTGTAACTGCTAAGGCTGGTCTAGATGAATTTACTTCAACCTCCTGCCTCTCCTGCTTAGTTTTACTTGGATGAGTTGAAACAAGAGCAGTGTCATTTTACCCTCCAGTACAAGGACTGCCCAGGAAGAGCCTTCACCCATCAGCATTTTGTGAAATACAATACAGCCCCTGCCTCTGCAACTTGACTCTAAGCATCAATAATGTATGTAACATAAATAAAATTTGCATAACAATGTTTGAAGCTTGGGAAGAACAGTGCCCAGTGGTGCTGGCCAGCAGCCCTTCCCAAGCCATCCCGTAATAGAAACCCAAACCTTGTTTAATCTTTGTCCATGCAGTGAGACATGGGAGTGTGTTCAACCCAGGCTCCCAGACCAGCACCCAGCCTGTGCTGGGCACAACTCCACTGCTCTGACACTGGAGAGGGAACTCCAGAATCATTTTAATCTGTCTAGTTCACTTAGCAATAGACACATCTCCTTGCAAACAAGTGGAAAATGATTTCTCAAGGAATGGAGGTGATTTCTTGGTGGCAGAGGTGCCCTGGGACAGTGGAGGTGCAGGAGGTGCAGGGGGTTCCCAGAACGTGCCCAGAGCCCAGGAGAGCTGCAGCCTGAGGGAGGGACAGGGACACACCTGGTTACTCCTCAGGCTCCTAAGTCAGCTCTCATTTAGTTGATACCAATGTGTCACAAACCATTTTCCTTCCCTGCCTCTTTGGAAAGGCACAGGCCAAAACAACCATGGAGTTGTTCCTGTGTGGGTTTGGCTGGGTTTGGTTGGTCCCTGACTGTTGTTAAGGCGAGTGTTATTTTACCTTTTCAGGTGTTTGGGTTTGCAGCCACCATCGTATTTGCTGTTGACTTCTACATAACCTTCAATGACCTGGTCACCTTCCTCAAGCAAGGCAGCTCGGATTCCCCCGAGGGGCGCAAGGCAGAAGGTGGGTAAAATTCCTTGCTGGTTCCACAAGATGCAGTGTGAGATTTCCCTCTCCATTTCACCCTTTGCAGGGAGCAAGAGCTCTTGCTCAGTAAGAACAGTTTCTATTCTTGGGTTTGTCTGCCACAGCTCTGCTCATTTAGGAAGCTGCAAATGGAATTCCAGTGATTTATGAAGATAACCTGCAGGCCAGGAATGTGAAGTTTCTCAGAGTTTCAGAACAATCTAACTTTGAAAAGCCCCAAAGCCAGTTATAGAAATCACCATGCAGCACAGATTTTCTTTCCCTATTAAAATGTCTTGCTGTAAAAACAAGCAAACTTCTACCTTTTTTTTTTGGCAACTTATAATTAACATCCATTAATCCACAGCCTTTTATGTCCAAATAGTGCTTTTCTCTTTATCATTTCTTTATCATGATTGCCTCTTATCATCAGTTTTGACCATGTATGGGCAAATGGCCTTGAAATCCAAGGGTCAAACAGCATGAAGTTAACAAGGTTGTTATCAAGTTTTTTTTCAATTACAGTCTACTTCAGATCTGACAGATCCACTTAGAAAAAGATAAAAAGAAAGTGTTGGGTGTTCAAAGCCAGTTCAAGTCAGGACAGGGGTAGTTGCTCTGCAGTTTCTGGGAGCCCAAATCAGACATCATGTTCCTATGATTCCTTACTGCACCCACATAGATTAAAAAGACTGCTCCACACTTAAAAACAACCCAAAAACATCCCCCCCAAAGCACCCCATTTGAAACCCAGCAAAACCAAACACCCAAGGTGTGTATAGAATCCTAGGAGGTGAACAGCAGCACTGACAGTCTCTTCTGGGGATTTTAGTAAGACTCTTAAGTGTTTTTCAAGCTTTAGGCTGAAAAGAGAGACAAAGGAAAAAAAAAAATTAAAGGACCAAGAAACAGACTGTAAAAGCTAAAAACTGAGCTGCTCTCAGAAGATGATCAGGTGGCAAAGGTGCAGAATTAGGATACAGATTAGATCTAGTTCCCCTGGAGATGGAGACACTAATACACAAACTCTGAGAAGTGCAGTCACACAGCTTTGTGTTGGTGTTTGTGACCATGCAAGGAGGGCTCAGCCCTGCAGCTCAAGCTGTGTTCACAGAGGGGCTCTGAAGTGCTGAGCCCAGAAGGATGGAACTGTGTGGGCCTGGTGGGATTTCTCAGCATCTCAGAGCTTCTGGCTCTCAGAGACGTTGAGCTGCAGAGCACACAGCAGTGCCCAGAGCAGCAGGGATGCAGGGCCTGTCAGCAACACCTCCCAACTCCTTCAAACACCACTTCAGGTGCCATCACCTCTGCAAGAGCTGCCATTCCACACAAGTGTTCATTTCCAGCCCCACTATGTCCTTTGAAGCACACCCTGTCAGAGCAGCCTCTCTCTCCTAGCCAGAGCCACAGCTGAGGGGGGATTTCCAGTTTGCATTTTCACTTTTGTTCCTTGTTTCACCCCTCAGATGAGGACTCCGACTCTGACTCAGACTGAAAAACCAAACACCGACCAAGCGTGAAGGGAAGATGATCAAGCACTTTCCTCTTTGCTGAATGCACTGCCAATTGAAATATCCTCTCATTTCAGCCCCTTTCCACCTCACAGAGCACAGAGAGGGCAGTGATGTGGAAAAGGAGACTATTCCCAGTGCCATGAAACACTCCTTGACATCCTACAGTAGATCTGGCCAAACAACACAGCTCAATTCTCTGTTGCCCCTCAGCACTCAGCACATCCATGTCCTGAGTAAATGGGAGCAGCATTTTTAACATTTACAGCTTTGAATGTGCTTTCATTATTCCAAACCTTTAAGGCATAGAGCTTTTATACTTCTTGACATGCCAAGGAAGAGAGGTTTGGATGCCTCTGTTTGTATTTTTCTTGATTAACTAACAGTATTTCTTTATCTGAAGTCTGAGGCATGGATTACAGCTAACATGTTGGTTTCAATACCTTTATATCCCCTGTGTATCTGTGACAAGGAAAAGTGACAAGTGGAAATTTGCAGCAAGAGCAAACCTCAAAGTGTAATGGTGCTGCAGGGCAGCTGGCTCATCAGACATTCAGTATCCCTTGTTTTAAGCTGCTTGGATGGAGTCACATCCCCTCTGCTGGAATTTCACCACAGGATGGGGTGGAAGAGGTGAGGCAGCTCTGGGCAGCCCTGTCCTGGTTTTGTGGAAGCCCCTGTGAGTGTTTGCACAGCAGGATCTGCCTGGTGAAACCTGCAGGTGTTTGTGGCCCAGGCACCAGTGTTGATGTCCTGCTCTGTGCTGAGGCCACTGGTTCTGCCGTGACACCAGTGCTGGACTTGTGCCTCTGGCACTGCCACACTGAGGGTGCCCAGGCCCCAGGAGGGCAGTGCCTCCTCCCCACTGTGAAAAGGCCAAGAAACCAACCTCAAACTACAGAATGTCTGCAATGAATTCATCTCCCCAGCCCTCTTTTTTCAGTGTGGGTTGGGTTGGATTTTTGCCCCTGGAAGGATGTGATTTATCTTGCGCTGTTGTATTCCAGGGGAAAAGCCCTCTGAATGTACAAGCTGTTTTCACAGGTAGCACGATCTACCTTGGAATGTTTGTGTCCATTTATAAGTACTTGGAAATGCTTGGGAAGATGCTTGGCATGCTCCTCACAGATGGCATCAGACAGATCTGTGGCAAAGAAACCTGCATGGATTTTTTAAAAATGAATACAGTACCAGAACAGGTGTGATTAAAATGAGAGCAGATGGTACTAACAGAGTAAGTGAAAAACAGAGATAAAACGATAAAGGCAGATTTCCTGTGGAATGAAATCAGCACCTGGGTTCCAGTTCCCTGTGGCAGCTGCCAGCAGGACAGGGAGCTGGCAGGGAGCAGGTGGTGCTGGTCAGGCTCAGAGTTGTCCAGCAGGCAGCTCCTACATCTCTTGCTTCCTGACCACTGACAGACTAAATGCAAAACAAGTGGTTGCTTCTAAATGTGGCAGGTTATCTTTGATTTATGAGAAAGATCTCTTTGGACCTTTTCCTGTACAAAAGCCTGTATTTCTTTCCCTTCTCTTGTCATATTTTACTGGCACACACTGTGATGTTCAGGGGACCTGGGCTCATTTTTATACTCGTTTTGTATTTCTCTTTTTTCTTTTTAAAAGTAAAAAATGTACTGCATGTCACAGCTGGATACATGGTTAATATTTAGAAACCATGCTGGATTAAACCTCTTTTAATAGAAGTGTTGGGTGTCTTTACTTACTTGAAGACCTGATTTTGCTGCTTTGCCTCTGCCCAGCACAAGGGACAGTGACTTAAGGAATGCTAAATCTGTGCTGGGGAGAGGGCACAGCTCAGAGCCAGCCCTGGCAACCAGTCACAGGACAAACCTGAAAAAATTAAGCAAGAATCAGTTCTAAATGTTGAGCAGACATTGGGGATTCAGTGCTCTCTCTTGGCAACCAATAACCCTGTAAACAACAAAGACCCCTTCAGGTTCACCCTTCACACCCTCAAAATATACTGAGGTTTTCTGGTCATTTTGCTATGTTGGATTAAAGTAAACAGGCAGCAAGCAAAATGGTCATTAGTTGCTTCAGGACTGCTTTAGCATCTTGCAGTGAGATGCCTGCTCAGAGAATTTCATTACTGGCTTTTCAGTACTTGATGACTCTGACTATTTCAAAGCAGTTTGTTCCTGGGGTCAAGCACTTTTGTAAGATCCCAGCCTTTTATTTAAAAAGATCTGTTCCAATGACTGAAAGAAAACGTGGCTCTGTATTTTAGGAATATAATTTCATAAAATTAGATTTAAAGTAATTACTTCAAAGCCAGTTTGGATTGGGGTGGAGGGGGCTGACTCAGTCCTCTGCCCGTATTCTGCCACAAAGACTGCACCAAGCTCAGGGTCTGGGGCACGTGGAGGAAAAGTCAGCTCAGCTTTTTGGGTTTTTTATTTGCTTGGTTTTCCTCAACTGACAACATCAAAAGGGTGTTGGGACAGCTGGTTTCTCTGCAATTCAGGTTTCAGGAGACAAACACAACACTGCACCTGCAGTGTGGCACCCTTAATTAAGTCCTGATTTCAGTGGCCTCATCAGACATCTCTTTCAAATCACAATCTCTTGTGTCCCATGGAGAAGCTGCTTCCAAACCCCCAGAGCCCAATCCCTGCCCTCATTGCAGCTCCAGCACAGCCACTGCCACCCGGAGTTCCTGGGCCTGCCTGAGGAGTTTCCAACCCCAAGTGTGGATAAATCTGTGTAGAAACAACGCGGGAAGTTCCAAGAGCTCAAAGCCACTGACAGGAAGGGAAAGTGGCACCTCAGGTGAGTTCACACAGCTCTCACCTGCCTGAAGGGCTCTCTCTGTGGACTTGTTCAGACTTGTGCAGTGATTTTTGGACAGGTGACGCTAAAGAATTTGAAAAACTTTTCCAAGGAATTCTAAGTAGCTTTTTTAGATTCTGACTGAAGTAAGATTCTCTGTTGGCCTTTGAACACTCTGTCCATTACTCCACCTAACTCTGCTTTTCACTTGATACTGTTGGAAGTTCCTCAAGTCTTCCATTTCCATCTGACAGAGTCACTTCCAGGATACCGAGGAAGAGCAGCTGCTGTGGTGGTGGAGAACAGCCTGGGGTGCTGGAAAGCAGAACACAACTGGATGCTCTGCTCAGCAAGCACCTGGTTCTACTCATTGTCCTTCTGCTAAGGATGTTCACTGGGCACAGTTCTGATCAGAAATTACATCATTGTGTGGCTTCACTCCAGATTTGTACCAGGATACAAACTGCCCTCGAAATGCCACAGCATTTGCATGCTGCAGCACAGCAGCCCCACCTGGCCACCCTTCAATCCTCTGAGAGAATTGATCAAGGAAGCAGAAGAAATTTAGGTAAGCACTGATAATGTGATCTTGTTACAAGATGCTTGGGACACCTTTGTGCATGGAGTATTGGCTTAAAAGTCAGGATCTCTAGGAAGTCAGGAACAAATAAACAGGAGTGCACTGAGACACAGTCACCTAAGACATTCCTTTACTGGAAGAATTCAATGTTCAGTGTTTTGTAAAGCTTCCAGGTCAGATAGTAAAACAGTGCTACCCAGAAAATTTGTGTGGTTTTGTTTGGGGCTTTGGGGAGGAGGAGTTTGGAGGTTTTTTGGTTTGGGGTTGTTAGGGATTTTTTTGTTGTTGTTGGGTGGTTGGATTTTTTTGTTTTGGTTTGGGTTTTCATTGCTATTGTTTTTGTGGGTTTTGTTGGTTGGTTTGGGTTTTTTTGAAAATAAGTCAATTTTAAAATCTATTTCTTGAAGAGGAAAATTCCAATTCCAACATTAATTTTTGCCAGGAAATACTTGTCCTTTTCTTTTATGGATTTTGGACACAGCCCATCACATTTTGTTAGTCTGATCCATGAATAAATTAATTACAGTCTTCCTGGGAGACTGAAGGAAGAGCCAGTATCTACAAGTTAGACAAAATAGTTTATTTTATTTTAATTTGACAGCTGATTAAGCTTCTCTTGACCCAGGAGCACCATGGATACCACCCTGGGTAATGCCACAGTGCTGCTGACAGCCCCACACAGGCAAAAGGAACTGGTCCCTTGTAAGAGCCTCTGGCTCCCTCAGGGAATCCTTCCCTGGTGCCAGCACCTGGGCCCCTGATCCCTGCCCAGTGTTCTGAGTGCAGCAGCCACATTCTCAAATCCCCACAAACTCACCCACTCCTCCATGCCTTTCACACTTACCTGGATTGACTCAGTGCTTCCACCTTGTGCCTAAAGCACCTGGAAACCAAAAATCCCACCAGCATCATTTGCAACCCCCAGCCCTTGAGGCAGCAGAGTATTACCCCACTCCCTGGGGCATTTCAGCCCCCAAATTCCTTTCCAGTCCCAAATGGGCAGCTGCAGAGCCCAGGATGGAGCACTGCAGCCCATGGCAGTGCACCAGAACAACTCCAGGAGCAGCTCCACAGTCTCTGCTTCACTGCCCTCTCCCCAGGGCCCCTCACATGGTTTCCCTTTGACTCCTGCACCCAGGAGTGCCCCAGGGACACCCCCAGCCGAGGCTGCCCTGGTGCACCAAGTGCATTGTGGCTATGAACTCAGGAACTCCCAGTGCTGCACTGAGGGGTTCTGCTGCCTCCAGGGATGGTTTCACCCCAGCAGCCCCCAGCCCCACACAGGACTTGCTCTCTCAGGGAGAATGGGGAGAGGAAAAGTGAGAAAACTTCTGGGTTGGGAGAGGGAGAGCAAAAGCTGTGCACACAAGCAAAGCAAAGCAAGGAATTAATTCCCATGGGCGGGCAGGGGTTCAGCACCTCCAGGAGAGCAGGGCCACATCCCCTGGACTTGGTAAGACAAACACCATCACTCCAAACCCCTTCTTCCTCCTTCCCCCTTCCCATACCGATGCCATAAGGTGTGGGATACCCCTGTGGTCAGCTGGGGTCACCTGTCCTGATTGTGTCCCCCCAACCTCCCAGGCACCCCCAGCCCCTCCCCGTGTGGAGCACAAGGGCCAGGAAAGGCCTTGGCTCTGGGTGAGCTCAGCAATAATAAAAACATCTCTGAATTGTCAACACACATCCAAACCAGCCCCACACCAGCCACTGGGAAGAAAATTACCCAGCCCAGCCCCGTTTAGAGATGAAGACACTATTTTAGTACTTTTATATGTCCATTTATTAACAGGAAGTCCTTCACAAATGATTCCATACTATATTGATTTGGGCTAAGTGTTAGAAAACTACCATTTCTCCTACATACAAAAATACAGACTTTTACCACTATGAAGAATGATCAGAAGAGTACCGTGAAAACCCAGAGAACTCAAATCTTCCAATACCAGAAAGAAAAGACAGAAAGACAACTAAATTTAAAAAAAAAATACAAAAAGTGTTGTGCCCATATACAAAAGACTGGAAAAGCAAAATGACATTTAAAACTGATAAATACACCATTTAAATTATGCTGCAACAGCATGGATTTTAAAACCAAGACTGTTTTGTGTATTGCAAGACTTTACAATTCTTCAGCTTGTGTTTTTTGATTAGTACAGCCACCAACGGAAAGAACACAACTGAATGATGGTTACTGGTGTAGGAACAAACTGGAGGTTGTGTTTTCTTGTAGAGTACCTTGCCTTTGAGCTTGGTCAAGCATTCCCAGGACACCTCTCCCACCCAGAGCTGGCAGCTGCTGCTGTGCCAGCAGAGTTCCAGCTGTGGGCATGGCAGGAAGGTGCTCCCAGCTGGAGGCACCACCTTGGAGCAGCTGCTGCAGCTCCAGGAACTCCAGAGCTCTGCAGAACAATGGGAAATCCTCCAGGGCTGTAAATTGCCTCCAGGGGTATGTGCTGCCTGCTGAAGCTCTCCAGTCTTGCAGCAGGATCTGGTGCTTAGGGGAGCCCCTGGGGTGAGTGGGCAGGGCCAGGGCAGGACAACAGTTAGGTGCTGCCCTCACACCACACAGAGGATGCACCAAGGTTCTCCAGGACAGAACATTGGAGGTTTTACTCCAAAAGCAATGTACCAAGGGCACTGCACAGCAGACTTGTGCTCATGTTAAAGGAAAATTGCAGCCTCTTTGCCCAGCCTGAATGAAATTCTAACCTGGTGTTTCCATAATACCTCTGAGCTGTTTGCAATTACAAACTTGTCAATAGAGCACCTGTAACCCAGAGGGATAAAGTATTTTGGTCAGGCCTAGATGCTCTCTCCTCAGATCTGTAAATCATGAATTATGAGCTAGAATTGTAATGTTTGGATTGGGTTGCAGAGTCTGTCTAGAGGAGCCTGAGGATCCAGACACACCACTCTGAGCATCCCTCCACAAGGCCCAGGACGGGAATCTGTAGCACCAGGAATGTGCTCAGGGGCAGCCGAGGGCAGAGCAAAGGAGACACAAGCTGTGATTCCCCAGGGTCACATTTAGTGCACACAGGGAGGGAAGGCAGAGACCACAGCAGCCTAAACCTGGTGTTGGTGGGAAAAAAAGCACAGCAAGGCCAGAGCTGCGTTAGTGACTCACATTACAAAAATAGTGTTTACTGCATCCATAAATTTACATCTCTATTCCTGTGAATGACAAGTGTTTGTACCACACATGGAAGGCACCCTAGGTGAAGCAGTTTTTCGGTATTTGTTTACAATTCTGTGAAAAGACATACAAAGTGTCAACTTCCAAATCAAATTTGAGCATTATAATGAGAAATAAATACATACTTTACTATTTAATTGTGGGTTCCTGAACCCTTACAAACTTCAACATATACAAATAGTTTCAAAATGACACTAACACAGAAGAGAGTAAGTCTAGACAGATATAATGATTAGCTAAGTCATTTGTCCTATTATGTCATAAATGTTGTGTCTAAAGTATAGAAATCATTTTAAAATGCAGTAAATTGACCACAACATATAATTCAAAATACTTTCTTACTCCAGGACTGTGATGTATGAGTTAAAGCTGGATGAGCTGTAGTGCTAAGACACTCTCCCTCCACAAGATCTGACAATAGAAAATGGTAAACATTCAAGATTAAAGTAGAAACAGTAGAAAAATGAAGGTAACAATTGTAATAAAAGGGTGCTAGCCAGGACCACTTTAATCTGCAGACATAAGGATAGCTGCAACATCACTAAAAATATTTAGAAAACACTACTTTTGGGATTGAAAGGGTACCAGAAGTGATAAATCAGCCTAGTTAAGAGAGGATGTTTTCTTTCAGACACATTAAGGTTTTAATTAAATATGTCTATTGAGACATTTGTCCAAAGCAAAACAATACAATACCCTGAAATTTCCTGTGCTCTAGACAATAGCCTGTGACAGTCAGAAGAGGCAGAATGCTCATATTCCATTCTGTTACTCACATCCAGATGTTATTAAAATAGCTGCAGGGACCAGCCCCAATCAAAAAATAAGAACCCTCCCAGATACTCTGTAAAACAATCTTGCTATTGCCTTTTAAATGCTCCTGTGTCCTCATTCTGAAGCCATGAAAAAGTTCCCATATCCTTCCATAAATGCTAACTGGCTTTTTAAAGTTCTACCCATGAAGTCCATGGGATACAGATAAAAACTTCATAGTAAACACAAAGCTCTATGTTATAAATATGTCAATCAAGGTAACTATGTATATTGTATATAAAATTAAATATCTTCTGTTTGCCAAGTATAATTTAAAAAGGAATATATGTGGCTAGCTATAAAAAAAATATTTATTAACCCATAGAGATTAAAAGGCAATTTCACTAACTCGTCCAGCCAGCACATATGAAAGAGCTGCACTGGGATTCTGGATAGGTTACTTTATCTAATCACATTCCTATGATAAATAGACAACTTTCATTCCTGGGCATATATAAGAACACTTCTGAAAGCTGCATATCCCAAAAGAAAATTAGATTGTGTTGTATACTCTAAATTAAAGGCTACCAGAAATCACAGTGTAAGCAGATTTTTTAAAGATTATTTTTAGCATACAAATGGTTAAATTATAGACAGAACTTTGAAATACAACACAAAAAAAAGAAGACAAAAACAAGGGAACCCTTTCAGGCTGGACAGCACCACTCTGATTTGGTCAAGCACATCTATCAAGGTGGCCAAGTGGCTGACAGCGAAAATAATATACCAGGAAAACCCTCTAAAATGTCATTCAGAGATTTCCTGAGTATTTGTACAAATTTATTTTAACCAACTCCCTCTGTCAAAATAAAAAGAGGAGGAACACAGCATAATTTCTGCTAAGGATTTTCACACATTCTGTGCATTTTTGTACTGATTTCAGGATCATTTTAAAATGCTTTTGTTGCCATTAAACCTCACACACAAGACACCTCTATCTGCACAGTAATTCTGAGCTTTGCTGGCCCTGCAGACAATGAACAATCCATTATTTCATGCTACAGGTAACACAAGCCAAGTGCCTGATTTTCACAAGTGCCAGACATTGGCTTTACTCCTTCCCATGGCTGAGCAGGGATCAGCCTGGATCCCCCTCTGGAAGCTGAGCCTGGACAATCCCAGCCCTTTCCCAGCCCCCCTGAGATCACCACAACTGCTGTGGCTGCTGGGGCTTCTTACTGTTCATGTACCACTTTGAAAGCACTGGACTGTAAAATGTCCTCACATCTCCAATTCCTTACCAGACTGTAACTTTTTATTATCCTGAATGCCTGCTGAAGATTTTTGGCTCCAGAGCTTTTGGGACAGGAACTGTTCTTCAGGCTCCTCCACGGACACAGCTGTTCAGTATCCCAGCTGAGTAGGAGAGAGGAAATTACTTCCTACACTATCTGAACTGCTCTTAAGTTTGGTTTCATTTTTAAATTACGCCCTAAAACCATTATTCCGGCTTATTTTAAATTTTTGGTGAGGTTTTTTTTTTCCTCATGAAAGAAAACAAGTAGAAATTATTACAAAGTTGACATGAGACAAGAAAATAACAGATACAGAAAGAGGCCTGAGGAAGAGGGAGAAAGAAAGGATTGCATTAATAAAGCCACAGATTAGGTAAGCATTTGCTGTGCCTGCACACCCCAAAACAGCAGAGAGATGACAAATGCCAAATTCATTTAGGTTGAAGCTCATGAAAAGCTGGTGGTAAACTGACAGAGCAATCCAGCGCAGCCTGCAGCAGATCCATTCTGCTGCTGTGTCCTCAGCACTCCCTGAACCACTGACTGCCCTGCTGGGGCAGAATAACTCATGGGGAAAAGATAAACTGCTATAAACTACAGCCTCAGGGAAGAGTGGGAACCTTCCCCTCCTCCTTCCAGAAGCAGCAAAGAAATGCAGAGAGGTGGAACAACACCAGGGCGCGCCATGAGAGGCAGTGACAAACAAACACGAGAAGTGTTTGTCACAGCATGTGACAAAGCCAATGGAAGAGCAACACACGCTGCTCCTTTAGTGAAAGCCCATGGAAAAGACACCTTATACCTGAAAGGTGAGGAGCTGCTGCCAAGGCACAGATCTTTGCTGATGCTGTGCTCCTGAATACAGTGAGAGCACAGACTGAAATCTCAGACCTCTGGAGCCAGTGCCTGTCTCTCAGAAGGCACAGGGAGATCACTCTCTACCCCTCCCAAGCTCCAAGCACGTGGCTCCTACCAGGAATCTCACAGCAGCACCAGCTTTCCACAGTCTCACAGGAAAGAACAGCCAGCCCAGCCTCCTAAGCCATCAGGAAAGGGAAGAGCACCACAGCTGAAATAAAGGGATGTTGGACACATTCTGATCTTCCTGGCACTACACAGACCAACAAACAAGGCTTAGCAAGAATTAAATATTAAAGCATTTGATCCATGAGGCACAAATATTCCAAATGAAAGGAAAAGGTAAAGAGGAAGAAGGAATTAGTTTTCCATGAGTGAGTTCCTCTGTGGCTTTAAGAGCTCCTGCTGGGGCTGTTTGCACAGCACAAGGACGTGGCACAAACCTCAGCTGAGGCTGACAAACCTGAGCAGGGCAAGGCAAAGGCTGTGCCAGCACTGAGGAAGAGCTCTCTGGCTGCTGCTCCAGTCACAGCTTACTGTGTGGCATTTTGATGTCTGTGCACATGCTGCAGAATTGATTAATTTCTACACCTAGAAATGCACAAAGATTCCAGGTCTAAGGGCTCTCTTTGACCAAAACAGACTCATCCAAACCATTACTGTTTCAAACACCCTGTTCCTACCAAGTTCAACTGTTTGCTTTAATTTACAGTGAGGTTTGAATCTATTTACAGTGAGGTTTGAGTCCGTCTATGGAGCTAAACAGCACCCTCAAGGACTAAAAGAAATTATCGCTATGGGTTAGCAATTGCAAGCAACACTAACTGGCTGAGAGAAGCAATTTAATGTCACTTTTCTAAGCAAGTTTAAAAAAAAAATGTAAACTTTCTACCCTTTTTTCTTCCTTAAGGGGTTTTTTTTTGTGACTGCAGTTTAGATAACAGTCTTTAAAAAGTACCTCTCCAATACACTATGTAAAATTAACTTGGGGGAATGAACCATGTATGCATCAAGTGATCTTAATATTTCAAATGTAGCTGTCTCTCACAGCTACTTTCCCTTCCATATAATCCAAATAGTTAATAATGTCTCTGCAGAGCAATAAGTGCTTAAGATTTTTAGAAAGTATATACTGTACAATATTAAAATCATCTTTGGTCCCAAAATTAAGGAAATTACACATTTACATTTACTTTTGTTTAATGAACTGAATCAGATAGTGTTTTTAAAATTATTGTTCTCTTGTGGATTCTACCCCTGAGAGCTGTGCTAGACTCAGGGCATGATGTGAGTAATAAATCCTGGCATTCCCAGCTGAAGGAAACTCACGCCTTCTGCAGCAGCCACTGCACTGCCAAGGATCCCAGGGGAGCTGTGACTGCCCCAACTCTGCTCCTGCAGCTCAGCAGGGGCTGGGACCTCACTGCATAGAAAATCCCCAAGTTACCCTTTTTCTAGGCCAGGAAAAGATGTAGGGGTTTGAAAGGTACCAAATTCATAAAGCTAGGGAGGCACAAGAGCTCCCAGAGCTCTGCCCCCATCACAATGAGCTCAGGGAGCACAGGAGAGGATCTGGGAATGTTCCTTCAGCCCTGGCAGTGACAGGATACACTCCTGACAAAACCCCTGAGACACCATCCTGTTCTGACTCCAGAAGGCAGCTCCAGTCTAAAACCATGGATCTTCTGGAGAACCATATTTTGTATTTCAATAGATAGGTTTGGCTTGATTTTGGTGTGGGATGTTTTGGAGCTTTTTTGGTTTTGTCTGGTTTGGGTTTGCTTGGGGTCTTTTACAATCTTTACCCAAACTGCTTTGATGGCAGTTTACAATTCCAGACTGGGTATGTTTGTGCTACTTCTAAAAAGTCTTTTAATAATTGACATTGCAAACTCTGCCAGTCCTGCTGGCAAACAGCAGGGCTGTCACAGCAGTTCTGGCAATAACAAATTGTTATTTCTTACCACACTGGCCATGGAACTACCATGTAGTGCTCAGGGAATGCACCCAGGTGAGACAGCCCTCTGTGGAATGTCTCTGTTCCAACCCAACACCAAGAGTTCGTTCAATCTTCTTTTAAACTGGTGCTCCCTGTAGCATTACATCCAATAAAGTACACTAAAATGTTATTATAGAAACTGGTAAACCATCATCACTAAGAAAATGCAAATTTTCCTTGACCTCATCAGTAACTCTGAATTTTAATCTCCTTCTTAGCCACTAAGGTGAAATGTACTGTAGATGTCAATACATTGAAAATGAAAAGGCATCACCTTTGTTACCTTTTTTTCACTCATCAAAATAATTCTCTGCTGCTCAATTTGAATATTGCAGCATTAGGGTCACACTTCCACTGTGCCAGCTCCCTCCAGTATTATAACAGCCCAGGCACTTCTCCTGATCTCCTGTTTGGTGTAACTTGGTTTTCATGGTCCTCCCGAATACAGTGCCCATTGTTCCTAAGGCTCCAGGTGCTGCACTCACCCTAAGCACTGCAGCTCCAGCAGGACACACAAACTCAGGCATACATGACAAACAGTTCCACTAATTGCACAGGCTTTAATTTTCCTCACACCACAAAGGAGTTCAGCTCTAGAGATCTCCTCCCACACACACTGTCTCCACACAGGCACACAAATGCCATATAATGCACCACAGAGAGAAAAACACCAAAGAAACAGAAAAATATCAAGAGACATCTTCCTAATAATATTGTGACATTGTCTAGCCAATTACTGCTGAATTTTAGTTCTGAGTAGAGAAAATGTAATTCATTCACTGGAAGTACAAGGAAAATAAAAAAACCCTTCAGCTAAATAGAACTATTTCTAAACAAATCAATACAATCATATTATTTCCCAATTAGCTAAATTCATTTTCCAAAGAAACATAAGGGGAATAAATCTGCAGAAACATCCAGTTAAAATAAAAATCAAGTTTACCTACTACCAATTTAGGTTCAATTTTAGAACAATCATCCTTCCAAAAAGAAATATTTACTTGACATTAATCACAACATTGCAACCTTAGGAACACTTTAAAAGCACATAAATTTTTGCTAGCTCTTTCTTACCCTGGGCTTAGAGGGAAAGCAAGTTCTAGCAATAACTTCTAGAAACGTTGAACCTTTAAAAAAAAAAAAAAAAAAAGAAAGCCACAGCTGGAATGTAAGTCTATAGGATGACAATCCCTTCATCATGCCCCTCAAGCCCCTTTTCTCCACCCCATCTCCTAAACATATTTATTTTCCCACTTTGGAATGAAAACTGGAATGTGTCCCAACATGAGCAGACAACCAGCTACTCACACTCAGTGCATCCCCACGGCCAGCAGTGACCAGCCCAGCCTCAGCCCAGTCCAGAGTGGCCAGTGGTCCTTTCCCAGCAGCTGCAGCCATGAGAACACACGGCATGGCTCTCCAGCAGCCAGGCAGGTGTGCAGAGGCTCAGGACAAAGGGAGCAGGACAGACAGACACAGTTTGGGATGGGCAGGCCCCACTGGCTGGCATGGCTAAGTTATTGCTGAGTGCCCCTGGCTCCTTGGCACGTCTGGGTTCCATCTGCTCCCCTTGATGTCCCTCCTCCCTCCCAGTCAGGGCAGGGCTGCTCTGTCTCTGGAAAGGTAAAGGAACAGTGGATCTTCAGAGAGGGAAGGAAACTGTTGTGCAGTTAATCCAAAACAATGACATACTTCAGAACAGACATGTATTATATATTCTATGAGCTATACAATATATGCACATGTCTGTGTGGAGGTCTTGAGGGGATCTTCCTTTTGAACAGCCAACACTTCCTCCCTCCATGACAGCAGCTTCTGGCTCAACGCATCTCTGCATGTGTGCGGGGCTGGGCATCCTCCCCACCTTCAGATCCACCTTTTCCTCCTTAAATAAAGCCAAAACCCTTATTCCATGAGTGAGCTGAGTGCTGTTTTCCCTTTGAGTCCCATCTGAGGGTGCTGTCACGCGTCCAGGCGCTGGATCTCGGGCCGGTGCACCACCTCCCTGGACTCTGTCCGAGCACGGATGTAGTCGCTGCTCTGCCGGCTGCTCTGCTGCCTGCTGCTCATCTGCCACTTCTTAACTGCTACAAACGTGTTCACAGCATACACTGCCATGGCCAAGAAACCAAACACCTGCCAGGAGCAGAAAGAGTCGTCACAGGCGAGTTTTGGAAACAAGAAGAAAAGTAGTTTCACAGCAAAGTCCTCAGAATTTCAGTTTCCTACATTATTTGCACTGACAAATCATCATGGTCTAGGAAATTATGTTTTTCTTCTCAGTGAACTAGAGAATCTGCAAAAGAGATCAATGTACCCAGAAAGCAGGGTTCTCTAACTACCAACACGACAATTAAATCCTGCAGTGCATCCCAGTGGAAGATCCCCTTGTAAAGAAACCAGCTCTACATTCAGAAGCTCATTCATTCCTCAGGATGCACACAAAAAGTGACAAGTCCAGAGCATTGGCCTGGAGAAGCAGCTGCTTTGCAGATTTTCCTCTATGCTTTTGCAGAACTCATGTAATTTTAAAAACCAGGTTAAAAAGAAAATAAAAAAGAAAATAATAAGAAGTCACCAACTCACACACAAAATTAGTTTGCTTGAAGTGACTGCTGTAGATTTAAAACCCTGAAGTGCTACTACACTCACTCCACAGAACAAAAAAATCACCTGTACTGAGCAAGAACTCAGCAGATTATGTGAAAGTAGCTTCAATTTCTTCTGTCTTTTTAGCTCTACCATTTCCACAGGCTTGCAACATAGAGCAGGATCATGTAAGGCACCAAAGATAAAGGCAAGTTCAACTGTAGAGTTCTTTGCAAGTAATTTTTCTGTTACTCTTGCCTCAAGTGTTCAGACAAAGCTCCAAGGATGGTAACTTAAAATAAGAACGATCTCATAGCAAATTGTGAAAGTAGAAATAAATTGTGATGGCAAAGGCAACAGGTATATTCAACCAATGAGTAAAAGTTAATGGTAATACAAGGTAAGGGTCAGATATAAACAAGTTTAAATTCTTACCACAGCAGCAATTTCTGCTCCAGTTTTATGGTTTAAAGCAGCCAGTACTACAGAGGCAATGAAAAAGAAGAAAGTGCTGAGTCCAGTGTTGACCAGATCCTAAAAAAATAAAATTCAGTAGCATTACTAAATGATGACTGGTTGCTTTATCAGGAGTGATGACACAGAAGGTTGGAACAAGAAGTGAAGCAGCCCTTTGCCAGTTCCTCTGCAGCTCCCACAGGAGCAGCAGGAGCTGCAGCCCATGACACCCAGAGCACCCTGCAGCCCTGGAGCATCCCCTCAGCTCGGGCTGCCTCAGGCAGAGCTGGCAGCACAGGGAAGGGCTCACCCTGTTCCACCCCAGCTGGTGCTGAAGCAGCCTGGCTGAAGTGCAGAACGTGTGAGATGAGCTCCTCACACCCCACAGAGCTCCTGCCCCTGCCCACACACCAGCCAGGAGCTCTCCTGCCCATTCCCTGAGCCCTGCATTGAACAGGTGCATGTCCTGTGCCACTCCTGGGAGTAACAGCTGCAGCAGTGTAAGAACAGAGATTTTTACCTATTTATTGCATAAAGCTGATGCTTCAAGCAGATATTTTAGAACAGCAACACACTCAGGGAAAACTGCCTTGCTCCCAGCAAAGAAAAACAACTTGCTATGCACAAGTCCTGTCACGTGTGCTGCACATGTCAGTGGTGTTCAGAAGGTGATGCTGCTGTGCCTCACCTCAGAGTCACTAAAATGCCACTGCAACCAAAGGAAGAATTCTGAATGGCAGGTATTTGCACAAAAATAATGACATCAATACAAGACTAACTGATCAGCAGGGAAACAATATTTAAGGGTGTAAATAACAGAGGGAACAAAGTCTAGATTCATTCAGGACAAGATGTTCAGGGTGTTATCAGGGCACCTTTCACATCTGAAGGGTATGGACACTGCACTGTTTGCATGTTCCCACTAAATTGAGGAACACCATTCCCAAATCACAAAATCACCATGAATGAGCAGGTGAGGTCAGAGTGGAGGGATCAAGAAAGGAACAATTCAGCACAAACATCAAATCAGTGAGAAGTGGATACTACCATAGACAAGAGATGGAAAGACAACCTGCATTCAAGATTGCTGGGCAACATGTAGGCTTGAGGTAAAGAAATAAAATAAAAAAAACCCCAACAACAAAAAAAGAAACCCACACAACAAAACCACAGTGAACATGATAACTTCCACTACATAAAAACAATCACAGTAATTAGAATTCAAGAACAATTTGTTCTACTTAGCTCTCTTCTCCCACATACAAGGCAGGCTCACTTCCTGTTACAGCTCCTTCACTTTTTCCATTTTTTAAGAATTATTTTAGTTTATTTTTTCCCCAAAGTGCATCTTGTGAAGTGAGAAGTAAGGTTTAAAAGACTTAACTCTAAATTTACTCTGCTAGTATGAACCCCACTACAATGTTCCAGTTACACAGAATAGGACTCTGAAGGGAACAGTGCCATCCAGGCAGCCCCACAACATCTTTTTTCCCAGCCACGATTACAGAGTGCTGCAGAAATGGAAGGTTCTGGCACTCTGTTGTTGACAGAAAACAATCTATTTTGAGGGTACTGACTCAGCAACAGCTGCTCATCAAAACTGAGTGTCCAGACTGCATGAGGCATCACTGTGGCCTGATCCTCATCTCAAACAGGGACTTTCCCAAGGAATCTGAGAGGTTCCCATGGCCCACAGCCACTTCCACTCTCAGGTCACAAGCCCAGTAAGACCCAAAAAAAAAGAAACAAAAGCAAATTTGGGTCTAACAAATTCCTACCAATTTCTCACCTGCATGCATAGAGATATTTTTTTTTATCCCTGCTCAATCTCACTGAGATAGATACTACCTGGCACTTAGGACATCAAATCCAAATTCTATTAACTAGCTATTGCAGTTTTAATTATATAACTTTTGTTTTGCAGAGATAAAGTTTAAACTTTATATAAATAGAGGTATTAGAAAATAAATGGCATTACACAATTTCTCCAAGCATGCCCCTCTGCAGCTCTGGGTTTACAGCTCTACCTGTGCTCCTGCAGTTGCCAACACGAGCTGTGGTTCTCACCTGCACAAATCTTCTCACTATATCTGCAACAGATCCAGCTTCAACACTTCCACCAAGTCTCCATGTAAATAAATATGTGTGTGTCACCAAGAATGGGGAAACTAAATATTGAGGAGAGGGCAGTTCTTGGATAATTAGAAAAATTAAATTAATTCAACTCAAGGTCAGGTTGTGTATTTTACTACCAAAGTACATCTGGCATCTACAGGAAGGACCTGCAGAACAGAGACAAAATCCTAGAAGAAATAGTTCGGAAGAACTTAGTAATTACTGTAGGCAAGCATCTCAATAGCTGCTGCCATGACCAAAAAAGGGAAGAAAAATCACTTTTGCACTCCTTTGGACATATGGACATGACAGGTGGTAATCTTACCTTTGCATGGGACACTGGAATGCTGTGTCCTGTTCCAGTATCCACATTTTTAAAAGACTGTTGAGAAATTGGACAGGGTACAGAGAAGAGCCACAGAAGTTATTGAAAGGAGGAGAAAATTTCTCACAGTATGAACCAAAAGAACCTAAACTGCTTTGAATATTAAAAAGATTGAGCTGTGCACATGAAGATTCCAGTGTTCAAACAATTAAAAATACTGGTTGTTTTAAAAGCTTAACATCAGAAAGCCAACGAAATCAACAGCAAAATAAAATCAACAGCTGTGAAGTTAATGCAGAAGTCATATTCACAATGAAGCTAATTTTGGTTGTAGGAGACCTAACCATCAGAACAAGAAGCCAAAGATGTATTTAATATTCCACCCTTTCATTTCTTATAATCCAGGTTATGCTTTTTCAGACACACACATTTTGTACTTCTTAGCACCATACTTAAAGACTACATGGGTGGCACATGACAGTCTAAGATTTATGGGGTCAGATGTGCTCATTAATTAATCCTGATGACCTCTGATGTTTAGAATCTGTCACCCTGGGGACGTTTCCAAAGAGCACAGTGTATGCAAGACGGTCAGGCCTGCCCACAACATGCCACATTTATCACCCAGCTCCACACTACAAAGGGACGTGAAGGCTTCTCTCAAGCTGCAAAATATAAAATCCTACTGAAATTAAACCACCAATGCCTTTTCTAATGTATTTTAAGTACATCAGAAACTTGTCATCATCACTGGCATTTTCTGCTAGTTTACTTTTTACAAAGAATATCAAACTCCATACAGAGAATTTAACAATTTAAATCTAAATAATTGATTATATCTTGAGGTTCCAATTTATTAATCTCTGCAACTCCATTTTCCCTTTCTAATAAAATTAACAACTGATTCACATTCATATAATAAAGCTGTTTTTGAAAAAGCTAAAATTAAAATTATTTTATACCCCCAGAGCAGACTGTTTGGAGCTTAAGGAGCAATGACAGCAGTAACACTGGATACACACATGTAATGGTAACATCACGGATGCAAATGGTAGTGGGGGTCCTAAATCCAAAATGTGGGAGCTACTACGTGGAGCAGAAAGAAAAAAAAACAAAACCAAACAATAGGAGAAATAAAAGAAAACCAACTACAGCAAGAAGCAGAGGACACTCCCTAAAACACTGCAAGTTTTTTCCACGTAAGAGAAAATGAATAATCGTGACAATAAGAATAAACTAATTGAAAAAAGATGAGCTGCTTCAAATCTAGCCATGATGGAGCTAAGTTCTTGCTATTATATTTATAGACAAAGTAAAACCACATCACAGAGGTAGAAGAATTTCTGCTGAAATTACAGCAACCTCATGAGACAGTATGCTGTGCCATAAAATACTGTACAGAGCTGCCATCCATAACAGAATCAAATCTTTGAGCTGAATCAAAGTTTCAGGCTGCTGCTGCTCTCTTTCTCCTTTCCAAAATGATTCCAAATGAACAAACGACTTCTGGTCACTTGCTAGTTTATTTGCAAGTCATTCTGTTCAGTCCCCAGTGGTCCTGTTAGTCCAACAGAGAGCATCCAAGGTCATGATTTGCTCTCTGTCCCACTCAGGGGGAGGACAAGGCAGAGGGGATGTTGTGGATGAAGATGGGCTCCTGCCAAGACAAGTATTTTATGCTAGAAAAGGGCAATGCTTTTGTTCTGGTGATTCTGCTGTGAAGGTGGGAAGCCCCATTCCAGGATTGTGTGACCATCCCAGAGTCTTGTTTTTAAGGGTCCAGGCAGGTATAGTTTCTGGATTAACGAGGATGGGAAAGCTGAAGTAGTGCTACAAATCAGAGCTCTGTTAACAGACCTGGCAATTGCCACCAAGTCACTCCTGACATCTTCCATGCTGCTGCTCAGCCTCTCAGGCTCACACATCACCAGGAGCTGCCAACTCCTTCAAGTGTCAGTTGCTTTGCACACAGATTTTCACTGCTGCAACAATGAAAAAAAAACAAATCCTGCAGAGATGATGAAATCAATATTCAGGCAGTACAGAACTCCCCAGCTGGTCTGTGTGTTCTAACACACACCTGGGTCCCCGTTTGCTCCCTGGTGCTTCCCTGGGACTGAGCCCAGCACAGTGGAACTTGGATTTTGTGCTCTGCTCAGTTCTATGCCTCACTTCTGAGTTGCTCTAACCTGAAAAATTGTAGTCAGAACTGGACTCCCAAAAATACACTACAGTAACTCCAGTGAATGCTTCAAGAAAATAATTTAAAACAAAAAATCAATGGTTAAAGTGTCTTGGAAGATTTTTTTCCCCCTACACACAGACAAACAACTCATTCTACTGGCTGAGCATGCAGAGATTTACATTGGTACTCAGATAACCTGGTTTCCCTTGTCACACGAACTCCCATCCAAGGAACACTGCCAAATTCCAGTGTCCCCACCTCCTGGGCACCACTGAGGTGTCTCCCTGAGCAGGAGAGAGGACCCCAGGCACAGCATAGCCCAGTGCAGGATCCCAGTGCAGGATCCCAGTCACACCCCCAGGACTCCAGCACCTTTCCTGCCCAGCCCTGCTCCTGCAGTGGCAGCTCACCCTCACCTCTTGGGTCAAAGACCTTCAGAGCTCTCCCTGCATATCACAAGAGATGCAAATCATGAATTTTAGAAAAAAGAAAGAAGGATAATTTAGGCAAAGACAAAACTATAGCAAAATTCATTAGCTCTCTGTGAAAGCAAACGTGCCCAAGCTCCTGTAGAGCAGGAGCTGCTGTGCTCTCCATTCCCTTGGGCCACTCCTGTATCTCCCTGCAGAATGGGCTCCCTTTGAGCTGTGAGGTATAAAGGAAATGGAAATTTCGACTGACAGGTTCCCCAGCTTTTGCATTTTTGCATAATATTGATAGTGCTGCATAACACAGACAAGAGACTGTTCTTTCATCTTGCTGGAACAAACCAGCCTCTCTCCAACACACCCAGAGAAGGCTCTTTTCTGCCCTCACCAGCTCCATGTTTCTTGCATGCTTACCTCAGGAAAATATGAAAATGACTGGCAAGTCTCTAATTAGGATCAAAAGAAATCTCTTTTCCCCAAGTGGTTAAAAATATGTATTTTTTTTAATTTAGCAACTTTACATATTTGTTAGATCCTAGTCTATACTGATCCACATTTTCATTCCAGCCAGGGAAAGGGGACATCTGCCAATATCCACAGCACATTGGAAAGAATTCTACTTTTAATAAACTTTTAAAGGAAACAATCCCATGTTGGACAATAGCAGTTGATGGCCAGGTACTTTCTAATACACAGGATCGTTTGAAAGCAAATGCTTTCAATGGTTCCTAGGAAGAAGTGTTATTTTTAAAGAAAGATTTCTTCCTAAATCTAAGTCGATTGAATTCCTTCAAGCACTGCAACAGCCTCTTCTTCTCACACAGCTTCTAAAAGCAATATTTGAGACTTTCCATAAGGAAAATAAGCATTATAAAGTCATATTTATTTTTAAAAGCATGTATCTTGATGAATTTATACGGAAGCAGGAGTGACTTCCTCCTAAAGCACTCAGGGATGTGAAAGATTGTTGTTTAGAAAGCAACTCCTGTAGTTACTGTGTCATATACAGAGGCTGCAAAAGTACAGGAATAACCATCAAAACACAGGGAAGTAAAAAATACTGAAAGAGGTAAATAATATATGAACATACATTTAAACTGTAAAGAATAAAATGCCAAAATAAGAAAAAGAAAAACAAATCAGCCAGAGCCTACATTCTCACATTTCCTTCCAACTTGGCCAAAGTAATGTCCCACAGGTGTTTCATCAGCAGCCATTGAGCCTACACTCTGTACTTGTACTTGCAGAATCACAGAACAGTCCCAAGCACTATGAAAAATGAAGGTACTCCCTCACTCCTCTCAGAGAAACAGTCCTAACTGTTTGTTAAAACCAAATAATCACTAAAAGATAAAATATAATCAGATTGCTGAAATGTGTAAGAAACACCTGGAAGAAGGATGGTCTCATTGGTTCATGGAAGATACAAGCTGCCAGCTCCCTTCTCACTTCTGGAGAACTCTGGTAGAAGGATGGGAGAAGCATTTCATCTTCAGGACACAGCTAACAGAATGAGGCCTGGGAGATCATGGCAAATTACTTCTGCCTCTGGATCTGGCAATCTGAACTAAAGCAGAGCACTGTGTCCTTTGTTTGATCCATGTGCCCTTTGGTTCATCTCCAACCTGCTCATGCTGCTCCAATGCTGTTTAGGCAGGGGGTGCAGAGTGTGACCACTGCTCAAAAACCGAAATACCTTTATAAAACTAAGGACCTCAAAGCACAACTGACTGGATTTTTAGGCCCCCCCTTCCCCAAAATATCTCCTAACAGGTGCTATGCAGACACAATTGATGCCACCACAAAGGGATAATTTCTGGACAGTTCAGCCACAGCTCACAGAACACCTCATCTTATCTACCAAGCACTCCTAGAAGGAGTCCATCAATTAACTATGCAGCCTCAGTGTAGAAAGAATCATCTAATTCCATGTTCCAGTCTCAATTTAAACTAGTCATTTAGGTTGAAAAACTAAGCAAACTGCAACATTAATAAATTACATTTTAATTTTTTTTCCCAATCATACAGAAGCCTAAAAACCTCTGGGACTGTACTTGCAAAATTACTGTTATAATATAAAACAGAACACTGGCACAATTGTATCTGTATTGTCCAAACAAGTTGGTATAAATATTGCCCTTGAAGCTGACAGATCTTTTGCTAAAGTGACTTAACATGTTGATTTTGTGACCTGTGTTTATGCAGCTTAGTCTCAAAGTTTAATTCAGAATACAGCATGAAAATAGAGACTTGTACAAAAGGAATGTGCACTGCCAGCAGTTCTCTTCTTAAAGCTCCTCATATCTGAGAGTACATTAAGCATTGGCAGTCAATGTTTAATAGTTAGGTGCACAGGCAATACAAAACACCCCATTTTCACAGAAAGCACCTAATTTTCTACACTATGATTGTATTAGTCCATGTAAGAAAATATATGTAGCAAATTTGTCCTAATATAAAAAGCCCCCAGGTTAACTGAGAATTGTAAATACAGCATCTGTCAAAGTTAAGTAACCACAGGCTGCGTTTTTATCCACTTCATCCACAAAGCATAACTGCTGGCATTAGCAGGAAGTCTGTCCTCCCAAACACAGTCTACCAGAAGACAATTTTAGCTCTACTTAGTTTAGTGTAATCTTGCTACATTTCACAAAAAAAAGAAAAAAAAGAATGCAAAGCCCAAAGACCAAACTTAAACCAGATTTGCAGCTATTTTTAACAAAGTGAGAATTCAAGTGAACTTACAGTAAGATTCCAGTTGATCTGGGGTATTCTTGTGTGAAGGTTCAGACTGAACAAGAGCAGGAGAGCTCCGGTAACCACCAGGGCACTGCAGCTCACAAACTCAAAGAAATAAAGGCCCTCGCAAGGGGAGCATTCCATGATGGTCTCGATGCAGATGAACGCAGTCAGCGCCAAAAGCTGGGAAGAAAAACAAGTAGGAAAAAAAAATAAATAGATTTCCGCATTTTGAAAGTAGCCACAAATATTCCTGAAATTTTCATTGGGAACATGATGGGTTTACGCTCAGGAATGTGTGATTTTAGTTTACAACAGGGCACTGTCCAGGGAGCAAAACCAAAAGCAAAGTAATGTAAGATTTTCTGGATTTGTCCCATTCAACAAAGAACACTTGAGCAAAAAAAACCAAAAACAAGGACTCTAACATCAAAATGACCAAGACACCCCAAAAAGTATAAAACCCTGCAGGCCACTGGTTTAACAAGCACACAGCACCTCAAACATTTTATTTCATTTTTTACTCAGGACACACTACTCCAAAACTAGAAGATGGAATGCATTTGTCAACCTCAAGCACAATTACAGATTGTGAAGGACATGTCAATAAAGATTATTACTTAAAATACACTACCAATTGAGATCTAAATCAATCCAAAATAGAAATCCTGATCAATTCTATCAGTCTCCAAAAATGCCTGCCCTTTTCACATTTATCACCATCAGTACACTGTATCTCATATAAAAACATATTTTATCATTCCCTTATAGCACAATAAAACAAGCAGTTAAGAGATGAAGGAAAATTCCCTGGGACTGCAAACACAAACATGGAACTGGGATAATGGTAGGTCACACTAAATTCAGACGATGTAGTGGAAGAGTTAACTCTGAATTCAACAAGAGTTGAATTCACCATTTAGGATAAAACCCTGCCACTCACTGTACTTGAAAATAAAGTTGGTCCAATGGACAAAAGTAAAATAAATACCCCCAGAGCCCAGGATCAGCCACAGGGACAGCTGCCACCACACCAGGGGCCACCACTGTCACCCCAGGGGCACACAGTTCTCACACCTCAAACACCACTGACACAAAGAAGCAGCTGCATGGATGGTTTTGGGGGGTTTTTTGTCTTGGGATTTTTGCATTTTCCAGGACAAGCAAGGAAGGCCTTAAGAGTGTTTTGCTTTGGTTTTCAGGACAACCACCCCCCTCCACCCACTGACATTTTTTAGGAAGAATTCTCTTCTTGCTATGCCACAAAATTCTATTGAGGCTGCAGTAAGCACTTCAATCTGAGGATGAGGACCTTCCTCAGAGCCAAATATTCAACAATCTGAATGTTTTGCACAAACAAATGTTTAGAAAATTGACAGAAGTCAGGATAAAAACCAATTTCAGCTAAATCCTTCTTTGCCAATTTCATTGTTTTGCAGATACACTTCCTTCAAGCACTTTTTATGCTTCATCCATTGGTTGGTCTTTGCCTCCCACAACAAAACTTGCAAAATGAAGAAAAAGGATTTTGAAAGAAGTCACCAAGAAAGAATTTTTGCCACTAACATGAGCAGTAATTTTAAGGAAAGGGAAATACTCCTCAAGCTCATTTGCCATGCACTTCAGAATACTTCAAAATGTAAATTTAAAACCAGATTAAAACTCAGCAAAACTACTTCAATAAAAAAAGCTCACACTTGGTTGGAAAGCCTCTCATGGTTCACTTAGCACATGTTCATTAAAGACAGCAGATGCCACAGTAATTTTTGTCAGCTAACAGAGCAGGCCAATTCACATCAAACAAATTCTCAATGGATACCCAGTAATTAAACACTTCAGATTTTATCTTTGACATTGAATAGCTTCAGAAAGAAAGATCATGTGTGAAATGGAATACTCAGAATCAAAGCAGAATCAAAGTAGGATTTCAGCAATGATACACATACCAAAAAAAATTACTGTCCAGACACAGCCTCATTTTAAAGTATTAGCGTGCAATGAAGTTCGTCTTCTCTGTAAACACAAGCCTCAAAACTGAAGATGACACTGAATGCAATTTGAAAAAAAAAACCAAACTTTAAAAACCAATCTTTGCTCTTTCAAGAAGGATCAACATCACATATTAATGCTGTTAGCCAGTGAAATTTCTACTTCTGGATTTTCCATTATAATAAAGTTTCTATTTTTCTTGCACTATTTTTAATACATTGTGACACTTGTAATTTTTTTCTTTTAAAAGATATGATTCTGTAATATTCTCTAGAAATATTGTAGTACAAGCCCCAAATGTTAGGTTCATTTTTTTCAAAACATGAACGCTCTGAATTGTGCCACCAACATTAGGCTAAAAGAGCCAAAATCTCCAGCACATCAGTTGCTGTGCTGAGCAACAGTTCTGGTGTTTTGCTTCTCCACACCAGGTAGCATTGCTTCTTCAAAGCCAACACATCCATCTTGGCTGCCAAAGCTCAAAGGAACCAAAGAGTTTCCTGCAAACAGCATTAGAAACTAATTATGTACTGAAGAGGGACTTGGAGCAACGAACTCAAATAATCCTGTATTATTTACATATTGCCAAGCCCAGAATTAATAAACTCCAGAGCAACTCTGTTCAGATTTCATTTTATTCCTTAAGAAACTATAAAATACATCTACCTGTGACACACTCTTATAAGAAATAAACACTGGCTGTGTACACTTAGGCCTGACTTAACCCAAAGCATCTGAAATGCAGGTAAAGATGTGCCATCAGTTTAAGACATGCAGCAGCAGCAGTGTGCAGTAGCCTGGGGTGTGGCAGTGCAAGTCTACTGATAAATTCATCAGAGAGGCTGGAGAAAACCTCACCTGCTTCCCTGTGCAATGGAGGGAGACAGGAAAAGGACAATACTCCCACATACACAATTTATTTCTAATTCTTTGGTACTTCAAATAAGATCACAACTAAATCTGACACTATTTTACTCGCAAAAATATAAAATATAAAAATATATGTCCCCCTTCTCCAAAACTGCCCATGCTGCCAGTGCCACAGATAACACCCTCCTGCTACCTGCCACTCCTGTCTTACAGTAAAGCCATGGCAAAAAATGAAATCCACATTAATCACCACATCAGAAAAAAGCTGTCCTCCTACAGAAACGTCCCTTTTCCTAATCACAATTGAAAACTCAGTCCTCAGTATCAAAGATATTCTCTTTAAAACACGAGGATAATCTTGTCCTCCTCCACATTTGTAAACTTGCCAGGAGCACCCTTCCAACTTGTAGTTACAAGTTATGTGAAACTTCTATAAGATATACTTAGAATCACTTTCACTGGCCACTCACTCGGACAGGAATCTAACTTGGATTTCAATAAAAAGCAAACTACTCAGACAACATGAAATGAAAGTGAAATACATGGGGTTGATTCCACATTCCATGACTTACTCAGAGAACTTAAAAGCATTGTGCAAATGCTGCCATATGAACCAAAGCTGCTTCTCAAAGGCCATAGTTCATCCAGTGATAGAGTTTATTAAAAAAACCCCGCTGCGTTTTAACATTAATTATCTTTGTGTTTTTAAATGTGTGAAATAAATCACTGATGAGACAGGGTACACAAATGAGGCAGTGAATTAACACAGAGCAGTTGCAGCCCTTGGTTGCTACAGCAGTGAAGAAGAGTGAGTGCCCCACTGCAAACTGCAGGAAATTCCCTTCTCCAGAGCCTCCTTGGTTCTTGCCCCTGCCACAGCTCACACCCCAGACAAAACTGGAGCCTTGCCTTTCCATGCTGACTACACACACTCTCCTGGGAAGAAGCAGCAAGGATCAAGACCTTCCAGCCCTCCTGGGAAGCCTCCATGCTCCATCCAGGTTTGCACTGCTCCCTGTAACTGAGACACAAAGATACAGAGAAAAACCCCAACTCCCCAGCTGATAAAGCTTTGTAACACTCAAAATTCAGGACCCTGCTTCTGCCTCCCACAGCTGCAGTTCCAAGACTTGCTGAAAACACCCAGAAAACCAGGGGAACAGCATCATATCAGAGCACAGGTCTTGGCCAACAAAATACACCATGACATTTGTCCAATACAGGAGGCAACCCTCACTTTCAAATCACACATCTTTTCATCGTTTAGGGTGATGACATTTGACAAGTTTTTCCACAAGCAGAAGCTTCAAGGCTGGTTTACCAAGGAAAAATGAGAAGCTGAAGGTGGTGGAAATCTCCTCTTACATGAATTACTGCTCTCTCCCACAATAAACACAGCTGCAGCTTTCTTGGGCTGAGGCAAGAGAGAAAGTTTTCTTTGACGGACAAAACAAACCTTTTCATTAGTTTTTCTCTGCACCAAGTACTTTGGAGAGTTTCCTATTCCACTTTAATTCCTCCAACACCCTAAAATTTGTATGGTCTTCTTTTACCACTAATTTTCCTCTTTTTTAGCAGTTGCTTTTGTTTCTCCTCTACTTCCACTCTTCTTAAAGTACAGTGAATATTGCATTAAAATGCAACTTTGTCATGATGGAACCATCTGCTAATTCTGGATGCTCGGGTGCATGCAGAGGTATCCCAGGCCACCTGCAGTAACACTCTTGCTATTCTCTTGTAAGAATCTAGTGAACAAAGCAAACTGAGAAGCGACAAGGTATGCTCAGGAAAGGTCTGGCTCTGCCAGGTGTGCAGTGTGGCTCCAGTGCTGTCACAGAGCATTCCCTGCCTTTCATCCCCCATCTCCCACCAGCACATCTCACAGGCAGGAGGAAAGAGCCCCAAGCAGAGGATTCAATATGAGATGTTCTTCCCAGTGATGCCATGCTGTGCTTTTAGCCCTGAATGAACTGGCAAGTGTCACTGCCCAGGATGTGAGCACAGCCCAGGTAATCCCTGCACTGATCAGCACTGAGCCCCACAGCAGCCCCATGGAGCCACCACACTTCAGGGCCATGGAATTCCTGAGAGAGAGCCTCTGCTCCAGGATCCAATGTCCTTGGAGTCAGCCACATCAGACTCCTACCATTATTGCATTCATCTCAACTTTCCTGCAAATTCCCCTGGAGAAGGGCCCTTAATGAAGAAATCATCTGCCTCGGGGCTATGTAAACGGCTCATATTTACATCACTTTCTTGGCAACACAGGCACATCAGACATAAAACACTGTATTTCCCCAAAATGGAGAAAACGTGCTGTGACAGGTACCAACGCTGAAAAAAAACTTTTAGGAGGTATATTTTTCTTGTCATAATACGTTGTGTTATATTTTTGAGGAAAATAATCGAAGAATTTTGCACTAAAAATAAAAAAGACAGTTCTGCAATGAAAACAAAGTAAAAAATGAGTTTTCCTGTTTATCTAAAACACTACCACAGAAAGCCTTATTGTGTGGTTAAATGACATAATTACGTATGATTTCCAAAAAACCCACAAAATGGTCAGCATTTTTTCTGCCTGAAAAATACCCACAGAATTTTAATACGAATGTCACACTAGCAAGACATTTTTACATCCAGACTGTTTAAATTAATGGTACAGCAGAATACACATGCACAAAACAGGGAAGCAAATATTGCTTTTACACCGCTTAAAGTATCTGAAGACATTGGACTTTCTTGAATTAAAATCTAGATTTACTGTTCTCATTTCCTTGGCCCAGCAGTCCCAACTTTATGCATGAAATGAAGTGGGTTCTTTGCAAAGCACATGCATTTCCCACATCTAAAACAGCTGGCACAGATATGAATATTTGGGATGATATGGCTAAAACACACTCCTGCTCCTCCAGCAGGAAACTGTCTTTTTACCCTAAGCAAAAATGACTGATTTCCCTGCTCCTGGTCCGCATCCTCAAGACTCCATGAAAGGTGCTATTAGCTCTGGTAAGCGTTACAAGCTGTGGGGCCTTAAATCACAAAGGAGCATTAAACTTTCCCTGCAAGATAGAAAGTTTAGGAAAACAACACTTACCAGAGAGGGAAGCTTAAGCACCACCAGTGATTCAGCACCCTGGATAAATTAAATTGTGCTCTAATGGCACAAATACAATCACACAAACCCAGAGAAATTCAACCAGGCCTCTCAATTCACCTCTAATCTGTTTTTGGTGGTGACAGCAGAAATAAAAGCAGAAGCTACGAGTTTCAGATCATCACTGCACCTCTAGTGTTTTACATGGAGCTGCAAAGTTTTCATTATTTCTTAGTTCACTTTTAGTTGTAATGTGGCAACACTTCAGTGCATTAAATACTGTGGAATCTTTACTAAATCAGCTGATCTTTTGCAATCTCCAGCTTTCTATAACCCTCAGATTCAGCTCCCCTCTCAATTTAGGCAAAAAACCAGAGAACATACTGCTGAGGTCTGAAACATTTTGATGGCGTGTTAGGAGAAAGGGTCATATTTAAGAGTGAGGGTAATCAACACTCCAAATCAGTAACAGAATGATATTTGTTTTGAAACATTTGACATCAAAACTAATGCTTATTCTACAAAAAAATGAACTGAACAACAGCGAACAGAAGAAATTCTCAACTGGCTAAAGCAGAAATACATCAATTTTTAAAGTTAACTAATCATAGAATCTAGAAAGAAAAGAAGCTACAGACGTGATGTGGTGACTTATTTCCTGCTAACTGCATTAGTACAGAGTTTTGTTACTGCTTGGACACACTTATACAACAAACATTCTTATCTGCCAGATAAATGCAAAACCAATTCCAATTCAAGTACCATTAAATACATAGTAGGTTTTGACAGATAAAACAATTATAATTCTTCCTAAAAAACAAAAACTATTAACCTCCCCCTAAAAAAGTCTGATTTATATGTATTTTAGGTTTTATCCAACAAGCAGATGACCAAAAGAACCTCTGAATAGCATCTGAAGCCAAGGCACATTGCAAGGAGATTTTTGTTTTAGGCACATGACATTTTCCCACTGAAATCTGAATCAGATTCAAACAAACCTTCCAGATTAGACAAAAATTAATGCAGTGTGCCACCTATGCCATAAACAAAAGCATATCAACAGCTTTTTTAGCAACCCCACCCTACAGGAAGGTTCATTTGAAGACCATACAGAGCCATGCTTTAAACAAAGGCAAACAAAACATGAAAAACCTAACTGGTTTCTCCCACCAACTCCTTGCCACAGGAACCTGTGCCTGAAGTCCCCAGAAATTAAAATTCTTGTGTAGCACAAATCAAAACATTTTCACAAGCAACAGGTCCTTCAAGACAATAATGAACAAAATCCCAACACAGAGTCTGGCATTTCTAACTTTCCCATTCACATTCTGCATTAATAACTTCATTTCTGAACAACCCACTGAAGTGAACAACTCACAAACTGAGAGGTTTATTGTGTATCTACAGTACATGAATTGTGCCAATGGCTACAGTGAGTGTCATCAAACAGAAAAACTAAAGGAGGTGGATGGTTCTTCACCCCTTTTTCACCATTTCCTGATACATAATTTTCCCATTCATTTTCTGATGCTCATTCTGGCAGTGTCTGTAGCAGTATGTACAGCCTTCTCTAATTCCCAAGCTCCACGAGCTGGTCTGGTAACGATGCTCCCTGTGCCAGACTCAGCAGGTTCCTCAGAGGCAGCTGCAGCTCACCAAGGTCAGCAGTAAAATTCTCTCAGGAAGCCTCAGTGTCCCCCTGCCTGCCCCAGGGGAGAAGAGAGGGACAGGCCACCAGCCCAGGGAACTCTGCACACAAACCACTGCAGTGCAGCCAGACCTCAGAACACGGCTCCAAGCTGCTGATAAAAATCATGATTAAAGCACTCACACAACACTGAGTGGAAATTCTTAAACAGCAGAACAACCCATCTAGGTTTCTTCAAGTACAATTTTATCACAATCCGACCAGCATTTGCATATCATGTTCTTCAACAAGACAGGCAAAAATAGGTCAAAGAAACCATCATGCATTTCTTTGGTGCCACTGAAGGTAATTTTGTATGCATTGAGTCATCTGCATCTTCCTCAGCCACTGCCAGCTGCAAGTAGTGGGTGGGGGCAGAAGGGAGAATAAAATATTTTACCATTAGTCTCGTTTGCTGCTATAGTCCTACCCATGCAGGCTTTACCACAATAGTAACACAGTAAAATCTGGCTACAGGTAACAAAATGGAGAATAAATCCAGCTTAACTGTTCTGTTAGCAAGCCTCACTCAGTAACTGGAGTGTTAGCAAGCCTCACTTTCAGGTACCAAAGCAGGTAAATAAAACCTTCCTTAAAAATCACTGCCAAATCCTGTCAGTCTTACAGACTAATTTAATAGTTAATGGCACTGAAGTCAGCAGTTTTGTATCAGCATTTACAAGCAGTAACACCTATGTGGGATGCTCAGGAGGTACCTCCCAGTACAGGAGCCACCTTTCCCTCTCCAACCTCCCAGCAAGGGTGAAGTGTCCTCCCCACTTCCTGGCATTCTCCCTTGAGTCAAGTTGTAAGAATGCAGAGCTTATCACATCTTTGCTATTTAAACAAAACGGGCAGATACAACTGCCCTGTTCTTGTCTTGGGGCTGCACACACACACACTCTCTCCACTGGAATACAGCACACTGAGATCATGCAAATACTGAGATCATATTTGCATGATTTTTAAATAAAGTACAGAAAACCCCTATTGCTTCACTTACGAGACTCTCTATTCAGCTTTCATAAAAGAGAAAAATCAACACTTCTGAACTGGTTTCATGTTCTCATCCATGTTCACAGGCCAGCCTGTGTGGCAAACCCGGCTAGTCAAAACAATATTGAAACATAGTATTGCAAATTTGGTAACAGATAAACTAAGTAATGTATTAGTTTTAAGAAGCAAAGGCATAATCATAAAATTTGTCAAGTACTTGGCATGCACACACTCTAGTTTAACTAGCCCATTTAGCTATTTTAAAAAGTGACAGTTCTATTTTATTACTATTAGAATCAGCCTGTATCCTTTAAAACCCCATTTAATCCAAATTATGAGTAAACATCAAACATCCCACAAATACTAAAACAAGAAAAGAATTTTAATGAGAAAACAGTCAAGAATTTAAAGTAGTCCTACAGAATCCACTGAAGTTTTTTAGGTTTGTTTTTGTTGAAGGAAATAGCGCAAAATGTCCTTGTGATCCCAACGTTCCCAAGACTGTAACCCGAAGGCCCCCTTAGATGCCATGCCTTAAAAGGCAAAAAGAGTCCAGACATGCTGGTGAAAAAGAACATTAAAAGAAGAGATGTGGCCAGGACAAGTAGAGCACTGCCAGCTGCACTGGAGCCTCCGTGCTGCTGGGGCTGGCTGACACCAGGGATGCACGAGTAACCCCACCAAAGCAGCACACAGCCCCCAGATGCATTTGAAAACTGCAAATCCTGGGATTTTTTTCAGTGCAGCAGCCTCAGCTGCAGGCTGGAAAATGCTGTGAGCAGCACAGAGGTTCAGCAGTGCCCCCCACACCTCCAGCATCACCCTGCACACCAGGGCTGCCACCAGCCTGCACTGCTCCCACAGTAATTCCAAATGCTTCTAATTACAACAGCACCTCTGCTTTAAACACCACTGTGTTTAACAAAAGGTTTCATCTACATTAGATAATAAGTTTCTAAGCATTACATGCAACAATTAGATTCTTTTAGAAGAGCATGTGATCAAACAGCTAATTAATCTATCAGGACATTCAAGTGGCAGTATCAGTTTCTAGCATGAAAATAATTTCCTGAGACAGAAGTAACTACAGATTGTTACAGACTTTGAGAACTTCAGAGTTCAATAATATTCATAACCATGCTCGTTGCTTTCTTGCCACAAGCATTTCAGTTTAAAAATTCACAAAAGTACAGAAAATTCCTAATATGGAAATAGTTGTAGTCGATTCATGAAATAATTTGGAAAAAAACTGACAGACCTGTTTTGAGTAGTGCTGCATCACTGGCAGACTCACAGCATCAGAAAATGCCCCAGGTTAGCTTCAGTGAAAGTCAGAGCAGAAGCAGCATCTTGTGCAGCTCACACACAGCACAGACCTGCTCCTACTCTGGCACTGCTGGGCTTTCAGGCTCTCCTGAATGAAGCTAACAATCCCAACCAGGCCAGCTCACTTGCAACCTGAACACTTTGGGAACGTACATATGAGCTAAAGAAAATTTAAAGATGTGCAAGCATCATCGCCTGAATATTGAGTTACATACTAACAGAAGTTTAACTGGATGCTGGAACACTTGTCTAGGGAAAAATGCATCACATTCTTCCACAAGCTAAGGCATTACACACCAGAGTCTTAATTACAGCTCATTAAACACTAGAGTTAGGAATCTGATTCTCTGAGTTATTGCCCCCAGTTTAATTTGCACATGGCGAGATTAAAGCATCAGAGGATCTCTGCTCACCTGAACCCCCCCATTAAGACTGAGAGTGGCCCTCTCACTCTCGGTGTTTGGAGAGTGTAAGAGAATAAAAAGGTGGACAATGCAGTTCATCACAGAATGACTATAAATTGCCAATGTGATCCTGGGATGAAAGAGAAGGGTCTGGAAAAGTGGCATTGCACAGAGTGGTGGGACCCAGCCCAAAGGCCAGCACTGCTCAGCTGTGGCTGCTGAGAGCCCAGCCCCTCTGGCACACAGGGCATGGGAGGGTGGCCAGACAGCCCCAGAGCAGAGATCTTGTCCAGCACTGTCCAAACCTTTCTGCCCTGCCCCAGCAGAGAGCCCCTTTGTCCAGCACTGTCCAAACCTTTCTGTCCTGCCCCAGCACAGAGCCCCTTGTCCAGCACTGCCCAAACCTTTCTGCTCTGCCCGGTGCAGCAGGAACAGGGCTGCCTGAAGACAGGAGGGGTCAGGAGGAGATACAGCAAGTGGCAGCATAAACGCCGGAACAAAGAGCTATAAATTGCTCGAACTAAATCCACAACAAAAGGAGGGGGGCTTCTCTCCCTCCAAAGTGCAGAATAAAGGAAGAGAACTAAAGGTGAAGCCATCATCTGTGAATAAAAAAGACAGGTACAGGGCTGCCTGGGACCCGAAGTTCCCTCTGAGGCTCAGGTGTCTCCTGCAGTGCTCTGCTTTTCACCAGGAGCATCCAGTGCTACCCACCAGGACTGCTGGCCTGACTGCTGTGAGCTCAGAACATCAGCCCCTGCCCTCTATTAACTCCCTGGAACTCAATTAACACCCCACTGACAGAAACCCAAACTTAACGACCAATGCAAAAGCAATCTCCCTTTACTCATACTGATCTAGTGGTCCCCTGGTAACTGCCCTGACTCACAGATGGCAGCTGCCAGGGAAGCACCCTGCTCCAGCCACCCATTCCCAGCCAGAATCACACGCAGAGCACTGCAGGGCCAAAGCAGCATGCAAGTGGGACAGGCCCTCAGATGTGACACATCATACACAAGGAGGCAGGGGGCTCCATCGAATCCTCCCCTCCAGCTGAGATGCTGAACTCAAGACACAAGAAGGCAGCAATAACTAAATATGAGATAACTGAACACCTTAGAATAACTTTCAACCACATTCTAATAGCCAGCAATTGGCTTATTGATTGGAACATAAATGTTATTACAGTAATTTCACGACTATAAGGCGCACCCTTTTGAATAAAATTTTGGTCTGAACCCGAGAGTGCGCCTTATAGTCCGGAGCGCCTTATATACGCGCAACATTGGGAAATCTGCCAACCTGGAAGTGCGAGCTGCTACAAAGAAACAAACCCCAAACACAAAGTGTCTTGGGTTACAATACAGGAAGTGATCAAAGTATCTCTTCTATCACTATCTGTTGTGGCCAGGTGGGGGCAGTGATCCTTATCTCCGTGGAAGATGTTCTGCTAATGGGCCATCCATTGACACCAGGCAGGGCATTGTTCTTTATCTTTTCACAACCCATCCTTCCTCCAGGGAGTCATTTTCTGCTAATGGCCATTGAGTCCCTCTGTGTGACTGATAAAATTACCTTATCCCGCTGAGAGTTGCTCCAGCCAGGGGGAGACACAAGCCTTTCTTGCCTAGATAAAAACTGAAATTCTAGGACACCGAGTAGCCCTTTCTCTACAGGACTCTAGAAAAAAACAAGATTTCTCCACATCACTCTTAGACATCTGGAAGGAAACTGCACCTTCTGCAGGAGCACTGCTCCAACTGAGCCACATCTGTCACTACAAGAGGACTGCAGCCACCATTTAACGGGACTGCTGCCAACACCCTGCCTGACAGGGTGCCAGGTTGTACTCTGACTTTGTCAGGGTTTGGGGTTTGTTTCTTTGTAGTACTGTATTTCTATTTTAATTTCCCGAGTAAAGAACTGTTATTCCTAATTCCCATATCTTTGCCTGAGAGCCCCTTGATTTCAAAATTACAATAATTTGGAGGGAGGGGGTTTACATTCTCCATTTCAAAGAGAAGCTCCTGCCTTTCTTAGCAGACACCTGTCCTCCAAACTAAGACACAAAGTCAGAGCACAACCTGACACCCTGTCAGGGTGACACCCGTCAGTCAGGGTGTTGGCAGCAGTCCCATTAAATGGTGGCTACAGTCCTCCTGCAGTGAGAGATGTGATTCAGTTGAAGCAGTGGTCCTGTAGAAGGCTGCAGCCTCCCTCCAAAGGTCCAGCGATGATATGGTTTTTCTCTGGAGTCCAGGGAAAAGAGGGTAACTTGGTGTCCCAGAATTTCAGTTTTTATCTAGGTAGGAAAGGCTGGGCTCTCCCCCCTGTCTGGAGCAACTCTCAATGGCATTAAGTAATTTTATCAGTCACACAGTGGGACTCAGTGGGCCATTAGCAGAAGATAACTCCCTGGAGGAAGGATATGGGGCACAAAGATAAAGAACAATGCCCTACTGGTTTCAATGGATTGCCCATGAGCAGAATATCTCCCACAGAGATAAGGATCACTGCCCCACCTGGTCACAACAGATGGTGATAGAATAGATACTTTGATCACATCCTGTATTGTAACCCATGACAGCACGGCTGGCGTGATTGTTACAAATTCATTAGTTTATGGCGCGTGGATCCTCGCGGCAAAAAAAAAGTGCGCCTTACACTCCGGTGCACCTTATATATGGACAAAGTTCAGAAATTTGCCAAGCCCCAGAGGTGCACCTTATAGTCGTGAAATTACTGTACTCTAATTTTCTAATATAATAGTGAGAATTCTCAATAGTCTTATTACTACCCATGTAGGCATGTATTCCTGGCTTTTGAATTTTGTTTCCTTCATTAAAACAGAACCTGACAGCCAAGAGTTTCACTGTGGTCCTGGCCTCGGCAGCCCATTTCTGAAACTGGAAATGTATAATGACATTAAGCCACAAAACAACTTTTTTTCAATGTTCAGCTACTCTCCACCAATGAAGATGGAACTTCTCATTCTGAAAACTGTGAACATCTCATCTGCTATTCCCATCAGATTTCATTTAGCTCAAACTGCTGCCTCCTTGATATTGCTCCCCTGGCAATATCAAATGCTACAGACAAGAAGATGTGAGCAAGCACCGAGTGATACTTCCCCGGGCACTCATCAGCATCTCACGGCTCAGAGACCTCCCAAGCAGAAGTATTATCTTCTTTAAAAGGAATTTTTGATGGATTTTTGTACCATTTTGGACAAGCACATGAGGAGAAGAAATCTAGGACTGTCTGAGCCACAGAAGCCATGACCAGCCACCACAAATGCCATCCACCCTCTCTCAGCCAGCACATGCTGAAGGGTTTCTGCCTCTTGCTGCTCCCATCAGAAGGCTGCTCTGTGATCCCACTGCTCCAGGCAAACCATTCCTAACTGCTGCCAATGTCACAGGAACTGACCAGGCACAATTCTTCACACCCACTGGCCCAGCTCCTAAAGGTGATACATGTTACTTTAAACCAAGTGCCTGTGCAAACCTGGCAGGATTCCCGTGAGAACCAACCGGGTTCCCAGGAGGATCCTGCCTGGTTTTCCTTCCCTTAAAGCCTATGAACAGCCCACCTGGAGCTACATTCCCAGAAAAACTGGGCAACAGACAAAGGGCAGCCACCACTAGCAATGGAAATTTCAGTAGCAAATATGTCTATGCCAAGCTTTAATGACAGTAAGATCCCTGGAGGTGCAGAATTACAATAATCAAGGGAAAATAATAATAATGCATTTTGAAAAGCTGAAAACTAAAATGAAGGGGGGCTGGGGGGAAAGCAGACAGTCTCATCTAAAATGAAACTATTTCCAGCAGAGGTGGTACCTGCTAATCAACTCGTCTCCCTTGCATGACAGAATGGGCCCTTCCTGACTCCTCACACAGTAAACACCTTTTTTCAGCAAGCACTCGGGAAAAGGAGAGACTCTCCTTAGGAAATTCAAGGTAATGGGGAGAAAGTACTGAAATAAAATAAATCATCCATAGCAAAGTTTTCATTATTGTTTCATCATCATTTCATTTTTCTACAGCAGTCTCCACGGGAAGTATTAAACCCTCAGAAGCATGAGAAACAAATTCATGCTAGAAAGTAATGAGAATAAACTCTAAAGAACATCCCTGCTCTTCAAGGACATGCACCTCTCTCTCACACCTTCCATGAGAAAAGGTACAGCTCCTTTTAAATGCCAGAAGGTCAATGGAGACAGCTTCTCCAAAGGAAAAGCATTTCCTTGGTTAGCACACAAATGTCCTGGCTGCTCCCTGACTTCCCTTTCAAGTTCAAAGTCTCATTAGAAAAACCGAAAGGCATAAACTCAACATGAAAGCTCCAAGCCACCTTAAGTCCTCCCCCCTCCATTTCCCTTAGTGCCCTTTGTGTGTTCTTCCCACCTGTCTGGTGTCACCCTCAGGTGTCTCAGCCAGCCCAGGTGCCCTGCACACCCCTTTTCTGATGTGGTCCAACACTCCCCCCGTTCTTCCAAGCTGCTGTAAAGAGGCTACAGCTGCATCCCCAGAACAACAGACGTTCCCTCACAGATCCCAACAACTACACACAACTCTTTCAACAAAAAACTGAGATACAGGCAAAAGACTCCTTTCTGAAAAGCTCACCTACATGGCAATAACATTGCCAAAATCAGGGAGATCAGTTAAATGCTAAGCTGTTCCACATGGGCGCTTTCCCTTACTCCCTTCACTGCTCCTCACACTGCTATTACTGACCACTGGCAGGCAGATCCAAGGACCAGGAACTCTTCAGTTTGGCCATTAAAAGGAGCTGCAAGCCCTAAATTGTTCCAGTCTGCAACCAAATCTAAACTTAGCAAAAACCAAAACAAGGCTCAGAAATAAGCTGCACAACACTATACATAAAACATCATCATAACCCATTATGTTCGTGTCCCTTCAAAGGACACTTTGGGGCATATTCTCTTGAAATATTAATGAGTTAAAACTATTGTCCCCTCTAGCAGCACTTAAATTATTCCATATGCCTACAATGTCATCATGGTTTCCCTCTTGTAACAACCCCTTTATTTGAATTCATAAAGATAAATCTACAACAAATTAACAGAGCCTTACACCTATTTTAAGTGATGTGGGGTTTTCTCCATTCCCTGTTTCTTCTGCTTTTGACAGTCAAAAATGGGCATTTGGAAGCAGGGCCATCCAAGCCACAACGAGCAGCAGTTTTCCTTCTCACAGCACCAGGGGGAAATTTGTGGGAAGCCCTTCAACCAAAGATTAGAACAAGCAGAAGCAATGTTAGTCTTGAGCTGGTATTTTGCCTGCCAATCAGGAATGTATTTTAAGACAAATCCTGATGCTAAATGAAGCACATGCATTGTAATCTTTCCCGTAACATTCTCTTTTACTATAAAACATTTAGAGACTTTTATCTTAACCCATACTTGCCCTTTTCCTTTTTGTAATTTTTTTGTGTGCCAGAAGTTCCTTCTTGTTTTTAAGAGATAGAGTTGTACACCACAGACTTTGGTACATTTTGGTTCCTACAGTATTTTTGTAAAGGCATTATTGAATATTGTAATTGAAATAATTATACTTGGCAAATAAGCAACCTAAGCACACAGTGGAATGTGCTCTCTCCTTCCTTTTCCAATACTGCTCAATTTTCCATTGGTTTGCAAACATCAGTAGTCTGCTCTTCCATTACTATGAATGAGGAGTTTTTTTGAGTACAGCTAACCAGCTGAGGTAGGGCACAGCCTTCCACACTACACTAGCTAATTTATTTTCTTCTTAACTGCTGCCCCTCTGCATTCACACACTCCTGGGAACCACATGGAATAGCTCAGATCATTCTCAGGAAAAGGGCACAAAGCACAGCCCAGCTCCTCTGAAGACACTGCTCTGCAAGTATAAATCTTCCCAAGGATGAACTGGGAGCAGCAGTGTCTTTGTCCAGAGACCAGGAAACCTCTCTAACTCCAGCAGAGTGAGTTTTTTCCCTCATCTTTCTTTACATGACTTAAGAGGTGTACTCCATGTATCTTTGGGATTTGTTCCAAGCCAGTCAGATTTAATAAAAAGGATTCAGTTACGATCAGTAATTAGTCATTTTAATGGCAAGTTTATAACAAGACTTGCCACAGTTATTAGCGTACTGCAGAAAGCTGCAGCAGGAACTGAAACAAAAATCCCGAGGGCGGATTATTTCAGTGTATCAGGCAGCACCACCCCAGGATTTCCAGCACATGGACATTTTTTAACAGCTCGAAGACAGGTAGATGTTGCACAGTGATGACAGATGCTTTGGCTGCAGTCCTGAACACACACAACGCACACACTGCTGGTCCCAGTTGTTTTACTGGGCTAACACGCTCACCGCTAGCACTGGCTGAGCACAGATCCTACCCTGTGCTGAGGAGATGAGAAGAAAACAAAGCACACTTCCAAATCCTGGGTTTTACTGGGCATTCATAAAAAATGAATTCGTCACCAAAGCCCTCTATAAACTTGTGTGCAGCTGAAGCCAGGATATTTCCAGTGTTTCTCAGGAAACCTGCATGTGCAAGTTTTGCCTCGTACTAACTGGCAGTGGTTTTAAATGCCAAAGTTACATATATGAAATATTAAACTGTTTCTGGCATCACACTTCTCAAAGAACTTATTTATTATAAGTTACAAGAATTTACAGTACCCTGTAAGGAACTACTCAAAAAATCGATTTCAAAGTGATTGCCATTCTCATTAAACACCTCTTTTTTTAATATCCTGAAAAACACATTCGCTGATTTGAAAAATATAAATATCATAATGACTTGGAAAGCAGATCAGATGAAGGCAAACATCATCGCTATCACCACAGAAACTGCTTGAATGCTTTGGTGTTCACTACGTGTTTCACCGCTGCGGTGGTCCAGCCCTGAACGGGCACCATCAAACCGAACCAGCTCAGGTGTCCAAAGCACACGAACGAACCCAGTCCCCGTTTAACTTCACAATACAGAACTTCATGTTTGCTCTTCGGGGGTTTTCAAGGCTTTCTTCCTTTTTACTCGGCGCATTTAAGAGAACTTCAGCCCGCTAAGGGCAAACAGGGATCGCGGATCCCTCGCCTCCCGCGCTCCGCTCCCGGCACCGGGCGGGTCCCGGCGGGCACCAGAGGCCAGGCAGGGTCAGACCGTGCGGTACCGGTACCGAGAGCCCGCCTGCCCTGCCGGCCCGGGTCAGACCGTGCGGTGCCGGTACCGAGAGCCCGCCTGCCCTGCCGGCCCGGGTCAGACCGTGCGGTGCCGGTACCGAGAGCCCGCCTGCCCTGCCGGCCGGGCCCTGCAGCGCGGGTTCGCTCGGCACGGCGGCGATGCGCGGGCACACGGCCCAGGTGAAAGGCAGCCCGGTCCGGCCGGGCCCGCCCCGCACTCCCCGCGGTACTCACCACCTCGGCCAGCTTCAGCCTGCCCAAGGTGCCCCGCAGGTAGTCCAGGTCGCAGCGCAGGCCGCCCAGCCCGCGGCGCTGGCTGACGGGCTCCGTGGTGGGCTGGTAGGGGCTGCTGGCCGCCGAGATCATGGAGGCGCTGGACGCCTCGCCGTCGAAGCCCTCCAGGTCATCGCCGTTCCTCATGGTGCCGGTGCCGCCGGGGGGTGGCCGCGGGCTGCGGCCCGAGCGCGGCGCTCAGCTAAGGCAGCGAGGGCTGCATGGCCGCCCCGCGCCCGCCTCAGGCGCGGCAGCAGGGAGAGCGCCCGGGCAGCATGGCCGGAGCGGGGCCCGGGCGCGGTGCGGAGAGGCGCGGAGCCTGACCGGAGCGGTGCGAAAGGCGCGGAAGGGGCGCGGAGCGGAGCGGCGCTGTCCCAGCGCGGAGCCTGCCCCAGCCGGGGGCGCGCAGCTCTGAGCACCGCAGCCCGCCCCGCTTCTCGGGGGCGCGCTCCCGGCTCCGCTGCCCTGGTTCTGATCCCGATGCCGGTCCCGGTCCTGCTCCTGTTCCCGGTCCCAACAGAGCACCTCAGCTCCGAGCGGCGACGCTGCAGCCGCTCCGCCCCTGCCAGAGCGGAAAGGGCGGGCAGGCCCGCCCCGGAGGGCGCGCAGCCGGGCGGTGCTCGGGCCGTGCCCGCCCCGCGGGGGGGCCGCACCTGCCCCGGCTCGGCTCGGCCCGGCCCGGCTGCTCGAGTTCCTCACCGCTGCTGCCCCGAGGTGTGCTCGCAGCTCCAGCTTGGCCCTTGCGGGGCCGGCTCGGAGCAGGCTCCGGGCGCTGCCCCGAGCTCACGGCCGAGCCTCTGCGCTCCCACTGCAGCGGAAACCCCCGCGCCGTTCTTCTCGAGCGCCGCGTTTCCAAACAGTGACATTTTCCAAGGTAGCCTTGACTGGCTCTGAATCAGTTTTGGGGGTACTTTTCGTTTTGCTGTGTCACGACAAATAAGGACAAATTGCAGCATAACCTGGCAAATCCGGGTGAGTGAAAAGCAGCGAAGTTATGTTTTTAACACAGCTGGAGCGCTGTGTAGGACGGTGAAGTTCCGTGTTGTGTCCTGTGATCTGCCATGGTTACCGAGCCAGGCTCTGGCACACCCGTGCTCCTGTTCTTGTCACTGACAGTCTGCCTGCTCCACATTACAGGACTTTAACACATTAACAATTCTAGAATCTTCCTCTGGCCTCCAAGTGTCTGACTTCTCTTCTGTTTTCCATGAACACTGTGGATTATCCACCTGGGGATTTTCTTTGCAGTTACTTGTGTGTGCTACTTAATCTTTCCCTTTCAGTTTCCTCAAAATTCTTTCTGATCCTTCTTTTCAGGGTTCTGCCCTGTCTGCGTGATTTTAATTTCAAGATATTTTTCTTCTTTCATTTGGCCTCTGAATAAACATCCCCAAAGAAGGAGGGGCAAGGAGAGAGCCTCGGAGAGAGAACCAGGGAAAGAGTCGTGGTTTGGTTAACTGGAGCTACAGCTGACTCTGCTTCTCTGCTACACCCTGGGCCTGGGAGGGGCCGATATTCTCAATCAAGATGAAGAGTTGGGAGATGTGTAAAAGAAGTCTTTGCTTTTTGGTGAAAGGTGAGTGGCAGAGAAAGAAAAAATAAGAAAACATGAGCAAAGCATGGAGAAGGAGGGTAACTCTTGCTTGAGTCGTGTGAGCCTGGCCTAACAGTATGAAATCATGTAAGTGTAAGGGGAAAATCCTGCTATAGCGTAGGGCTGGACTAATAGGTGTTTACAGTCTCTTATTTCAGTTCTTGTATAACTCTGGGGAAATCAGAACTCTCACAAAGCTCTTATTCTTACAGGAAGTATCATGAGTATGTGGTTGTCACTTAGGAGAGCATCTCTGGATTGTAACTTAAGGCTCCATGGCTGTTTCAGGAACACAGGTTATGCATATTTACATGCAGAACATTTGGCCTTTATTTTGAAGGTCTGCTGTGGCAGTTCCAGAAAACCATCCTGAGCAAAACAAGGAAAACAGTTCTTAAATATACAGTGAGTATTATTTTGGCCAATCTTTTGCAATTCTAACCAAATCACATCAGTGTGTTGAAAGAGAATCAAAAGGTGGTGTTGAAGAAGGACAAAGGAGGAAGATGGTTGAGTGGTTTAACAAGAGGTAAGGTGATAGGAGATCTTTATTCTGGCTGTTTGGTTAGTGCCTCCTGCACAGCCTTCTGCAAACTTTTTAATAACTTCTTTCTCCCATGGGGTGGAGGACACGAAATGTGTAGATGTGTTTAAGTCATGAGAGCAGTTTGGGGGTGCTGGGACGTGCAGACATACGGAGCCCCTCTGCTTTTGGGCAGGCAATTCCCGCGGTAAGGAGAGCACAGCGAGCAAGCTCTGCTCCAGCAGGGTGTTTCTGGGGCAAGAGAAGGACCGGGCCCGAGAGTGCCGAGTGTCCCAGCTCCGGAGTGTCCCTGCTCCCAGGGCAGCTCCCGAGTGTCCCAGCTCCCGAGTGTCCCAGCCCTGCCAGGGGGGCCCAGCCCAGCCCTGGCTGTGCCGGCGATCCCTGCTGCGCTCCTGGACGGCTGGGTGGGCTGGACTGACTTGGCACCGCCTGCTGAGGCTGCTGCCAACATTTAACAAAGGAATCCTTTACACACATTCTTGCCTGATACGGCACCTTTTCAGCTCTGCTGCACGGGAAGGGAAGAAAAAGTCTACGTTTAATATGTAAATAAAAGTACTGATCCAGGAAAAAGGTCACTGCATTCATCCTGGGCAGTTCAGATCGCTCTCAGATAACTTTGGCTTTACAAGTTTCCAGCACAGCCTGCCATTGTGTCCCTGCTCACGGAGACCAGGAAAACGGGGAACTGGGTCGGTCATCAGCACTCAAGACACCACCATAGTATCGAGTTAATCAGATCAGGGAAATTCATCACTGAGTTCTTCACATCCAGCTAAAGTACGACTGAGAAGTGAAAACAAGGAAGAAACAGCACTGAGGGAAAAATCAAGTATGCTGTTCACAGACACTGTAATTAAACGATCTCTTTGTTACAGAACAGTTTGGTCAGCTTTGACAGAATTAAAAACTCCCCATCAAAAGAATCTCCAGGACACTGATCATAAATTAAAACCTGCTGGTGTAAAAAGTGCTTGAAAGAGCATCTTAAATATCCTCAGTGAACAAACTGAACAAAGAGACCCTCATCTCAACCTTCATCTCAGCTATTCCTACAACCTCTCATAAAAGTGTGCACCAATTGTGGGTTCTTTTCATTAAGCACATTCAAGTGGTATTTCCAAGATTAAAGCCTGTGATTCTATTCCAGCAGAATAGGAATATCAACTTAAGATCTTTAAAGTGCATTTATGTAGTTTTAACACATTTAAAAGTATTTTAATGCTTAAACAAAAAATTCTGTGGATCTGAATGGTGCTTATTAGGAATGGTGCTTTAATGCAGTTAAGAGTGTAATGCAGTTAAGAGTGTAAAAGGCGTTAGAATCCTAACAGGAAAGTTACATCTGTGCAAGTACCTGAAAAGAGCTGAGAAGTTAAGAAAAGGCTCCGGTATTTCCACATGGCCTACCAAAGGGAAGGAGCACTGGTATGCTGCCAAATTCCAGGAGAGCTGAGCAGTGATTAGAGTTTAACTTTGGCATCAGACAGGAGGCTTTTTTCCCCTTGAAATTCTCTGTGTAAAAAAGTGCTGAAGCTTTTTCTCAGCTTTTCAGTTGGAGGAAAAGAAGAAAACCAAGCCCCACCCTCAAAAGCTAATAAAGAGCTTGCTTTAGGAAAACATCTGGTAGCTTTGAGTGCCTTAGTGCAGAGAACTGTGCATTTTCCCGATGTGGGAGTGTGGTGTGCACACTGTTTCTGAAGCCATGAGCAGCATGGGAGGTAGGAAAATCATTTTGCTGAGTCACAAGTAGCAACTAATAGAAGAAGAAGAAACTGCAAGTTCTGACACAGACTTTAAGCAGAAAGAAAACTGTCTGGGATGGTGGGGAGTGGTGAGGTCTGTTCTCTGTAACAGTGTGACAATTCCATGCCACCACATCCAGTCACAGCCTGGCATTGCAGCACCCCAGCGTGACACCACCAGGAAAAGCACCTCGGGAACAGTGAGGAGACCTGGATTCTGCAGCTGGGAGTCACAAACCAGTCCTACCAACTGAGGACAGGAGTCAGAGCACAGCCCTGCCAACTGAGCAAAGTTCAGAAAGAAGCAGGGAACAGAAAGAAGATGAGGTGAAGGGCAACCTCTGAGAGCTTCCTGCTGGCTGTGAGCACTGTGCCTGCTTGGCTGGGGTCTCCTGGGCACACACCACAGCACAGTGAGGCACTCCTGGGCTTTTCACCTGGTTAAAAAAGAGCAGCTTCAGTAGCCAAAAGTGGTAGTGAGTCCTACTCCTCTCCTCAGCTACTACATTAGCCCATACAGACTTTTACCACCTCCACCTGGATTCCAGCCCTGAGGCCTTGGAAAATAAACAGAGCAGCCCTGGAGGCCCCCAGGCCTCAGCCACTGACTGGTGAGAGCCCCAGCCCCCAGGGTGCCACCAGCTCTCACAGCTGGGACCAGAGGCAGCAGCAGCTGAAGTTCCCATAGGACCCTGCCAAGGAGCTGTACAGGATTAAGGGGACAGGTAAAAGTGTCACTTCTGGAACTTCACCATCACTGTCAGAAAACAGAATTTCCCTTTCAAAAACAAACCAAAAAGAAACAATAATCCTCCCCACCAAAACCAAGAAAGGCAGTGCTGCCAAACAAATCAGTCAGACCCTTACCTTGCAGACATGAACACGACTTCAGGTGCTTTTAACAATGAGCCATTCACAGAACCATTTTATTAATTTTTCTCCCCCACTCCAGGATTAGGGACTGACATCTCACTCTGTATCATCTACTGGGAAGAAGGTGAAGAAGTCACTGGCTCCTTTCACCTCCAGTAAATACAAGGACATCTGCAACCTGCAAGTGTCAGAGAAGGATTACCATGCAGCCACAGCTGGGCTGAAGGGCAGCAGACATTCTACAGAGCACAAGGTGAAATGAATTTCTATAAAAAAGAGAAGCAAAACGCCAGATTCTCAAGCAAAGTGCCAGCAGACCTTTAATGGTGCTGGGAACCAGCCAAGACTCAGTTACATTTCTTTTGAAAGGATCCTGTATAATGAAGCACACTGAAAAAATATGCAGAGAGACTGACAGCAGTGTTTATTTTGTTCATGGCACTATATTTATCCAGGGAACAGAGGGAAAAAAAAAGCTGTGGACTGAGAAAAAAGGTGGTGGTCTTCCAATAACACCATAAAACCACACAGACCCAGAGCAGAAGGCCAGAAAACTCTTTGTTCCCTCTGCATGGACATGGGGATGCTGCCCCTGTAACATCCAGTAGCTTTACAAGTGATGGAGCACACAGCACGCAGGCCTTGGAGGGAAGGAGCCGGGGTTTATTTTTTAAGGAGGTGGGAAGCTGAAGGGGAGGATGAAAAAATGGTATAAACCATGTTTTATAAGCAAAGTTTTAAAGGACCCTTAGCAGGCTTAAAAAAAAAAGATGAAGTACAGTCACTACATTCTTTCTTTCCATGGACGGAACAGGCCAGTGAAAACAACTGACCTCAACTGTTTGAATCGTGTGTGTGTTGTTATGCAACAGCCAGTCCCCTGCACTTCTCCTGGGGAAGTGCACATGGTAGAGAAGTTCATTCTTTAATTACCCTCCTGAATTTGTTTTACTTACAGTTAACCTGTGGCTGATTGCTAACATCAGCAACCATAACAGCAGTTCAAAGAATATTCCCTTTTGCAACAGTACCTAATTTCTCCATATGAGAAAACTCTGTATTCAGCTCATTTGGCTCGTTCCCTCACAGAGTATTTCTTTGGTTACATTGGTCTTCTACGTTCAAGGGAAAGTTTTGGCTTTTTGGCTTTTTTTCAACAGGAAAAATAATTTAAAGTCTTCCATGGCTGACTATAAACCCAAGGCAGGCATATAGCCCCAGCTCTCCAAAGCCCTACACAGAGGAAGGAACAAATCCCGATTCCTTGCAGGCTTGCCTTCTCTTCCCACCCTCCCCACTCCCACGGAGGCCACTGCCCCAGCCCCCTACCCAGAGTCCCCCTGCACAGGCAGCAGCTTAGCTCCTGTTTCTGTCCTCCAACTCCTGCTTGAGCAGAAGGAAGCCAGTGCTGTGCTAGGTTCCATGTGTGCAGACCACAGATCCTTCTTTGGCCTGGCTCGCCTAGGAACCAGCCAAACTTCCTTGGCAATCCCTGCCTAAAGCAGAGGAAATCTTTGGATTTATCGTCTCCACCAAGCCCTTAATTTTCATGCAACTGGGATTAAGTCAGCTGTCTGCGAGATCTTTCTTGTCACTGAAGCTGGCCAAAAGATTTAAGTTATTTTTGAGGAGGGGGTAGAACAGGACAGAGCACTAATGCAAAAGCAGTGGAAACTATACTAAAAATATTTCAAATATGACAGCATTCTCTTAATAGTTATGTTGTACTTCTGTTCAGCTGAAAGGTGACTTGGGAGAGATTTTGACAGGCGTTTGCCGTTTTAAGTATTTCAGATCCTGCCAGTTTCTCCAGCAGTTTCTCAGCATTGCAAGATACTGGTCAAAACATCCTGATTTAGCCAGTTAAGCACAGCTAATTATAGTTGCTTACTGACAATCCAAGAGTTGTCCTGGGGCATGTGTGCTCTTCCCAGGAAAACAAAGCTGGGAGTAACAATTCAGGTTCACAGCATAAAAAAAATTCAGTATTAATTTAGTAGCCCCCATCTCTTGAAAGGATCAAAAGCTGATATTCCATTGCTTGCTTCCAAACCAGCCCATCACCACAGGAGCTCCCAACTCTTACCAAAGCTTGAGGCCAGCTGGAAACAGCCTCCATCACTGAGCTCCACAGCTGATTGAGAAAGAGCCACTTGTGGGTTTGTCTGAAGTGCCCAAAGCTCTCCCTCCAGCATTTCTGCCTGTTTTGCTTTCAAGAGATTTTCTGTTCAATCAGTGACTGGTCTTTAATGAAATGGAATTTTCTAGTGCTTCTCCCTCTCTGCCTGTAAGCACAGTAACTGAGCTCTTTCAGAACATCAGAAAATTTGGAACATCTTCACTTTCTAATAATCTCAAAGCATCATCAGTGTACCAAGTCCTTCATGGGTAATCATTTTCCTCCTCTGCAAATGAGAGGTTTTAATTTAGTGCACCCAGGGCACAGCATTGCCCTGCAGTCCCTCTCACTGGGCCATGGACAACACACAGAGTGGATCTGATCTTAGCTGCCCTCTCCATCCATCCGTCCATCCATCCATCCATCCATCGCGGTCTCACTCCCTCTGTTCTGTCAATTAAGTCCATTCCACTCACTCTCTAAAAGGCAAGTCCTTGATTTTGGAATGCTGGCAGACTGGTCAGGTGAGTGTGAGAGATCTACAATGGCATTTTCCTTTCCTCAACTTCAGTATTTCACTGCACATGCTTGCAGTAGTTGCAACTCCCTTTCTGGCATGTTTTGAGGGATTGTTTTTGGTTTTAAACATTTGGCAAGCCCAAGTTAAAGATGACATTTTTATGCCATAAAGCTAGACTCAGTGTTATAAACACAATATTAGTACTGAAAACTCAAAAAGGCAAACTAATTCAGCTTTCTTGTGGACAGATACAGCTGTTGGCTTTCAGTGCCAGACACTGCTATTTCAGCTTTTGTTCTGAAAGAAACAAACCAGTCAAACCAGTGTCAATTTAGTCATCTCGAAATTAGAAAGGAGAACAACTTAACTCATATTAACAAAATTCATGGAACTGAATGAAATTGCTTTTCTTTAGGAAAAAAATCAGCAGCTCAGTCTTTGGAAAATAATTAGATGACAAAAATAATCTGCCAAATAGGAATTACTGAGGGAAGCTGAGAAGCAGTGCTACAGCATCTCACAACAGCATATCCACAACTGTTACATTCAGACACCAATCCCACACTTGCCCCCTCCTGAGCTTGGAATAGCTCAGCTCTAGAAAGGTTCAACAAAACATAATTGTAATTAAGTGTGAGGGAAAGGGGAGTGAGGGATCTGTTCTTTCAACTCATAGGGTTGGTTCTGCTGCACAAAGTCTGCTACCAAAGGCAGCAGAGAAAATTAATTGCTTCCCTTGGTTCTGATATCATCTCACAGACTCCTGCGGGTAATTACTAACCTGCTTCCCATAAAGCCCTCCAGGAACTCGCAGCCTGGGGCTCCGACTCCTGGAACAAACCAGGGATTACACATCTTTCAGAGGGTAACAGTGCTCCAGATTGACTCACACTGCCAGGTCACACCGCTGCCATCAGTCACTGCTGCCCACAGCGCTCCGTGGGCACTGCTGCACTTGGCACAAGACAGGGCTGTGGTGCTGATACTGCAATGTGTCTGTGGTGCTAATATTGCAACATGGTGCTAATAGTGCAACATGTCTGTGATGCTGATATTGCAGTACATCTGTGGTGCTGATACTGCAACATCTGTAGTGCAAATACTGCAACATGTCCACGGTGCTGATACTACAACATGGCACTAATACTACAATATATCCGTGGTGCTGATACTACAATTTATTCTTTTAAGACAGCTGAAGCAGCATTAGGTGCCTTATCCTTCAGGCTTTTGGAGACATGCGTGATTTGGAAGCATTGTAACAGCATATTTATACCACCACTTGTCAAGAACTTGATTTGAGAAAATTCCTTGAGTTTTTTTCTAAACATTAGAATTTCACTGAAGTACATGTGGAAGCAGAGATTGCTTCCTTTCACTCTTCCAGGGAGCAGAAATCCCACTGGATCCCATCCTGTGCTCACCTGCAGTCTGCAGTCTGATTCTGTGGAGAGCTGCTGATAAACCACTTAGAGGGAGTGCAGGAATCTCAGAGGAGCTGGCAGTGTCCCAAAGCAGCAGCTAAGACTGTTGGCTTTTGTGATTATTTGTGCTTGTTGTCTTCTCCACACAATCTGAGTGGTCAGTGAGGGAGAAGTTCATTATTACAAAGGCTGTAGAATATCAGGCTGGAGTTTTTATGTCAATTCCTTGAAGGGAAACAATTCCAGCGAAAGACTGCCTTTGGAATTAAACTGTATCTATCTTATGAATTATTTATTTATTTTTAAATGAAAAAGACCATATAACAGGTAAGTTTGGGTTTGGTACCAAACACTCCATTCAGCTCTAAACAGACCCAGACAAGAAGAGTCTCCTTCAGGTCATTGATAACAACCTCATAACCCCCAGCCCCTCCTATGCAGGTATTTGAACTGCAGTGACTCAGAATTTCACTGTTTTATTCAAGCAAAGGCTCTTACCTGAGCAGTTCATTCTCTAACAAAACCCAGCAACACCTGAAAAGCCAGAGGGGTTAATGCCACCATTTCCACAGGCAGTGAAAAACTCCTAAGAACAGCTTAGAAAGCTCAGAGCAGCCCTTAGAAAGATTTTTCTGCACCAAAGCCTTATTGTCTTACTTTTTTTCCCCAACTTGGGTACATTTCACTTTGAAAAAAAAAAATACAGTTGAAGAGCAGCAAAGTAAATGTAAGAGTTACAAGAAGTTCTTCCACTTCCATATACTGTCACCATCTTTCCAGTCACTTTCAACTTCACCTCATCTGAAGTCTTTACCTGGTTTTCTCCCAAACAAATATAATTCTCTTCGTATACTTAAAAAGTATTTTCTAAAGCCCATCTTAAAGAACTAAAATTGATTCTTCACATTAATGAGCTAACGAAAACATTATGGCAATTCTAAAGTGATAATTGTTTCATGGCCTCATAAGGATTCCCTTCTGGAGAAATTAGATATAAAGCCAAATTAGCTGATTTATATTTTGGAGGCAGGGTGACTCAACACACATTCATATCTAGAGCTTCAATCTCTGTGCAGGGGAACAGAAGCATCCAGTTGATGAAAGGAAACAATGGAAAGAAACAGCAGAATCCTAATTAAATGCCCACTCCTTCTGTGCTTACTGGGAAGCTCTTCTTACACCCACCCACCTGGCATTTGGCAGAGAAATTTTCAACCCTCAAGCAATTCACCCTCTAAACTTCCCACAGCCTGGATTTGAATCCTGCTAATTCAGGACCAGTGCTGTGCTTGGGAACAGTATTCCCCAAAATACATCTGAAGCTGGTGAAGCACACAGCTGTCTCCCAGCCCCATGAAATACATTCTTTTGTACCAAAGCAGTTTTACTGTGAGCTGCCACAAGCACAGCTCTGCTCCATTGGCACAGGACACAGCTCCCACCTCCAGAGGCCTGGCACTGGCAGAGGCTGGGCCAAGCCCCTGCCTGGAAGCTGTCACTAACCCAGGGACACAACTCGCGGCCAACCTGCCCCTCCTGCTCACAGAGCTCACCCACACCTTGCTCCCACACAAACAGCTCCAGGAGGGCACCTCCCAGACAGAAGGACAGCAGAAAGCAGTCTGGATTCATGTTTATTGAAGCCAGTAATTAAAGACGTCCTCGTTTTGCCAGCACTAGAAAGCAAGGTTCCACATGACTGCATACTGCACCTGGTTAAAGCCATACAACTGGACTAACGTTTGTTTCATACATTTGCAGTCCTAATTGTAAGTTGGAAGAAAAACGAATAAACTTAGTATACAGGACAGTGAACTTTCATTTACAGCATGTATATTGTTAAGTTCACAATGTACAGAGCAGTCACTTTCAACGTAGTTAAATTAAATAAAATACGAAATTGTGTTCAGTTTAAACAGTTTTTTTTAAAAATGCCAATAAAAAAGTGCAAACTTAAAATCAAGCAGCATAACCACAGCATTTTTATGGAGGGCCAATCTTTAAAGTTTTCTATTTGCTTCAAGTTGAATGCTTTCATCTTTTGTTTTCTTAGTTTAAACATGAACAGTAGATGCAGTCACTATAATGCATATAAATATAGGCATATAATAGTTTAAACAGTCTACCATACAAGTGTATCTGCAAATAAAATGAAGTTTCACTTGAAAATGTAAAGGCTGTTTGCATTTGGCCTTTGGTTCCAATGCGTGAAGACACCAGAATAACAACTGTGCAGCTCACCAAAGCCAGCAGACTTTGGCACCCACAGAATGCTACATTACTTACACCTCTTCAGTAAACTAGGAGCATTCACTTGCAATTAGAAACTGGAACTCTGTCCCTGTTTTGTCTTTCTGCAAAGTCGGTAAGTTATCACACAGTAACAGTTTAGATCAATTTTAGTATACTCAACATTTTTATACATTTGGAAAATACTTCAGTTGTAAGTTTTACCCATATTGCTAGAAAAGTGCTTATCAGGTTAGATGACAAAAAAGGCAGCTTCAGACTGAGGTTTTTAAACTATGCCATTAGAGTCACACACTTCAGTTTTCCTGGCCGATTTTTCATAGTTTAGTCACCAATCTCACTTCTCACTGTCAGGAGGACAGTGTGTAACTACTTCTGGTGTGGTAACTTGCAACTGCAGCTGTTACACCAGGAAGTGCATCCACATCACCATTAGCCAGCCACAGCCTTAGTCTAACTGTTATCTAGACAACTGTGTAACTTCAGATCATACCATTTCTTTAAAAATTAAAAAAAAAAGAGTATTTTCAACAAAAAAAAACCTGGCACAAGTAACATACTCATGTTAATGTTTGTCAAAGAGGCAAGTAAATACTCTTAGCTTTCTAGATGTCTAGACAGGCTCACATGAACAGCCTCTTGGTGTAACATAGGAGTTGAGGTTAACACCCAGCACTGTGTTAGTGGTCAGTCTAATTCTGTATATTTAAGTAACAATATATATTAGGGAAGTTATATCCAGACATCAGATTTAGTACAACAAGTTCATATCAATAAAAAGTAAACTCTGTATGACTCAAATTGTGGTTTTTCCCTTCAGCATTAAGAGCACAGAATATGCTTGGTATTTTTAACTTCTGGTAGTGTGTCCATGTAAAACAAGCATATAATGTATAAAATCAAAGTGCCATTTCAGTAACCACTGCAGTTGTGTTTGTACAGAATGAGGGTTTATGTGACCATGGACAGGGCTCCCTCAGAGCAATGGGGACAACCACAATCCATCTTTCCAAATGAAATGCTACATGAAAGAAAACACAAAACATCTTCTTCACGATGTCCGTCGTGTACACATTCATACTTTTTAGGTTACCTTCAGGATTGGAGTTGGCTGCATCTGCAGCAGATGTTGTTGGAACTAGGGCCTTGAAAGTTTTTTTTAAAAACCTCCATAGGTGTAAGGCAGGAATCCATTTTAGCTTGGTAGCTAATACTTAGTTACAAAAAAAGTAAGAAAGAAAAATACTGAGAGTGTTCTGTAGGACATTTCATTATGGGAACATGATCCATCACCCACCATTTTTCATAGGCCAGCCTCTTGGCATAAAAAAAGGCAGAAGCTATCAGAAAACAGGATTTAAAATTAAATACAAATTGCCAAACTACCGTTTTTCAAATAAAACCAAACAGTGACTGTTTGTACTACAGTGCACAATTAGTTCAAGCACCTTCTATAGACACATCACATACTGTGCCAGGCACTTGGAGCTAAACAAGTTTAGTTTCTCCCTTTGTCAGCTACACCAGAAAGGGCATCCACACTCTTAAGACTTCTTTAAAAACTAAAACAAGATTTATATCAAGAATAAATTCCCGTGGTTCTTAGTGTTTGGCCTGGAATTCTCCAATGTAAAGTAGTCTTTTAAAAACAGTGACTATTTACCCCCTGTGAAACACAGGATTTGACAACATTGCTCCTCTCCAGTCAATCCAACATTCTGGTTTCTCGCTGTCCCAAATCCGTTTCCCCTTTTAGGGTTCCGTTCCCCACCTGGGCTTCTTTCCCCCAGTTAATGCTGTTCCACCACCACTACTCCAAGAATATAATGCATTGCAAACATACAAGTAGCCAATTCCAGTAACTCTGAAAGAGGGTTTCAGTTCTCTTTCTTGCCTCCCGTGCAGTCAGTAGTACTTTTAAGAGAATTCTCCATTTTGCTTCTCTGTGTTCTTCACAACAGGAAATACAGCTGCACCTGCTTTACCTCCAAACAAAAAGAATTGCCCTATATAAACTCTAAATGGTTATCTTATACAGAGGGATTTTATATGCAAACTTCCTGAATGTGCACTTTTTACTGGGACAAGGCAATGATGTAGTAAGTTCATTTCCCCTGCCCCGAGAAAACTGATAGCATCTGCCATAGCAGAAAATTCCTGGTCTTATCAGATCACTATACATAGTTATTTGGTCATTTACATCTGCATTGTTTTGCCCTATCAAGCCTCGTTCTCTGTTGGAGGAGAGTTTGTTGTTACCATGGGGTCAGGCTTGCGAGTGATCCTGTCCAGCTCCTCCTGAGCGTTTGCCAAAACTGTCTTTTGTCCTGGAGAGAAAAAGGACACAAAGTAATTGAGTTTCAATTAAATGTCATAACTAAGAAGCACAAGTATTCAATAAATCACCTTTAGATGACAATATATTATTTATTTCTCATTATTTTGCCACCTCCCCAGGGCCACAGAGCCTGGCACAATGCAGGGTATTATTTGTGTAACAACTGATACTCAGGTGTGATTCACTTGAAAGGACATTAAATGCTCAACTACACAGCAGCAAAAAGCACAGCACCACCAATGATATGTTTATAGCAACTAACATTAAAAAATAACCATTATCTAGAATTTTCCATAAAAATCAACCATACACAAATTCTATTATTAGCATTGACAGCAAGGACTTTATTTAAAACCAACTTCTAAGTACAAGGTATATAGGACACCTGCTAAAAAAATAAATCCCATTTATTGGGTCACACTTGTACTCACTGCATTTGAATGTGAAACAACTAACAGGAAGAACTCTCATATCTGCAGCCAATGCTTCCCTTAAAAAGGGGACAGAGATTGGATATTCATGTAATATCTCCAAGCAGTCATTTCAAAGGACTTCTTCAATTGGAACCAGACACACTGAAGTATTTCGTGGAAAGGCATATCTTACATTTCTATATTAGACTCAAAACTTTTTAACAATTCCCTAACTGAACCATCAGCTTACTTCAGCGTTTCTGAAAGTTATAAACCCACAGATAAATTCATCACCAAAATTGTAACAATATATCCTAACGCATGGAGCATACAAGCATTTAAGATTAAAAAGCTATATTTTTAGACAAAAAATAGATTATATAACCATGTACAGCTTCCTTACATAGCCAAAGAATTTAACAAGCATCTGTTTTCCAGCTCAAATGTGTGTGAAATATTAGGTGGATTTTTTCCAGGGTACATGCTGAAAACATTAAGAACGCAAGATTTGACTGTTAGAGATTTAAGTGGTTTTTTTCCAAAGTACAAAGACATAACCAAGTTAAAAGGTTACCTTTAATCACCAGGAAGGTTTTAGACCTAAGCACTAGTCATAAGCCATAGCACTCTACACAGCATCTACTCAAAGTAGGAGTAATTAAGCAAAATTTAGGAATTAGTACATTAATTAATGTACTGTAACAGAACTTAAAATACAAAACACTTCACATGTAGACTAACGACATCTGCGAGTTAAAAAAGCCTAAACCCTGAAACAATAAAGGCCACACAAAATCCTCACTTAAACAAGAGCAGGTCTAAATAAAACCTGTTTTTTATGCTGGATGAACTGGCTCCTTAGGGCTCCAAAATAACCCCAGTGTCCTGCAAATACCTCACGAGGACAGGAAAAACTCTCCCAATGCAAGGGAACACACTCCCCTTTACCACCATGGCAAGCACCTTCCAAAAGAGAAGAAATACAAGGAGCTGTTTTTAAGAAAATAAATTTCCCCTCAATTATGAATGAGTGACGCTTGCTTTCAGTTTCCCTACAAATTTATCAAGGACTGATGGCCTCATTCAGTGAGATGTGTTCTGGACAATTACATGCCCCTAGTTCTGTGCAATTAATTCCCCTTGCTAGATCAGAGTGAGAGCAGGGAATCTGAGTTCTTTACCCTGAGTTCTTTTAGAGAGGGAAGGCAGCCTTAGGATTTGCAAGAATCTTCTTGTGAATATAAATGAAATAACTGTGTGACTACAGAAGTTCAGATGTAGAAAAATAATCCACTACAGAAATAACCAACTGAAGTTTTTTGAAATATCATGGTCTAGATATCAAAGAGAGTCCAGAAACAAAGGCAAACAAGAAACACTGCACAGTAGGAAAAATGGACACAACACTGCCCAGAGGAGAGATTTCTCTCAAGTAAGATTTTTCACAGTAGAAATCAATCCATCAATAAGGCTGATTGAGAACCACAATGTCACTCTCATCCTGGGACAGAATTTCAGTGTCTCAACCTCAAGCTATTCCTAGCTATGAGAGAAACAGATGGTCTCTTTAAAGCTAAATATTTTTGTCAATCTTCTGAAAACATCGGGCCCTTTAAACAGATTAGACATTTGAAATGCCTACAAAGATAATTTCAGTACATTAACTTGCACAGAGGATGCTGCTGGAAATAATGTTTTCTCCAAGATGTTCTGCCCAACTCTTCCACAAAGGAACAGGTCATCTCTTCTCACCAGCACCAGGTCCCTCACAAACCAACAGGAGCTTTTCAGAGAGCAGCATGAGGAGCCCTTACCTTCTCAGCACAGTTTAATCTTACACTGGTTCATGTGAGGTGTGAGCACAGCAGGTGACAAGAACAGGCACCTTCTCATGTGAGGGAAAGTCAAGTGCTCTGTTCCCAAAGTCAGGAAAGGAAAGGGAGCTGCCAACTCGATGTAACCAAGTAAAGCCAGCCTTGAGATCATTCAGGAGAAGCACTTCCACCCAAAAAAGAGAACTGCTGCAGCAGGTACATCTGCACAGCTGAGTACAATATCCTGATCATTCATGTTCAGGACAATAAGCCAATGATGGGAACTAATGAGGAAACTAGTGGGGAAAACAGAGCTCAACCAGTAGCAGGAGACTAGAAGAGAACTTGTCTAATTTAGTCTATCAAAATCAAGAAGTTAATGAAGGATGTATGACTGTGGTCTCTACGTGTTTCACGAGAGGAATTCTCTATTTTAATTAGAAGTTAATGCTGACACAAGGGAAAAAAGAAAGAGTAAAAAAAGCTTGTTATCTTTGGAAAGTCCTGGAAGGCACAGAATGTTCTAGAAGACTGAAAGATGGAAGGGTACAGCCCATTACAGACTAGTTTACCAGTTTTTCCAGAAATTGCAGTTATATTTTAGGTGCTTAGAACAGCCTACCAGCACAACAACCAACAGGGTCTGTCCTGACAAGTTCTGCCAAGCTACTCATATTTCTATGAAAGGACAACAGGTCCTGTGGAGAAGGGAGAAGTGGTTGATATCACATCTCACATCACCTTCACAGAAATCAACTTTAAAAAAAAAAAGCCTTATATTTCAGAGAAATAAATGGATTTTAATTAATAAAATTACCCATTAGCTATCCATAGCACTGGTCAGTACTTTTATTCAGCAATCTACCCTGTCCAGATGTTGAAGAGAGCAGATATGAAGGTACAGTAATTTCACGAATACAAGCCGCACCAATTTGACTAAGATTTTGCTCCTAAACCGGAAATGCGTCTAATAATCAGGAGCGGCTAATACAACCTCAGAAGTGCCTGCCAGAGTGCTGAGCCGAGCAGCTGCAAAGTCGGCATTTTGCGATTGTTACAAATCGCTACTTTGTTGCACCGCGGGTGGAGCCTGGCTCCGTGTAGGCAGAACGGGGGGCGGGGAGAGAGGCGGGAGAGCTCTCTTTCCTCCTCTGCCACAGCCCAGGGGAGAGACGGGGGGGGGGGCCCGGCGCCGCCATTGCTGCAGCTCGGGGAGGAGAGGGGGGACCCGGGCCGGCCCTACCGCGGCCAGGGGAGGGGGGGGGGGACCCGGGCCGCCCCTACCGCGGCCCGGGGAGGAGAGGGGGGACCCGGGCCGGCCCTACCGCGGCCCGGGGAGGAGAGGGGGGACCCGGGCCGCCCCTACCGCGGCCCGGGGAGGAGAGGGGGGACCCGGGCCGGCCCTACCGCGGCCGGGGGAGGGGGGGGGGGGGACCCGGGCCGCCCCTACCGCGGCCCGGGGAGGAGAGGGGGGACCCGGGCCGGCCCTACCGCGGCCCGGGGAGGAGAGGGGGGACCCGGGCCGCCCCTACCGCAGCCCGGGGAGGGGGGGGGGAAAGCCGGCGCCGCCATTGCTGCGGCCCGGGGAGGGGGGGGGAAGCCGGCGCCGCCATTGCTGCGGCCCAGGGAGGGGGGGGGAAGCGCGCGCCGCCATTGCTGTGGCCCGGGGAGCCGACGGGAGCCCCGCGCAGCCATTGCCGCGGCTCGGGGAGCCGACGGGGTGCTTTGTCCCCGCCCGCCGCCGCCGCGGCAGGAGCGGGGAAACTCCGTCCCTGCCCACCGCCGGCGCCACGGGCGCGGGAAAGCTCCGTCCCCGCCCGCCGCCGCTGCCGTAGGAGCAGGGGAAGCTCCGTCCCTGCCTGCCACCGCAGGGCAGCGCCGACCCGGGGTGACCGAGCCCAGTGGCAGCGGCGGCCGGCCCCGAACTGCAGCACCGTGCTGGACCACCTAGCCCCGTCAGCGGCCCCTAGCGGGCCGAGCCTGCACAGCCTTAGCTCAGCCAGTAAACCCCGCCCTCCCACGGTTCTGTTAATAATTGCACGCGGGTCCTCGCTGCGAACGACAGAGCGGCTTATATTCGTGTGCGGCTTATCTATGGACAAAAACCAAAATATTTGCCAACACCCAGAGATGCGGCTTATAATCAGTGCGGCTTGTATTCGTGAATTTACTGTAAGTGTGCCTGAAGAGACAACAAAGGATTTGGAAAGACAGGATTGGTGGGAAAAAGTTATTTACATGAATTACCAAAGCAATGCCTGATGACAAAATGGAAGACAATGATTAAGCAAACACACAAGCTTTTGAGACACTGAGGGAATTTGAGACAGACTAGAAACTCTGCTACCAGGAGGCAGAAAATGTATTAAACTGGCTGAATTGTTATAGAAAATCCTGCTCAGTGTCACACAGATGAAAACAACCCCATGTACCCCTGAGAGATGTGAAGAGAACACACGTGTAGCACAGATCAGCTCACCCCTTCTCAGGGCAGGCAGAGCCTTGTCTGCCACCCCCAGCTGTGTGTGAGCACAAAGCAAACAGGGTGAGCAGAGTGCTAGGGGTACAGAACTGTCACAGCCAAACAACACAGCCTACACTCAGATCTGTTCTTACACAGGTCACAGGCAAAGGGGAACAGCTTTCAAACCCCAGCACTGCTGCAAACACAAAGGGGCTATACTGAGCTCCACTGCCTCTCAAACAAGACCAAGAGTACTGGGATTCAGAACAATGGCAAGGGAACAAAGTAACTGAGAAATTAGGCACAGGTATAGACTTCCTGGAGAGGTGACATAACAGCTTTTATTTCTGGATTTGTCTGCTTTTTAATCACTAGCCAGGTACTCCTTAACTGACTTGGCTTCAAATAAAAAGCATGAAATAACACCTAAAACACCTAAAAGTATTTCTAGTTCTATTTCTATTACAAGTTACTTTGGTGAGTAAAACATAAGGCTGCATATGATGAAGCAAGGGACACCTTTCAGTGTTTAACTGAACAAGGCATTCTGGATTATGAAAGAACTAATTCAGTGTTTTTACAACATGGAAACAATATTATTATGGAAATAATTTATAATGCAAATCCCTTTTGTTGTTATCTTTATAATAAATAAATTTAATAAAGAAAAATTTACAGAATTCATCATTCACACCTGACTTGTTGTAAGTCCAATCCTAGGCATTTTTGGGCTTTCAGAACATGAAATGTCATATATAAACCTTCCCAGTTAAAAAGAAACTAAAAAACCATCAGTGTGGCTGGCAGTAGATACTTCTAATTTCCAGTTCAGAATGTCTGGGCTTACCTTCCCCTCTCAGCATGAGAAACTGTGGGTTTGGCATCACCATTAATGCCCACAAGATTGCACAAGCTTGGGATCAGAGGCAGTGTATCTAGCAATAATTTAGTAGTGAAAGAATTCTGGAAGGAAAGCTCCCAAACATTCAGTGTGATGGGAATGTCAGCACTGAACAGAAACAGTCAAAGAATCAAAGCAGTAAATTCCATCTGTCAGGTGGACAGTGCATTCTGCACCATCAAGGTCTGGGTAGGTACCAACTACTGACAAGTTTCTTTCATTTTCACTGACCTGCTGCATTATTTATCAGCAAGGAACTCCCACAGTGCAGTCACAGCACACTCACAGAAGGCACCCATTTGTCAGTACTATCAGCTGTGCTGGATCACAATAAAATACTAAATAATTAATGAGGGAACAACTCCTAGCTATCACAAGAAGTAATTCATTTCAGCTTGAACTCTGGAGAGATTTCAGTAGTTTCACTGCTAACTCCAGTCCAAACCCAAAAAACTCCATCTCTTTTGCAACAGTGAAGCATCAAGAAAAGAAGGGAAGGAATTCTGAAGGTGAAAAAGAAATCAGTGTTTTCAGCATAGGATCAAGACCCAAATGGCACTGAAATCCCAGCAGTGCAACTTCACTCGAAGAATGAAGTTATATCAGGCTTAACAGAAGTTAAGTGGAGTTGTGAAGTTGCAGTAGTTTAGTTCTTTTAAAGACACTTTGGTAGTGTCATCTGTCAAGGTCTGTCACTTTCCTGAGCAGTGTTAAGAGACACATCTACAGACCAAGGAGCCAAATAAACTATTAAAAACAAGCTGCAATAGCAAATCCAATACCTGATTTCTTGGCTGTATTTTGCACTCCTCCAGCACCAGGACTTCCAGGAGAGCCAGTCTTTTTGCTCAAGAGACTGTTAAAGAAACTAGCCAAGACACCTTCACTTGCAGCATTATCTAAAGAAAAAACAAATACAGATCACACAGAACACATAGAGCTGGTAAATTATAACTTATTTTCACATACATACAAATCTCTTGCTAATCAAGGAAATAAACCTCAGCTCTGAGAAAGTTTGTCCTTATTCAGTTGGAATATCCCAGTCCTTTGCCTGCTTGGCCTAGGCAGAGATGGCTGAATGCACATTCCTGCTTTTCTGGAATGATGGGGGGCATAATGAAATTTTAATCTAAATATTTGTATGTTTTAAAGTTTTAAATAAATGTAAAAGCCAAGAGCAAGATTATTAAGTACAGACATGAAATTCAAGGACTGATAAGCCCATTAACAACCTGCACAGATGTTCTAGTGCAGCCTTTCAGGCCACACTGCTCTTAACAAATCAAAACTTGGGAATTCAGCAATGAGGCAGCATCCAGAAGGGCATTTTACCCCCTGGAAGTGAGGCATGGCTCTACAGTGCACAACAAAAAACAACACTGGCCCTGCAGACCTTCTTAATGCCCAGAGGGGAAAGAAAGTCCTCAATACCATGGAGCTGCATCTCAGGAAAGATCTCATTTCCAAGTGACTTCATCTGCTACAGCAAATGACATTCCAGAGAGGATTTAGTGGAACAGGGTTCACTGTGGATTCCGTAAGTGATAGGAAGTATAAAACTATTTGCAGTTTAGAGCAGTCTCCACTCTAATAATCCAACTGATGCACAATAAATGTACTGAGGCAATTTAAGGAAACCAGGATGCATTTGACCTCTGTCTGACTGCTTGGCAGTAACAGAACTCTACTCCAAGTCATATAAATAATAGAAAAGATAAAAATCAATCCAAAGTTGTCGTAAATGCATTTCTGTTATTAAACTAACTATACCATTAGTAACTAAATCCCTAAATATTTCTACAGAAGAGGATTCTCTTTAACAGAAATGACACATGATAGAAAAGTAAAATACTCATTCATACTTTTAATATTTGGATCTGGTTTCTTAACTGATGTGATTGGTGAGGCACTGGGTACATTGGCGGGACCAGCTCTGCCTTGAGTTCTTGGGGATCCTGCAGGGCCTCTTGCAGGAGATTCCTTAAAAAGTCCAAATCACACAAATCAGAGAAGAATTTCAAAGGATTCGTTACATAATGCAAGTTTAACACCATGTAATTTTTCAGCCTTTCTATTGGCACTGTAGAGATGCACACTGGAGAAAGAAAACAAACAAGCACCCAAATCATCAGTTATTTTGGGGATGTGCCTCTACTACAGGAAAGGCTGAACCACCTCAGGAAATTTTTAGTTCAGTAATCCAATGTTTCCACAGTGAATTTTTAAACAACATTTTAAAATATTGCCCTATTATTTATTTTCTTTCCACAGTTTGGGGAGATTATGTAGGTTACATTTAAATATAAAAAATGCACCTCTGCAGATTAGAATCATTCCCTTTTCCCTTAAAGGAAACAGAACACCTCCTACTCTTTTCCTTGGATCTACTTACTGATGCTCTTGTAGGCGTTGCTGGCTGTTTGGCAAGGAATGACTGCAAAAAAACCGTATTAAGCAAATTAAATATATTTCAAAGAATACAGAGGAATAAAATACAGTGAAGCTGAGTAACCATAAATTTATTTGATCTTCTTCCTGATATTCATAAGATTCCTATTTCCATATGTTGGGGGTTGGGGGCTTTTGCTCCCTTAAATTATTTTTTTTCTCTTCTTTGGAGAATTCTTCCCATTATCACGCTAAGGAAGTCAGTTGGGCAGCTCTCTCAGCTTTTGATTGCTCAAGACAAAGGGATGGGTGGGGGCTGTCTCCCTCCTTCAGTCACTGGCAGGGTTTGGGGGTCAGGGTGGCTGGTCACTTCTCCCTTCCTTGGGACACTCGCCGATCCGAAGGCAGAGCAGAGAGGTTTCTCTGCGGTTGGATCTGCCCTGCACCCTGCCCTGCTGCAGCCTCCTGCTCTGAGAGCAGCGCTGAGCACCGGGACCCAAACGGTGAGTGGGGAGTTCTCCCTTCACCCTTCTCCAGCTGGGACAGCCCTGCCACTGCCACCTCCCTGCTCCTGCTGCTGCTGCGAGGGGCCTGCCCTGGTCCCACCGGGACCATGTGGAGGAGAAGAGTGTCTGTGACTGGAAAAGGGACTGGAACTGAGTTATTTGTTCTGTTTTCTGCTGATTTTCACAGCTGATGTTGTTCTTGTTTGTCTTGTAGATATATCAGTAAAGAACTGTTATTCCTAAACCCATATCTTTGCCTGAGAGCCCCTTAATTTACAAATTATAGTAAACTGGAGGGAGGGGATTTTCACTCTCCATTTCAGGAGGAGCTCTTGCCTTTTTCTTGGCACTACCTGTCCTCCAAACCAGGACACCATACTTCCCCACTCTGCCTCTAGAGGACTGACTGCAAGGAGCAAATAAGCTCTGGGCCTTTGTCTCACACAGCCAGTCCAGAACTCAAAGCCAGAACCAGAGACAGCCCAGTCTGTAACCTCCAGGACATTTATAATCACCTGGATAGGGAAGTATTGTTATATTTTTAAACTATAGAGTAATAAAGAAAATAACAAGTTACAACATAGCCAAATTTGACACATTAAAGTCTTTCAAGCCTTTGGCTGTAAGGAACTGTAATGTAAATTCTTTCTGTTCTCAGCACATATTCCCTTCAACTTGCAAGATAAGTGATCATATTTCCTACTTGCATTTGTTAGAAAAAAGTCTTACTTCACAATTACATCTGAATTTTCAAAGTTGAGAAACAGTGAGCTGGTGATTTAAATGAGGAATGAAAAACTAAAGGCAATAACAAGGGAGAAATTAAAGTGAAATCTTACATAGTAGGGACTTACTTTCATTCTTTCATTCTTACCTGCTGCTTCATAAGAAATACTTGCTCATCTTCTGCTGCCAGCTCTTTGTCATGGACTAACTATGGAACAAAACATTTTCTTGTTATAAGTAAAAACTGAAATTATCATAACTGGTTTTTATGCTTTGGTGATCAAAAGGGAAGAGAGAGGCAAATAGGCAAATCTTTAAGACTAACTATTGTTCATTTTTTAAAAAAACTGTTCTTTCATATTTAAAATAATAACATTAAAGAAGTTGCCATTAAAAAATACTGTAAATTGAAAAATATTGGAGCATCCAGAGATGCCAGCCTGGGAGCACTGTCCTATAGAGATGAGCACTTGGTAAGTAGCCACATTCCTCTTTTTAACTTTGGATATTGATCTCATCAGCATCTCTTCAAAGACCTGAGATGACCTTGCTTTGCCTTCACATGGCAACCTCAAAGCCATGAGAGTACAAGTGGAAATGTCCTACAAGAGAATTCTCCATTTTCTGGGTGTGTTTCTGTTCCACACACGCAAAAACAGTAAATGTAAAACAGCTGCTCCTGGATTGCCTTTCATTCAATAAGGTGAATGGTTTCTGGGTTTGCTTGCAGTATTTTAAATAACTAATAAAAAAACCCCTTGATGTTTCACATATTTAGATTAAAAAAAAAAAAAAAAGTTAAATTTATTTTTGGAGTTCTTCAATGTTAATAGTTCTTAGCAGCCATTCAAGCAAACTTTACTTATTTGTTGGGGTACAGAAAGAATCCCTTTTTACCTTTCTTACAGGAGGTTTTACAATGAAGTCCTCATATGCATCTTCTGGTTTTACTGTTGTAAAGTTTTCATGTAAAATGGCAATTTTCTTCTCATTGTCCCAACCAGCAGGTCTGTAAAAAAAAAAAAAGCTTTGCCTTTTCTGCAACTTCTACAGAGACCATTTATTAACTGCTCTCTACTTAAATAAGGCAATTTTCTTACAGATCATCCCTATTTCTCAGCTAAATTCCAAGAATACAAAAACTGGAATGGTATAGTCTGAGTCAAGTAATATGCACTTAAGATGGTGTTTAAATTTGGGATTTCACAAGACTTGCATAGTAAGCTTTTGAACAACCAACCATTCCATTTATTTTTATATCCATGTTACATGCAGTGCAGTGCTTAATAAAGCCCCCTCTGACACTGCTGCTTGTCCCAGTGACTCACATAAAAACTGCATCCTTCTCTACCACTAAGGCAGGCGTAGTAAACTGGAAACCGTAGGTTTTATGTACAATGTACTTATACAACAGGTCAAGGTTCTTCTCCTCCTTAACTGATGTATAAATCAAGGCAGCCCCATCTGGGTTTCTAATTAAGGAAAATTAGGTAAGATACAGGTTCTAAATTGTAATAAGAATTTCAAAACAAGAGTTAATAGATTTATAGCTGGTAGATGTAGCTTTGAGCAGTAGTTCAAGGCAAAACTAGAGACATTTGGTATCCAGGGCTGGAGGGGATATAACAGGGCAAGGATAATGGCACTTTCCTTTGACATACACAAAAGTTATCCATCCTCCCAGGCTTACATGGAAATTGTACCCTACTTCACTTGGAAAAAGTAAAAATCTTAATAGACAGATGAGATCTCAAGCTTATATAGAAACTGCAAGTTCTGAGGGGAAAACCAAGAAAGAACACTTCACAAAATGTAAGACCAATCCCTTTGTAAAGGAACAAAAGGTCCAAATCCCCTGCATAATTAAACAACTATAAAATATTTTACACATCTGTCAACATTTTTAAAAAAACAAATGGTACACATACCTACCTAAGGTTAGGTATGTGCAGCACATATCCTAACCAAGAACTAAATATCAAGCAATCTTGCAGAGCAATTTCTTAGATTAATGTTATGTGCAATTCAACATGAAAACAACTCTTCTTGGTTCCAGATTACAGGCAATCTCCTCAGCACAGCAAAGGATACACTGTAAGCAGAATCTGCGGATGTGTGACTGAATGAAGTCAAAGTGTTCTTCCCTGTAGTCGTGCTCCTTCTCCAAGACACTCACTGCATCACACTGGGAGAGGCAGGAAAACAACCCAGAAAAACCCAGCCAGTTAATCCCAGCACACCTTAAAACACCTTCCTTAATCTTACACACTCCCATCACATTTACTTTGAGCCTCTGGTTCTAAAATAGCATCAATAAATGAAATGTTCAAGTAATTAACATATAATTGATAAAGTTATTACTGTTTCATAAAAGTAAAAAATTATGTTGATGGCGGAAGCTCATTTGTGAAACAAATCCCTCCACTGTTAATCCAGAATTCATTTTGCATGTCTGTAGAAAGCATGCCTTTGACAGAGAAGTACTGAAACCCTTGCTAGCAGCAAAGAGAAGCAGACTCACTTTTGTGCACACCACGAGCACAGGAATGCCCAGGTTGTGAGTCAGCACGTTGTCTCCGAGGGGCAGGGAAACATGTTCATCCTCCTGGCCAGACGAGGGACCTCTCCTCTGAGGTGATCCTTGGTAGCCTTCTTCAGGTTCTACATACTCCTGAAACTCCTTTATAACTATTAAAAGAGAAAGATTCTCAGGTTACAACAAAGGAACTCGTTGTTTTTAAGCCATAATTAATCTACAACTAACTAGAAATCTCAAGGGCTTTATTTTCATGAGAACTGAATGCAAGTTAAGCCTTGTTGCCCTTTCCAACAGCACAACACTCCTCCATCAAAACTTACAGGAAGCTAAATCAAGTGGGATCTGGAGCCATTATAAATAATCACAATTCTCTGTAAGAGCTACAGTATATACAAATGCATATTCCTGAATATTTCATTATAGGGTAGTTGAAAACAGAAAACATAAATGTGGTTTAGCAACACAGCCTATACCTTGCAATTTGTACTTATTGTGGAAGAAAGCATGGTGAAAATGTAAATGTACACAGAAAACACCAACCTCAAACAGCCCCTTTTTCTTACAAACAATTACTTTAATTCCCATTACTCTACATTTCTGTTGCAGGCATCCAGTGCTAGAAATATAAAAACTACCTGCATAGACACAGACTCAAGGGCATCTGCAGGCTACCTGAAGAGACTTGGTTGTATTCTGGAAAACTACAGTGGGATCCAGAGGAAACTTGATGGTTTTTATGTTTTCAGTATTTTATGGCAACACTGAGTGCTGAATCCTGAATGCTAATAGTAATAAGGCCATTTAGGAAATGCACTGTGAGCCCACACAAGCTTTACCAAATCTGGGCTGCTATCTATGCTTTAATGTCTTTTATTCAAGACCAAAGCCACAGACCAGCTACGTCTGTGTCCTGGCTGTGGCTGCTCCAGGCACACACTGCCTCGAGGCCCAGGGCTCTCCTCCTCCTCACTCAGCCATGAGGAACTCTCATGGAAAGAGCCAAGCAAACTCCATGATCTTCTCCCACAAAGGTTCCTTTATTTTAGAAGCAGTGGGAGCAGAATGACTGTAGGGACAGTGAGGACAACTCAGAAAGCCACCAGTCCCCAGCCCAGACACACAGAAAGGCTGTTCAGATCACCCTCCATGTGCCAGGGAAGGAACTGCAAGTGGCAAAACCTCAGGGAACTTTCTTATACAAACCTTGCAAAAAGAAGTCATGGTACCTTTTCAAAACAGGAACCATTCCTGCAATGGTATGGGTGCTTGCAAGGAAGAACAGATCAGAAAACTCTTCTGTTTAAAGCTGCACAATCTACAATGTTTAGCTGAAATATAGAACTGTGTGTTTCATGTAGAAGAGGGCACCATTCCTGAGAAAAGCCTAAAAACTCCAAACCTAATATAGACCGTAAGACTTCCAATCACTGATTCAATATATGCCAGGGTGCAAGGAAATGCAAAAAAATGAAAATGAAATGCAGTTGCTTTTAACATGGGGAGACAGTGCCTTCTTGTGGAGAGGACACAGCAGTGTTCCAAAGGATTGTTTCTTAGTCAGCTTCAGCAAATCCAAACTCCATCACACATTCTGCACATTCCGCATCTTTATTATCTCACCAACAGCATTTAACTAGAAAAGGAATTTTTTGAAGTACCTCTTGACTTTATTAGCTTTTCCATTGCTATTTACTATTGAGGCCAAGTGTATTAGAGCAGTTTAAAGAACACCATCTGCATCTCCCACAATGGTTCAGATGAGCCTCTCTGACTTAATCACACAGAAAAGACTTGGACAATACAGTTCTCAATTTACCACAGCATTCTAATCAGACAGGATTCCTTTCCTGACTTTGTTCATACGAAAGCAAAACAATCTTTCCTTTACTGAGATACTTGGGAGCATAAACCCCTTCAAATTTGGGGAAAAAAGGTTTATTCTGAAAAGAGTAACACTCAACATGAGAAAACACAAGATGCTCTAAGAACTTTAGAAATGTAAATTAGAGCAGATGCAACATGGGAGTTTCAGAAGTCTGATGGCTTCATCCTCATGAATTTCTGCTGAATGGGAATGAAGGGCATAGTCTCAGAGAGCCACAACTCCCATCTCCCCCACTCTACAAGAGTCAGCAGGACCCAGCAGCAGCACCAAAGAGACACACCTCACACACACAGAGGGAGAAAAGCTGAGCTCTGTGTGGATTCCCAGAGATGCATCTGGGATTCCACCACTGACCCCTGCCAGACATGGAGCAATGGACACAACACCGGGGCCAAAGGGGTAGCTCTGAACAAACAACTACAGAGCTACAGAAGGTAGCAGCCAGAGGGAGAACCTCTGACCACAGAGACACCACCTTAACTCAGGAACAAGTGTGAGTGCCTGTCAGCAGCAGGCTCTAAACCACTGCTCCAGGCTTCCACTCAACTCCCATCCCTTCAGAATTGAGTCCTGATAAATCCAAGTGAATCTGCATCCCCAGTACTGTGAGATGCCCTGATGAACAAACTTCACTCTCACAAGGTAATAAAGCTGTTAGCTCACTGCAGGTAAAACATGTGACATGCAGCAATTTCATACTTTTTCTTACCTCCTATAGCTGTGTCTCTTTTGAGCTCCACTTTCAGGTTTTTAATGGATATAAAGTTGTGCACATAAAATCTTTCATTTTTCCTTTTTTTCTAGTAAGCTGTGAATATTATCTCCCCCACACAGTTCTAATTGAGGAAACATTTTCTATATGGTATGAAAAACAACTCTTTTCTTTATTCAGAGGTAGTGAAAATTACTTTGGTTTAAGGTTTTTCAATGGGAAATACCCCTAAGAGGATGCACATAAAATAGGAAGCCAGGAAAACAACAGTTCCTCTGGAAATCTATAAAATTCTGCCACCCATCACTAAGGTTGAGTATTCAGAATGGCCTATTATGTTAAAAAAATTCTCACCATGTGATGATGTGGCATTAAAATCACACCTTCACTACAGTGTGCTGATTGATCTACCAAACTTGAGGCTCTTTAGAGTTTTGCACTGAACACAGCAAATGAAAGTGAGGTTCCAGCAAACGGTTTTGTTCCTGTTGCTGCTGCTCACATGAGGCACTGCAAGGTAACTCCACCAAAAACTACTGCATCACTCAGGACATGCATTGACTGGAAGCACTACTGAGACAGCAATCCACAATTATAAGATTTGGTTGTTCCAGCAACAGTAATATGCTCAGGCTTGGAGTGCTCTTGAACTTCAATGTGGAAATGTAGGCAAACGCCACAATTTAAGGGATAAATCCCAAAGGCCCTGAACAGCAGAATGAGAAAAATGAAGAATATATTCTGAGACAATCATTCCACATTTACAGTCTTTAAAGCTTCACAATCACTTCTGTTTTCTATCTTTATTGATCATTAAAAATGTTAGTCTTGTGAAAAGAAATACTAGTAGAAACCTGGATAAACGAATATTTTTTCATCTTTTAGCTTAAGAAATCTGTGTCAGACCAAAAAAGCAAAAAGGTAGACAATCTGAAATTAATTCAGCTTGAATGGGACAGTAGACAACTTGCAAAATCATGTTATCGTGTTTCAATTCTTTATCTTCAAACACCCCAGAGGTCATTGGTGTAATTGCCATTTTACCAGTACACCTCTTTTCTGCAGTTCTTGATTACTGACAGCCACCTTATCTGCTCTGCTGTTTTAAATAGGGAGGCAACATTCACATCTTCCCTGAAATAATTATTCTAATATGTGTTATTTAAAAAATGCTTTATCCCCACAGAGCCTGCATTAAATGGACGCAGTTCACATTATATACCTGACTTCACATGAGCCAAGCTCTTAGCAAAGAGCCCCCAGAGCAGCTCAGTGATGGGAGTGAGTGGAGGCAGGCAATGCTCTGGGTACATTCCCAAGAAGGCAGTCTGTTGCTTCCATGTGTGTCCTGCTGCCCATTCCAAAAGCTCTTTAACTCCAAAGGGAAGTTTCTCACCCAGCCAGGCAAGCCAAGAGTCAGAATCTCAACCAGCAAACACAGGAGCAAGGGCTAGGTACAGAAAGGCCTCCCAAACCCTGCCAGCAGAAACAAGCAGTCTAAAGTCCTTCTGCACTGACAGGGGTGAGCCAACAAAGGTATCATCTTAGGACCTTAGCACTGGAGAAGGAACAACCTTGAAGCACTTCCAGTGGATGCCAGCAGGGCAGGACTGGGCAGTGTTTCCCCAGGGTTCCTGGTGCTGAGTGTGACAGCCAAGGAAAGTACTGTGGACATTCAGCTTGGCACGGAGGAGCAGGAGTGAGGAAATACTCTGCAGGTGAAGTCAGGAAACACATCCATCCACGTGGTCTTATGCTGCAGAGAGCTTAAATCAGCACATCCCACCACTCTGCACTCCATTTCTACATTTCAACTGCCCTCATGTGCACTTTATTACCCCGTTTTCACATATTTGGGCTGTGGCAACCCAGTGACTTCATTTTCTAAGTGGTAGCCTACCCCAGGAGGCACAGGCAGCAGGATTTCAGTAAGGAGAGCTTTGCTGTGTAGCTTTAGGATGCACAGCAGTCCCAAGGCAGTCACCAGGCACGTGCTCTACCCTGCCCAGTGCATTACCCTGACACAGCTGCAATGGGCCTTTCCTCAGCAGGGTGGCCAAAGTTCTGAGCACAGAGCTGGCCCTAGGGACAGTCTGCAAGAAGACAGAGATGTGTGCAGGTGACATGAGGGTCCTACACAGGGCCTGAGAATAGGAGATAAAAATTTGAAGACATCAGTGCCCTGTGTGCCACAGCTGAGCCAGGGGATGGCACCAGAGACAGGTATGGAGGAACTCAGCCCCTCTCCCCTTGACTCCAGGAGAGCTCAGAACAAACCAGGAGTTTCTATGATACTTTAATTTAGAATTCTCTAAGATACCACTATTGGAAAGCCTTCTAAGTTCCTCAGACAGGGCACTCAAGCTTTGCCATAGCTCCTTCACAGACTGCACTCTGAAGGGAAGGCTGAAAAGCTTCTCTTTTCAAAAGGAACATTTAAGTGCACAAACTCTCCCTTTATTTGGACTGCCATAACATTTGCTGTGTCTCAAACGTGCAAATTGGGATTTTTATACTAGAACTGCCTTTCCATTTCCCATTCCCAAAAAATCTCGGACAAACATAAACTCCCACCCCCAACTGTTTTCACCTAGAAACTCTTATATTTCCCTTTTTGTTTAAATGTAACCTGGTGATCAAACCTGGGTGGTTTCAATCATTAAGTTTAACCTCCAGCCAGTAGGCTGTAGGCACAAAGCTTCTAGGAACATAATATCTAACATTCAGAAAGGATTATCAGCAACACAAATGCACCTGAGTGCTCACAGGTCAAAGACATCACACTGTTCCCTAAAGGTAGTTCAGGAAACTATCAGACCACATCTGCAATCATTCCACACTCCAGCACAGAGAGCCATCAGCCTGGAGCAAAAGCTGCAACCACAAAGGATCAATCTGAATCTACTTCATCCGAAAAGACTGAAAGTTGCTAAGGTCTTTTTCACTGATGGAATTTATTTTGAAGTAATTCAATATGAAAACAGAAAAAAAAGAAATCTCAAGAAACATTCAACACTACTTTAGGAAAGGAGCTGCAGGATCCAATACTGCAACAATGACTGCCTGCCAGCATTAGATTCTTTCCTGCCCTGGATATGCCAGGAAAGATGGTTAATTTATACAACATTCCTAAAGTCACAGGGCAGGAACAGCTGTAGTGAGGCACAATTAGTTGCAACAGGTTCACAGCCTGAGCCACCAGAAAAACAAGGGCAGAGAGACCTTCTGTAAGACAAGCACAGTATGGAAATGGGACCTGGCTGAGATATCACAGCAAAGCAGACAGTTCACTTCACCACTGAATTTTGTCACTGTCTTTTTAAAAGTGAATCTGTCTGTAGTAATATTGGATAAGTCTGGGCCTTGGACATGTCTGAACAAGTCCAGGCCTCGGTTCAGGTTGTGTGCACCAGCCAAACTACACTTAGCTATTGTTGTTCATATTTTGCTGTTTAGATGCTTTTCACTGTACTTTCCCATGCTTGGCTGTTTTTATATATTTCTTAGTTTAGAACCATGTTTATAATGGGTGCAAAGGGGAAACAACTTTGGAGATTTTTCTGTAACTTGTTTTGAGACCCTTCAAGGTTACTGAAACATAAACTGTGCTAAATTGGGAGAGAAGAGAATGAAAAACAGGATGTTGAGATTAGAAGACCTGAGATAAAGGTGGGAGATGAAGACCTGGACCAGTGACCAATTGGCATACCTGGGGGGCCTCGAGCAAGACGTGTGGACAAGGGGATTTTCCAATGTGTGACCACGTGGGGAGTAGTTCTAGAGTGCATAATTAGGACTAAATGTCAACAATAAATCGGCTTCTGCACAATCATATTGATTTGTAGTTCAGAAGTCTGTTACTCTCTCCTGCATCTGTCATTTTATTGAGTTATATTTTTAAATTTCTTTTTTTAAAAATCAAATTATCAAAATAACACTATTGCCCAGGATCTAGACCAATAATTCACCTGATGTTTTGTCAGCACAGCAAAACTGGAAGATTTGCTTTAAAGCCTAACACAGTCCATTTGGATTACAGTTGCAATCACAACTTAAGAGTAATTCTTATCCAGCCCATTCTCAAAACACTGACCCAAAGAAATCCATCAAAAGCTGTGAGAGCTAATTAAAAAACCAACAGCAATGTATGGATGCACAAAGACTTACACTTCTGCTCCATGTGCCTCATCTCTTCTGGAGGAATTTTCATCTTATCAATGTGTTCTTGCAAGACACTGGCCCATTTCTGTAAAGACTCCATAACAGTCCAAGGTCTAGACATATCTGCAACAAAGACCACGATGGTGTCTTGCAGGGATTCAGCAGAAACTGCAAACTTCAGCAGCCCTTTGTGGTACAAGTCTCCATCCAGGATCCAGACGTTGCAGCGAGTGTGATCTGAAAGGAAAAGGCACAGTCAGAACCAAGTAGAACAAAGCAGGGTTTGCTTTGCCAGTCTGGGAATGACCAGGTGACAGCATCAGTGTTCAGTGGGAAGGACCAGGCCCAGCTACCAGCACATTTTGTCTGCTTGTTTGTAAGACAGGTGCCTGTGTAAATGCCTATATTATTCAGAAATGCTTTCACTTCTGGGTTCAGAATATTTTCCTTTAAAAAAAAAATTTCTGTTCTTGAGCTTTTACTCAGGACAGCTGTCAGGACAGTTTTTAATTGTTGCACAACAGTCCTGCATTAGAAAAATGCACAGTGAACCCAGAACACAGGGTTTATGTAAGTGCAGGCCCAAAGGGTGGCCCTGCCCCAGCCCAGCAGGGGATGAACACTGCCCTTGGTGTCTCCCAGACACTTAAACTGTTTTCACCCACTCAGGACACCTCCCAGCAGAAATAAGCTGCAAACAAGATACCAGCAATAAGCAGCTTAACTTTCTAGCACAGGAGTGGGAGGAGCAAATACAGGATGAACTTCCCACCTTCCCAACAAGGTTGTGCCACCTGCTCTTAACTCACACTGACAACACCGGCTCCTTCTGCAGGCTCCTGACAGAATGAGCACTGGAGAAATGACCTGGTTTTGCAGCACTTGTGCTTCTCTCACAAGTGTTTTTGATAGTGGCTGGATACTTTGATGGAATGCAAGGCAGACTAGAGGGGGATCAGCTGGGTCAGACAGCTGGCATTTTACCCCAAAACTGAACGCGTGGCAAGAGTGTAAGAATGGAAAAAGGAGTTTCCTCCAGAAATGATGTATCAGGTACCACTGAGAGAGAAAGACAGAAAGACATCATCCTCAAAACATCCTGCTGAAGAGGAATAACTCCATTGTTTCTATCTTCTAGAGTCTCCTAGTACCTCTCCTTAAGTATTCCCTATTTCACTACAGCTATCCAGAGAGAAGTGAGTGTCTTGCACTACATACACAATATGTGACTCCTGAAACATACAGATCTGCAAACCAGCCACAGCAGAACCCAGATTTTCAAAGCAGCTACTGAGCTTCATAATTACCCTGCCTCACTGTACTTCTGTGTCCTGAATCTTTCAGCTTTGCAAAATAAATCCAGTTACTATGGCTATCATAACTTTATTACAGGAAGGGATCCACCCCGCATGACTGCAGAAAAAGGCAAAGGCTTGGCTAAGAAATCTAGAAGAAGAAAAGATGAGAGATATACATCCTACCTGTTTAATCAGGCCTTGGACAAAATTACTGAGCAGCCCAGTTTCAGACATCTCATCAAGGTGCTGTATGTAGGCTGTATGTATGTAGTCTATGTTTAGCTTTTGTTACGAGTTCTCTCAGGCTGCCCTAAGACATTCCAACATCAGCCACCACACAAACAGGCCAACAGCCACACTGAGAGCTTACAGCTCCTCTCCCTGCCAGCTGCACCCCTCGATTCACTCACCAGTGGTCAGTGAGTATGGGGTAAGCCCTGTGGAGCTCAGAAATGCACCTGTGCACACCCAGCACTGCTCCCCTCCCTCACCGTGCTCCAGGACACCCATCACTGGCATCAAAGGGAATCCTACAGCACTGTAGGTCTGAATCTAAAGCTCTCAAAGACCTCTGAGGTCAGAGGGAAGGTCTAGGAAAAGTCTGGAAAAACAGAGAGCAAGGTAAGACACAGTGTGAAGGCATTTACATGTTTGCTATTACACAACAGTAAATGAAACATCTGTGCAGGACTCTGCATTCTAGAAACATCCTGTGTACATGCCCTAAAGCAGCAGCCTCCTGGTACATAAAAACCCCCGTGAGCTTTCCAAGAGTTAAAGGTTATTAATAGACAGAGACTGTGTGTATATACAACTGTCTCCTTGGAGCATGAATGAAGTTTTGAAAACCTAATGCAAATCTATCCATAGTTTGTGCGAGCTCTCAGTACTGATAGATTCAGCTGTGGGGAACACTCTGAAGAAAAGATTTTGACACCTTGGCAAGTAACAAAAATTAATAATATCCAAATTCACTGCTTCTAAGTCATTGTTGGGGGTTTGTTCCCCTACTTTTTTTTCTCGCTGTGGAATTTTCCCCATTATTATGCTAAGAAAGCTCAGCGGGCTGAGGGGCTGCACCCAGCTCGTGATCTCTAGGGACAAAGAGTTGGGCAGGGTGGGGCTCTCGCTGGTCGGTGGGGTTGGAGGGAGACGTCTGGGGAGCTGCTCACATCTCACATCCACCTCGCACCATCCCAACTCCAGGAGCCAGGTTCTCTGCTGTGAGACGCTGCCCTGCCGCCTTTCTGCTCAGCCTGTCACCTCTGGGCACCAGCTGAGTGCCACAACCCACCCGGTGAGCAGGGGGAGTCGTTCCCCCAACCTTCTCCCACCTGGGCCTCTGCTGTCCTCAGCCCAGCCCTCTTCTGCAGGGCCCTGCAGGACCTGCCCTGCCGCCTCCACCACCAGCACTGAGTGCAGGAAGGCAGCACCAGGACTGGAACTAAGTTACTGGTTCTGTTTTGTTGCTAATTTTCATAGCTGATGTTGGTTTTGTTTGTCTTGTAGATAGATTAGTAAAGACCTGTTACTCCTAAATCCATATTTTTGCCTGAGAACCCCTTAAGTTCCAAATTATAATAAACTGGAGGGAGGGAATCTGCACTCTCCATCTCAGGGAGGGATTCCTGCCCTTCTCAGCAAATACCTGTCTTTGAAACCAAGACAGTCATGTTTTAAAGCCAGTATCTAAGATTAAAACTGTTTTGTTTACTATGCACCTTTGCTCTCCTTAAAAATTTAATTTTTGCCTGATATGTGCAATGCAGACTGGAACTATAACACAGGAGGAACTAGAATGCAGCTGGAACTACCACTCAAAATCAACCTGCTAGGAAGCCAGGAAGCCTTGCATTCACATTAAAATGTACTCTAGCAAAAAAATGTAACATTGTATGAAAAGGAAAGGTTAGCTCCTTTCTAACAGGACAGAGGAATGTCTTGTGATTTACATTTGCTAAAACATAAAACACACTTAAGAATACAGCACTGGGTGCTCCCAGTTTGGCAAGGACTTGATGGTAAATTTAGCTTTGTCAGCACCACATCAAGCTCCTACTTAGCCATGAATGTTAACTGGGCCCTTCTTACTGGCCATGACACAACACACAAAACCAGAGCAAACAATTACCAGATCCTGTTGGAAAAGCTGGGGCTACTTATTACAGGCTATTACAAAAGCTGCTAAAATCACATCTCTAAATCCTGTCAATATGCCTTTATCCCTTTAGTCCTGAAAAAGATTTTCCAGCTTTGATGAATTTTATTGCACATGGTTGATTCCGTGAACTGCAGCTACATCTGCATCTATTCAAAAGATATCAGTGGCAATTAGACGTCCCTTGCTCAAGCTATGAAGAGAAGCAAGAAAGGAGAAAACTTTCAAGAGAACAACTTTAAAGATGCTGACCAAAATAAAAAAAATAAGACAATTTTCCCATTAGAAACCAGTGCAGCAGCAAGACTTGGCTCAATCTGGAACAACCAGTTCAGCTAAAATATGCATATGATATGGCTGAGGCCAGTCCAAACCTGAGGCAAAACCCAACACTGCTTGATTTTGTCACAAGAATGCAACTCCAGAATGGTTCTTCTTCTCTGCATGCTGGGCACAGCTGAGGTGCATCTGCAGCCTGGGCAGGTCAGAAATGTTTCTGTGGTGCTTGTGGCTCCAGCTGACACACAGCTCAGAGCAGGCCATGCAATGTGGCTCCCTGTTCTGCTCTACATCCCCGCTGTAACTCTGCTTCAGCCCTGCAAGGGCCTCTGAAAGCTACTCTGGAAACACAGATCCTTCAGGAAAATGATGCATGGCTTCTCTTCTACCTCCTACGAATTCAGATTCTTAGTCCTCAAAAGCAGACTAACCAGTAGAGACAAAAAGCATCTGTTCATCATGAAGACAGGCAAAAAATTGAAACTTGCCACACTCCCTGAGAAATTCCACTAATGGAGAACTCTGGGGTCTGAGCTCCGAGATCAGTTAATGTTCCAAGCTAAGTTTGCAGGCAGTGCTATAAATGCTCTCATCTAGAAGAACTATAGTGTCATGTATGCAGGAGCAGCCTTATGCTCTAAGGATAATGCAGCTGAGGCTTTAGGAGGATCCTCTCTCTCTCCCAAGATTGCTTCTCAGTCTCTTCAAATCTCTTCTTGAGCAAATGCCTTGGCCTAGGCAGCACTGGATAGTGATAAAACATATCCTTAAAATAAAAAGGTATTTTTTCCCTAGGAAACAGACTTTTCAGACAGATTCAGTAACAGACTTGGATTCTAAGTGACCCAGAGTCCCAGGGACCAAAGCCCACATGTCCCACTGAGCAGTGACACCTGGTACAGCTGGAGCAGCTGGATACAGCACAGTGCCCATCTGCATCCAGCTGCCAAGAAACCAGCAGGGCACAGGGAAAACCACACAGTCCATAGGCACCTCTGTTAGCCACAGGAGGTCTGCAAGGCAGAGATGCTTCCTAGGCATTTGTTAAACTTTCCTACAAACTGAAAAGGACAATTTAATTGCTGAGCTGATTTTTAGGAGGAAAGTAACTGTAAACTAAAATTGCATCCAGCAATCCAGAAAAATTCTACTTTAGATATAGGAGCAGCCAGGTTCAAACACCCCTTGAAGAGGAAGAGGGACAGGAGGCCACAGCATAGGAATCAACACAGATTTTCCTTAAGGTTTCCAAGGGGAAGTGGGAAGCAGATAATGAATGACTCAGCACTATGAGGAAAATACTTCTCCTGGACAGAGTAAACTTATCTGAAATGAAGAAGAACAAGACAAAGAGAGAAAATAAGTCTTCTATCACCTGGGAAAGAAGCTGAGATCATCTCACTCCACTGCAGAGTTTCAGTTACCAGTGTTGATCTGGCACCTCTGGAAATCCTTGTGATCTGGTCTTGGCTAGGTTGGAGTCTAATAAAAAGCAGAGACCCTCAGTACCACTCATCTGCTCCTGAGTGCCTACCCTGAGCTTCTTTAGGGCTTCCAGAATTGTGGGTCAATTATAAAAGCTTTGTTCCCAACCTGTATATGAGCATACAGTCATCTGAAGCATACAGAGTTTAAAAACCAAATCCAAACCTGTCCTAGAGAAGAAAGAGTGTTATCTCTGCCTGCTGGGAGGTCCTGACCCACTTTGCTATTTATTTTGCTTGTGGATGACACTAATGAGACAGAAAGGAAAAAGGCATGTATTATTAGCTCCTAACACACCCATTAGAGGATGCATGAAGACCTGAATTGGCCAGCTGAGCCTTGTAGTCAGTCAAAAAGATCTCTTTTTTCCTGCTAGGCTGCCTGAGTTCTTATGACAGGCCTCTCCTAATCACTTCAAATACTTATCACTTTCAGCCATTCAGAAACAGCCCTAAAATATTTCCAGTGTAGGGATATACTTGAGGTTTGATACATAACACCAGGAAAAACAGCCCAGCAAACATTTTCCTGCTTGTAATAGCATCTCCTTTGAAGCTGCAAGAGGGCTGATGACACAGGCTGTCTGAGCCCTCCTAAGCACAGGGGCTTTTCCCCCCTGAAGTGTTTAGTGCAGAACTAAAGCAGATTGTGCATGGTGGAAAAGCACTTACACCCAGAACCTGAAGAAGCTAAGAATGGCTCAGCACTTACAGCCCAAAGATTTTTAGGAACTGCAAGGAGGCCCCTGGAAGATATGGCAATGTACTCATCCTTTCATTGTGCCTAACTTAGTATCCAAAGGCAGCTTCTTGCCACGTGAGTGCAGGGCCAATCTCCATAACAACCAATCACATATGGCACTTAATCACTCCTGCAAGCCTTCAGTGCATCTCCAGTTTCAAAACACCATTACAGGATCTTCCTAGTCTGCTTGTTCCCTGGAACAGGGATGAACCACCAGCACTGTTTGCCTCTTCTGAGCTCTGAAGAAGTCATGAATAGGAAGACTTACATTCCCCATTTTTCAAGACAGACCAACCCAAGGAGGTTGTCCAAAATGAGATCAGCAGAGGCATATTTAGGAGCAACGATAACAAACTCAGTCCCCATCTCTTCCTGTCCCCAACCTTCCCAAAAATACAAGTAATCTGATCATGAGGCCTGCTTTTATATGGTCTCTTGGCATAATCTCCCTCCACACAGTAGAGACAAAAGATCAGCAGCAATAAAAAGACAAGGGGTAAAGAGACCAGCTCCAACTTGAGAAAAGGAAACACTAATTCTGACTTCAAGTTCTGTTCTTCACTCAGTCAACTAAAACAAAACATCTGGTATAGCTAACCAAAATTCCACACACAGCCCCTATGAGAAACACCAAAGCCAGTGCCAGGAAATCCATGTAGAGCATGAAATTCCCATGGATGTATCCCTCCCTTTCTCAAGTCACAAAGTAGCCACAGCAATGCCGCTGCAGCTGCTACAAAGGGATAGTTTATTGAGGATTTTAGCAGCGGTAGGATCACTCCTAGATGTTCAGAGGTGCCCTGCTCCAGTTACAGGTCAGGCTGTCAGAGGGGCAAGAGAGAGAACAGACACTGACTGTGAAACCTTTCCCTGCACAGAAACAGACACAGTTCCAAAACTCACAGCACCACGGTGAACCAGCTACTGGGGGATAGCCCAGAACTCATTCATCAAACCACAATTATTAAAATAGCATGGCAGCTACTTAATTAAAGAAATTGCATTTGAAACGAACTTACCATCTCTGTCTTCATCATGAATGTTCAGATACAAGTATTCCAGTCCTCTTCCTTTCTTGCCATGTTCTGCTCCCTGTATTTTAGCCATAAGCGTGGTTTTGCCTGAACCATCATCACCTGCCAGTAAGTTTGTCAAGGAAAAAAAGACATCTTCAGAATTACATTCGACTTCATAGAAAAGATTTTTCCACAACTTGCTTAATTAATGAGAACCATCCTTGTACACTAATCCTATCCTTGTACACTAATCAAAGTTATTTGCTGTTCTCTTTCAAGTATTTCAGCTAAATCCAACGGCTTATACCAGAACAATAAGAACGAAGAACTATCTTATTCTCTATTATTACTTAAAACAACAGTGGAAATCAAAGACAAAATAGATCTGTAAGCATGAAAACAAGACCACAGATCAAATTACATAACCCAATTGTAATGAATCCATGTGTCAGTTTGCTCCAATCGGTGTTTGAAATACGAATTATTCTACAAATAAAAAAGCAACAAACCAACACCCAACTGGTTGCGTGTGTTACTTACCAAAAACAAGAATATTCTTGCCCGATGGCAATTTAGATCTGGACCGTGTGGAGACTTCGCTGAGGATGGAGGACCTGGGGAAGCAGCAGAGCGGCCGCGTTATCCCGCGGCAGGGAGCGAGCGCCGGCTGTGACAGCACCATGAGCTCAGCACATCCGCACCCACGGCCCGGCACATGCGGGCTGTGTACGGGCAGGGCTGCTGCCACAGCACAGCCAACTGCACTCCGAACCACCGCCAGCATCCCACCTTCTAGAGAAGCTTTCATGATTTCTAAACCACCGGCAGGAACATTTAAAGTTCTCCTCCCTTGTAACAGGCCACAATACTACAGAACATTACTTTTCAACTAACTCTCATCGCGATCGATTGCTGTATTCGATATACGCTTTTCTGCCACTACAGGTATTTTTTGTAGAGCGTTCTTTAGGAATAAAAGCCGAAAAACCACAAGATCGCCTACGCCGGAGCCAGCCCGGAGGATGTCCAGCAGAGCCGCGGTCCCGGGTCCCGCTCCCCAGCTCTGCCTCCCCCTCACTCTCCCGTCCCTGCACCCGCGGGGCTCCCGTCACGCATCCCCGGGCCCCGTCGCCGCCCGCGGGGCCCAAGCGCGGCCCCGACCCGGCCGAGGGCCCGCTCTGCGTTCCAGCCCGGTGGAGGCCGGGCTCGCCCCGCCGTGCAGGCCCCGGGCGGCCGCGGGCGCTCACCAGAGGTTCTGCCCCTCGTCCTCCTCGCCGGGCAGCTCGGCCCCACCGGGCCCGTCCGGCCCCAGCAGCTTCTTCTCCGCCAGCACCGGCGCCATCTTGGAGCCGCCGCCACAAAGAGTGACCTCACCGGGCCGCGAGGACCCCGCCCCGCCCCGCCCCGCCCGCCCGCGCGCGGCGCCGGCCCCGCCGGCCCCTCCGCCCCGCGCCCGCCCCGCTAGCCCCGCGCGCACCGCGCCCGCCCCGCGATCAGGCGGTGCCCGGGCAGCCCCGGCAGCGGCCCGCCCTGCCTTGCGCGACCGTGCTGGGACCGCCTGCGCCCCCTGCTGCCCGCGGGAGCGGCAACGGCTCAGGGACCCCCGGCATCCCCAGCACCTGCTCAGGTACCCCCTGCTTCCCCTCCGGACCTAGTCAGGCACCTGCTCAGGGACCCCCTGCTTCCCCTCCGGACCTAGTCAGGCACCTACTCAGGTACTTTCACTTGCACCCCAGCACCTTTCCCGGGACCTGCTCAAGTACCTTCTCCTGATCTTTGGTTCCTGCCCTGATACTTCTCCTGCCCTGGTATCTCCCTGCACCCCCTGGCACCTGCTCTGGCACCCACCCCAGTACTTCCTGCACTCCCTGGCACACCTCCCCCCCGGTACCTCCCCACAGCCCCGGTCCCCGCCCTGCTGTGCTTCCACCAGTGCAGCCCCGGTGCCGGGCGGTGCTGGGATCAGATCTGGATCAGCACCCAGTGTAAGCCGTTGCTGACTGATCAAACTGTCATTACCCCATACTCACACCCCTGACACCCTCTGTTGGACCAACACTAACAGAACCACGACAGACCACATCAGGGTTTTTACAGACATATTTTCCTGGGTGGTTTGTCAGTCATTCCAGCCTTTAAAAGTGCTAAAATACTGTCCTGGGTGGCCCAAGCAGCCTAAAAGTGACATACACTCATCCAATTTTGTTTTTGTGGTGCCTCTTACATGTAGATTTCAAAGCACTTCTGCAAATGGATTAAACTGATCAAGACTGTACATTCAATCCAAAGGAGAGTAAAAGACTGACTTGCACAAATTCACACCTCAGGTTTCTGCCTGCTCCTGGTCCATGACTTCCTTTCTGGATCCCAGCAGAATGTTCCAGTGATGTGGTTCCAGCCCCTGCCTTCCCAGAGGAGGTAAAACACCAGCAGAGGCTGCCTGAAGAGGCAGCAGGAATTCCTCCTTTGAAGAGTCTCAGAACTTGACAAGGCACTGAACAACTTGAATAACTTTGACCTCAGCCCTGCTCCAAAGAGGAGAGGAGACCAAAGGCTCCACAGGGCCTTTCCAACCTGAACTGCACTTAGGGTGAGGTCAATTCTCAGTGTTGCAGTATTCTCACCTTGCGGCAAGTAAAGATTTACACCTTACATATTTTAGCCACTTGATACATATTTTAGGCCTTGATAATGTGGATGCTAACACACATTCAGTAAAGGATGAAGTAACAGCTTGTCTGGATTTGCCTGCAGTCCCTGGAAAAGCACCTGGAGTGTGTAAGGGACCCCAGTGTCCTCCTTGGAGACACTCCACCTCAGGAGCCCTTGTGGCTTCCACTCTGCCAATAGTTCCACTGATACTCAACCCTGCTATTGGCAGCAGCTCCACTCAGAGACATCTTTTATAGAAGCTTCAATATTTTAATAATAAAACCCCACAAATTGCAACTGCGGAAAATATTGGAAGGTGTATTTATTGCATCACTGGCATAATTTTTATTGCAAGTCTCTCAGTTTTGGTTACCTTGCCTGTTTTCAAGCATTTAGTCCACATCATAGTAAAAACCTAGTGGTAATAGAATAACTAAACCTTTTCCATAATAAATTAACTATTGATTCATCCATCATTCCTTTATAAAAAATACAACTGAAATACTGTCACTGAAAAATCAATTACCAAGGCTTTCAGTAAAGCTTCCTATAAAAATGTGTGATTAGCAGAAATTGTGGTTCTGCTCACTTACCTGAAAAATACACCAGAAAACTGTCCAACTATAAACAGAAGCCAAATTCTGTCAGTACTTACTCAGTTCAACAGTGAGTACAGAATTTCTGTAACAGTGAAAGATTTGCCTTCTCTGTGCAACAGTGTTTGACCACACATTCAGTGTTTTCTGTCAGAGATATTTTTCTGCACACGCAACATATTCAATGCACGACAAAATATTCCACCTGCTTTAATCATTTCACTTATTAAGAGGAAACAGATTCAGACACAACAACATTAACAGCAGTTACAGACAAAGTACTCATTTCAGCAATATATTCTTTTCTTACAAATGGTACAGATCAAGCTACAAAAAGTTAACTTAAAAGTTGCATAAATCAAATTCTCAAGAAGGTTAAATTAAGTTCCAAATTAATGTTATTTTACTGATAGAGATTTTGTTGCCTATGATAGCATGACTTAAAGACATTGCCAGGTTTTGGTAAATTAAATTTACAATGCATAACAGTCCTGTCAGTTGTCACTGAAAAACAAGAGTCCAAGCCAACATAAATGCTCCAAGGGCTCAAGTTGTTCTGGCAATACCTCAGTTACAAAGGCTGTTCTTGAACATTCTGCAATGAAATCCAAAGCACTCTCAGATGATGTTATTGATGTCCTTTGTGGGCTTTTTTCATCTATAAAATGGAGATAAAAGAGAAAATATCAAGATAAATGTTGCCCCAAACCACTGCACAATTACAGACCAGCTTTCAGTAGACAAAGGCTTGACACTTAATTGCTCCCATGGTCTCCAAAGCACAGGAGCAATGCTCCCTGTGTGAGGGATGCATGGATTAACCAATGGGAAACTGCTGCAGAGGCTCTCACAGACCAGCATCACAGCAGAGGCTGAGCAGAGAGGAGACCAACTCCCTGATAAACACAGGGATTAATTCAGAGTCCTTAATGACATTCCCATTCTCTTTGTACCCTCTCAGGTGGCATTGGCAGGTTCTAAGGCTCTCTAGTCTTTCTCTACTTTAGCTCTCTCTCTCCAACCAGCAGCCCTGATGGAATTACACCAGAGACCATTCTCATGGGCACTTCACTGACACAAGCCACACTCACATGGCTGCCCACTCTGAAAGCCTGTCTTTATTTCTGCAAGTCAGCTCAGGGGCTAACGATGAAAACTGAGCTCACAGCTTTTGGTATCAGTAGAAAATTCAGTGGTGAGTACAGTAATTTCACGAATACAAGCCGCACCATTTTCACCACAATTTTGGTGGAAACCCGGAAGTGCGGCTAGTACTCCGGGGCGGCTTATATTAACAATATTCTAAAAGCTGCAAACACGGAAGTGAGAGCCCGCGGCAGCCCCAAGCCAAGCTGGAGGCCGGCCAGCCCTGGCTGAGGTGGGAAAGCCTGGCAGAGGCAGGGTCAGCGGTGCGGGGGGCGGGCAGCAGAGCCCGAGCCAGCAGCGCGGGGAAGCCCAGCAGAACCGGGGCTGGCAGTGCAGGGGAGCCCAGCAGAACCGGGGCTAGCAGTGCAGGGGAGCCCAGCAGAACCGGGGCTAGCAGTGCAGGGGAGCCCAGCAGAACCGGGGCTGGCAGTGCAGGGGAGCCCAGCAGAACCGGGGCTGGCAGTGCAGGGGAGCCCAGCAGAACCGGGGCGGGCAGTGCAGGGGAGCCCAGCAGAACCGGGGCCAGCAGCTCGGGGAAGCCCGGCAGAACCGGGGCCAGCAGCGTGGGGGAGCCCGGCAGAACCGGGGCCAGCAGCGTGGGGGAGCCCAGCAGAACTGGGGCCAGCAGCGTGGGGGAGCCCAGCAGAACTGGGGCCAGCAGCGTGGGGGAGCCCGACAGCGCAGGGGCCTGCAGTGCCAGCCAGGGCGAGCAAACGTGGCGACGGCGGTGCAGACGGGAGCGGGGGGCAAGTGAGCCTGGCGGCGGCAGCGGCAGCACCGCCCGGCCGGCCCAGCCGAGCCGTAGCACCAAGCTGGACCACCCGGCCCTGTCGGCAACCATGAGTGGGCTGAGCCTGCCTGGCCCCGCCCCGAGCCAGTAAACCCGCTATGCTGTGATTCTGTTTCTAATTGGCAAATTTGTGAAAGTTGCACACAGATGCTCGCTACGAACGAAAGTGCAGCTAATATTCGGGTGGCTTATTTATTGACAATGACATCAACGTTGTCGACGCACCGGAAGTGCAGCTTATACTTCGTGTGGCTTGTATTCGTGAAATTACTGTACCTGCACCTGTAACCTGTAGTACTTCTTGGAAAGATCAACACTTGTCCGTCCTTTCTGGAAAGGGTAAGACCACAAAATCAAATTCCAGTGGTTGCCCATTTTTTGTACTCCTTTCAAAAGGCAGTTGATTTCTTCAGTTGTGAAATCTTTTCGGGCTCTTCTCTTTTTCAAAGGTGTCATGCTCATGGCCAGGGAACACATTTCATTGCCCTACAAATAATTATTTTGGTGTCATTAAGAATTATGTAAATGTACATACTACTTTGCATGTGGAAATAACATAATAACTGGCAATTCAACATTTAGTAGTTCTAAACAAATGGTCACACTGGCAAGGGAACAATGCTTCTTCAAAGTTTCTTCACTGTCACCACTCACTGATGTACAGTATTTTTCTGTGATCTTCATTTCTGGTGTGCCTACATAGTTTATTCTTTTAGCAGGTTTATTCCTTTAGGTTTCTGTTACTTCCATATCGTGCAAATCTTCATCAATACAGGAAAAATCAGACCTCCAAATCCATCATTCTGAAAAGATGTCTGCTGAAAAATGCTAAACTCAGTTCAGGGCTAAATCAGTGTGACTGGAGTAGAAATGACACAGGAATATTTTTTTAATAAGGTTCATTTTGCTACTGGGCTCCTGTTACAGGTGACTAAACCAGAAACTACACAATTCCTAGTGCTTTTATTTGGCCTTTTATAAACATGTCAGTGAATGATTAGGCTTTGTATAACTAACCTCATCTTTGTCAAGTGAATGTGTGCAATTTTCTTGTAAGTTCTGACATTTCTGGCTGCACATCTCTTTGACTCTCTGTCTCTTCAGGTTAGCATCTTGGGTTTTTCGTAAAGCTACAAAATTGTGAACAAAGAGGCCACTTTAAACTAACTAAAATCTACAGAAAAAAACTGAATATAAAACTGTAAAGGACCATTTATTCGAATCAGTCTGAATATGCAAGTGTACCTTTGTCAGTAATATCTCACTCTCCTTATATCTTTTTCTCATTATCTACATTAAGAGATAAGGACTATTGATGAACTAGAAGCAAATAATAGTATTATTCATGTTCAAGTGGATTTCTGTGAGAGAAAATGTAACAGTTTATTTAAATTCCTAGCTATTTATCTCAAATAGCAAGGACAGGTGCTTCTCTCAATGTTCTAATCTACATGCAAACACTGATCTTTCATTTGTGCATATCGGAGAATTCTTTTGGTAATACTCACACTTTTCATATGCAGGTGTCAAGTTATAGTTGCTAGTCCACCTAATATTTCTACTATGTTCATCTCTCTTTGAAGTATTAGATTTGTCTCTTCTATTTGGAGTCAAAAGAATGCCTTAAAAACAAACAATAAAACCACGAACAATAAAACATTACACATCTTTGTTAGAAAAAGCCCAAATCACAAAACAGAGGTTACATTTCTGGAATTAAAATTTAGGAGAGAACCATCTTTTGAGCCATACCACTAATCTGGTCTTGGAAGAAAGACTGGAAAATTCAGTTTACTTCATCTTATAGGAAATGTGTACTTGGTAAAGATTATATACTGCTGTAATGAGTTTTCAAGATGAAATACAGTTGCTTTGGTTGGGTTTTTTTACATTTTAAAATACCTTTGTGGCTTTCACAAGACAAATTAATAAATTTCTGAATCTGAAGGAGAAAAATATAAACAAATTTAAAAATCAACCTCCTAACTTTTAAATAAAATAACCATGTAAACAAGGCTTTTGAAAATAAGAGTACTAAAAATTAATTTCAAATTAATTTCTGGTGGGAATTTGAAAATTCAAATTTCAATTCTCATTTCAAAGAAGAATTCATCCTAAAGGAGTCCCCTTGTAGTTGTTTATTACAAGTCCAAGTCCTCAGCAGAGCTCCCAGATGGAACAGGAATGGATCTAATGGAATAACATGACTGGAACTGCATAAGGAGTGGTGCTGAATGCAGGTTCAGGCAGCTGAGCTCTGCTCTGAGCCTGACTAAACCTTTCCATTTTAGAAAACCATGCCACAAAACTGAGAAATAGCAAATGCCATAGAAGTAACCCTGACAGGATTCAAAACAGGAAGTGCCAGATAACTTTGCAGGGAAATAATGTCCATTACACAATTTCATGATTACAGAGGATGCATTTTCTGGTCTTAATCATATAGAGATTATTCTCAGAATCTAGAGGATAAAAAAGAAAAGAATTTCCTATCCAGTCTCCCATGGTAAAGTTCTGTAGAAGAATTAATAGACAGTAGGAGCTTTTCACACCAGTTGTCAAAGCAAGCCCTTACTTTGGAAACTACCCTTCTTGCTCCTAAAAGTTGGTATTTCTTTATGCAGCCTGTCTTTCTTCACTGGGGCCAACATCATGTCTGGAAAATATAAGATGAACACTAGTACAAATATCTAGTACAAAGTAATAACTGCTTCATTGTCAGAACTCCTCCTTTCAACCAGAAAAATAAAGGATTTACACTTTGGTGTGGTGTCATACATCTACTCACACATTTTCAACTTAATATATTTCTTTCTCTTAGGACTTGACTATTTCTAGCAAACGTGAGAGTCTCATCAAAGCCTATAATGAGCATCTGTCACCATGGCAAGAACCACAGCAGATCCTTCAAAACAGAAGTGGCCAGTTCTGATCTCACTTAGTACAAATCATACATCAAATTCCATGAGTGAGTTTAAAACAGCAAGACAATCAGAAGGAAATAAAAAAGGTTCAGAATTTTAAATGCAATTACAAGCAATGGTTCCAAGTACTGAAAATAAACTCCATACTTTGGTGAGTTCCAGCAGCCATCCTGCGGAGTTCCCCTCGGTATCTTTCTTCTGCCTCCAGAATGACTCTGTGCTGCTCACACCTGTGCAGGGAACTCTGCAACATCTTGGTGAAGGTTTTACTGTTCAAGGACAGTCCTGCTGTGCAACCTGGGAAAAACAGGGTATTGCAGAAATAGCAGTCACAGTTTCTAAAGAAGCCACCACAAAGTTCAGTGTTTCATTTCGCTCACTAGGATCAATTTGACCTCAGGTTTTCCAAATTCATGTTGTTTTTATGCACCTTCTTGAAACACTTTGTATTTACTCTCTTAAAAAAAATTCTTTTCAATATTTTATGGGACTAAGTTATACTGCACTTCCACCCCAGAAGTACTGAGCAAGGTATGGATCGTCTACAGAACTACAACTATTGGTGGGATGGGAAGACACAGGCCTCATTTCCATTTGCACATTTATCCAGGACACTATAAATATATATTTTGTACTATATTTTTGTTTATGTGTGTTGTAACAGTTACCTGTATTAATCTGAATCAATGGTAAGTCTAGTTTAGGCATGAATTCCCTCACAGGAAGCCTTGCTGTTCATTTTTGAGGACATTCCTAGGGTAATTTATCGTTTAGGTATCTCCTTGGATGCTCTCATGGTTAAGTTACATCAGCTGAAGGAGAACTTGTGTCAGGAGTTACAGGAAGGGCACAAGTCTGTATCTGTAACCTTCTACCTTAAGATAATGCAGTGCTAAAGCTCAGCTTGAATTTAGTTTGACAACCCAGATAAAAATAATGTCCAAAGGTGGGTTATGGGCTGCTTTGAGGTTCTTTGTTTTCTGTGGGTTTTTGTTTTGTTGGGGGGTTTGAAATAATGAAATGCTGGCTTGATTACAAAATCCACTCACAAGTCCAGAATACCAGCAGCGTTGTCATGACCTACTAATGGAGCAGGCTGGAGAAATAGAGCCTGGGGTAACGGAGAGCTGTAGGTGTGGATTACCATAAAACTGCCTTCCTGCACTTCACAGCAGGGAGGCGAGAAGGACTGCAGAACACTGAGGAGGCTTAGCAGGAGACTAAATGAAGGAAATGAGAAGGGCTACATGTTCTTCCTCCCTCTCTGCAAGCAGAGAAAGGAGGAAAACACCTGCTCAAGTATTCTTCTAATTAGGGGAAGTCACATTTTAAGTTACCGTGTGTTCTGTTTTATCAGCAAACACATTATTACATGGAATAAAACTGCCATTTGTCAGCTTTATTTCAATATTTATCTTTTCTTTTAGCAGTAGAGGGAAAGGGAAAGGGAAAGGGAAAGGGAAAGGGAAAGGGAAAGGGAAAGGGAAAGGGAAAGGGAAAGGGAAAGGGAAAGGGAAAGGGAAAGGAGCAGCTCAGGTTTTGTTACTACTAAAGGTGATAGAACAGATGTGTTATGATTTCTGTCAAGTCAATCCACTTACTGCACTGCTGATTCTTTAAGGCTCCTTTATGTACTCTGGAAAGAAAGATCTAAGATAATATTTACCTAAACACCTTAAATCTGCCATTTTATGGGATGAAGATGTAGCTGAAGTACTTTTGACTCTCTCAGTTTTCTCTGAGCAGAATAAATGTTGATCTAAATGAGGGAGGAAAAAAGTCACTAAGACTTCTTTTTGCTATGGTAATCATGCATCAGCATAACTACATCCAACTGCATTTTCTATTTGTAGATTATTAAAGTTTAATTAACATAACAGCAGAAAATCTAAATGAAATTTCTTAAGTTAAATGCCTCGCATTCACATTTCTGTAATTCCAGAATAATTTTTTCATCACTCTCCCAAAGGACATTACTTCAACTTGAACATAGCAAATTAACCCTGCAAACTCATATTGCTTAACAAAGCCTTACACACTTTATTTCTGTTTGGAATCAGATGCTGACAAATATAATGTATTAGAATAAGAAATAATCCCAGTTTAAACAGATGTAACCTGTAGATCAGCTGATCTCCTCTAAAGCTCCCATTCTGGCAAATTCTATCTAATGAATACTTAGCAATTTTGTAAATTAACAGGAAACTAAACAATGAATAAAGATTTGATTGAACAGATCCCAGTTCTGAAATAAATGTATCCCACCAGGATTAATGCAAATCTGAAAAGCTTTTCTCTTAAACACATGTTCACATGTAGGAACAGCAGCAGGCAAAATTCACTCTCATAGGCAGGTTCTATCCCAGCCTTACAGGCACAGCACCAAATGTGCATTTTCTATTAGTGGCTTTCACTGGTCAGTATAGATTAAACACTAAACTTAATCTCTGGTACATTCATTTGTACAGTTAAAATAAAATCCAAAAAAAGAAAGCTTAAATATGTACCAGAGGAAAAGTAGGATCAATGTTCTGGTAAAATTATGTACAATATAAAATTCCAACACTATGCAAAGCAGTTAAAGGATATTACACATAAGGCACCTCTCTCATCTAATGATACTTAAAAAGTGACAAAAACTAGTGATAAATCTACACAAAACTAATTAAAATCTCATCAAGAACAAAATCAGCTCAGAAAGGAATATGTGTAGCTATTTGTACCTGATGTGCACGTCTGTTTCATATTTCTAACAGTCTCTGCTGGTTTTTTACATAACTGTTCACTGGGAAGATCAAAATGTGAACAAATTAAACCAAATAAAACAATAAAAACAATGTACATTTACCTGCAAATGAATACACACATCCCAAGGGCACAGCAAAAAACCATAGTGAATGTACAAAAGAGAAAACTAAAAAAATATTGTAATTATCCAGAGTTACTGGACTTATGGCACCCAGCATGTAATCAGTGCATGTTAAAACCTGTTTTGCAGAGATCTGTGATTGGCATTCCTTCCAAGTCCGTTCAGCAGGGAGTGCAGAGCTGTCACTGGTTTCCAGAGTAATTTGCAATTCAGACTCACATAAAGATTACCACGTGCACACAAAGCTCACAAAGTCTTCAGATTACTGTAGCCTTCACCATTTGCAGCAAATGCTCTAAAAGGTAATTGGTTTTCTTCTTTTCTTACACTAATTAACTTATATGCAACCAACACACTGCTATGATACCCTAATTGAGCATTTTTGTGCCCCTGACTCCCTCTGAAAGCTTCAGGAGCAAGGAGCCTGATCCATGGTTACCTTCCAGTAGCTCCTGTGTTCACACGAACACATATTCAAAAAGAGAGGGGTTTTTATTGATATTTCAACAGTTTTGTGCATCAGAGCCCAGAACCACAGCTAAAGAAGCTGTGAAATTATGCTAACCAGTAGCAAAGTAAAATATACCTGAATGTACCATGGAAAATATCTATGCTCTTGGTGATTTCTGTGGTAGTTGCAAAGTAACAATACAATACCAGAAAACTGCACAAAGCAAGGTGCAGCCAGACACATTAAAAAAGCACAATAAAAATGTGGCACTCAGAAAGCCCAATACATAAACCACCTCCCCCCCAAATGTAGACTTTTCCATTGACTGTCTTGAGGGATATTCCAGGTATAATCTCAAGAGAATGGAATCTGTATTTATCATTGCAAGTAAGCTATAAATTATTTTGGCTTTATCAATAAAAAGCCCAAAATAAGATAAACTAAGGAGCAAAAAGGAAAATTAGCATTTGTGTGAGAGCAACGAGCAAGAGAACAGGGAATGACCAAACAGGGCTGTCCCTTTCTCTTCCCATGTGGGGCAGCACTGGAACACGAGGGGAGAACAGCAGTAGCACAGAAACTTTTCCCCCTACTTTGCAGACACTCCAAGTTTCAGAATTTTTCCAAGCAGTTCTCTAGCTGTTGTTTCCCTAGTAAGTGCACATTACAGAAACCATTGTCGTTTTGTCCAAACCAATGGGTTAAATCTTGATCTGTTACTTCAGTGAGAACTCTGAGGCAAAAGCCACAGATGATTTTCAGCACTATGCTGAAGGCACTTGAACATGCTGTGCAAGAAGCTCTCTGTACAACACCAGCACTCAGAGATCAGCATCTTTGTTACTGCAATGAACTGATCTTTGATCTGTGACCAAAAAACAATCTCTGCTGGGCCACTGAAGGGCTACATCTTTCCACTAGAAAAAAACCCCATCGTTAGTAACAGATAACTTAAAAGCCTGCCAATTTGGAATGACTAAAGAAAAGTAAGTTAGTATTTCTGCTTAGGTGTAAGATTCTTACCCTGCTTGGAGACCAGACTGATTTTTTCCACAAGCAGTTTTTCTATTTATATTGTGACTTTGAGGTACACTGTCTGTTTGCAGCTCAGTGACTGAACATGGAATGTTCCTCTGCTCAGTTTGTCTGGCAGAAGCTGCATCCATAGTGTTCTCTGTTTCATTTTTTTGTGGAGCAGAAGTTACAGATGGAGCAAGAACTTGATTATTCAACTTTGAGGTCAACTGTGGACAACAGACATCTTTCTGTGTTCTTTCTGTGTACTTCTTTGAATGAGCAGGGTCCACTTCATGGGATTTTAATGCTCCAGAATTGGCTACTGAAGATTTGTCTACAAATATTTCTCCTTGCACTCTTTCCTGTATTGCAAAATACTGGTTAGTGACTATGTGAGCTCTATAAAAATGTTAAATAAATCCAGTAACAGGATTAACTAGATAGTCTAACTGAGGGTTAAGCAAATTCCAGAGAAGCTTCAGAAAACCCCCTGACTGAGCTGAGAGGCAACAAGACAGCAATGCCACTGAAGGTGTTGAGGGGGTACCTCCTAAGTGCTAATTTCAGGCTGAAGCAAGGAATTTGCTACTAATGCAAGGCACTGCTAGAACTTAAGAGCCATCTAAATATCTCATAAATTTTCTGTTCCAAACCCAGAGATACTTAACAGCTTTAAAGCACAAGGAAATACGAAACAACTTTATCTCAGCTTGTGTTCACATTCTCCTTTATGATCTATCCCACCACAGCCATACATCCCTGAGCACTTCGTGCATGCAAATATTAAAATTATAGGTTTGAATGTCCAGCAATTAAAAAAAAAATTCAACTTTATCTCATAGAAAATCTGGATTTACAATAAACTCAAATACTTCATACAATACAGATGCCTCCATTCTCTGCACACCTGTAACTTGGTCAGATTTACAATAATGAGAAAAGTTGCAGGTTGTAGTTTCACACAAATCCCAGGTTTTCCTGGGGTTTTTTGCTCATGTTGAAATTATCTTAAGGATTTACTTTTGCTTTCTCCTTAAACTCTAGAAAGATGTGATTAGTTTTATCCTATTTTGGTAAATAGGCCAACCTCATCATGCTCTTTTTCAAGTGAGTTGATTTTGTGTAAAATTTCTTCTGCTTTCTTCCAGTAGTCTTGTAGACAACTTTTTCTGACTTGCACATCCAATTCTTCTGCACTGTCCACATTTAGTGAGTTATCATATAATTTCAGAGACAACTGTTCAGCTTTATAAAATATAAAACAATATTAATATTTAAAATTGTATCAATTACCATTTTAAAAAGTATTTATTATATTTTAGTATGCTGAGGAACAGCCCCAATAATTTAACGCAAAATAACAATTTTTATAAAACTTAAATTTATACATAAATATTAACACACTTGAAATATAAGCTGCAGTCACAAGAGGTGAGCTTGCAATTACAGTTACTATAAACAGTTTGTGCAATGATGCTGTGAAAAAAAAAGACTTTTTCATTGACTTAACTCTGGGTTCTTTACCAGGATGAGTTTCTGCTTTTTTAAAAAACAATTTCATATCAATGGACACTACAAATCCCCACACCCCTTCATCTTACACAAACTTCTCAGCTGTGCTTACAGCACAAAAATGTAGATACAGGTTTGGTTTTTTCCTAATTAGAAATTGCACACCCTCCAGCTTTAGAGATTAGAGGACAAGGTCTCTCTATTTCATGGGTGGTATTGTACAGACAATTAATAAAAAACTTAAATAGGGGACCTAAAAATACATCCTACTTCAGGAAAAAAAATCAAGATTTCTTAATATTAGAAATTAACCTAGTCACAGTGATTTCAGGGTTGATAATCTCCTGGTTTATTCTCTCTCTAGTGGTACATCCCCAGGAACAGAGTATCCACTGGGTGTTAAATGGCAACATTCCTATTTTCCACAGAATTTATAGATGGGAAAATTTTAAGAACTGGCCCTACATGGAGAGGTCTCACAAATAAATTATTGCAACACTGTTGGGAATTTTACTTCTCTTTTTTCTGCCTAAGTCAGTTCTTAATAACAAATAAGCAACTTTCTGTGCAGAAAACAAACATCTCTTGGAGTACACACAAAGCTGAGACAGTTAAAATCACTTGGGGAATCAGCAGAACACAGAGATGGAAATAATCACTGCCATTTTTAAAGCAATACCAGCAAACTTACTCATTTGTTTGCAGTTCTGCAGCACAAAAGTAGCCGCTTTGATGAGCTCCTCGTCCTGAGATTCTGTCAATACCTGAATCATAAGTGGCAGACCATTGTTCTGAAGCAGCTCACACTGGTTTTCTTCTAGAACAGGACATGGTAAAGGAACATAGGTTGGTTTCCGCCCCACAGACCTTAACCTTACAGTAATTTTAGGAGCCAATACTAGCAACTTTCTGTAAGTTTCTGTAGAGAAAGATTTTCATTACAAACCCAAGCCTGCTGCAGTCACAGCAGGAGAGCTTCACATCACACAGGATTATTTGACCAGAACTCAGATTTCTGTAGAAAAACTGAAGGATGACTGACACAAATTGTAGGATGGAGTTCCAAGCTCATTTAATTGTGGCCTAAAACATTCAAATAATGACTCCTGTATTTATTTTCTTCCATTACCTGCTCCTGGAGTAGATTTCTGTGAGGCCTGAGATGCAGAAATATCAAAATCTCAAGGTTTATAATTAGCAAAAAGAAATTACTAGTTTAATCCTGACCTAGCCAATCTGTTTCTCCTCATTTATTACGTAATTAACGAAATTTTTATAGTGATCTCAGTTGCATATGTATTCACATAACCGAAAAATTGCTAAAAATAATTTTTTTAAATTCCATTAAAAAATGGAATTTAAAAACGGAGCATTTTTATTTTGAAAGTGTTGACATTTTAAGAGAAACCTTTTTTCTGTCGGTTTAATAATTTTTCTATTCAAAAGACATTTTCCATTAAGTCTTGTTTCAATAATTCAATAATTCTTCATGAAAAAATGTCTGTTCAAATAAATTTATGACCTATTGAGCTAATTATTAAACATTTTATTGGCACTCAGAGGATGAAAACCAACCAGAATTTTTGAACATAAGCCCTTTTTCTTGCTTATCTAAGCATTCATGAGAAAAACAAGTAGTACAAATGAACTTTCTATTTGCTTGCACTACCACAAAATACCAACTGAAGTGCTGAATGTAAGTAGATATGCTTGGGCAAGCCCTGAGGAACATGACAAAAACATTTCAGGGCTACCTACTGCTTATGTGTCTTGAAAACCAATGCGCTTACATGGCTTCTACAATATTGCTGGCCTTGTAAGCAGTGGACAGAAGCTGTATGTGCCAAGGACCATGAAAAGAGAGCTCAAGACAGCTCATTTGCTATGTCTGGATTGTAGTAGCTTTCAGGTCAGGGTTAATTATTCCCCATGATCCCTAAACCCAGATCTGAATTCTTGCATATTAGTCTACTTTTTTAAAGCTGCTAAGGACACTTCCTGCTAACAAACTTTACAATTTAAAGATGGAACATTAGAGAAAACTTTTTTTCAGAATATTGCAATTAGATTTAATCGAACTCTCCCTGGTGTTCCAGTCCAGATAAAGTGACACCACTGGAGGAGTCAGTGAATGAGAATTTAGGCAAAGATGACAGACAGGAAAAAGAAAAAGCAAATCTTACCACAAACTTCAGTACAGTGTCCAATTGTCAGAATTATACTGATTTTTTCTCCTGTGCTCAGTGTCTCATTGGACAGCAGCTTCAGCAGCTCTGACACAGTGTGGTACTTTGCCAAGACAACACCCATGGCAGCTGTTCGTTAAAATAATTGGAAAGAAAATAAAATAGATAATGAGTGTACAGGAATTATCCAAGGATAAAATGTTGGGTTTTGAGGCAACTCTACAGACCTCTCAAAGACCAACCTGCCTTGGGCTTCAGGCAAGCTGCAGGTTCGTCCCTCTCAGCAGGAGCTGCACAAAAAGCAGCTCCGTGCTGCCAGGGTAGCTGAGCAGTCCAAAAGGTTTGTAATCCAGCCGATGTGTGGGGTCTCACCCTTCTGGGAGGCCCTTCAGGTTTGATGCCGACTGCTACAATCTTCTCCCCACTCTCCAACCTGCCTCGGCTAGCTCCGGGTCAGAGATTAGGGCAGTACAAGCTGGCTTGTACTGGGCCAAATATGGAAAAGCACACTGGTGGGACACAACCCGCCAGGGGAAAATTGTAGAAAAGTCAGGGGGCTGGTACGATGGTGCCTGCCTGGCTGCAAGAAGCCAAAATTGGTCAAAAGAGTCTGGACAGCCAGACTTTAGACCAATCACAGGAGCTTAGAGAGATATATTTAGGAGGTTCTAAAAAGAGTTGTTTAGAACAAGAAAGGGCTTTTTGTTGAAAGAATCACGTGTGCCTGTGTCTCTCTGGGGGCTCGGGCACACAAAGCAGCAAGTGGCGTCCTGTGTGAGGAACTAAAGCAACAAGAGATGGGGGGATTTAGCATGGGCAAAGCGAAAGACCAGAAGGCTCCTCTTGCCAGGATAATCCCAGGTTTTATCCCCGAATGAGTTCCAGGGGAAAAAGAGAGCGAAGCATGGGAAGCCGGGTTTTTTTCAAGCCTCGTCAAGGGGCGGGGGAACTCTGGGATACAGCCAGTCAGGGGCGGCCAGGGGGAACAGGGGAGGGGGAAGGCTTAAATCATGGAACAGACCATGAGGGAACCGCAGGAGAAACCATTTAAACCAAAACACTGAATTATGACAGTGAGGAATAAGGGCTTCGCACTGTGCAACTGTTGGAAATCCCTGCTGAGTTTCTCCACATCCTTCATCAGCTCCAGCACAGAGCCAGAGAGAGGTGAATAAGCTTTGACACACAGAGAATCTGCCATCAAAAGAGCAGGGGCAAGCCCTTCCTGGCACTGGGAACATCACAGTCTATCCGTGCTGAGGCCTAGCCCTGGCACACACCAAGTGATCTGAAACTACACTTAGAACTAGTGCAGGTATGCTTTTGCACTTCTGTGAACTTCCCTTTGAAGCTCTTATGGCAGAAGTGTGAGACAGACCAGCCATGGCCACAGCACAGGCTCATCTCCAAACCTTCTGATGGAATACACAAGACCAATACCCAGCCGGCAAACAGAGCAGAGGTGTGCTGTGCAGAAACACTGCATTTCTTCAGCTCCACCTCTGAATTGCTAAAACTTTCTAAAGCTACATAATTTATTATTCAGGCATAGGCTTAATTCCAGGATCCAAACTGACTGGCCAAACCCAGGCCCAGAGCTCAGCTTACTTACCCAGAACTGTAGCATCTTATTTTTAATTTTCAGGAAGGTTTAAATATCACTGTATTAATTTTAGCAACAGTGGGACAGTAATCCACCTCAGATGAACTAAATCACTCCTCACACCTTTGAATTTTAAAAAACACTGCAACATGCTCTGGGATGTATATAACTTAACTGCCTTTAAGCATCCATTTATACAACTTTTCCATCAGCACAAGACTTGAAAAATTGCATTTTAAAGTTACCATGGATAAAAAATGTCTTTTCACTCACAGTTATTAGCAATGCAGGCATCCAGAGTCTTTGTTACTACCACTGCAAGTTTCATGCTGGAGAGACTCAAACAGGAATCATGCATAAGCTCAAGGAGAACTTTGGCTAATGTGTCCAATCCTCCAATAGAAACAAAGTATTTCTGCACATATGCTTAGTGAAAAAAAGAAAAAATGTGATTTAAGCAACAGAGTTTTCAAGCTGTTCTAGCATTTCCCCAAGTAAGTTCATCACAGTTTTTCTGCGCATGTGTTAGTCATTACATTTCTTGTACAACAGAAGCTGGACATACATTAATCTCAAGAAATGTAGTAACTGCATATAAAATAGTTGCAGGAAAACCTGAGAAGTCAATAATGACTTTTATTTAGAAATGCTTTTAATCAAAACAGCTCCCAAATAGTTTTACTGACCTTATGAACTGTAACCAGATTGTGGCTATTTGTGGGCTTGAGCACAGTGTAGTGTAAGTAAAGATGGTGGAATACAGTTGCCAGAGTAAAGGTTGGAAGAACAGCAAATGACTTTGTATAGATTGACAAAAAACAAAGAACCATTTAACTCTCCAATTAAATTTCCTTTTATCAAATGCAAAATTGTGTAAAAGCTGGAGGTGCACTTACGGTTATTTGCAACTGTGAGACCAAGAAATGAACAAATGGGACGAACTATCCCAGGCTCTGTGCAACTCTCGAGACACTCTTTGGCATAGGGAAAAACTGAACAGCAAATATTTTGATTATCTTCTGGAAAAATAAAAACAAATTACCCCAAATCAAAACAAATTTCAGCTGAACAGTAAAGAGGAAACCAAGGTGTTACCAATAGGAAAAATATCTTTAAAGTTCTTTCACAATTTTCAGAGCAACACGTACCATTCTGGGGGTTGTTGACACAGGCACAGAGAGTGCTGCACACTGAGGACCAGAGCTGATAGCAGGGATCAGTGTTTTCATCTGACAGATTCTTCTCAGAGGTGGAGAGAGTTGTTCTGTTAAGGACAACACGAACAAGTCCCAAATAGTCAAGGAAACACAGCTGCTAACCAGTCTATTATTTGTCTGTTTGAATTGCAACCCTGTTTACCTGAATAACTGCAGCAGCAGGCTGATGCAGCCTGTATCTCTGACATAGGTTTGCCCATTTTCTAAAAGAGAACACACACAAGACTCCAAAGACAAATGCAATTCCAGACAAAATCTTAACATCAAGTTTCATTTACATACATACATTCCCTTTCCTAAGCATATATCCTCCCCAGAAGTAAATACAAAATCATATCAATATATTGGTAAATAACCTTTCTATGTCTCTTTTTTTCTATACACTCTCAGAAACTATTTGCATTTGCAAACTGTGTTTTTAGAACTAAAACATGCTCTGCTGTTTAAGGAAATCCTACTGAACAACTTAGACAATTCAGGTTCAGTTACATGCAAACATTCATATTTACAAATTAACTTCACCAAAACATTACTCATTGTATGTTCCAAATTTTGTCTGCAGATTGGCAAATAGAAAAAACGTGTAACACAGAAAAAACCCCAACTTACTATTATTTGAAACCAGTACTAAGATGACATAAACAGACATTCTTTTCAAGTTCACACCAGAATCCTTTTTAATTAAAAATAAAATGAGGTCTTCAAACAATGCAGAGGTACACAAAGTCTGTTGACAATACACTGAAAATGGAAAGTGAAAACCATTAAGTCCTGAAGTAAGATACTCATAATCCTAACTTATTAAATCTCAGTTGTGGTCAGTATGTGGGGAGTTGAATGAAGGCAGGACTATGAAGTGACTGAGGGCTTGCTCTGCAGTGAGTTCTACACCAGCCAGGACCCTGGCAAGCTTTGGAACATCCAGGAGTCATTTAACACTTGCTGCTGTGGGAGAGGGGCAGTATAGGTGTCTGGTAATTTAAAGACACCCTGTGTGCACAAATCAACAAGGAACTGATCAAATCTGGGGTTGCACAGGGCAACTGGGGCAACTTCATTGCCTCTTGCTCCAAATGACAATCCTGTAGTCTCATTTTGTGAGACCAGAAGAAAATGGAGACAAAGCACGAGTAGTGACAGGGGGCCATAATGCACTCAGAAACACAAGAAATATTATTTTATTACCATTACTCTCTATAATAATCCCCAATGTAAACAAAGCTGCTTCCTTTACGATGCAATGAACACTCGACTTGGCAAGGTCATTTATAAACATCAAACCACCAATTTCTCGAAAGTATTCGCTTGCTTCACCTACAAGAGAAAAAAAAAGACAGAAAGTCTTGCTCTTGTTTCTCTGCAAAATGAAAAGCTTCTAAGATTTTCCAACATCTCAAACCTTATAGCCTTCAGATAACATTTTTACAGTGCCCACCAGCTTCTTACCACACATGGTGAACATAAATGAGTGCATTGTTTCTAAGGGAAAGCAATTCTTACTGTTCTGTTGGCAAATGGAATAGATAGTGATCAAAGCCTCTTTCTGAGACAGAGGGCAGTCCATCTGATATTTAAGGCATTCAAGTAGTAAGTTCAGATCTGTTTTCATATCTAGGAGCAAACACAAAAAACTTCATTTAAAATGTTATATTTTCTATATATTAATCTAGTCAGGATTAGAATAAACCTGTCCAAAAGGTAGTATGTACATGTGTTTTTAAAAAGGGGGAGAAGTGAGCCAAAATGGAGCTACATCGCTTCTATTCTCCTACAAAAAACAAACCTAGAAATATTTCTACCCATAGTTTGTTATTTGAGCATTATTTCCCTTGTAGAGTAACAGCCTCCTTTTAATATTTCTGGCCTCTAATTACTAGTAAGCGTTAGTAAGTGTGATGTAAGCTGCTAAAATTCACAATTGCAAAGTGCATTAAGCGTAAATAATACACAACCATTAAAACATTCAGAGTGCAAATACAGTTGAAAATCTATGGAATATTAAGGAAATAGCCAAGAGCACAAGGCTGCTCTGTGGTACTGAATTACAGGAGACATAAATCATGCACCACAGCAGCAGAGCCCTCAATCAGGAGGTAAGAGACCACGGTACAAAATATTCTCTGGACACCTACACACAACCCTAGCTGGGTAAACAGACTTGGAAAATCTGTTTCTTAGTCTTTGTGGTATAACTAAAAGACATATTTGATAATTATTTCTAACCATGACAGAAGGTATTGTATATTGCGAACCCTTACAAAATTTAGGGGTTCTTAAAGAAGTTAAAATACAATAAAAATGTAGATAAATATTAGCAAATTAAAAAAAAAGGGGGACTTTGTGATGGTATGCTTTACTACATGTAGGTTTGTCATAGCATTTACCCTTTGCATATCCAGTACACTATCCAAAATTTGGCAACAAGGAAAAGCACATTTCCCCAACTGCTCACCACTCCATGACAAGCCTATCACAGTCTACTAAAACTTTGTAAAATTGATGCAGATTATAATGACAAATTATATTAGATATCTTACCACACTGATATTTCTGCACCTTTTGAGTGTTCATTTTTGTTTTATCTCTGTTCTTGTTCTACAACAGCAAGCAAAAAGTGTTTTCAGTTCTGTTCAGATGAGCAGTGTTTATAATATTTGTAGTATAAATGACATCATTTTTCTAAAATGCACTTTTTCCAGTTTTCTGCTTTTACTCTGTCACTTCACACACACAGAGTTTAATGCATTCTTGCATGGCAAAGTTTTCCTTGGGAAATACAGTATTTTATACTAACCCTGCATTTGTAACTGCCAGGTCTTTTGAAAGTGGGCATTCTGCAGAAATCAGGTAATTTCCATGTTACCACTGAGGGGCACTGTCAGTCAAGAATATCCCCTGTTCTGTGTCACTGATCACAACAAAGCTGATCCAATTTTCCTTAGAGTGGCCAACTTCGCCATCAGCCAACAACTGCCATAAGACCAAGTGCTGTTACTTAGGGGATGAACACTATAAACCACTCAGCCTGATGCAGCTCAAGGAGCCACTAAACCATCAGCATTTTTCTTGTAGTGCTGATCAAACCAAAGGCAATGAGCACAGAGACAGCTTCCTTAAACTAAGAATTTATTTAAATTCACCAAAGACATGGTCACATTACATGAACCATGTAACCCACAAAATCCCACAGCACTGATTCTTCACAAACCCAACGCGGCAGCCTCTGAGAGTGGAACAGCAGAGTGACATTCGGGTTTGGAGGCAGAAAGATGGTCCCTCACACATGCCCCAAGTCCCAAACACAAAAGTTTGACGCAAGCATCACAGTAGCCTATTACATTTTCTCAAAAAATGACTTAGCTCCAAGTAGAAACTTTCAATCAGTGGTGAATCCAGCTTAATAATGGATTAGTTTTCATTCTCAAAGTGGAGCAAATGTTCCAAGCAGTATCATTGTCACCTTAATGAAGACAGCCAGCCCTGTTTAGAGTTACTGGTTGCCCTCATTCCTTTGCTGCTTCCATTAGAGAGGGAGAATTTGGAGTTCATCTCCCTTTAGCCTTTCAGAAGTGATAACAGACATGCATTTCATTTTCCTGCAAATCCAACCCTGCCACAACAGGCAAAAGCTTGTGAGCCTTCCTCATCTCTTTTTGTCCTACTGCTACCACTCTGCCAGCCTAAGAAACAACAAAAACCACCCAGACAAAAGGAAGGCTGTAAAAATTACTTCACTCTGGAGCTAATTGCATTTCAGTAGAGTTTAATTTAATACATGTTTATACAATTATACAATATAGGAGCACAAGGGGTTTAAAACTGTATGTATATAAGGATACATCTTAACCTCACCTGGATCTTTTACTTTTGCAACCTACAGAAGGTACACAAAATAGTACTTATAAGTCAGCCTACACTCATTAGATGCAAATAGCTCACCTCTGTTGTTGCATCACAAGGCAAGGTGGAAAGACAAACAACTAGATTTGCTTCAACAAGCATCTGGCAAATGTTGCATATAAAACAGATTACCTCCTCTCCATCAGCTATGGAAAATAACCCAGCAACATCCCTTCAAACCTCAAAAGCCACTCCTGGTGAAGTGCAGATCTGTCAGTGTGTGTGTTCAGCAGCACTAGAGAACATGGCTGGCACGGTCAGTAAACCAGGCAGCCTCGGCAGGATTATCCTTTGCAACGCAGGGACCAAAGCCCAGAAGAGCAGATTGGTGGCGTCCTGCGGAAACCAAAGCCCACAGCAGCAGCTGAGGCCGTGAGGACTTGGGGGTGTCTTGGCCCATTTCAGCTCCCTCCTCCCTCCTCCCTCAGATCAGCCGTGTGTGATGCACAGCTCGTTCTCAGAGCTCCACTTTGAAGTCTTAGCAAGCACCCCAGATCAGCCCAAATATCAAAAGGAAAGAACATATCAAAAATTTTAAATGAAAAAAGGGGGGGGGGGGGGGGGGGGGGGGGCGGGGAGTGGGAGGAAGGCAACAGTCTAGAGAGCAACAGTCTAGAGATGGAACAGCAGCTGCATTCTTCTGTGGGAGGGCTGGGGACACCCGAGCGAGAAAATGGGGCACGGCTCAGGTACCTGTGATGGGGCGGCGCGGGTGGCTCCGGGCAGGCCCCGAGGCGCTGCCTGCTGGGCTGAGGGACAGGAATACCGGGCTGAGGGACGGGAACACCGGGCTGAGGGACGGGATCACCGGGCTGAGGGACGGGGATCGCCGGGCTGAGGGACAGAATACCGGGCTGAGGGACGGGGATCGCCGGGCTGAGGGACAGGAATACCGGGCTGAGGGACGGGATGACCGGGCTGGGAGATGGGATCGCCGGGCTGAGGGACGGGATGACCGGGCTGAGGGGCAGGTGCGGCCCCGGGGAGCTGAGGCCTGAGCACGGCCCAGCCCCTCAGGAGCCACCGCAGCCCAGGCGCCGCCCGAGCGCCTCAGGGCGCGGCCGCCCTCAGACTCGGGACAGCTCTGAGCCTTCCCCTCAGCCCGGCGGGAAGCGCTTGGAATTGCAGAACCGTCAGTTAGTCCATCCAGTTCAACGTCAGCCCAAGACTGCCACTGCAAACCCTAAACCAATAAACCATTTCCCAGTGTCCGATCCAGAGGCCTCTTTAATACCTCCAGAGATGGCAACTCCACCACCTCCCTGGCCAACCTGTTCCTAGGCAGGAACACCTGAACAGTGACAATTTTTTTTCTAAATCTAACCTGAATTTCCTCTTTCAGCGTGAGGCCAGCTGCCCTGGTTCTCACTGCAAGCCCAGCAGAGGAGACCGGCCCCGCCTCACTGCACGCTCCTGTCAGGGAGCTGGAGAGAGCCCCGAGGCCTCTCCTGAGCCTCTTTTCCAGACTGAGCAAACACAGCTCCCTCAGCTACTCCTCACGGGACATTTTCTCAACCCTTCATGAGCCTTGTTGCTGGACACAGAGCTGCCCCTGGACACATTACAGCCTCTCCCTGTCCTTTGTCAAATGAGGGGCCCAGAGCTGGACACAGCACTCCAGGTGTGGCCTCAGCAGTGCCCAGCAGAGGGGCAGGCACTGCCCTGCTCCTGCTGCCCACACTGCTGCTGATGCAGGCCAGGTGCCATTGGCCTCTTGTCCCTTTGGGCACAATTTGGCTCATGCCGAGGTGACTGCTTGGCCAGCAGGATGTGGCTCTTGGCCTTGTGGAGCCTTACACCACTGTCCTTGGCCCATGGATCGAGTCTGTCCAAGTGTCACTGCAGAGCCTTCCTGTCCTCCAGCAGATCCACACTCCCACCCAGCTGGGAGTCTGCAAATTGACTGAGGCTGCTCTCAATCCCATCCAGATCATCGATGAAGGCGTTAACCAGGACCAGCCCCAAAACTGAGCCCTGGGGAACACGTTTCAATGCAGCTCAGTTTGCATACTCTGCAGTTGGAGGCTGCAGTGCCCCCACAGCAAAAAGAGCTGCCATCCTGTGGCACTGGCCACACACATGGGTGCAGGAAAAAGCCCTTTTACTAGGGGAATATTGCTGACACAACCGAGCTTTCAGGCACACACTCCTTTTCCCTAACGACCCTGAACTCAATAAACAGTATTTCACCTTCCAGCTCTTTGCACCATTGAATCCTCAGACCAGCAGAGCTCCATCAGCCTCTCTCACCCTTTTGCACCTTTTCCCCACTCAAGCTGATGAGCAGCTTTTATAAGAACAAATGCAGCTGCCAAGAAGGTGAGCCAATCTCTAATGCAACTTACCCTGCCAAAAACAGCTACTGTCTTTTTCTTTCAGAGATGAGTCAGAAAATTCTAGACTTAAAAATATTGCCAGGATAGAGTATGATTTTATTTATTCTCAGGAAACAATAACAACAAGAAAAAGAAGATAATTACAAATAAAGAAACTTTAATTAGCAGGTAATACAGAACAGAACAGTCCAGTCAGTGGCAGAACAGTATTCACAAAACTGTAAATACTGTAAAAACTGTAAATACAGCAGCACCTGGAGGCATGAGCTTATCCTACAGCTGGAAAGTTGCTGAAGTCTGTGACATTCCACTGTAAATAAAAGTGTTATTAAAAATTACAAACTGTCCTGTAATGACTTTGATAACTTCCTGTGCAGCAGCTCCTGCAAAAGTGAAGAAAAAACAGAAGGCAGTTAGCAGGTCATATTTAAACAACAGGAAAATAATGTTATTTATCTAGAAGTCTCTACACTGGAATTATTTCAGGAGTGCCTGATAAATCTCCTAGGAGGCAAAACTGCCCTTCAGTACTTCCTACTACAAAAGATCAGAAAGCTGCTACTTCAAAAGTTAGCTTTGCATACACTTTATCTCCACGTACATACACACAGAGTAAAAATGGGTGAGCAGACAGACCCATGCAAGTTGTGACTTCTCTCAACTGAGAAGGTGAGTTTAAAAAAATATCATGTAAAACTTAACTGCAAAATAAATGGAAGGTTCACTTGAGTGTGATCCCTCTGAATTTTCCTGTAGTAGGAAATATTCTGTAATTTCTTCAGAAATTACCTTCATGCATTTTTCTAAAAAACGATACATACCAAATTTTGCTTAATCAGAAAAAAATTCCTCCATAAGCAGAATATATAGTACATAATTATCTTCAGCACTGAAGGCTTCAACACAAAGCCAAATAAAGTTAACTGATATATCAATTTTGAGCATCCATTAAAACATATTTGCAGGTTGAATGGAGGTAAGAAACCACGGCTACTTATATTTCATAGATCTTTAATGCAAGTGTACTATGTTAAAAGAAGATGTGCACTGCACTGATTTTAAATTACTTTACTTTAAAAAAATTAAGCTTCTTTCCAGCATTCAATTTCTAAGCTTGAAGGGTTGATGTACTGAGATGTTTTTTGAAGCTTATTTTACTGATTATAACCCTTGCTGCACCCATTTACTCTGTACGTACTGTAGGAGGTCACATTTGGAGAGTGAAGGGGAGGATTGTGCCCTAATGCCATCTGTGACTGCAGCCTTTGCTCTGAGAGCCCAGAGGAATGAAGGCTGCAGAGTTCTGGCTGGGCAGGCTGCTGTTGGTGTGGCCCTGGCAGTGTCACCCTTACCTCCCATGAAGGCAGCAACAGCGTGAGGCTCAGCAGCTCCGTAGCGACAACTGCACAGGAAAGGAACAGTCACAACCTGCCCGGCAGTTTTACCAACACAGCCACATTCCCAAAACAACACTTACAACTCATGCACATAGTCATCTTTCACCACTACAGACAGCCCATGCTCTTGGAGGAAACCAGTAAGGCATGATTTTAGCTTTCCAATATCATCTTCCACCTGGTAGTTGTAGACACCTGGAAAATAAATCAGCTATTTCATCACACAGCTGTAACCCCACAGTCAAAGCTAATGGGTTTAAATGGCAGCTGAAATATTTTGTTTTCCTAAAAAGTTTCTAAGACAATTAATGTGTTATTTGTGCTAGACTAATAATAATTGAATATTCTCTTGATGCCTCTCATGACAGACAAATTACTGCATAGCTAAACTGATTGATAATCCACACAACCCATTAATGATACTAATTCAGATAAATTCCGTAAGTTCCCAAAGAGAAAAAATTTCTCATTTTAAATTTCACATTCATAAAGCTGTATTACTATGGAAATAAAACCACAACTTATGTATTTGCAGTTTATAACTTGAACTACAGTAACTATTGGATCTTTATATTTCTTTTGATGATGTGAAGTAACTGGTATTAACATACCTGGGTATCTGCCATGCTGCTTGTAAAATCTATCGACAGCCCTCAGCATCAAGTACAGCACTATTTCACTGTCTGGGTTATCCATATGGGAAACTGAAAACAGCAAGAGAACTGGTTAGCTGGTGCAGATGGAATGGAAAAAGCAAGGTTTTGAATTCCCTGAAAACAAATGGTAAAATCTGCAGTAGAAAGAAACCTTAATGAATACAGCCTGTGACAGAATCTTAATCAAACAATTGTCAGGTACAAAATTTTGCCTCCAAAGTTTATGACAAAACAGTATTATATGTACTTAAGAGAAACTATTCAGTGAAGAAACTCACATTTCAATTCTGGCAGTTGCTTTAATTTAAATGGGTTCTCCTTAGTTACAATTTAAGGATTTGAAACACATGCTTTAAGTATTATGTGTGATGACTGTAATTATAAAACAGGTCTTAAATCCCTTAACACACAGCTCAATAGTATTTGTAAATATTAACTGCTACTTATATCCCACTGCACATTACCAACTAATTCCAGGAGCTTTCACTGAAATGATAAATATTACAACATGTATATACATATTTTGTCCAAATATTCAGAGGACTTGTTTAAGCTAATTTCAACAAACTTTGATGAATAAATATTTCCAGCCCTTTTTTATTTATCCAGGCTCAAAAAAAAAAAAAAAGGCAATATAAAACCCCAAATCAGTATTAAGTAACTAGTTTGTTACTCCACATCCTAAAGGGATAAGCTGAAAGGGGTCAAGATAATTATTTTTACTTGGTCAGGTTAAAGCACCTTTTCACCTCTGTCAGAAATAATTGAGGTATAGAAAAGAGAAGTTTGAAAAAACCAGTGTTTTACTGCAAGTAAAATCCACAAGAAAACAAAAGCTGAAACGTACATCAATCGGTAAGGTCATTTTTTGAAATTTCAAAATCAATTTAAATTCAACATTCTAGACCTAAAAACTCCAGATTTGTAGCTGAGAGACATTTCCTTACAATAAGAATTAATTTAAATTCACCGAAGACATTGTGACATTCCAAATGATAAAACTGCATAATGCAACAGAACGTGTAGCTTAGATTTCCATTTCCTCAGCCAACCATTCCAAGCTGGAAATGCAGTGAGCTTTGTGGCTAGCAGCAGTACTTACTGATTGTATCCTTGCTGTAGGAGTTGGGGCTGTGCTCCTCAGCCAGGGACCGGCAGCGCACCACGCGCAGGAAAGCGGCGTTGCTACCTGGGCACGGGGACAAGGAGACATGGCCCATCAGTGCCACCCCTCACCGCAGCTCTGTCTCACTGGCTGTGACATGGGAAAGGCTACAACTTAACAGCACTGCACTTGAACAATTCCCTGCTTCTCCTCAGCTTGCAGTAATAAAAACCTGTTTAACTACCTTTAGGTCTGTGGTCAGGAGCGTTTTAGGAAATACTCTGTGCTCATGTGGAATCTCCACCTATTTGCCAGGGTAATGTAACAGCGACACCACAGCAATGTTTCCCTCTTCCAGGCTGAAAATTAACATGGTTTTTCAGTCTTCCACTACATCTCACACTGCCTCACATGTTCTCCGTTAATATTTTAACAGCACAGCCATGAGCTGGAAAAGGTCTTTTTCCAGTATCATTGCTATGAACCAACCCAGGGTGCAGCTACAACCCAGCACTGAAAAATGAGCACCTGGGAGGTTCCCAAGTGTTTTACCAATACAGGGCAGCATTCTTTGCTGCATGCTTACAGGGGAGTTTCCAGCTGTGAGGAGCTTCAGCCAGGCTGCTGCTGGACATGTGTACACATCCAGGACAGACACAGCTGAAGTGCCATCAGTTGGGTTACAGCTTTTCAGACCACCTCAAGTCTGCAGAGCCCACACTCTGAAACCACTACCCCAGCACGGGCAAGAGTGGCCAGGTACTCATGACAGAAAGCAGAGGGCAGCTGCCCCCTGTTGTTGGGAGTGAAAAAATACAGAATTTTAAAGCCAGCCTTTACAGACTCACTCCTGAGAGATGCTGAACATCTGCTACTTCTCCTGAAAATGAGGGATGCAAATCACTCAGTACTTACTTGAAAAAGTTAAATATTGACTTACTGCTTAATAACTACATGACCATTCAAAAGTTTTTAATTATTAGATCATGTGCATAAACCCAGAAGAGAATCCAAGTATACTCACAGAACAATTTCAGCTCTCTCTCTGAAATAGACTCAGGTGCCTAAAAGAGAGAATATACTCATTCCAGTGCACATAATGGCCAGAGAATTCCTGCTGTCACATATATATTAATATATTTATTGTGAAATAACTAGTTACAAATGTGCCAAAAAAAAGTGTCTTAATTGTAAATAGTATATCCCTGTATGCATTTTACTTTTATATGATCAAACCAAAGCAGATACTTCACAGATGCTTCATTCCATTAGAAGAATGGCCATAGGTCTGCACTCACCTTGCCCAGAGACTGTAACAATTTAGCAGCATGGTTCCCCACAGCAGCAATATCCTTCTTTGCTTTCTCACGGTATCTGGCAATAATGAAGTAAATAATTACAGCAGAAAGCCATCAACTCTACATTGAAAGCTATCTTTTTTTGTTTGTTTTGTTTTACATTATAAAGACAACATACAAGCCACATGAATGGAAGTGAGCTCCCTCAAGGAGTTGTCTACTTACACATTTTGCAATTTGATGAATTTACTGGAGTCTGCCATCATATCAGGAATGGTGCCCCGGACAGGCAAGCTTCCTTGCCCTTCATTTGCCACAAATTCCTTTAAAGCTCGAACCAAAACCCAGAAGGAAGATGACTACAAATGCACATGAGACAGTCATGTACACAGATGTTATTTATAATGCTTTTTCTACATTTAAGTCTTACCCTTAACTACTCATACCTGCTCTGTGAGTTTTAGGCAGCAATCATCATTAAAAAGCTCTTCAATGCCTCTTGGAACCTATGAAAATAAATAAATTTGGTTTGTAGTTCCTTGACTTTTGATCTTGAATTCTCTCAACACTCACTACACAGGTGAGCCAACTCCAAGTGACCTCAGAGTTTCATGGCAAATTTCCTCTGAATGCAACCAAGTCTGTGCTGCTCTGACATTTCAAAGAGCAGCCCTGCCCAAGAGCAAGGCAATGCTTCTGAGCAAGATCAATGTCACAAACAAAATCTCACCTGACTTCCATCTTTGACAGACAAGATTTAAAAAACTGTAGCAGCAACCATCCCAACTGCCTACCCTGCTTCTGCGGCAGAGCAGCCAAAAGGCTGGGGAAAGGGAATGGAGCTACAAAAGTCAGTGTTTTAGTCAGAATCTTTAACTGCTGCAAGTCAGTCTGGCACTTAAACAAATAGTAATATTCTGGCCCATGTCTTGTAGTGGCTTGGATGACAGCACTAAGTTTTACCTGCTGCTTTCTTGGCAGACTTAACATCACCATCCAAGCATGGATCAGCATAGTTCAAAACAACAGAACATAATCTAGGAAGAATGACAGAATATCCTTTTGCCTCATGTAGCCTTTGCAGTTTAACCCAGATGAAAAACTAAAGAAATTAGAGCTCAATTTTAAATCATGAGTTACTAGGTCAGGATTATTTAAGAGACAATGAAAACATCACTTCTAACGCTTTTAACCTTGACCAGTTTATGTACTAATCCTGTTTTAGCTAAATACAAATGTTACTAATGGAATTTCTGTCCTAAAGCTGAATAATATATTCTGAGCAAATGAGGCACTTGAAATTGCTTCAGTTTTATCACAGAAATGTTTATTTTACCTCTGTACGATTTAATGCTGTGTTCACATTTTTTATAGCTTCTTCAAAGTTTTCCTCATCTTCTGGGGTCCCATTTTCATTCTTTAAGATACCTTATTGAAAAAAAAATTAAAATGCACAACTGTTTGAATTACATCTCATCATCTATGTCATACCAACAGAACAGACTGCCTTTGGATGTATTTGTGGCATAACAGCTACCAGCAAAAAAATGAAAAATAAATCACAAGAAAAAAGATCAGATGTAATTATAAAGCTAACTTCATCTAAATTCTGCATATGATTCATTTTCCTGTGATGTTAAGTAGCAGTTACTTAGCACAAAAGCACAAGTCAATTTCTGCAAGAAGGAGACAATCAAGTTTCATAATCACTAAATTAACAATTCTCCTTCCCATGCCAGTCATGGTTTGCTGTGTTTTTTTCATCAATTTTGGTGAACACTTAGGCATCCACAGAGGAAGCCAGCCCAAGGAAGGGCCTCCACTAAAATCTGACATAATCAAAGGTAATTACTATGAATCAGATCTATTCCCTATCACAGCCTGTGGTTAAGGACCACTCCAAATTTGCACATAGGCCACCCTCAAGTGAGGAAATACAAAAAATTCAGTCAATGATGTTTTTCTACAATCATTTAAGACAATGCATATAGATCTTAAAAATGCCACATGAACTTTAGCACCCTTGAAAAGGTATTGGACTGAAAGCCCTGCATGAATTCATTCCCACACTGGTTACACTGCAGTCAGTGCTACAGAACCTGGCCATGCAGAGGTGAAGGATTACCAAGTGTCTCATGGCTCAATGGACAGACCAAATACTTGCAGAATAACAATTCCAGCATCAAAAGCCATTTGCTTTCCTCTTTATCACATTTTTAACGGGATTTTCTCTTAAGGCCTTTGCTCCTACCGAAATCAAAACACACTCTGGATATTAGGACAAAACATTGACAACAAACACTCACAAGCAAGTCTGGCATCTTAAGATTCACCAATACAAAACAATCATACAGTATATACCAACAGATCTTTCATAAATTAAACCTGAGAGCTTGGGATTAGTTTTCAGATAAGGGACCCCTGGGACTGATTACCTTGCCGAATCAGTTCTTTGAAGGCTTCTTTCTCTTTGTAACTCTTAGGCAACTGTTCACTTTTCTAAATTTAAAAAACACAAAGAGATTTTTGTCTTTAAAATACCTACTACTAAGCCCAATGTGTTCAGACTGCTGAACTCCAGGAGTCTGACATTGCTCACACATTCACTTGTATTTCAATTAGTAATCTCTTTTTTATGATTCCATCTTGGGTTTTTTTATGTCACACACTGCCGAAATAACTAACTGCTTCAGAAAAGACAGACCAATAATAGTGATAAAAAAGTTTTGCAACATACCTCATTGAACCATTTTGTGAGATACTTGGCTACAATCACAATCCATGGAGTGTGGCTGTGGTCCTAGAATTGAAGAGTGGAGAAATCTCTGTCAGGTTGAACAAAAATAGGAAACAAATTAAAAACCTAATTTCAACGTGAGCTCCAAATATCCCTTGCACTACTCTAAACGGGACATGTTCCAGACTTTGACTCATCCATAATGTTAACTATTATAAAATAAATTATCAAATTATTATTACTTTAATTAAAAAGAGGTGAGCCAAATTCTCCAATATTTTTCTGGAGTGGGACTCAAGCTATGCACAAACATCCACAGTGTAAAGCTCTGGAGCAGTAGGTAACCATAAAAATTAAAAACCAAATTCCAAAGGTGGTTGTGGGGGGGTATTCAATCTAACAAAACATCAAGCTGTTCAATAATACACCTTGCTTCCCAAGACCCACACCTGCTTAAGATTTAAATAGATTGGAACACTTGGGGCAGAGGCAAAAATAGTTCCTTGTGACTTGATTCTAGAGCTGGTTCTGTTCAGATGAGACTTGGCACCAGAGTCATCTGCCAAGAGCCATTTCCACAGAACCCCTGTGCTGTGTCTGTACCTGTGCTGGGGAACACAGGGCAAACCACATGCCAACCTTTTTGTCCATATGCTCCAAGTCATAATCCTGAACATGCTCTGTCAGTTCTGGAAATGGTTTGTCCAATCTCAGATCTTCTAACATATTGTCAGGGTGAGATTCAACAACTATGAAAAAACAACACAATGCATTTCTCACCTTTATGTCTGCCTTCAGAACAGAGCTACACAAATACAGGACAACTTGCTCCTTTCACTGCTTGATTCTCAAAGTAAGAGTTCTGTGTAAGTCACCATACTTTTACTATTTGTTGCAGTTCATTATCCCCATGCATTCCTCAAAGAATGCAAACTACCTAAGACTTAACAAATACTAAATATATCACAAGATGAAAAAAGACAAAAAACCCTAAAGTGCCACAAGTTACTGAAGCTTTAAACCTTCCAGAGAAGTCTTGATCTCAGTAAAGCCTCTAACCTGTATGTTCTTTAATCACAACTCTCAGGTAACCAACCAGCCCATAAGTCCTGCAGACCAGCAGGGGAATGTTGGAATTCCAGAGAACTTCAGCCAGGCGCAGCAATGTGCTGTAAGGAAAAACATGCTTTTTTCAGACCTACAGAAGACAACAGTAAACTATAAAGTTAACTCCTGCACCAGTTATTTGTGAAAGAGTTCTCTCAGAAAACTTCTCTAATATCATCATGATCCTAAGCACATAAGGTGATTAATTCCATACAGCAATTTACAGTAATTTGGAAAAATATCTATCCATTATCTTACTAATGTCTCATTCCACCCTCCCAAATGCTCCAAGCAACAAATATAAAGCTCCAGTGAGTTTTGAGACAGAGAAATAAAGAATTAGATCCATGTTTTGCAGAGTCCTAACTTTCAGAAGAGGCAGTTCCCATCAGAGGTACAAAAAGGTCTCTAGAAAATGCCATCACTGTAATTTTCCTTCACAATGACACAGTTCTGTTCTGCTTAGGTTTTTCTGCAAGAAGTGCCTGTGCATAAATGCACACACACACACACACACACACATATATAAACCTGCTTTTACAACTGAATGAAAACAGGTAGTTCTTACCTTTCTGGCAGTTGTGTTGCAACCACTAAGTTAAACCGATTAAAAAAGGAAGGGTTGTTGTCTAAAAGTTTTTCTGGACTCTAAATAGGGGGGAAAAAATGTATGTCAGGGAACACTGAAAATTTCTGAGTACAGAGCAAGTCTGCTGAATATAAAATGTTAATTGAAAGTCATAAAGTTAAGATGAAGTTACAAAATAATGTTTGAAACACATCAAGAGATTCTTTGTGTGAAATACATACAAATGACTTAACTTAAAATCAATTTCTCAAATGCTGTTTTATCCTGAATCTATTTGAACTGCAACATCACAAAGCAACACAGAGTTGTTATTTCACATTTTTATCACACTGTATAACACACCCATAGTACTGCTTTAGGAATACAAACCTCTTCAACAAAGTTTCCAGAAACATCACTATTCAACTCCTGCAAGAGCTCCATGGCACTCTGGGCACGATTCTGTTTCAGAGGAACCAAAATGAAATGTAGTTTACACATTGTATCAGTACTACATAATGCCACCTGCTAACAATGCCAAACCAAGCAACAACAAAACAACTCCAGGAAACATCCCACAACAAAGCTCATCATAAGCTAAGGCTCCTTACTCCAAGTCGTGCTCATCTGAAGCAAAGATGCATCAGGCACTTAGTCTGAGAGCATGTAATACTGTTTTAAAAAGACAAATTGTGAGACAGCTATTTCCTAATTTCCAGTTTCATTACAGAATTTCCAGGAGTTACCTATGCTCTCATACTCTCTGTTTTGTGATTTCCCCCCCATTCACCTCTCTACTCCTAGATTTACTCCTTCAACCACAACTACCTTATCCTTCCATAAATTTTAACCATAAGCTCTTAACTTTTTTTCTACTCAGTCTCACTACAATTGAGTTTATCTTCTCTATCTTCTCACTTATGAGCAACTAAAAAGTAAACATGGGGAATTCTGTTAAAGAATAAGCAGACTTTAACCTATACAATATGCTTTTAGCATTATTCATAATACCACATTTAAATACTCAACATTTCCATGCTTTTGATACATGTAAACTGATATTTATTATTTCCTTACCTGACCAATATGGCTTTTTTGTAGAAAGAAACTGAAAAGGAGACAAGAGAGAGTTACATGTGAACTTTTATTCTGAAGAAAAAACAGCACTGAAGTTACATTTTGTTCTACAGAATATGTTGCTGACTCTCATACACAACAAACCTTTAAATATGCTTTTTCCCACCACTGTTGTATTTTCCTCAGAAACAGTTTCTTAATAAAGCTTTTCAATGCCCAAGCCATAAATCTGAAATATAAGACATGCAAAACTTCTCTAGAAGACAGGATCATGTTGCTGGCTCTTTCTCACCAGGCTAATCAAAGACTCACTAGCACTGATTTCCTCATATAATGGAATATCCTTCCCCCTCACATAACCCCTATAGGTATCTAAGTGCACTGTAACAGAACTTGATGAAGAATTAGTAGGCAAATCATTCTTACAGAATTTGCAAACAGTTTTTTACCCTTTTCTCTGCTGCACAGAGCTGTTCAAAGCTATGAAAGCTAATAAATGTCTAGCAGACACCGCTGCACAATGACCAATGAAAATTAAGTCATTTGCATCACCAGAATCAGGGAAAACATTCAACTACACTGAAACACAAGCACTGTCATAGCTCAAGACTACATCAAACAACTTAATTTTCAGTATTTTTATATCGAATGAGCATTGTCCTTATAAACTTGACATGTGAAGCAAACAGACCAGTAAGGTCCAAACCCAGCAAGTAAAATAATTTAGCAGCTAATATAAAAATAACCATGCATGCTGTCTGTCACCAACCTCCATACCCACAGAAGACTTGGAGAAACACAGAGAGGTTTTAAAATAATTTTACAGGACTTAGCAAATATAGAGATGGAACTACCTATGAAACTCTGTCACTTGTCAGTTTATAAGTGAAATGAGTAAAAAAACCTACTTATTTCCAACATCTTCTCCAGAGACTCGGTTCTCATCGACAATTGTAAATGAACCAATACCTTTGGGGGGAAAAAATCTCCTATGAATAACTTGGCATCATCAAGCTATCAGATACACCACAGGGAGAAGAGACAGAAGAAATATCTGACCTGGCAGCACCAGGTTTTTAAGTATTTCAGTTCCTGTTGCTGTTGCATTTATCACACACACATGGGCAGATTCCAATGCTTCTTGGCCATGGTCACCCCACAGTCTGTATTGGGAAGGAAACCAAGACACAATGAAGTTATTTAACCTCAGACTGCAAGGCCAGTATAGACATATAACAAAAAAAAGAAAAAAAGAAAAAAAAAAAAAAAGATAAATGGAAGGCAAGTATGCTACTGTCCATTTACTGCTGAAGACCTAAATAGCACTAACCAAAATAAGCACCCTTAAGGGAATTCACTGTGAAAACTCTGAGACTTTTCAAAGAGCAGTTTCCCTGACATTCCATTTTCTCCAGCTTTGCACCATATGCATGCACACACCTCTTACTCTTGGAACATACCTTAACTTTTTTAAAAGCAGCACAGGTTAATACAGTCCTTGCCCAAATTTTTCCCTAATGCTGAACATTCTCTTTTTCCTAACTTTTATTATAAATAATAGGATTATTTAAAATATATATTTTAAAATTTCTCAAGACACTGAAATACACAGGAGATAGAAATCAGTCTTGCTGAGTCTGGTACTTCACACCCAGAGAAAACAGCACTGAGGCTGAGATCAGGCTGGGACAGTCCTGGGTTACACATTCCGCTGATTTCATTTGGGTGGCAACTCATAGAATTTTTAGGGTTGGAAAGGCCCTCTGGAGGTGACCCAGTCCAAGCCCTGCCCAGGCAGGGTCACCTGGAGCAGGTGACATAGGAGCATGTCCAGGTAGGTTTGGAATGTCCTTGAGAGGGAGACTCCACAGCCTCCCTGGGCATCTGCTCCAGGGCTCTGTCCCCTCCAGGAAAACAAGTTCTTCCTCATGTTGAGATGAAACTTTTTGTGTTTCAGTTTATGGCCATTGATCCTTGTCCTGCTGCTGAGCACCACCCAAAAGAGTCTGGCACCACCCTCTTACACCCACTTTTGAGATATTTCTATGCATTGATGAGATCCCCTCTCAGTCTTCTCTGCTCTGGGCTAACCAGGTCCAGCTCCCAGCCTCTCCTCACCAGAGATGCTCCAGACCCCAAATCCTCTCTGTGCCCTCCACAGGATTCTCTCCAGTGGCTCCTTGTCTTTCCTGTACTGAGGAGCCCAGGACTCTGCACCCCTGAGCCGTATAAAGCTATGGAGGGAACAACAGAGTTCTATCACCACTGCTGAGCCCTTCACTCACCCATATCCATCCATGTGGAAACTAAACAGCCACAGACAGACACCTCTGACTCTGGAGCCGTTACCCTCCCCTGGTAACTCGGATCTTCTCTGCCCTTTACAGAACCCCTGGCTGGGTCAGGCTGGAGGGGCCACAGGGGCTGCTCTGGTGTCACCTCCCTGCTCCAGCAGGGCCATCCCAGAGCACAGGGCACAGCACAGTGTCCGTGGGGCTCTGGAATATCCCCAGGGAGGAGACTCCACAGCCTCTCTGCACACCCTGCTCAGGGCTGGCACTGCCCAGGGCACAAGTTGTGCCTCCTGTGCGGGGGCAGCTCCTGGGCTCAGCCCCTGTCCGTGGCTCTGGGGCCATTGCTGGGACCAGAGCAGAGCCTGGCTCCATCTTTTTGGCACATCCTCCTTTACATATTCATATATATCCAGAGAGATACAAACAGACATACATAATATAAATATATGGAATACACGTATTTATATATTTGCACATTATATACTTATACAAAAAATATTTTACAAATAGCTTCTATATCTTATATAAAAAACACATGAGTACCTACGCAGACATCTATATATATATGTCTGTGTACCTCTATCTGCCTTTACATATATATTTGAAATTATGTATATCAATATATTCCCGTTAATAAATGCTGTTTGTTTATTTATCGCGTATCTATTGTCCGTGTGCCGGTGCAGCCCCCAGGGCCCCGCCGGTCGGACACAGCCCCTGCTCCCCGCGGCTCCGCCGGGCCCGCGCGGCCCGTGGGGCCTGTCCCCGGCAGGCGCCGAGCGGACCCGTCCCCGCCGCTGGAGGCGCAGCCCCGCTCCCCGCTCGGTCGGTGCCGGTGGCGGTGCCGGTCCGTGCCCGCCCGCGGTACCTGAGCTGGCGGTCGTAGCGCTGCTCCTTGAGGCCGGCCCGGCCCGGCCGCGCCATGGCCGCTGCTCCGCCGCGCACGCGCGGGGCGGGTCCTGCCCTGCCCTGCCCTGAGGGGCGGCCCCGGCCGCACCGCCCTGCCCGGGCTGTGCGCTAGGAGCGGCAGCTGCTCTGCCTCCTTCCGCCCCGGCTGGCAGCGCCGCCAGCTGCTCTGCCTCCCTCCGCCCCAGCTGACAGCAGCACCCGCGCTGCTGGAGGCTCGAAGCGGGCAGGGTCGGCAGCACCCGGGATTCTTGCCCTCACTCGCACCCAGCCCGGTTGTTCAGCGCCGCCCCCGCCTTTCCCTGTGCCCCGCTTCGGCATGCTCTCCACGCCGTTTGCCGCCACGCGAGGCCTCAGGGAGAGCGGCATTAAACCAGGCCTTCTCCGCATCAAATTATTTAGTGCTAGTAATGGTCACAATCGAACTAAACCTGCCTCTAGCAGCTTTCCTCCGCATCTCAACCCGCCCATTCTTGAAAGCAATGTTACTCCTCTGCTCGGGTCCGTTTTCCACGGCCTGAACAGAGAACACGAGAAAGAGGAGGCCTACAAAAAATCCTGCACACGAGCACTCCATGCGCAACCATCGGCAACCCAGCCCTCATGGGAACCCCATTCCTAGCAGGATTCCACTCAAAAGAGCTCATGGAGAGTTTAATCACGTCCTATCTGTGCCTTGGTACATAAAATGTGGAGTATGTAAAATTTTGTTACAAAAATACGTTTTTTGCTGTTTGATCTTTGTAACTTTAAGCCTAATCAACAAGGAGGGAGATTTAATCCGTGGAACAAAGTGGCCAACAAGCTCTAAGCGATGTCCAGCTGTTGGAAACACAAATTCCCGGTCAGCAGGGTTGCCTTGTTGAGGTTTGGGGCTGGACATGTCCCAGTGATCTCAGCCCTGGGGAGGTAACAAAGCTCGGGGAGAAGGATTTCCTCCCATACACGAGGAATGCAGAATTCGTGGGCCATGAGGACATTTGGCAGAACCCCCAAGATGGAGAAGAAACAAATGAAGCAACTCAGAGCTGTGTGGAATCAGCTCTGAGGGGATAAAGGGGAATTAGAGCGGCAGGGGCAGACCAGGAGCACAACTGATGGAGCAGCCACACAGGAAAGCACCGAGCCAAAGGAGGAGAAGGAGAGAGCACGGCAGTAACTGGCGTGAGAAACGAGACACTCATTAACCAATAGAGGAGAGAATACTGATTAATAAGAGAACTGTGTAACCTGTAGCCGATAAACATCCGTGCCCTTGTTTGCTAAAATATATAAATAGGAGAAAGGATGGATAGTTGGGCTGCTTGGTCTGTGGAACACCACTGAGCACAAGGCTTGGCAACTCTGACATAAACAATCAATGTCTCTCTCAAGTGTGTATTTACTGGCTGTTGCACAGTAATGGATCCAGTTTGTCTGGACAACAGTGCCATTCCCAGAATTTATGTTCAAAATGGGCATTTCTCTGCATCTCTTGATGTACTTTGTGTATGGACTTTTGAGGCATTTTCAGGCAGACTGAGGCAGAAGCCCTGAAAGTACCTGCAGTCAGGAAATCCAGTAGGACATATTTTGCAGAGATGTTGCACATTATTGTAGTTGTTCCTGCTTGATATGGAGACAAGAACACGTGAAATCTGTTGTGCCTTTCCATATAGGATCAGCATTGGTTGGACCTTGGTAGTTGGGAGAAACATCACTCACTTTTTAAAATTTCAAAGGTTTATTAAACCTTAACAAAGCACAACAGAAGACTGATTAAGGAGAAGAGGCAGCACTCGACTCCCCATGGCTCACTGCCACATGCTCATGCCCAATTGCAAAATGGATGCATTGCTTTTTATATCCTTAGCCCCTTCCAAAGTCTCATCAGTCCACTTTTTCTCTGTCCATTTGTGGATATTTCTTGTATCTTGATTGGAGGTCAGGAGTCATTATGCCATGCCTCCTAGTAGCAAGCCAGCCCTCCCCAAATGCCCTGAAGCTATTTCAAGGGAGAGGGGAAAGAGGACTATGGGAAGATATATTACAATAACATAACTATACATCCACAAAACTTAACATACACACAATATTCATCCTTTAATTGTGAGAGCCAACCTTGCAGCACTCATCTATGACAAAAAAGTGTACAAAAAAGGAGAAAACTTCCACATCTTAAAAAAATTTCAACCAACATTTCTGGCACTAAGTTTCAACAACTAAAGAGAAGTTCTGAAATACTTGCATCATTCACACTGATTTGTTAGTTCATATAAAGTCCATTATCCTTTTAATCTGTCTCTCTTTGGAAACCTTAGTTTTCTGTACATCTGCTGGAATGATGCACACAGCAGTGCTTTATTATATGGAGTGATTTACATCTTGCAGCTGATGTACTACAAAACATTGCTTCCTCTTTTGTTTCCCATACACAGCATCTCCAGGAAAGTTCATTTTTCAGGCTTTGTGTTTGCTGTGCCACACTAAATCCCTCCTTTTGCTGCCATTTCAGTGGCCATTGCTGTATTTCAGGAACATTCTGTTTCCCAAAATCAAAAGCAGTCTCCTGGATTGGTCTCTGCTACCCTACTGAATCTGACAAACCATAAATCGCAATAATTAATATTTCGGTTTTAATTCCAGAATGTAGTTCCCATGCCTAGTATAAGGCAGCCAAGTGTGTATACCTTTAAAAGACAAAAATAAGTAATAAAATAAAAGGTGTATGAAGGTATTGGGGGTTCTTCTTCTTCCAGTCACTGCCATGGAGCTCCTGATACATCTCATCCACCACCCTGGAATTTCTGCTTATTTCCAGCTTGGTGCTCCTCGGAGTCCTGCAGGGGCACCGGGATCGTCTGCTCCAAAGCCTCTCCTCTCTCCTTTCCCATCTCGGCCGAGAGGGCTGCTCAGGATGCTTGGCTCTGTTTGTTATTAATTCCATAGTTGTTTGTGTGCCTTGTTAGACACACTAGTAAGGAACTGTTATTCCTATTCTCACATCTTTGCCTGAGAGCCCCTTAATTTCAAAATGATAGTAATTCAGAGGGAGGGGATTTATATTCTCCAATCCAAGGGAGGCTCCTGCCTTCCCTAGCAGACGCGTGTCTTTCAAACCAAGACAGAAGGCTGGGAAACTCCTAGAGAACCAGGTACCCCATTCCCCTTTTTCTGCGCCACTTTCCCAAGAGTGTTCCTACTAAATTCCTTCTAACCCCTTTCCCACCTTGGCCCGTGTTTGATTCAAGCCTTTTCTCTTGCATAGTTGTTTGTTAACTATATGCCTGTCCTTTTTGACCTTTTCTTCTTATTCCCTTCTTCACTTTGGCACCATTTATTGTTTTCCCCCTAATGCCAGGGGGAGATTTTCCCTCAGAAATCTGATGACTCTCAGAAATCTCTGTTTCTGTGGGAGAAGGATGACCACTTTCAGCTCCTGAAGTTCCACTGTCTGCATGAGAATCTCAATATATCAATATACATAGATATGTATATGATTTCAATATACCAATATATATGTCTATAATGTCAATATATCAATATAGACACAAAAGCCACCACATTTTTGTGTTTGCAAGGAAAAACTTGAGAATATAAAAGGTGAAATTTCTTCAGTCAATCAATAACTGTAGGCAGTCTGTTTTAAAATAAAGCACTAAAACACAGAAAAGTATCTGTAAGGATTGTGCTTTTTAGTGTTCAGTGTTGGCAGTACACTATTCTGCTTATATTTACTGTGTGGAGTATTTTTGTGCAGCTCCTGGGTTCATTAGAAATGCCTTTAACACGCATGTAAAGAACAGATGCCAGCTCAGAGTAACCCCCTGTGGGAGCTGCCAGCATCCGTGGTGGCAATGTAAGAGGAGAGAGGAGCTGCCTGGATAAACAGATACTCTGTCAAGAACCCGAGGCACAGACAGGCTCTGGAGTGATGAATGTTTTATTTAACATTTCATCTGCTCCTACTCACAGAACGTGAACGGCTCAGAGTGTGCAGCCTGCACCCAAACTGCTGGGATTTCTGGTTTTGTTGGCTTGCAGTGACACACCAGACACACTGGGGAGCACTAAAGAAGGCACATGACACCCTGTTCAAATGTGTCACCATTATTAATGATGTCAGCAGATGTCATTGTCCAGTTACTCAATACACTCAGAGCGCCATTGAGCCACTCACCTGGGAACCAAATAACTCTTACTTCATCTTACACACCTTAAAATGCAGCTCTGCCCCTCCACAGTGATGCAGTAATATTTATCAGAAGCATTATCCTCAAGTGACATCTCCATGTGCAACTACCTCCCAATAACTCCAGACCTGTAGTATTAGAGACATTTTGTCTAAGAGATTAAAATCCCCAATTTCCTCAAACCTGCAAAGCTTAAATATGTCTAACTTCAATTCAGCATTCCAATCTTGGAGTTTTCTAACCATCATGGTTAGTCCTTATATAGCAATTTTAATAAAGGGAGTGCCAATTAAATCATAAAGAAAATTAATTCTGTATATAAAGGTGGGAAACCTGAAGCATTCATTGTTAGTTCTGTATTACAGCCTGGTGAAGACCCCCTGTATTTGTCCTGGGCTGCTGCTCTGTTCACTCATCACTGCTGGCAAAGGGGAATAAAACCCTAAGTGAGAAGGCTGGGGAAGACAGATTTCTGTTTTAAGGCAGCTCGAAAGATCTCACTGTAGTGAATGGAATTATGTCTTCATTCACTGCAAAGCAGACACTTCTGAAATGGCGTCAAGAGCCCAGAAGAAATTTGTGGAAATCATGTCACTTTTAGCTCAGCATTGGAGAAATCCACCCCTTAAGCAGCTACCACTCTGTTGTTCTCACTTCCATAAGTTCACAAGTGTGATGTAATTGTCCTGAATTCAAACTAGTAAAACAGAACAGAATTACATGATGGCTGCAGCTTTTGAAGTGATAAATGATAATTTGAGGACAGAAGCAGTGAAACCCATTCTTAGAGTCAGCCAATATCCAGAGGTATCAGGGTTACAGAATAAAGAGATATTTGTATAAGCAGCAGTGTTACCATATATTTAAGGAAAAAATTTCATTTTCCTCATAAAAAAAGAAGGCTGGTGGGTTGAAAGCACATTAAGTTGTCATATACACACTGATTAACATTTACTAATGATAAATTTTACAAGTCAAATTTTATTCAGGCTCACTTTCCTTTCCCCTCAAGGTATTGTCATTCCCGCTTTCCACTTTTCTAAATGCATCCATTTAAACCTCCATTTTGTGGAGTCTGCTTCCTGCCATATCTTCAGGATACTTTCACTTGTCTCAGAGCTCTTCCTGTGCCATGTGTTTGTAGTCCAGATCTGCAGACACCTATGTGGATTTGAGTGAGAAGATAAAAGCTGGTGCCAGTGCAGGTTGGGCACTGCAGTGCCACTGTGTCCTGTGGGCTCACCTGAGCCCAGTGTCGATGTTTCTCTTGAAAACAGTTGTTCAACATTTGCTGCCTTCATGTTGGCTTCCCCAGTTTATGGTCTGCTTTTTAATGTACAAAATTCCTCTTCCATTACTTTTCACTGCTGCATTGGTAGTTTTCGTACTTTTCTCTAGAACAACTTTCCTGACTCAGCATCTGAGTGAATATTTTAAGGTCCTAATTCCAGTGTTGGGTGCCCACGAGTGTGCCCAGACTGTTGGGACACAGCCGTGCCCAGTGTCTGTGCCAGGTGTGTGTCAGGGACCTGAGCAGGTCACAGCAGCTTGACAGGAACAAATTGAGGAGCTGACTTGAGTAAGTCATTGCAGAACTCTCCTGTGGAGACCTTTGCAGCAGTTTACATCCCTCTGTGAGTGATTTAGCTGGCATCAGCAACTCTGAAAGGTTTTATAGCTGACTGTCATGGAAACCTCCTGAAAAAGAAAATTAATACTTACAAGGCAGTACCACAACATAAAAGTTGCATTAAATTGCCTCTTATTGATTTTTTCCTTCCAAATTCTTGATTGCATAATAGAAGAATCCCTATTTTGTGTGCTATTGTCTTTCTAAAAATCAATGTTCATAAAATGTAGCTTTGACAGAGAGTATTTCCTCAGATCTAACAAAATCACAATAAAGAAGCCTTTCTTCTTGTCCCAGAGATGTCTTAAGACATTTCACAGTTGCAGCTTGGGTGTCTCATTGTAGCCTCTCCATGGCTTTAGTAAGGGACAGGCAACCCACTGGGTCATTCCAGATAACTGAGGCTTCACAGTTCAACTCTGGAGTCTGCTATATTCCACACTCTTAATTTTGTCCATTTAAAAAGTTTCTTTAAAGTTGCAAAATTAAAATCAGATTGTCAATTCATCCTTATTTTGTGTGATTTGTTTAGAAGCAGCACAAGAAGTTTTGTCCCAAGATGTGAATGTTCTCCATCTCATCTAAGCATTGGTTGTGATTAATTACAGAGCTGGTGAAAACACCATTCCGTTTCTGCAGCCGGCAGGAGGGTTTCAGAAGAGAGGCAGTGATGTTTCTCCCTGCAGAACACAGATGTAAGAAGGGCAGGTCCCACCTGCACACAGCTGTCCTGATGCTCAGAGCACCTTATGGCTTTTGTTTCCTTGGGGCAGAGAATGAGAAAACACTGATATTTTTCCCTGAATTTGACCCACGGTTTGACTTTCTCTCTAAGTCCTGAGACTTCAGTTATCTGAGTTTTACATTTTCCTTCACCTGTGCTGCCTTAGTAAATAGGGGGAGCAGGAGCAGGAGCAGGAGCAGGAGCAGGAGCAGAAGCAGAAGCAGGAGCAGGAGCAGGAGCAGGAGCAGGAGCAGGAGCAGGAGCAGGAGCAGCAAGGCTGGAGCAGAACACGGACACTTTCCCTGTCCTGCAGGAATTGCTTTGGCTGCTCTGTATCTTTAAGGGGCTGACCCTATCCCACGGGGAGCCGCTATAAAGGCAGGTAGGCAGCAGTGCCCTGCTCAGGGAGCTGGAGCCAAGCAGGGGCAGCTCCCAAAATGACTGGCCACCACAGTTGGGGATATGGGCAGGCTGACGGTAGGTTATGGCATTTCCGTGCTGCATCTCTCTGTCTTCCCCCACTCGTTTTCTTTCTAGAGCTGTTGCCTGAGCCCTGCAGAGCTGCCTGCATTTTGATGTCTGCAAGAATCAAGTATTTACAGCAGGTAATTAATTACTTTATTGATAATCAATAGCACCCAGAAAGTGGCACCACAAAAACGCACAGGTTTACATCTGCTGCCTTTCAGTGTTGCAATCAACATTCCTAAACTGAGGGGAGCAGTTTGAATGCTTTGGGTGTTTTTCAGACTGCAGATATTATACATAGGTTCCTTTCCAAAATGCTGTTATAAAAAAGATTACCTGTGTCTCTTGCAAAAGCAGTTCTGTTAGGTGAAGAAGATTTAGTAGGGCAGTAATAGATCTCCTGATTCTGTACAGTTGCTGAAATGTGATATCTAAGCTTTCATAAAAGTGAGCAAAATAAGCTGTATGTTATGTATGTCTAGTACATCAATAAATTGTACAGATCAGTATCAGATCTCTTGCAGAACAACTTATGCTTTCTGATTTGACAGTTTTTAATTTAGTCCTCCTCCTTTGCTTCCCACCTCCCAGGATACGTGTCAGAGCGTGAGGGGGGATGTGGAGTTCCTGAAGGATTGCCACAGTAGTGTATGTGAGGGGGGATGTGGAGCTCCTGAAGGATTGCCACAGTAGTGTATGTGAGGGGGGATGTGGAGCTCCTGAAGGATTGCCACAGTAGTGTTTATTGTGCCTGTGTCCTTTACAGGGGATGGACGAGTGGCTGATGCTGGCCAATGAGGCAATTGCATAACTTCCAGGAGTCTCTCTCCTTGCAGCAATTATTTTAGCTGCTGAATGTCTAACAAGAGTCTTTTGCATAACCTTCAGGGGCCAGTCTCTTTCTTAACAGTAATTCCTTCAGTTTCTGTGAGTCTGAAAGCAAGTTTGAACACCAAACTTAGCTTAGTGCTAGTAGGTAATGTTATTTATTTGTGCTTGTAGCTAGGAGTAATAAGGCTATGTATACTCCTATGAAGCTTGTGTGAGCCAAGTGATATTGCCTTAGCTTGTGTAAGAGCATTTAATTCCTAAATCTGCTTTACAGGCAGGCTGAGAAAAGGTATTATTTTATAAGCTTAGCTTTGCAGAAAGTGTCAAAGCCAAGTAACAGTGTAATAGATCACTGTTGTGTTATGTAAACTCAAGGAGGCTGAATACCTGTGCTTGATTTTTAAAAAAGCTTCCCCTTGTGAAACTATGTGAGAATGTTACAATTAAAATGTGCTTCTTTAGAATCCCAAAGTACAATTGTTACTGTTATACTTCATATACAGAAGCAGCAGAGGAATTTAATTGCTGCTTTCACTACCATAGCAAAGTAGAAAATGAGCCATAAGAAAAAGAAATTCTTTGATATGGATAAGCTTTTGTTATCTCAAATGGCTTAAGAATCTTCCAGCTCTGGCGGCAGAGTTCTGCTATTAAATTGGGCTTTCTCCCCTCTGTATTGAGGTCAGGAAGTCCCAAAGTGTTAATTATCATCCTGTATCCTTCACTCAGGTTAGAGAGATACCATAAGGGGCATGAGTGAAGAATGGAGCTGTCTCAAAGATTTACTGCAGTCATAAAATTATTTTAAAAATAACTGCATAGTCAGTAGCTAAGAGATTGAGTCATCTGCATCTAATTTGAATTGCTGGAGCTTTTACACTCTTTCCCAGTGAGAATTAAATGCTGTTTCTTTGGGGAGTGTGTTTGTGCATGCAAGTGTTTACACCAGTACTCACCTTGAACATCCTAGCAAGGTAACTGCAGCCCCTGCAGAGAGAGAGTGGCCCAAGTGACTGGGGGTACAGCAGTCTGTTGATGGGCCATGATCTTCTCAGTGTGTTCTGGACAAGATATTTGAATCCCCATCTTGTTGCAGCCTGCTTGTGCTAATAAAAACACACCAACCTAGAATTTAAATGGATTTCTCACGTTCCAAACACTGGAGTCACTCTTGCTGAGCAAGCTTTATTTCAAGCCTCCTGAAAACCCATAATGACCCTTCTGTGTGTGGTGGGAAGGAAATAATGCTGCTTTCCTCTGTGTGCTGTTGAAGGCCCTTCAGAGTGGCACAAAGCTTACCCCATTGCCCAGGGGAACCGCCAGTCCCCCATCGACATTGACTCTGCACGGGCAGTCTACGACCCCAGCCTGCAGCCTCTGGTCATCTCCTACGAGTCCTGCACCTCCCTCAGCATCTCCAACACTGGCCACTCTGTCATGGTGGAGTTTGAGGAGTCTGATGACAGGACAGGTGAGACTAACACTGCCAGCTAACTCAGAACACCAGGGAAATAATTACAGTAATTTCACGACTATAAGGTGCACCCTTTTGACTAAAATTTTCCCTCAAACCTGGAAGTGCGCCTTATAGTCCGGTGCGCCTTATCTGATGTACAAAGCTGCGAAATTTGTCAAACCGGAAGTGTGAGCTGTGAGCCATGGGAGGAGCTGGCAGTGCCACGGCAGCCAGCTGGAGGTGGGCCAGGGGGCCCATGGTGCCGCCCCTCCCCGGTCCACATGGTCTGGGGGCCCATGGCTGCCGGGTACAGGCGGGCCCGGGGAACCGCCCCTCCCGTGTACAGGCGCACCTGGGGGCCAATGGCTGCTGGGTTGAGGCGGGGCCCCGGCCAGCAACCACACGGGGGAAGCTGGGGGCAGAGCCTCGCTGCAAAAAAAAAAAGTGCGCCTTATAGTTCGGTGCGCCTTATCTGATCTACGAAGTTGCAAATTTTGCTGACTCCCAGGGGGTGCGCCTTATAGTCCGGTGCACCTTATGGTCGTGAAATTACTGTAAGTGCATTCTGTACGGTGTAACTTCCATGGTGTGTAATCTTGGCATGTGACTGGAGCCTTTTATATTTTGTCTTCATTTTGAGCCTCTCTAGCAATGCACTATCACAGATCAATAAGAGTTTCTTCATTAGGAAAAGCTGTTGCATCAGAAAAATGAGAAGTTAGATTGCAGTCCTTTTCTTTTGGATGAGAATTGAAGTTTGCTGGGCATCTCTCCAGCGCCCAGAGCAGGGACGTGAGCTCCTCAGTGTCCTGTTTTGTGATCACCCCAACCAAAGATGCCAACTCCTGTACTTGCCAGCTCTGGCTGAGTGCCCAGCTCCCACCCACAGGGAAGGGAAGAGGATAAGCAGAGCTGGGTCATGCAGCACAGTCATCATAATCATAATCACTGCACCAAGTTGTACCTGCACTGGTTGCTGTTACCTAGTATTTTCTTTCCTCCCTGATTTGTAGCACTTTGGTTTCTTCAGAAATTAGAAAACCTTCAGCTCATTCTGGGTTCTGAGTTGGTAGCAGCTGACTTTGGATGTTGGGCTGTCTGCAGTTGTACCTTATTCTTGTCTCAGCCCTTGGCAGAAAATGTAAATTCTTTAAGTGATTGATTATTTCTTCTGTTAGGTCTGTTTCCATGGTAGACTGTGCTTTTACATCTGGGGGAAGGGGAAGAGCATTCAAATGGAGATAATAAAGCAGCTGATAAATGGGAAGAGTGCATTAAAAAACCAAAAATAACATCAACAATTTTTAAACCTATAAGCTGATTTCATTCTCCTTTTGGGTGTGCTGATTGATGCAAGTTAAATAGGATACCTCGATATTGAAAACAAATTACTTTTTTCGTGAAGTGGCTTGTCTGTCCTGGTAACCCTTTGAAATAAGGGCTAAAGGCTAATATTCCAGACATTTTATTTTAAAATTTCTCTTCTGGAATGAATTTAAGAACCTGCCCAATGGAATGGTCAGGATTTCAAGCATCTTAGCTTTACTGAATTTGCAAAGAAGACTGGGTGAGCATTTTCCATTTTTACTGCACAGATCTGTTTAGAATGTCATCCTATAAAAATAGAATTTGTAAAAATTCTCTGGAAGTATTATCTTAGCTTGGTAACTACTTTAATGCAATTTTCAGCTGAACTGTATCTATGTAACAGTGAGCTTTATTCAGCTTTAGAAGTTTAAGAACATCTATTAGTCTGCATTTAGAGATAGACTCAGAGCACCTGCCAGGAATGATACCCTTTCTACACTGAGCATGTCTTGTTTCAATAACACTTTTTCAAGCAAGATGACTGCCAGAAGTGGAAAACATGGTTTAAACTGCTTTTAGTTGTGTTGAAATAGATCTAGTGACTCAAAGTTCTGCATAAATGACACAACAGAAACAACAGAATTTTGACAGTAATCCATAATAGCTAAATTTCTTAAAATATTTTGGACAGGTGATGCATTATTTTGCTAACTTTAGAAAAATGTACTAGGAGTATTTATATGCTTAATTAATACTAACACCTTTGCTTTGGCAAGGCCAGTTTCCTGCATAAACGCCAACTGGAAGCATGCACCATGTAAGCCACAGCTTTGACTCTTTAAATAAAATGTTATGAACTACACTAAGGATAAAAGCTTTACAGATATTAAATGTAATTTTAGTTTTCTTAATGTGGGACTCTGATCAGGCATTGATGTCTGTTGGGCAAAGTGTATTAGATTTGGTGGCATATAAAATTACAGGGATTGCTGATGCTGTTGATAAAATATCTTCTCTAGGTGGCATCTTGAACATTGGTCTGTGCATGAGTGTTATTTCTAAATGATGTATGAAGTGTCTCTGTAGCATTTCCTTACCTTTAGAAGGTGATTTGAGGTCGAGTGGTGTCGTGTGAAGTACCAGCTATTATATTTCCTCTTTTATGTGATCAGGTATTTAAAGGAAATGGAATATAGATAACCTCCACTGGAAGTAAAGATACTGTAAGAAGGAAATACTTAGCTGAATTGTCTACCTGGTGTTCAGGGTATAGGGTTTCCTTGCAACCTTCTCCTGTGCAGGTGAACAATCCCAGCTGTGCCAGCCTTTCCTGCCAGCAGAGCTGCTCCATGCTCTGCTCATCCTGGAGCCTCCTCTGGGCTCTCTGCAGCAGCTCCAGCTCCTTGCTGTGCTGGCCCAGGGCTGGGGCAGCTCTGCAGGGGCTCAGGGTCTCACCTGAGGGGCAGAGGGGCACAATCCCCCCTGCCCTGCTGCCCACGCTGGGCTTTCAGGGCTGGGGCAGGGCCAGCTCTCACCCACAGCACCCCAAGTGCTGCTGCCAGGGCTGCTCCATCTGTTCCATTTGCATTTATTGTGTTTAACAGGGAAGGCATAACCATAAGGGTGGTTGTTACCACATCTTCATGTGTCAAATATATTCTTTCAAGAAAGCTACAAATCTTGTACAGGTAGCCACAGAGTGTTTTTAATTTACATTTTCAAATGAGTTTTGGTGCTCTCCATTAAAAAATCCACCCCTCTTAAATGCTTGGATTATGCATCTTTTTCATGCTTGCAGCTGGGAAAGTTTGCTGGCTTTGTGCCAGCAGTGGTTAGTTTTACCAGCAGGAAGCTAAAATCCAGGATGCTTAAACTTTGTTCTCGTCTTAAATTTTATGTTCTTCTGCTCAGCAATCAGTGGAGGGCCCTTTCAGAATCCATTCCGGCTAAAGCAGTTCCACTTCCACTGGGGGACCACACACAGCCAGGGGTCAGAGCACACCATTGATGGAAAACCTTTTCCCTGTGAGGTAAGGACGTGTTTGCACAACGGGATTATTTAATGCAAATCTTGTTGTCACATGACTTTGTCTGCAGTGGGGGCAGGATTAGGATTCTGATTGCTTGCTCATCGTGGGTAGGTCAGCCATCCCCATCCCTCAGCTGGATGGGGAGAGGAATTACAAGGAAAGGCTTGAGAACTGGGATGAGGGCAGGAAGAGCTCCCTCACACAGCAAAACAGAAAAAAATCTATTAGCCAAATCAGAGTAGCATAATGGCAGGTAAAAACTAAATATTAAAACACCTTTTCCTTGCCCCTCCTTTCTTCCCCAGCTTTCTCCACCTCTCCCCTAGTGCAGGGAGATGGGGAATGGGGGCTGTTCTCAGCTCATCCCAGGTTGTCTCTGCTGCTCCTTCCTCCTCAGGGAAGGGCTCCTCACACTTCTCCTGTGCTCCAGTGTGGGGTCCCTCCCCAGGAGACAGTGAGCTCCATGAGCTGCTCCTGGTCCCTTCCCGTGGGTGCAGTCAGTCCTTCAGGAGCTGCTCCTGGTCCCTTCCCATGGGTGCAGTCAGTCCTTCAGGAGCTGCTCCTGGTCCCTTCCCGTGGGTGCAGTCAGTCCTTCAGGAGCTGCTCCTGGTCCCTTCCCATGGGTGCAGTCAGTCCTTCAGGAGTTGCTCCTGGTCCCTTCCCATGGGTGCAGTCAGTCCTTCAGGAGCTGCTCCAGCCTGGTCCTTCCCACGGGTGCAGTCAGTCCTTCAGGAGCTGCTACTGGTCCTTCCCATGGATGCTGTCTGTCCTTCAGGAGCTGCTCTAGCCTGGTCCCTTCCTTGTGATCACGAGCTGGGGAAGCTTCTGGCAGCTTCTCACAGAAGCCACCCCTGTATCCTCCCACTCTCAGAGCCTGGCCATGCTACCCTGTGTGGGCTGTTACAGAAAACTTGCCTGGTTCGTGCCCACATTCATGGACCTGTCCAAAAGATTGAACTTCATGTTTCCAGCAAAGCCTCTGACACAACACTGTTCTCTTATGAACAACTGTTAGTGCTGTCAATGAGAAACAATGTTCATAACTTCAATCACTAATTTAATTATTATCTGTTATTGTTCTTTAAAGCTCCACTTAGTACATTGGAATGCCAGAAAATATGCAACATTTGGAGAGGCAGCAGCAGCTCCAGATGGCTTGGCAGTAGTTGGTGTTTTCTTGGAGGTAAGAATTGCAAAAATAGCATGTTTACATGATAAAGAGCATTATGCTGTAAAGTGTTTGAGGACTATGCCACATATTTAAGAAGTGCTTAAGGAAAACAGATGACTTACTGGAGGCATTAATGCAGTGCAAATTGGTGATAAACCTTGGTAGGAATGTTCAGGTTTGGGTAAGAAAACAACACCTAATTAAAGCATAGTTGCAGTCCTTATTTAACCTGTCTATTCCATTCTTTTAGATTGGAAAAGAACATGCCAGTATGAACAGACTCACTGATGCTTTGTACATGGTAAAATTTAAAGTAAGTTCTAAGCTCTTTAAATTTCCTTCTGGGATATCCTTTAAAAATTATGCTCATGTACATCTTTGAGACAAAAATGAAAAATCACCCACCCACAGATCTTCCAATAACTAGAACATAACTGCAGCTGTAGTTTCTTTTTTCCCTCCAAAGTTCATATTATTTTTCTAATCTCAGGTGTCTTACTAAGCCATGCTGACCCCACTGGTCATCCAGAGGTTCTGCCTTTCCCAAAAAGTCTAAAATCAACTGATCCCTGACCCTTGAGACTCAGCTGTTTAGACTCAGCAAAATCATCCTTTTCCATTGAGTCTTGGCTGGCACAAGTGGAAGCTGCCTGTTTGTCTTTGCTGCAGAGGTCTGTCAGGGATGATCTCGCTGAGCTCCAGAGTTTGTTCCTGAGGTGTTTTCTGAGTGACTGAGACTCTTTTGGATGCTCCTACAGACTGAAAAGTGTTGCTCTAGACTGTGCTACTGAAGGCAATCACAACTTTAGGCAGCACCTCCTATTTCTACCAGTCCTTTGATTGCTGTATCTTCCTCAATCCACCTTTCTCTAATTTTAGACTTGAAGGTTTGATTTATTTTTTTTGAAGTGAATATTTACCATAGCAGAAAATTACTATAGTATTTAATTTTTCTTGCTAAAATAGATGAGAAGGTAATGAGACAAGGATTTCAGCCATGATATAATCTCTAGATCACACTGAACACTATATACAGAACACACTTCCTGCATTACTTTCGGGCCTGTTGTGACAAGAGGTGAATTTTGGTAGAGACAATGGTGCAAGACCTCAAAGTCCAGTAAGGCAGTATTAGGCATCACACTTGCCATCTGCTTTTGGCTAACAGTTATAAGGCAGCCAACCTTTATGGAATTCTCCTTTCCCCTATTTTTAATGTTACTGTAATGTTTTCTTCTTTCAAAAAAGTTATTTTATCTGCACTTAAAATTGAAAAGATAAATTTCAAGTCTATTTTCTTTCCCCAGGGAACAAAAGCTCAGTTTAGAGGCTTCAACCCCAAATGCCTCCTGCCCTTGAGTCTAGATTATTGGACATACCTTGGTTCTCTGACAACCCCACCCCTTAATGAGAGTGTGACATGGATAGTGCTGAAAGAGCCCATAAGAATCTCTGTGAAACAGGTAAATTTCTGATACTCTCTCAGTTCCTGTATCATTCAATGCTGGATAAGCAGGCAAAGCCTGTTTTGATTTGAAATGAGGCTAAGTTGAAAGTCTGTGGATATTCAGCCTGTTCAATCCTTCTGTTATTTTCTGTTAATACTCTCTAGGAGCTTTGCTTGAACCTGTTCCATTAACTGATTAAAATATGCTGAATATTTCCTTTTAGTCCTTTTTAAAAAGACATTACTGTTGATTGCCCCCTTAAGCAGTGAATTGTTTCCCCTGAACTTCCAGCTGGAGAAATTCCGCATGCTGCTCTTCACCGGTGAGGAAGACCAGAGGATCCAAATGGCCAATAACTTCCGCCCCCCTCAGCCTCTGAAGGGGAGAATTGTTCGAGCTTCCTTCAAGGCCTGAAGAAAACTGAAAATGGTCCTGAGATATCCAAGAGCTTCCATGTGTGAGATACTCTACAGTGGTCTACAGATCACTTATGGAACACACCAGACAGGCATTTCCATGAACCCTCTGCTTGGAGGGGGACAATCTTCTGGCTTTCTATGTTATTTGAAGTGCTCATTCTGTGGGGAAATGGCATATTTTTAACCAGCACTATTTAATATAAGGGATAGCCGAGTGAACTAGCTTGTTATCCAAGCTCTATAAAATTAAAATTACATTAAAATCCAACTTGATATAAAATGGGAAATTTTTCTGTGATCTAAAAGTGCTGATGGCCACAACTTCTACTTGTCCCATTTAATACATGGGGAAACAGCAATCAAGAATTTTGGACGAATTGGACTTAAATTTTCCTTACTGATCTGTTGCTATCATTTGCTGAACTCTGATTTAAAGATTGCTTTTACTGTATTCTTGCTGCCTGATTACAGAGTGTATGAATAGCACTAGAAAAGAGTTCTTTACTTGCCTCAAGTAGGCCCTGGTATGAAAATTAAATATATCTTTTAAGTCTACTGTTCTAAGATGCTATCTTACATGAGAAGTAACAATGTAATGCTGTGTTGAAAAGCAGAGCAGTTTACTGCAATGTTTTATAGGTATTTGTCCTTTCAGCCCATGCAGAACGCAGGACCACAGGGCCCTGGTCAGGGTCAGTTTGGGCGAAGAGTTCCTCTGTAGTGATCCAGGTGTGTTTTGTGGTCCTCAGTTGCTCAGATTCTACCTCAGCTCAGTGCTATGTTCTGCAATATGACCTCCTTCAGTGTCTGCCCTACAGAGAGCAGGTGTTGTGTTTCGTTTAAGGACCTAAGATGGGTAGATCTTGTCTGCCCTGAGTGTGCATTGCTGCACAGACCCTCCCTGCCCCAGGGCTGCCCGGCAGGGATGCTCCCTGCACACACAAAAGGCTTCAGTGCTCCTGAGTCCTTTTATCTCTGCACAAGTTGCTTTAGAGCAACCACGTGTGGTTCTGCAGCCTAGTGACAAAATTGTGACTGTGGTACTCAATACTGTGATGTTCTCTGACTGCCCACAGGCAATTCCCAGCTCCTTCAGTTCTGGGCCTCACATGGCCCGTTCTGCCTGTGTAGCTCATGTAGAGATTGATGCTGTTGATTGCTTTCCAGCAGCTGAGATGGGGAAATCAAGATGTACAAGGCCAAGGGAAATGGGGAGAAGGGAGAACAGCAGCTGCTGTGGCTGCTCCCTTTTCTCCAGGGAAGAAAGACACGAGATGTGGAACACAGTACAAGGAGTGAAAGACTGGAGTTCTGCTCTGGAAATCCCCGTGGTTTTTCTGGTACATTGACCTGAAACTTTGTTTCTCAGTTTCCTCTTATGTAGAAAGAGGGTAACACTGACCTCTACCTCACAGGGCTGTTATGAGGGCTAATTCAGCATTGTTTTAGATGTGAGATTCTAATCCAGCAAATGCTAAAGGCAATGGAAAACCCTTACACAATGCAATGGTTTTAGCTATTATGAATGTATTATGACATTACTTTGAATGTATTATGTATTACTTTGCTAGTAATGCAAACTGGTATTGTAGAAACTCTATTTCATGTATCTTAATTTATTTAACAAATGAAATAAATGAGACTTTAAAATCATATCTTCATCCTTTTTTTGAGAAGACCCACCTCTCCCTACTTACAGCATTCTTTTTTCTTGGATTTTCATAAACAGATATTATGTTTGATGTTTTCAATGGATGCATCTGTTTTGGATCAAGGAATACTTTGACTGTTTCTCTTCAATTCTACAGAAACTTTGCCTAAGCTACTGTGGAATGATCTAAGTACAGATAAGAGTTATCCCTCCCAAATTTGTGGGAATGTTTTTAAATTCTAGAAATGATTTCTGACACCTCTTTTTAGTCTGTGTCACAGTTCTTACCATCTTCTGGGATTAACAGTTTATCTTTCAGCTTAATCCTTTCACTTGAGTTCTAATATACTGTATACCTTGAGTGACTTCTTGACCAGAGTTAAATTATCATGAATCTTATGTCCTTGTTAAAATTTACATGAAGTGATGCATTCTGATGTATAAAAAGTCTTTCAAAAAACCTTACATTTTGATAGCAAAAAGAAAAATTATTAGGGGCAAACTTAAAATACTTTTCTAATTAAAATTCAACCAGTATTATTTACCATCTGTACCATAATCAAGCTATCCCAGTAATGCTGCCTTAATACTAGTATAGGTGTTCACAGAGCAGGTCAAGACCAGCGTTTTCTGCTCTCCTCTCATTTTAGGTGTAGGTGTCTGCTCTGTCTCTCACAGGAGGTAAAGAGGGCTTGTGTACAGAAATTTTGTCCAGTTTTCCCCAGCTCCACCCCCTCAATATAAAAGTCTTCTGCTCCATGCTGTGACCTGGCATACAGTACATAAGTTTCTTCAAAGGTGGTTTATTCATGAACAGCAGGAAAAAAATGTTTAGCTTACATGACTGTTATAAAAGCTCAGCCATTGCAAAGAGCTTTAAATGCTGCATCACCCCAAGGTGTTCCGTTCCAGAGAGAAACTGAAGTGCACCTTCCAGCAGAAATAAATTTGGTTTTGCTTACAGAGTTGTTTGGGTTTGTTGGGTTTTTTTTCAGTTGTTGGATGGAAGAACATGATCTATCTTTCACCAGAGGGAAGTAAAACATAAAAGGAAGACTTTTATATTCTTTGTTGTTTGAGACTCTGATCATCCAATAAAAAACTACAACTATTGTATTAGATAAACACCTATTTAATGCACTTCATTTATTTTGAGATTGAACAATTCTTAAACATGAGCTATCCTTGTTTTTTACCAAATTTTGTGTTGAAGGAAAAATGGGAGTTGACTGTAATTATTCCAGCAAGCATTCACTTACTTTCTCCTGGGCTTGCGGCCATCCTGAGTGAGAGAACAGAGGCCTCACACTCAGGACAGCAGCTGAACTTGTTCAGTAAGTCTGGATTAAAAATGCCATCTAGTGGCTCTCCTTCCTTTTCTTGCTACGATGGTTCCAACAATTGTTAAGGCCCATTCAGTCAAAGTACAACAGATGAGAGAATTTAACTGTGACAATAATAATTTGTAGAGATATGAGTGATTGTCATTGAAAAGCCCTTGCTGGATCTGTATATGTAGTCACTGGAACTCCTTCCTCAGATAAAAATCAGTCTGACAAAAGAAACTCAATAAACCAGTTACAATTTTTTATTCCTCATTTAACTGCTGAGCAGAGATCCTCTGCTGGGTGAACTGCACACTCTATTAACTTTAGCTTTTAAATTTTGGTAGCTGTAGTTACAGTTCAGCTTTGGGGTTTTTCCCCAATTTCTTGCAAGCAGAAGAATTTTTAGGTGTTTCCATCATACAGTTGCTATGATGTAGCAGACTTATAATGATTCATGATGAGGGTTGTCCCGGTTTAAAGGGACAGTATTACCAGGAAAAGGGAATTCAGGAACTCGCAGGCACAAAAAAGGTATAGGCTGGGAATAACAGTTCTTTACTGAAATATTATAAGACAAACAAAAACAGCATCAGCTATACGAAAGAAAAAAAAAACAGTGACAGAACAGAACGGAATTCAGTCCCAGTCCCTTTTTCAGTCACCAATGGCTCTCCGATGGACCAGGGCGGGTGGCTTCTTAGTCGCGGCTGCTGCAGGGGCAGGGGAGGGGGCCAGGTGGCCTTACCGCCCCAGGTGGAAGAAAAGGGTGAGGAAGGAACTCTGCTCACCGTGGGCGTCCCAGTTCCCAGTTGTTCAGAGGAAGCAGGAAGCTTTAGCAGTCCAAATCCAAGAAGCCTGATCCCAACAGGAGAAAAAGAACCTCTCTCCTCGAGTTCGGCCGGCGAGCTGTAGAGTTCTCTTACCCCCAGTGTCCTCTTACTTGCCGAAAACAAAAGCGGGACTCCACCTTTCCCTAATGGGGCCATCAGCTTGCTTCAGCTAGTCCTTTGTCTCCAGCTCTTAATGGCTAATAGGAGAGCCATCCCGGCTAGCTTAACATTATAATGGGAAAAATTTCTAAACCGCCAACCCACAACAGGGTAAATGAATCCAAATACAAGAACTGGGGACAAGTTTTGCAAGGTACCTCAACACCAGATAGTGCTTTTGATGGAGTTCAAAGGTCAGGAAGATAGAAAAGGGAGCATTTCAGGAAAAAAACAGAGATAAGCCTGAAGAAAATGGGGTGTTATACCTCAGTGTAGCTGATTTCCTCTCTGAATTCCTCTGCATGTAGAAGCAGCCATTTAGTAACAGCATTGAGCACAAAGCACTGTCTCTGCTCTGCCTGGGAGAGCAGGGCTCTCACTTTTTCTCACTCACCCTGAGGAAAGCACAGCAGAGGATGGAACCTGACTGACTTGCACAGAACTACTTCTAACTTGCACAGCTGTAAGGCAGGTAACTTTCACTCCTCTGATGTTCCATTTATGCTGCTACCTGCACTGCATTTGAAATTTAGGCAAATTTCAGCATCTTACTCCAGGTTGTGAACAGCAACATAATGATGCAAATCATTTAATTTCATATCAACACGGTGGAATATTAAATACAGCAATTTAGGAGCCAGCTCTCCTTATTTGTCTGTTGGAGGAAGAGAAGGTGGAAGGAGAAGTGAGAGGAAAGGAATATAATGACTTTTTTACAGATAACCACTTCTTCCTGGACTTGAAAACTGACCCCAAGAAACGTAAATTTACTTTTACAGTGGCACATAACCTTAATCAACCTTTGTTTGTTTAACTTAAACCAATTTTTAAGCAACATCCAATAAAAATGATCCATGTGGCATTCAGATCCCATTATAGCAGCTGGAAAGACCTTTGCACCAGTGCAATTACAATGATTTAAACCGGGTCTTCACATTAACCCCTGCAACTCCAGACACTGCTGAGCCTGTGCTGCAAGAGGAGAGCTGGAATGGCACCTTTCCTACAATTGTTCATGGTGTTTATCTCTGTTCATCGATGTTTCTTGCAGGTTGCCTTCTTTCCTAGCATTTGAGTGTTTGGTTTAGATTACTTAGGAAGATCAGACTGGGAACCGCTGCAACCAAATCAGAAACTGCACAGACCTCAAGCTCTCTTAATTTCTCCATTTGTTTGTGGGTTTTGTTTGTTCATAGTAAGAGATTTCTGCATCTGAGATGCCAATTTGCCTTTTGTGAAAATCCAAAATGTCATATAGAGCAGATGAAATGTCTGTCATTATTCACAGGGCAAGATACAGCCAGCAAATGGGGGACATGCTTCAAGGTGCTCAGCAGGAAGGTGTTCTATGGGCTGCTACTGTTTCCTCTCCGAAAGCTGGTTATTAGACTGTGGAGCTTTGTGTACAAAAAGCACAAAACTCAGTCTGTGTTCACTGAGATGGGCCAGAGAGACAGTAAGTCCAAGGGACCCATCTTCCTTTGCATGTTCACAAGTTTCCAAAGGGTTTGCGTCTATTGCTGTTTTCTAGTTTGTATCACTAGGCTGAGTCTCTTTATTGCAGAAAAACTTCTGAAAACTAGGAAATTATTTTTAGTAGCAGTCTACTACTTTTCTCTGGATTCAAAATTTTGCTACTGGTCAGTTTTTTGACAAAAGGATTAGCTATTTATTAGAAATATTAGTCCATTTTTAGACTTGTTTTCTTAGGGATATCTGGCTTATTTGGTGTTTCGGATCTTTGTGTGTCCTCATAATAAGCATCAGGAGTCCCCAATTTTTCATGAATATCAATGAGGTCATGGAAAGTAATCCATGCTAGCACCTGCTGTGAAGGCAGTGCAGAAGAGGGGCAGCTGTTCACAGCCTCTGGAAGCAGAAGATGTTTAAGCTGTACCAAAGCAGCTACAACAGTCAGTTGTCCAAATGAACAAGCAGGGGGAAAATTAATGATCCATGGGAAAGAAGGAAACTCCAAATAGTGCAGTCTGGCCTAAACAAGAACACAGAAATGAGTTCAAGAATGTATTTGCAAAGAAAACCAGGGCTGCTGACTGTACAAGCAGTATCAGCAGATAAGATTATTCCTTGGAAAAAATCTAAATATACGATCTGTTATATTTTAACCTATAGCTACACCTTAATACAATACCTGTAATTAGACTAATTTTCTTAATAAATATAGATAAGGATTTTCTTCTGGCACAGGACTAAACTTTGCTCACATATAATTAACAATGTCAAGACCAATCTGAGTTTTATTTAAAGAAACTTGAGTTCTAATTTTTTCAATGCAAATTAAGAACATAGAGCACTATGGCAACCAAGCACTGTTGCTACAGAAATTTGCCATTTTTATTAGATATTCCTAAAGGCAGAAACACTGCAAGCCTGAGCAATACCATTTCTTTCCTCAGCTCATATCAGAGAGTAGCATTTCTACTATTTGCTCCTTTAATGATATATCACTTTAGTTAATCAGCATAATCAGTCTAAAGCAGAATCTAAATCTCAAATCAAGTTCATGCTCAGCCCTGTCAAGGACCTTCAATATGGTATTCCTTCTTGTGTTTAGAAAATATGGAGTAAAAGGGACATCTCCTGCAGGACTGTTAATTGTTTCACCTTCATTTACATGGTTCCTAAGTCACTTCAGCTTCCGCATATGAATTCATGCAATTACTGCATGAACATGTGAGCAGTAAGTTACAGCTTTCAGCTGAGGAGAAGCGTTTAACCATGGTGGGAGCACAGGGTTGGTAGGCTCTTTCATGCAAATGAAACTATGTTTCACTGCTATAATAAAAACAAGAAACAAATGAAAGCTCAGAGTAATTGAGGATGAACAGCATCTTTCCACATGAGATAACCAGGAACATGCTTATCATCTCACCTAGGATACTTGCACCACATTATTCAACTAAAAATCCTTCAGTACAAGAAGCCAGGCAAATTAAAAGATGCGCTGATAACATGAAAGCCTCTTGTGACTTGCCAGCCTCCGTTTTTGCAAAAGTACTTGTTAGAGGTTTTAGAACAGGATCTACTCAGTAACCACTGTGTTAACAGCAGTAAGTACTGATTAACCACCATGCACTTTGGGCCCATTCCTTCCCCTCCTCACGAGGCTCAGAACCGCTCAGTGGAAATGTTAATCGACACAAGCAGTCATATGAAACCAAAAAACCGGGGAGTCAGCAAAACGAGCCTTTTTGTTCTCCATAATTTATATGGAGAGCTAATTACAAAAGAGCTTTGCGATTCTGAGTTTCATCGGCCGGTGTCCTCAGCGCTGAAGGGTGTGGAATCGTACTAGGAAAAAACCCGAAAAGGCGAGGAAACGGCGTGGTTTTGGACGTTATTAACGAGGCAGAAACCCCCGCTGCTGCTTTTTCTTCCTAACACGTGTCACTCGCTTCCTCTTTGCTCCCGTTCCAGCGCGGCCCGGAGCCGGGCCGGGCCGGGCCCCTCAGCGCGGCGGGCGCGGGGCGGTGCCGGAGCGGGGGCCGGGGCCCCTCAGCCCGGGCGGCCCCGCCGCGGCCGCGCCCGCCGCGCACAACATGGCGGAGGGGCGGGGCCGGCCCCGCCCGCCGTGTCCTGACGGGAACCCGCGGCGGGTTGGGCGGCGGGGCTGTCGGTTAGCGCCGTCCCTCAGCCCCGCCGGGGGGCAGCGCGGGGCTGGCGGGCGCGAGTGGCGGCTGCTCGACCGGTGGGTGCGCCCGGGGCGGGGGACGGGGCGGGCAGAGAGCGGCCGCCGCCGGGGCAGCCTGCCGGGACACGGGGAGCGGAGCCGGGCCTGGCGCGGCGGCTGTGCGGAAGCGGGAGCGGGAAGGTGGGAGCCGTGCGGGGCACGGGCTGCGGCGGCGCAGGGGTCGGGGTGCGGTGGGTGTGCGGGAGCAAAGGGGTGTGTGCGGGACAGCGGGTGCGGGTACAGGGTTCTGGGGGCAGAGGGGACTCCGTGTGTCGGTGTGCGGGGCTGGGGCAGTGCGGAGGTGGCGGGGCAGGGATCGGTGTGTGCCGGATGTGTGTGGGGTGGGTGTGGGCAGTGTCAGGAGGGTGAGTGAGGGAAGTGCGGGTTGTGGGGATCTCAGAGGGGCTGTAAATCCAAATGTACCGGGTATCTGTCATTTCACTGGGAAGAGCGGGCGCTGCTGCACTGTGCGGGCCGTGCCGGGGCCCCGCTGGGACACCGCGTCCCCGGGGAGGCAGTGCCGGCGCTGGAGCGGGAGCGAGTTTATGTAATAATTGGCTCTTACATAATAGCCTTTAGCACACCTCTTTACTTAGCACCGCTACCGGGGGCGTCCTGGGCAGCCGCGTGTACACACTGCGGCTGGGGCGGACCCGAGGGTGGGAGCGCAGTGGGCAGGGCTGGCTCACAGGGGCTCCAGGGCTCCTCAGGGTGCCTGACCTGGGCAAGCGCAGGGCGAACCGGTGTCAGTGACTCTGCTGGGATAAAGCCGCACCGCCTCGCACTGTCTGCCAGCCGGTGTGAACGTGGCAGGTTTCGTTAAAACACTGTTTCAACCGGCTTTTTGATCAAGTGTGTGAAAGTCATCCTTGTTTCACGCTCGTGTGGCTGAGAGGGGCCGGAAGAGAAAGAAGGAGAAACAGGACAGGGAATGGACTGAAAAAGGTTGGCAGACCTTGGCTTGTCTTGTGCTGTAGGTGCTTTTTGGGTTTAGCTGTTGCTGGAGTTGGTAGTGTCAGCTGTCTTCCTGTTATTTTGGTTTCTGTAGGACAACAAAAGGCGTTGTGTGTGTTGGGAGATGCAGTGTCCCAGGAGACTGCAGGCAAGCCTTGGACAGTGAACTGGCACTGCCTTCCCATTTGCTTTCCTGACATCAGCAGTGAAATTATGCTGTGTCTTTGCCTGTTCTCACCAGGCCACCAGAATCATAGTGGTGGGATCTGATGGAATGCTTGTCTGCTCTTTTCTGTGTTAAGTATGGGTAACACACTTCAGAAATGTTTTATGATACATTGCTATGGGTTCTAAACAGGATTTCAGCAGTTCTTGGGTTGCATCAGTAGGCCTTCTGTTTAGAGTAGCTCAGGGTGACTTTTACTTCCTGCTGATTTCTTGGAAACATTTCCACTCATCTGATCTGGCTGGTTTCTTGTTATTTTTTATGAAGTGCCTTGCTAAAATCTGGTTTTGTAGCAGCACGTAGTGGCTTTGGCCTGAGCAAGTGGTGTCACAGGCACCTCAAAGTGTTTGAAAGCTCACAGAGAACTTTCTTGTTCTCAGTGGCTGCTAGTGGGATCTTTAGGGAGTAATTGTACTTTGGAAGTACAATTACAATTGTATTTTGGGAGTAACTGTGAATTTTTGAAATCCATGGGGCAAAATTCTGTTGTGAGTGAACATCTGGTTGTACTTAGCAATATCCCACAGCTGGAATGCCTTATTGAAAGCAGGAGACAATGTGAGGACCTCCCCTGTGGCAACTGAGGAGCTTCAGCTGCTGAAGTGCCTGAGGTTTTGGTGCTGTTGGCAGCCTTTTTCTAAGTGTCCTCTGAATGAACAAGCTAAATTGTGAACCTGTAAAAGTCAGTGTGTTATAGCTTTCACTGCACCAGAGTGCACAATGCTGTGAAAAAAGCATAAATTAACCAGCAGTAGAATTTGCCTTCAGCTGTGTAAAAGATCCTGCCTGCCTGAGGGTTGGTTAAGACCTTGAAGGTAAAAAAAAGAACAGCTGAGCTTTTAAGCTGTAACAGAATTGGAAAGACTGGCTTGTTCTAGCTGTGAGGATCATGGTAGTTTCCATAAATCATTAACTGACCAATCTTTTTTGTTTAAGTACTTATCTTCTCTTGGGTGTGAAATTTTGAGTCTAATAATAGAGTTGTACTCTAGCAGGCTTTTTTGAGGGTTGTGCAATAAATGTCACTTAAGTCACAATTTTCAAGGTCATTAGATCTATTTGTTCTGCGTCATGTTATACGAGGCTTTTGTTGTAAAATTGCTGATAACATTTCTTGTAATGTTGCCATTTCTTCTTATTCTTGCCACAATGAGGAAAAAACCCTCTCTGGAAAGTAAAAATTATCTTTTCTGTTGAGTTAAAAGGAGCAGTCATATCCTTGGTTATAATTAAGTGATGGAAATTATATCACTTTTAAGATACCTTTATCTATAGCAATCTCTTTAGGAAGGAAGTTCTGAACATTTCTGAGAGCTAGGTATGCTTTTGTGCTTCTGTATAAAAAGTTTCTTATGAACCTTCTAATTATTTTCCCTTTCCTACATTTATATTCCAGGCTGCAAGGACATTCTGTGTTACTGAAGGAAGGTACTCCATTTTTGGAGTGACTTATGATGTCAAGAACTGTATCATCCTGGGTTTTAAGCTCAGCCAGAAACAGCATTATTTTACAAGGGAAAGGACGTCAGTACTCCATCTGTATCCCAAACAGAAACAAGATCAAATGGAAGCTTGTTTTCTCCAAAACATGTCCCTACCGTGCTGGGAGCTGCAGCTTAGACAGAACTTTCTCCTTTCCCAAAGCATTCCGGCACACTTCCACCGAAGAGGAACATCTTGCTTTCCAGTTGTCTCCGTCACAAATCAACGACATACTCCGAGCGGGCGAACTGTCCCACAGAACGCTGGGTTTGAATGGCAAGAACACAAATTCCGTGCTGAGGTTTGAAAGCAACCAGCTGGCCTCCAACAGCCCAATAGAGGACCGGCGGAGCGCGGCCACGTGCCTGCAGACGGCGGGGATGATGTTCGGCGTGTTCGACGGCCACGCGGGCGCCGCCTGCGCCCAGGCCGTGAGCGAGAGGCTGCTGCACTACATCGCCGTGTCCCTCCTACCCCGCCAGAGCCTGGAGGAGATCGAGCTGGCTGTGGAGGCCATGAAGCCGGTGCGGCCCATCCTGCAGTGGCACAGGCATCCCAGCGATGTGGAGTACCAGGAAATCACCTCGCAGTACTTTGAGAACCTCCGCGTTTACTGGCAGCACTTACTGGACCTGGATGCTGAGCCGGGGTTTAGCTTGGAAGAAGCCATGATTTGTGCATTCAAAAGGTTAGACTCAGACATATCACTGGAAGTTCAGGCTCCTCAGGAAAATGAGTTGATGAGAAATATTGCCCTGCAAGTGGCTTTTTCTGGTGCAACAGCCTGTGTAGCTCACATTGACGGTGTTCATCTACATGTGGCAAACACTGGTGATTGCAGAGCTGTTTTAGGGGTCCAAGAAGAAGATGGAACATGGTCCACCGTACCTCTAACCCGAGACCACAATGCCTATGATGAATTTGAAATTAGAAGATTGAAGAGAGAACATCCTAGATCTGAGGAGAAAACCCTATTTGTGAATGACAGATTACTGGGGATTCTCATGCCCTCCAGAGCTTTTGGAGATGTGCAATTAAAATGGAGTAAAGAATTACAACACAGCATTCTCGAAAACAGCTGTGATGTTGAGGCTCTAAACATTTATCAGTACGTTCCTCCAAACTACCATACCCCCCCTTATTTAACTGCAGAACCTGAAGTCACATACCACAAGTTAAGAAGCAAGGATAAGTTTCTCGTTATTGCATCAGATGGGCTATGGGAGATGCTGAGTAATGAGAAGGTTGTACAGCTCGTTGCTGGACACCTTACAGAGCTCAACATGCAGAAACCACCACTGACTTTTAAGAAACCAGTTAATTTGGGTTACATGCACAACTTGTTGCTGCAGAGGAAGAGCAAAGGCCTGGCCTCCCTGGACCAGAACATCGCCACCCATCTGATCCGGCACGCCATCGGCAGCAACGAGTACGGCGAGGTGGACCCAGAGAAGCTGGCTGCCATGCTCACCCTGCCTGAGGACCTGGCCAGGATGTACAGGGATGACATCACTGTCACCGTGGTGTACTTCAACTCAGAAGCTATTGGAGAGTACTACAGGAACCATGAGTAGAGCCTTGCACTGCTGCAGTTCGATACCACTAGGGAACTTCCATACCGAGCCATTCCTCTCTCTCTGGTAGTCCAGCTGCTACCAGTTCCTTAACCTTTTTGTTACTTACTGGCTTTGAAAATAACTTTCTAAAAGGTGAAATTTCCCTGGGTTTCCAGGTTTGTATACACTGAAGAAAAAATGTTTTCATAAAACCTCACTGAAATGTGACTGAACTAAAGATTGTGGACCAGTTCTGATTCCATGAGAACCTCTGGTAAAACTTTCCAATGGACAAACAAGGCATATTTCACTGAGAGTGGTACAGTTTAGTAGAGATGGATAATAGGTGTAGCTGCATGGAGTGTCAGGCTCTGCTCTTGTGGAGAACAAGTAGCATCCTTTTGAAGCACTGTAACTGAATTAAATAAATTAACTACCAAACCTTTTTTGGATGTGTCAGATATTTTAACAAATTGCCCCATATTCATAAAACAACATGAAAGAAGGCTGTTGGAAGAGCCCCAGGATTGTCAGATGTCTTTTCTGAATCTCTTCCTTAAGCAAGGGAAAAATTGTATCTTCTTATGCAGTTCTTTTTAAGTGGGAATTCACTTTCTCTTAACTGTGTGGACTTGTGTGGCAGCTTAGAGTTCAAACACGTGAGGGTCTTCACAATTCCCTGTTCAGGATTTAGCAGTACTAGACTTAAGCCTTTGAGTGTTTTGCTTAAACAATGTACCCTTTACTAAGTATTGATCTATGAGGTGGTGTGCATCAAATCCACCAATTGTAATTTAAATTTTTTGTCAGATTTAGAAGATGAAAAAGTCACCTAAAAGTAAATACAGCAAAAGAGAGCACCTTTCCCTCCAGGTTTAACTTAGAAGAAATAACAGTGCTGATACTTTTCCAAAATAGGTTTAATCTTTCATTCTTGCTTTTCCTTATAGGTACAGAGTTAATTTCCCTAATGAATGAATGTTTTAGTCTCTGAACATACACAAAAGTGTATTTTACAATGTTTTTTGGTTTTTTTTATACTGACCTTTCCAGAGTGCTGTCCAAGCTTGCAAATTAGCTTTTACATATGGTGTTCTCTCGTGCCTCTTCCTTGTTTATACTCAGCAGGAACTGTTTCCCACAGGGATGTGCACACTGGGAATATAGATCTGTTTACTGTTCCTGCTGCTGAGTAAGAACTCGTGTGGGTGCAGCAGAGCAAATAAAAATATTGCTTTTTTTTTTTCCTAAATTCACTTAAAAACATTATCTTTCTACAGTTCAACAGATGAAAAAGTTGGTTTTTTTTTTCTCAAGGTCTTAAGTAGATAAGGTCTTGGGGCTTTATCTGGTAGCATTTGCTGAATTTTTGGGGGCTCTTTGTGTACTTTTCCTTACATATAAAATTTCTTAGTGCTTTTTTCAGGTATTTAATAATCTGTTTTGAAGATGAGATTAGAAGGACAAGGAAGCTAAAACAGTTGAAAAAATATTCATGCTTTTGACTATTCAGGATTGACAGTAATTCAGTGCTGCAATTGCTAAATGCATCCCTAAAAAACTTCTGAATTTACCGTTAATTGTTTTTCTTCTTTTTATCTAGTACATGCTGGAATACATCCAGCCATTCAAACTGAAGGCAGAGTCAAAGAGTAGGTCTGTTCCCCCTTGATACCAACAAAGGATTTACCTCAGGAAATCTGCCCCAAGCTCTGGGTGATAAGGGCTGCAGGCAGACTTTGTGTTTGTGCCAGAGGCTGCAGAGGTTGCTGAAGTTCTTGGTGCTGGGGTCCAGCTTTTTTTAAAGGGTGCCCTGCTCTCATCCTCCAGGCTTGTGGGGACTGAGATTTCCTCTGCCAGGAAAGGCAGGCAGGGATGGCTCCTGTGTTAACCTCAGGAGGGAGGGGACTGCTCTACCTTCAGGGTGGGGGATGAGGAGGGGAGAGCTCCTCAGCAGCATCCCTGCACCCCTCTGCCTTCACTGGGCTCTGTTTGCTCTTACAAATCCTCTTGAGTGTTCAGTTACAGGTTTCACTGCTTGAAATTTACCCACAAAGTAGTGCAAAAGCATTTCTCACTACCTCTTAATAGAGAAATTCCTTACCAGTGTAGCCAGAGGCACAAAGGTGCTAAACCCTTACCGAAGGGATGTGAACTGAGACATGTCTTCTGAAGATAGTCTAGAAAACATTTAACTTGGAGCCAAACTGCTCCTGCAAGAATAGTGTAGCAAAGCAGCAAGTGTGATAAAATAAACAGAAAGTTCTGTCCCTTTCAGCACCCAGTGGTGAAATCCAGGTCATCTCTTGAAAGAGCCATTGTGGCAGTTTTTCATCAAGTGTAACTCCTGGAGACATTGTTTGAGTGTAGGTTGTAACTGCACCTGCAAATTGGTAGAAATCGTTTAGGAGAAGGTGTCTCAAAATCAGAAAGTTATTTCCCATTTCATGGTAGGTTTGTTCAGTTTTGACATGCAGCACTATAATCATCTGTGGTGAAAAAGGATAATGTTAAACAGTTAAAAGTTTGATTTGGTTTGGTTGCTTGGGGTTTTAAATACAAATCATGGGTTCAACTGCATATTCCCTGGAATTTGTTGCTATCAGTGAAGGCAATCCATCCATACTTAGAATCATTTAGGTTGGCAAGATATCTAAGATTTAGTTAAGATTTAACCCAGCACTGCCAAGGCCACCAAACCCTGTCCCTGATCACCTCATCTACGTGGGTTTAAATAACTCCAGGGCTGGTGACTTCACCACCACCCTGGGCAAGCACACAGGGAAAGACAGGAATTTGCCAGAAACTCCTCCCCCTCCCCAAAATGAGTGTGAGCTAGGACTAAGCAGGATGAGAACACCCCAGGGTGAAAAGTCCATGCACGTAGAAGTGTGTGAGAACTCTGGAAACCCAAAGCTGATTCTCTGAGATGCTGAGCACGTGGTGAAGACAACCTTCAGGTAAGCAAGGTATTATTCTGCATTCTTATCAGAGCACTGAGTTTTGTGAGATGATAGAGCTGTGGGTTCTTACCACAGAGCCCCTGGACATCTCTCTGTAGCTGTCACACAGGTGCCAGGAGCAGCCAGCTGGAGGTGACACACCCCAACCATCTGCTGTGTCATTGATCCCATCAAACAGCTGAGCTGCTGCAGCCACATCAGCACTGGGATTCAGTTCTGCCTCCAGGCTCACAGAAGAACAAGGTGGCAATGCTGTCCCCCCTCCTTTCACCATCTCTGGCAGCTGGTACCAGGTGATCCAAAAGAGCTGTACCTGATCAAAATGAGGGGTGTTCTCTCATCAAGCCTGAGCGATCTTCAGCTCTGAAGAGCTGCTGAAACAGAATAAAGTGTGCACCTTGCTGAAACATTGCATTTTCTTGCAATCCCTATCAGCCTCAATTCTCTGCAGTATTAGGTGTGTATATTTACTCAGGAAAGAATCGCTTTTTAAAGTCACTGCAGAAATTAAAGGTTGTGCTGAACTGTGACAGTGTGCACGCAGCAAAATATTTTGTGATACATTTATTCACTACAGCCACGGTGAGTTGCATGAGTTCAGCAATTTACTGCACCCTGAAATTACCTGAATTGGCAGCAATTCAGTTGTGTCTTCTATCCAATGAATTATAACAAAGTTCCAGATTTCAGTCACTCTAAATTCTCAGTAATGTGTACACCATACACTTGTGGTGAGGAAAATTGTACCCATTTGAACTGGATCATAGGTATTTTCATCTCTTAGTTAATCAATTAATTAGTGCAATCAGAACTAACTGGCACTAATAAAAATAGTATTTTGTGACTTGGAGAGTCAAAATTTTTTTATGTGAGCAAGCTAACTGCATTAACCTGCTCCTGCAAGCTTGATGATGTGAAGATTTGTGAGAACATTTATATGCAACTCCTGCAGTACTGAAAGTCTGGTGGAAGAAAGATCTTTGCAGGCAGTCTGGTTTAGGTTAGATAGCTCTGCTTGCCTTTCGTGTTCTTCATTTCCACAGCAATAAGAGAAGTAATAGTCAATAGCAGTCACACAAATTCTGTGTCTTAAAATTATGAACATTATGACTTTAAAATAAAACATCTGAGGTGAAGCATGGATGTAAATACTGGAAAAAAATATTATTTTCTTCCCTAAAACTTATACCTTGAGCTCAAATAAAACTTTCTCCCTTTTTTCTTCAGAACTCCTAAATTACAGTAAATTCACGAATACAGGCCGCACTGACTATAAGCCGCATCTCTGGGTGTTGGCAAATATTTCGGTTTTTGTCCATAGATAAGCCGCACCCGAATATAAGCCGCTCTGTGGTTTGCAGTGAGGATCCGCGTGCAACAAAGTTGCCAAATAGTAACAGAACGGCGGCATGGCTGGGGGTTTACTGGCTCAACTAAGGCTGTGCAGGCTCGGCCCGCTAGGGGCTGCTGACGGGGCCAGGTGGCCCAGCTCGATGGTGCCGCTCGGGGATGGCCGCCGCCTCTGGGTTTGCTCACCCCGGCCCCGCTCCCGCCGCGGCGCCGGCCGGGCACGGAGAGAGTGGCCCGCTCCCACCGCGGCCCCGACCGGGCACAAAGAGAGCAGCCCGCTCCCACCGCGGCCCCGGCCGGGCACGGAGAGAGCGGCCCGCTCCCGCCGCGGCCCCGGCCGGGCACGGAGCACGCCCCGCTCCCGCGGCGCCGGCCTGGTCCCAGCGCGGCGGCGGCGGGTGAGCACGGAGTGCCCCCTGCTCCCAGCGCCGTTGCGGCCTCCTCCCCGAGCTGTGGGGATGTCAGCACAGAGCCCCCTGCCTCTCCCCCACCTGAAGTAGGGAACTCCTCTGCCCCCCTCCCTCCCCCAACGCTGCCGGCGCTGAGCTGGCCCCACCCGCTGCGCAACACAGTATCCAATTTGTAACAATCGCGAAATCCTGGGTTTTACTGGCAGGTGCTCGGCTCGGCACCCTGGCTGGCACTTCTGAGGTTGTAAATGTCAGAAAATTATTCACATATTAGCCGCTCCTGAATATTGGCCGCATTTCTGGTTTGAGAGCAAAATCTAAGTCAAAATGGTGCGGCTTGTATTCGTGAAATTACTGTACTATTCTGCTTATTTATATTTAAGTATTCAGACCTCCATAATGTAGTTGGAGTTGGGAGAGGGTAATTTTTTTTTTTGTAGTTTTTTTTGTAGTTGGTGAGAAGGAATCGCTGTTTTTGGAAGTAAAAATACTCCTTCCACACATAAAACTAATCTTTATTAAATGGATGAAAGGCAGTGTTTTGGTTGCTGCACTGGAATGTAGCTCCTAGGGAAATATGCCAGGTTCCAGGTCAGAGAGCACAAATGTTCAGCCTGGGGTAGAAGTAAACAGCTTGGGTTTTCCAAAGTGTTTGTAGCCCTGGGGTTTTTCTACAATGAAAACAACTCTTAATAAATGAGAGTAAAGACATCTTCACACTATTGAGGTTCCATTAAATTAACCAGGTAGCACAGGGGACACGAGTTCACTGGCCAAAATATTCAAACTGGACTCCAGATAATTTGACACTTACAGAAAGATATTTTGATATGTATGTGTTCATCAGCAGTTAAAGCATCATTGTAACATTCAAAATGTTGTAATTGTCTTAAAATAATGCAACCCCTCCCCTACAACACCTACAGGAACAATAAATCCTTATTCCTGTGATAGACCAGTAGCAAGGCAAGTGTTCATGTCCTTAGTCATTGAGGCTTAGCTTTATTCCCATTAATTCCAAGTATTTATCTGTTCTTGGACAGGTAAAGAGAAAAGAAAATTGTTTGGGACTGATTTCTTCCAGAAGAAGATACTTGCCTAAAATTGGGGAAGAGTTTTTTGGTATTCAGTTGAATAGAGCTCTGTTCAGAGCTGTAGTTGTAATGAGAACAGAGGCAGAGATCTGCACACCTGGGGTTTTGTCAGGAATCAGTTTGTCATACTGCTGGTGTGTGCTCTGTACTGCCACAGGCTGGGTACTTCCACAGAAACTAGAAAGGGGAGAATTCAAGGTGTGAGTTTCTCTTGGGGTTACAAAGCATGGTGTGACATGAAAAGAATGTTTTCCCTTCCTTGTGTCTGTGGTGGGGACACTGACCTTCAAACTGTCCAGTAGAACACTTGCCATTTTACCAGATGCTTGTGTTTATCCTGCAGGATTGGCTCACACTGCTCCTGTTGGATCTCTGCACTTGTCAGCTGGGTGAGGTCATTTCTGTGCTGGTGGCTCAGGGACATCCCAGCCTGGCCTGTACCAGCTCCACAGGGCACCTCTGCTGGAGCTTGGCCTCTTGGAGCCGGGTCTCAGGGACTGGGGATGCTCTGGCTGGAGCTCTTCAATATCCTCAAGGAAAAGGGTGACTGGGAGCCAGCAGTTGGGGCAGGAAAGAATAATTATGATTTTTATTTAGGTTAGGGGAACTTATTATTATTAGGGGCACTTTTCTGAAAGAGAAAAATTTGCATGGCTTAATGAGGGTTTTCTGAATTAAACAGTGCAGAAGGGGAAACTGTGGTCAGCAGGCAATATTTAAAATTATATGGGTGGCAGATGAGTGGGTCATAAAGTTCACTTCCCATGCCTCCCTGCTGAAATTTTGGAGCCAATCCTATAGGGACTTATTCTAGGGCAGGTAGTTTAGTTCAGACTCTGGCTTTGTACTTCTAAACCAGCCCAGAGGTTCTCCCTGTGGAAGTTCTTCCCACCTGCAGTTGAATGCAGTGCTTTAGGAGGAAGTGCTCTGCTGCTAGGGCAGGGGGTTCTGAGCTGCCAGGGTGGAGCCTTGGGCTTGCTCCTTTTATTTGTGTTCAGTCACTTTGGTTTGTCCCCTCTGAAATGGACTTGGTTGCTTTGAGGTGGCTCTTACAGCTCCACAGTTCTGTGTTGATTCTTCTAACAAGCAGAATTCCCATTTCAGTGCATTACTGGGTAATCCTTGCTTTGGTACCTGCAGAGCCGAGCTTGGCCAGATGATGTCACCTGAGTTTTGCAAAAAGGATTGTTGTGCTGTGTGACCAGTCTCTCCTTGCTCTTACTTTTCATAGCATAAATTTCAGATGCTCTTAAAAATAGAAGGGAAAAAGCCACCAATCACCTGCACACATATTAAAAATTCTCCGTGATTTATCAGTACTTTAAACTTATGAACGGGATAATCTGAGCAAGAGTTTAATTAACATTAATTCTTATTCAATACCAAGTTTGCATGGCCCAAGTACTCTAAGGGGTTAAGCTTTGTGGAATAGTCTCCTTGTCCTGGCACTGTGAGGTACAAGAACGTGCAAGTGAAGCCAGGACACACCTGCCTGAGTTTTCTGGAGAGGCTGCAGTTGCACAAGAGGAAAAGGTGCTTCCAGAGCTGGGGAAATCTTTGCTCAGCCATAACCCCAGTGTGTCCTCCTGCTGCTGTGCAGCTCCAGCTGCAGTACCACTCCTGCTTAGGTTCAAACCTTTTCGTTTGGACAAATAGTCTGTGGATTGCATTTTGATGCTGCTGCAGGAATGGGAATGCACTGTTGGTCTGGGTGTTCACAGAGATGTCTTGTTCCAGCCTCATTGTCAGCTGGCATTCTTGAGTAAAATGAAGCTTTCCCTACCTTTTACCCTTCCCTTTTATCTCCAGTTCTTTTTTTTTTTTCCTGGACATAGTTGCCTGCACTGGGTGAAACTTATCAAAACTTGCATTTTCTGTGTATTCTTGCTGTTGTATTTCCCACATGCCTCTCCCCCTCCTATTCCTGTTACTCCATGGTATTACATTTTCTGATTATTGTTCTGAGCAACTACATCAAGAAAAAGGAGCAACATTGTCATTTTAGAGCAATATGAGAAGGGGAACATGACTTTCTTCCACACAGGAGGATGAGGGAATTCCAGAGTGTGACCAGATGTGGTTTCAGCCAGGTGCACATGTGAATAATCCACAATTCCATGGAAAAGCTTCTCCCACTGTTTGCTGCTGTCACCAAATGCAGAACTAACACAGCAAATAACACCCATCTGAAGTGCTGGGGGACACAGGAATAACTCTGTCCTCATTGTTATTTAGTAAAAGTAAAGCATCATCCTCTTAGACCAGCTATACCTTTTGTGTAACCCCAAACTTCAGCCTGGGATTTGAGTCTGTTTCTAACCACTCACCATGAAAATAAAACAACCAGACCATAAGCGGAACTCAACTGAAGGATTAAGATGCTGGGCAGTGGTGGAGCAGGGCAAAGTTGGGAACTTTGGAGTTGGTCCTCCATGGACTTGCTCTACACATGGCCTTGGGTTGGGCTCTGATCTCAAACCCATTTGGAGTCTTTGCTAACCATATCTTTTCTATGCTCTCACTCTATTGGAAGTGAAATCCAATCATTTGGCCAGATTTTCAGAGGAAATAATAGGTCATGATTAAAATCTTCCAGGATTGGGGCTCATGTTGCATCATCCTATTATTAAAAAAAAAAAAAAAAGAATAGTTATTTCTGACTGTTCAAAAGCATATGTAAAACAAATAAAATCAGTGCATCCAGCCCTAATTCTGATGCATTCAGGACCCTGCTCTTTGCCAGGTTCTCTGCTGTGAATTCCCAAGACAGGCCCACAGAATCTTCCCCTCACTTGCAGAGTTCAGTTTATGAATAAGAGATAATTGCTGTATTATTGAAACTATGGCAACAATAGTAAAAGACCCAACACTGCTGAAAAGGGGATTTATTTATTTTTATTATGACTTTGTGGTAAGTCCTATGTCTCTGAAATCTTTGGCTTCAGAGGAGCAGATGGCCCTGCCAATAGCCTGAGTTTGTGTGGTGAAAAGCCTGAAACCTCTGTAAAACCCGCAGAAACAACGGGACATTTTTGCCCTCCTATGACCATGTGGCTTAAAGGAAAAGGGGCTTCAATTTCATTTTGGCTTCAATTTTGTTTTGACTTCAATTTTTGTGTGGTTTTATAACCACACGGTGTGCTTGCTTATCTGGTTATCTTCATTTCCTTTTCTGGAGCGAGAGTTAATTTTTAAATGGCTTTTTCATTTATTTTTTTTCCCCAGTCAGGCTTTTAGAGGCATTCTAGTGTCATTCTCAGTGCATGCTAGTAATAAATATTTCTACTTGATTCACCTGCCAACTCATCTTTTATTCATCCTGCTGATAAAAACAATCTCCCACGAAACTTCTGTTGCTGAGAGAGTTCAAAAACTTTCCAGTTATGGATGTAATTAATCGCCTCTCCAGCTTAGTGCAAGAATTTTCTATTGCTTTTTTTTGCACATTTTTGAAGAGGTTAGGAATTGTAAAGCTCTGATGTTAATTACAGCAAGAGGGAGAATGTGACCCAGGAAATGTAGCAACAGGTGAACCTGCTCTTACTTTATGCCCTTATTGCAAAATTACCACGTGGTACCCAGGAAATAACAGCTGTAATCAAACAGCTCTCCTCGAGTTGTATTTTGCAATTATGTTTTGTGAAAACTGCAAATTGCAGCAGGAGCCTACATTCCTACTTAAAATGTAACAAAATTACTGAATAAATCTGAACAGGTTGTACTATTCACCAGACCACCTGATTGCTGCAGCAAAAATAATAATATATATTATTTTTGTGTAAGTGTAGCTAAATACTACTTGATCTAGAGGAAGAACAAGACCTGATGGCAAGCTGGGATCCTGGGCAGCCATGAGCACCAGGATCTTCCTGCTTTAAATACATTTTTGCAATGAAAATATGATTTTTATGCTCTGTGAAGAAAAAGGAGAGGTATAAATATGCATCCATTTAAACTTTTTTTTTTTTTTTGTCAAAGGAGGTTTTCTCAACTTGATGGCATTTTAGCTGCTCTAAGAACTTTGCCATGAACTGAGAGGCATGACTGTATTTCTGAGAGGCTCCTTAGGAACACAGCAAAGGCTGGCTCTGGTTCCCAGGGTAGTGTTGAATTAAAACCAAACATGCCAGTGATGTAGGCATTGCACAGAACTCAGAGCTCGTGAGGCATTGGTCAGCAGGACAATCCTACTGGGAAAGTAGAAGGAAAGCAAATGTCCATCTCTCAAAAATCATTGAATTTTTGATTCCTTGGCCTGAAGTAGGAAATGCAGTGTTGTGCTCTCCATGGAGGTCACATAAATTTTCACTACCATGACAACCTGGGACTGTCCAGAGTCAATTGAATTTTGCTTGGAAAAACTGGGAGGAGTGAGAGTGGGATGTCCTGGATGTGCACATTGTGTCTCCACGTGCAGTGTGGTTTCAGGTGTGAGATAGCCATGACTGATGCTTAAGGGTCTCTATTTTTATGGCTGTGCATATGGCTGATCTCTATTTTGGCTATTGGCTGATGGAGTATATTTTTGTCTATTGCTGACCAGTTTTTGAACTTTTGTCGCTTTTCTATTTTTTTTTGTTGCACAAATAGGTTGGATCAATAACCTATTAATAACCTATTCAAGCCCAAAGTTCTATTCATCTGCACTTTCCAAACAAGAGATATTTCCATTGTTCATTATTACGTGCCACTTCCATTTCAACCCTGAACTCATAAATCATAAATGAGCTTAAAGTATTCATTTCCCTCTTTCAGCACTACCTTTATCTGGTATTTGCTGACATGGCTCATTATAAGTTATTTTTGAGCACAGTCCAACCTTGTTTTCTGAACAGATGAATTCATTGTTGGAAAAGACTCTATAAATAGAATTTAGGGCCCCCCAAAATGAGAAATTCTAGCTCATTAGGATCACAGCTGCAACAATGTGATCAGATGTACAGAAATTTCGAGCTGGTGAAGTGAAAGCAAAGTCTTAGCTAATTGGTTCTGAACCTATAAACAACACATGGGCAATTTTTGTATTACTGTTGAGGGTGACAGAAACCATCTGGAAAAAGAGATTCAAGACAGCATATACTGGAAGGAGAGAAAGAAGAAAAAATGAGGGCAGTTAATGCTAAGGAAAATAGTGTGGAATAAACAAATGATTTCTGGTATCTTCTGCTATTCTGGGCTATCTCCACGTGAGGCTTCCATGAAATTCAAGTCTCATTAACCACTGCCAGTCTTCCTCATATGCAAAAGGCAAATATGACTCCTGAATCAACACTTAATGCTGAGGTGGTGAGGCAAATTTATGGATGTGTGACTCTACTTCACTGTCCCAAGCAGGATTACTATTGGAAAATGCATAAAGCCTCTAAACCATCTACCTTCATGGAAAAATAAAGGCTTGCTTGCATCAGGCCACAATGAATTTCTCTGGGAATTGCTAACTCTGGGCACGCAGTGCCTCCAGAACTGGAACTCTGAACTTGGGCATGCATGAAGACTTTGCTCTAATTCCTCCCTTACTGTCACATTTCAAACACGGCTGGATGCCAAACCAGTCAGTTTTATTACCATGAAATAATACCCTGAGTAATGTCTTGATTTCTTCTTTCCTCACTGAGGAATAAAGCTCATTGTGCAGGGTGAGCACCCTGAGACCCATAAGGAAATGAGGGGGAGCTGGAGGACATTTTTCTGAGATATGACATTTGATATTTAAGAATTACATCATCATAAAATCCCAGAATGGTTTGGGTTGGGAGGGACCTTAAATCCCACCCAGCCCCACCCCTGCCATGGCAGGGACAGCTCCCACTGTCCCAGGCTGCTCCAGCCCCAGTGTCCAACCTGGCCTTGGGCACTGCCAGGGATCCAGGGGCAGCCACAGCTGCTCTGGGCACCCTGTGCCAGCCCTGCCCACCCTGCCAGGGAACAATTCCTGCCCAAGATCCCATCCATTCCTGCCCTCTGGCACTGGGAGCCATTCCCTGGCTCCTGTCCCTCCAGCCCTTGCCAATTGTCTCTCTCCATCTTTCCTGCAGCTCCTTCAGGCCCTGCAAGGCCACCCTGAGCTCAGCCCAAAGCTTCTCCTGTGCAGGTGAGCAATCCCAATTCTCTAACTTCTCCTCACACAAAACATACAAGAAAATGCATATATTGTAAATGCCTGAGAAAGGAATAAAGGGCACCCAGAGGAGTGGGAGAGTTTGCTGAGATCAGACCGTGCTAGAAACAGATCAATCCTGTGAGCCCTGGCAGTGCCAGCTCTGAGCTCAGACTCAGCCACAGGGCACGAACAGCCCTTGGGCAAGTCCTGCTTCCTCCTCCTCACTGTGAAGAGTGAAATGTCTTTGACATGAGGTGTTTTTCTTGTTCACACCCAGAACTGCAAAAATTCATTTAGTTATGCCAAGCATTCGATCTTTTGAGAGGACTATTTAAAGAGATATTTTCCACTTTGAAAAATTGTGTTGGCTAAAATTTTTTTAAAAAATAAAATATCTAATATTTGTGTCTGAAAGATAAAGATGACTTTTCTGTGTTCCCAGCACTGCATTAAGAAAAGAAGCAGTGATAATGGCAAGACTGGTAGTTGGTTTCCCCAGCTGTTTCTCACATGGCTTTTTGGGTGATCAGAGCAGCTGCTGGATTTAGACGAAACTGCAAATGCTTGTTTAGACCCACTTATACCACCCTAATGGGAAGGACACAGGCAGTACCTAAAATTACATTTTTTTAGTAGTGTTTGTGATTCGTTTATTTCTTGTGCTTGTCATTTCTGCTGTTAATGCACACAACTTGCGTAACTTCAAGGTGATGTCTGTCTTTCCTCCTGTGTTTTTTGACACTTGTTTTAGAAATCATCTTTCACTTCCCTGAAACTAGAAATTTCTTATGCACCTATGTAGATGAATTTTGTGGCAAAATTAGACTATCTAAATAGCAACTAGAATATTCTGAAGCCAGAAGAAGGAAGCCTGAAGCTTAAAATCACTGTATCCTTCTTTGAATTGTGCCTTATTACAATACTTCTCCAAAAACTAAAAATGCCCCCAAACCCTCAACCTCCACAGAAACAAACACCATTCTCTCAAAACTAAGCAAGTGTGAATGGGCAGTCAGTCTAAGCAGATTCTTAGTGTTTGTGAAGCTCAGAAGACTTGGAGGTCAAAACTAGCACCTCACATTCAGCTGACTTGATGTGTGAGCTGAAAGCACAAACTGACTTTAAAAAATCTATTTCAATTTTAGATTAAATTAATGATCTTAATTACACTACGGGTAGTGTAAGCCAGGACTGATTAAGGAAAAGAAAGTAATAGAAAATCATACATTGACCTGAAAAATAAATTTGTCATGCTCATTTCAAAATTACAGAAGTACTTCTTGCATGCTGGTCTTTTTCCTTTGGTCTCGGTGGATTTGCAAACTTTTTTCCCTCTGGCAAAGGATGTGTTGGTTTACATCCTATGCAATGCTTATAAAAAGAGACTAAAAATAATACATTGCCTAAATTTTTTAGGCATACACTCACAAAATTCACAAAGAGAAGTCTCAGCAAAAAGCATGAGGAAAGAATGTAAAATCCTCATAAAGTACAAACATTGGCAAGCAGAAGTAAATTTGGGTTATTCTATGTGAAAATCTCTGAGGTGTATCTTGCCTTCTCGTGTTAGTGATTTAAACGCAACAGTCCCCATCCATGAAACACAGATACTATGCTTGGGAGTGGCTGCCTCTGATCAAAGCTGCCAATCACCATTAGCTCACAGAATTTCTGCAGGAACTGATGCTGCCTTGCCTCGTTAGTCCCATCTGACTCACACCGTGTTTAATTGATACTGGCGGAGGAGGGAATTGTTTCACAGGAAATTAGGAACTGATTATGAATGTTGAGCTGAAGGAGGCCCTTCTGCTTTGTGCAGTGTCCCTGGGGGTGTTTAAGGAAAGGCTGGATGTGGCACTGAGTGCCATGGTCTGGTGACAGGGTGGCGTTGAGTCATAGGACGATCTCAAAAGTCTTTTCCAACCTGGTTGATTCTGTGACTGGGACTCTGAGACTGTGATTCTGTGATTCTCTGATTCTGTGATGTTATCCAGCCCAGGTGAGAGCAGGGGACATTCCCACACAGAAGGAGTGTCCTTGGGAGGGGCAGTTCCAAGCTGCCCATCAGGTTAACTTTGGGACACTGGAAAAATCTCCAGCAGCTCCCAACCACCTCAGTCATGCAGTCACTAGAACAAACAAGCTCAGGAGCCAATTTTAAGAAGCTGTTACATTTTCCCATCTTAAATCTTTTAAAGATGATGATTCACAATCTTTATTCATTAATGGGCAGCTGATTCATCTCTGGTTATAGGGGAAATTGATTTTTGTATTGGAGCATAATTGTTCAGATTGCTTTATAAAGACCATGCAATTACTTCTATGATTGAGGTCTATTTGGAAGGTTTACAAGTTGTCTGTAAAGCCTATAACCTGCCAAGTTACAGCATTAGGGCAATCACTAAAGTGATTTAAAGAGGTAATTTTTAATTTATGAAAAGGTTTTCCTTTAAAACAGTAAGTTTTAACACACAGCTTTTTCAATGGCCTATAGAGCTCTGATTTTCATTTAAAAATGAGACGTCATTTTCTGTTGGTTTAAATAAACTGGATTGTTCAGTCACATTTCACATGCTGATTTTCACAGGATAAAAATTGGAATGTTTGGAGGTAAGCAACAAAATATTAGAGGAAAATAAACTCTGCAAAAAAATTTTCCCCCCTTAGAGTAGGAATGAAAAATCTTAATTTCCTATGAAAAGGCAATTCAGAATTTCCATCAGCACTTTTTAAAGTTAAAAGGCTTATTCAAGTATTAATTTTAAAAGTTTCACTAAGAGTTAAGCAGGCTGGTCCAGTTGGAATCATAACATTACAGTGCCATTGGTCCTCAAGGCGACATTTGTTCCATTTTCCCTTGGGAAGAAACTCATGCTATGGCTGGATTGGGAACGTGCTGCTTCCTGCACAGTAGAGATGTGGATCATTCCTTAGGGAGAGCTTTACAAATCCCTTTGTGAATGCTCACTGCCTATTTCCTAATTTGCCTGGTAATTCCAAGGAGTTCTCATACTGCTGGGAGAGCTGAGCTGAGCCAACAGCACCAGGCTGTTCCTGGTGTCTTTGGTGTCTCAAGATAAAAGAAACTGGCTCATTTCGGGATACTTTAATTTATCATCATCATCACCACCATCATAATTATAATATAAAAATGTAAAACATTATTATTATTAATAGTAGTAGTAGTATCGTAGTAGTAGTAGTAGTAGTAGTAGTAGTAGTAGTAGTAGTAGTAGTAGTAGTCCTCCAATAATTTGGCTCCAAATACTCTGTTGGGCTTTCAGCAAGTCTTTGGCAAGCAGTAACTCTTGGTTGTCTCTCACTGTGGGTGTCTGCTGCAGAGGCTGGGACTGCTGAGCCAGGACGTTCACAGCTTTGGGTGTTCTGAGCTGAGGGAGTTTATGCCAATGATACTGTGAAATAATTATCTGAGAACACATTTGTCCTGGTAACAAGGACAGAAAGCTTTCCCTGTTGTTATGAAGTGATTGCTAGCAATCACTGCTCCTTCTGAGTTGCAACATGTGTAGGGAGTGGGTGAAAACACAAAGTTAAAACCTGGAATTCCATGGGGAAAAAAGGAAATCCATGAGAAGCTTTCAGATGGCCTGTCTTCAAAATCTGTTTGTGTCCAAAGGCCAGACAGTCCAGCTTAAAAACTCAAACTATAAACTTGTAGAAAATGGAGAAGCCTTGAAGCCAGCTGGGTCTTTGTGTGATTCTGATCTCCATTTTCAAACACAAGATCTCTGTGTAACACTGAGTGTGACTGAAGTGTAACAGCTCCCTCTAGAACACTGAAAACTCCAAGTAGCTGAGTGAAATCCACTTGTGTCAGGCAAGGATTGATGGTCTGCAGCTGATGGTTGCTGTGGAGGCTTTATCTCTGTCGCCTTTGATAGGTTCTCCTCAAAGTTTCCAACTCTGGCATTTAACCCTCATGTCCACTTGGACACTCGATTTTCATAATGTATTTTTTACAGTTTTGATGACAACTCTCTGTTTCATGTGTTGCTTTTTACTCTTCAGGGCTTGTTACCTCTATCTCATTATTATCATTCAAATCTTGTAAGAAGAGTTCACTCAGTGTGAAGGCATTTTTTTGGTAGTAAAAGCACAAAATGGGGAGCCATGAGTTATACTCAAGAGGTGTGACTGACTAAAGCTGTATTTATGTGAGCAGAAAGCAGCTGAACCTCTGAACATCCAAAATGCTATGCAGGCTCTTCACAGTATTCTCTTATTGGAGCCCTGATGGAATTTTCTATTTTCCAGCTTTGTAGAATACCCATTACTTTAATAGCAAGTGTGGAAATGTAGTTTGTATAATTCTAACTTTTACCACAATCCTCTATGCATTTTTTATTTAATATTAATACAACTAGTTGATATTAAATGTCTTATCTTATGTTACTGTCTTCTGAACTAATAATTGATGTCAAAATGAGAGGGTAAGAAAGGTGGGGAGGAAATATAATATCTGCTTAAGAGATAGCCTGAAGTGTATTTATATAGATTAACAGATATGCTTCATAAGTGCAACAGTAAGAGAGCCTAAAGTGTATTTATTTTTGTTGTTGTTCTTGTATTACTTTGAATTGGGAAAAGAATGCTCTGTTTTGTCACAATTTTCTCTGAGGCTCTGAGGACTGTGAATTGTTTAGAGGCAAAGTTAGGGAGTAACTGCAGCAGTGAGTGAAAGCTCTCTGTTTTCTGCCACACTTTAGACTGGTCAAAAAGAATTGGTTTTATATGTGAGTCTAGGTGGGAGATAGGGAATATGAAAATCCCCAATTCAAATTTGTGTTTTTTTCAGAAACTTTGGCAGCATGCACAGCTTTGCTCCGATGCTGTGGTGTCAGATCCCACTCTTCAACCACCTTATTTCTGTGTTCTTTTGTCTGGTGTTTCACCTCCTGGGAGGGAGCACAATAGGATTAATGAGATAATCTTATCTTCTACAAGGCATTGGAAATGGCATGAAATGGGAAGTATTAATACAGCCTTTAGTCTAATGTACAAAGGAGTTTAAACATTAATTCTCTGATAGGGCTTTGCCCTGTTACATTTAACTCAAAATGCAGATTCAAGCCAACAGTTGTGCAGAAAGAGGGATGGAACCAGGGGAGCATCCCTGGTTTACAGCTCAGAAGGGAAGTGTTCAGTTAAAGCCCAGCTGGTGCCTCTGAGCTCCTGTTAATCCACAGCTGTCAAATATCTGCAGTGCCTGCTCTGCCTGGGCACTCAGGCTCTGTGCTTTGGGTTTGCAGGGGATCAGCAATGAAATCTCAACCAAGGACACAAATTTATGCATTCAGCTCACTTGCTGCTGTATGGCATCCAAGATCACCTCTCTTTTAGTGGAGAGCTGAGGATTATTGTCCCTGGCTGGTTCCTGGCACGTCTCTGTGAGCAGCCAGTGATGAGACCATTCTGACCCTCCTGCTCATGACTGCATCCCTGTCACTTGGGATTTTCTGTACTGCAGCTGTGGCTGAGTATTTGTGTTCTGGAGTGGGTGGGGAGTCTGAAGCTAAATTCTGCTGTCCACTGGAACAACAACTGAAAGATCAGTTTGTCATGTAGTTTTTCTTGTATGTGTCTTCAAAGTTGCAGCTGGAAGTGCCTGAGATCTATGAAGCCTAGGCTGACTGAGCAGAATGTGTGCTTCCATTTCAGTGAGAATTTCCTGCTATCCCTATTTGCACTGGCTTCACCCTTAGAAGAGAAGAGCCAAAAGCTGTGCTACCAAAAATGTCTGAAATCCTCCTGAAGTCTCAAAGCCATCCTACAGAAGGGCACCCAGCCCTCTAAAAGCAAAGAAGACTTGAACAGAATCTGTGGCTACCATAGACTATTTTTAAAAACTAATTGCAGAATAAAAGTTTCCCATATATTTGGAAAACAGCAATACTCTCTTACAAGACTGAATCTTTTTGCTGCCTTTTTTTTTTTAATCTATGGCTATTTAAAAATTATCTCCTCCTGAGTATAAAAGTGGTAGTGTTCCACTATTCTGCTGAAAGTATTAACCAAGCTTCCCAAGACTTCTCAAAGTCTCAAATAGGTTAAGTCATATCCGCAGTTTGAAATAGCATTTGTCAAACCAAACTTTAATTTGAAGGTAAATAATATCAGTATGGGATATGTCCACACAGCATTCTGTTTCCTGGGTTTATGCACAGCAAGATTTGCCATCTCTAAAGCAGCAAACAGTACCTGATATTGCAGCACCATATTGTTGAGTTTTTTAAAAGCATATTTATGAATAACCACAGCCAGAACTTGCCTGCTAAAGAACCAGCATTCCATTTACTCATACTCATGGGGATGGGGAATAATGAGTCTGATCCACCACAGAGAGCAGTGCTGGACCTGGAGGTATGAAAACACACAAGCACTTTGTTCAGGTGCTGAAAAATAAGTTACAGAAGCAGCATTCAGCTGAGCTCCATGAGAGAACAGAGTCAAGCTGTGACCAAAACACAGGGTAGAAAAAGAGTAGAAGTAGTACCTGTTCAATTAGCTTTCAATATTTGTCTAGGATGCTCAAATAACCGATCCAACTAAATTAGAACAGTTCTGTTTTAGTGGAGTGGCTGCATATGAAAGCAAAGTAGGTAGCTCATTTCACTCCAGGCTAGATGAAATGCAATGTTGTTATTTATACATTTTGGCTAACTTTTTGTGTCTGTTCTGCAATTATTAGGCTGACAGCCTACATTTCAATCAATTCCTCTCAGGAGCTAGAATGCATTCTTTTTTACAGTTCCATTTAGACAAAAATGGCTCATCTGGCACCTTACAATTTTTTTTTTTCCAGGTATGTGGTGGAAGTGAAAGAGCTGAACTAAATGCAAGAAGGAACTGTGTCAGCTGTGGGTAGAATATCTAAACTCTGTGCCAGTCAAAGGAACAAAGCTGGATCTTTCCAGCTTTTTGCTCCAGGACACAAACAGTGGCTGGGAGTTACTTTGCTAGTGCCCCACAACTCGGAGCAGGTGGAAACACTGAGCACTGCCTGCTTACACTAAAAATATCCCAGCCCTTCCAGAAAAGAGGCAGGAAATCTGCTGCTGAAATCTGGAGGTAAGGGCAGCAGAGGTGCTGTGTGGAGAGATGCTTGGTTTTGAGAAAAGATCAAGTAGTTCAGGTTTTGCACTCTTTGCAATAGTGAAATGGGCTTTGACTGCAGAGCTCCTCTTTCCAGCAAGAGGAATGACAGCTTCTACCAAAAATGTGTTTCCAGTGCATCTACTTTATAGTACAGATTCTTTAGCAGTTCTAATTATGGACATTCTTTAGACTTCTATGGTTCTAATTATGGAAATACTTTAAACTATGTAAATCACTATGTGATTCCAGTCTTCCACTTGTGAGTTTAGAAATCTGCTGACACACACTGCGCTCACATCTGCTGAAAGGTCCATTTTGGGGTTCTCCCTCTGGGAGCTTAGGGAAGGTGAGCACCCCTGGCTGTGGGTCAGAACCCCACAGCTGCAGTGCAGGTGGCACAGGCAGCCAAAACTGCTCAGGTCTCACCTGGGAGCCCTCCCCTGCCTTTGCCCAATGTCAGTGACACCGGTGTCTGTCTGTCTGTCTGTCTGTCTGTCTGCCTGTCTGTCACGTGGGTGAGGGGGGCTGTGGAGCATCTGAGTCAGTGTTAGATGTGTGTTTTATCAGTCACCTGGGCTGCTGTCAGCAGCTCTCCTTTCCCCCAGCACCTCGCACTGGGCATGAGAAAAGCCCCCAAAGATTACGTGCTGGACAATTTGCATTGCACTCAAACAATCACATCTGACACTGAGGACTTCTAACAATCTTGGAAATAGACTGATAGCACTTGGATACAAAAACAACAGTCCAATATTTTTGATCTTTAATTTCAATTAATCAACTAATTTCAATTTTTCCCCTTTAAAAGCTAAATTACACGGCTATTTCAGACATTAATTGAGAGTTGTCTGTAGCTTAAATGATGGTCTTTGCTTTTTTTTAGCATTATTTCACGCTGAAATGAAGAGGATTCAGAATTATTTCCCTCCACTTGCCAACCTGCTATCAGGTTGTGTCCAAGAATGCTCATTGCTTATTTCTCTGAGTAGTGTAATCATAATACTTACATATTTCTTACATGCTTCTACATACTTACAGCATATAAATAATACTTCTAGGTAAAAACAGACAACCAAGACAGAAGAAAAAGAAAATAATCAAGATGTTGACCTATTGTTTTGTCATCAGTTTGGGGTCACAAAAGTGATATAGTGGGAGACTTGGCTTGGGTGTTTAGAATGGATCAGGCAGCTGCTGGTGGGCACAGCCATCACCCTCTGGAGAGTGCAGTGATAAATCACTGCTAAGAGGAGCAGTGGGTGAACCATAGCTTGTATATACCTGGGGAATTAGTGCACATTAGTGGCGTGAGTTGTGCTCTTTGTGCCATCCCCTGGACAATTTGCCTGAGCAGGGGGTGGGAGTGCCCAGCTGGGAGTGCAGAGGCACTGAGGGCTCCTGGGCTGTGCTGCTGTTCCTTTATGCAGTGCTGGGGTGCTGTGACCTTCACCCTGGCTCTGCTCACAGCTTCCTCAGGGAGGTTTGCACTTTTTCATTTTAAGGGAAAGGCATTGCCTTCTGCTCAGAGCATCTTTGTGCAGTGGACTGGTTTCCTTTCTGAGCTGCTTGCACACAGGAGATTGTGGACAATAACTACTAATCAGTATTTGCTTACCCTGACTTGCTGGTCCTGCTGTGAAGAGCCTGGGAGTCACTCCTGACAGACACCCCACACCAGGAATATTCAGCAAGACAGTTTCTTCCACTTTGATTTTCTGTCAGATTTTATAACACTAATAAATTGAGAGGAAGATGGTTTATGACAATGCAGCTGCTCTCTGATTATGGCTGCATCTCTCTTAAGCTTTCTTATTTAGCAGTATTTTAGCACATTTTCTGACAAATGGCAGAATTAAAAATCATTGCTGAATTTCTAAGGTAAGGGAAGGGAACTTTCTTCCACCCAAATTAACTCATTGTGTTACTACATATTTTTCTGATGCCTGTGCTCTGTTGACAGTGTAAATTGTGACTCTATTAATTTTGGTTTTGCCTGTTTTCTGTTGTTTTCCCAAGTAAAGCAGTTTTGGCAGATACAGCACAACAAGATGTAAAATCTTCAATGGGCTTTCCCTGGAGCTAGACCAGACTGTGGAGACCTGGAAACGGCAAAGAAGAAATCTGATCAAGCATAGGGACACCCATGCACAGGTACATGGATATTGTAGGTCAGCTTTAAAAATAAAAGGCAATTTTCCCCCTCTTACCTTAACCATAAGTGTAGTAACCTTCCAGTCCTTTTATTTTCATTTATTCTTCTAATGTTAGTGTTTCCATTGAAGGTCACAGTCCCTCTTCCAGCATTTGAAATGGTCAAATGCTAAAGGAGAGGGAGATTATGTACAGAGGAGCAATTTCCTAGTTGGATTAACAGCCATGAATAAATTCATTAGTGTGCCTTAGGGGAGAAAAGCTGAAGGGCTGAGGTTTCCTTGATGACCGGGGCTTTTACCATCAGGGAACAGCTGAAATGCATAGGTATATGAAAATACTCAGCTGTAGCAATTGCTTCCCAGGCTTTGAATCTAATCTGGTCAGGTTTTTAATCCTTTCAAAGTAATTGGGAAATGAATTGCATTCTGTGGTCTTAAAGCATACCTTGGGAATACTCTGTTAAAATAGGACAAGTTGGAATCACCCTACTTCCAGCCTTAAGCAGCCTTAATGCACTGGTATTTAGGACCAGATTTATTTCCAGAAGAAATAAGGCCTCATTCACAGACTTCTTGTGAAATTAACTTTTAAAATTATTTCAAATATTGGAAAATTGTTCACAACGCTGATTTTTTTCGCTTGTGCATTTTTTGCCTGGATTGGCTATAAAGTCAATATTGAAAGGTAACATGAGCAAGAAACTTCAATGAGAAGTTTTAAAGTACAGATGGGGATCTGTTCCAGCTTTTCTGATGCTGAGCCATGGATTTGTTTTTGCTGCATTTCTTTAGCTTCCCACGCTGTGTCTGTCCTGGGCAATACAGAAGCTGCTCTCTGTTCTGTGAATGGTGCCAGCTGCAGGGAGCAGAAACTCTCTGAACTGGAGGCTCTGGACAAATGAATTTCAGATGTGGCACCTTACAAGGCCTCTTCTCTCTTTTGAAGTTGTCCATCCAGAGCTGGTTCCTGTTTCCTGGTGTTATGTTTTCCTAGGTAAAAACTGATTTGTTATTTTGAACTAGTATTTAATTAGCTGCAGATGACGTGGTTGTCATGGAAATCACAATCTTCCTTTGGAAAATCTTGCCAGTGATGTTAAGATTGGTAAACTAGGTTAAGTGATAACCTAGATCTGATCTGGCCAGCATTCCTCAAGCTACAGGACATTTACCATCTAGACACCTTTCCTTGAGATTTGGCTCTGACCACAGCAGTAAATACCAGAAACACAGCTCCCTAGGATGTTGATAGCAATGACTAAAGCAGGTGGTGCTGCCAAAATGTTCCTATTCTGTTACCCTGCTGTACTGAACTGATGTGAGGTGACATAGTAAGGGCTCTGCCCACACAGGAGATTCTACTGCTGTTTATGGCTGGTAGAGTTGTACCAGAGGTACATTCTGCTTTAAAAAATGTGTTTGGATAAGGAGACATCTGCACCATCAATAAATAGTGAACTTCTATCTGCCAGAAGGGTGAATCAGATATCTGCCATTAATACCACATTCTCTTACTAAAATATAGATATATGTATGTGTGTATATATCTATATCCTCCCCATGTCATTAAATGAGGAAATGCATCAAAGTCATTCCAAGGTTACATTTTCCTTCTCATTAATTCAATTCCAAATTATTCTTTTCAGTTACATTGAGTATCAAACCATCAGACTTCTTAGGACTTCTTGAAGTGACAAATCCTTTAGACTGCAGCAACAATTTGGAAAACCTCATGTGACGGTACACTCTCCATTTTCTAGGTTAGTTATCCCTCCATGAGTACAAATGTCCAGTGGGATAAATATATTCCCTATCTTCAAGAAGAGCCACAAGAACTCTGACAGCACCTGTGTGCACAAGTAGTCATGTAAGCTAAAGATCATGAATGTTTTCCCGAGCCTGTGTGCCCAAAATAGCCCAGGTTTGGTATCTGAAATCAAAGGGCTGCTATAAAAAGCTGCCTGGGTGCCTGTGGAGTGTCCATGCATCCATCAGGGGGATATTTTTGGCCTGAGCGTTGACACTGCCACTTACAGTCACAGCAGGCAGGGAGGCACTGAGCCATGATCCCAGCATCAGCAGAGCCAGGCAGTGTCTGACAGAGGCAGTGTCATTATATAACTGTGTCCTGCTTGGTGGAGGCTTCCAGGACCTGCCTTTCCCAGAGCAACCCCATGTGTGGTGCCCTTTGTGTGGCCAGAGGCTGAGACACTGCCTTGTTATCAGTCAGCAGGGCTGGGCAAGTGCCACAGGACATGTTCATTGCCCACCAGCACAGCTGGGAGCCCTCTCTTATCACAGCCTTTTTTGACCCCCATACTTGAACTCTGGTGCAGCTGGGGGGTTTTTCTGATAGTTGAAGTAGAAAGCTGCTGTGTTTCCAAAAAAAAGGTTTGTCCACTTTTCTCATCCTCGGTGCTGTTGTATTCAAGGACTGTGCAATCTTATCCTCAAGAACCCCTGTAAAAGTTTTTCAGGCAGCAAACTGAGGCCCAGACAAGCCAACTACTTGTTCAAGGTCACAGAGGCAGATGTGAGAGTTCCCAAAGTGTGGCTGTTCTCTGCAGGACTACCAGCCTCTGACACCAGGTGTCCTCTGCTGGAAGACTTTACTGGGACACACAGGCTGGAGATTTATTGTGCTGGGCTTCTGCAGTGGGGCTTTACCCAAATGCCACTTCTGGCCAGGGTGTTCTGCACATCCAGGGTGCCACTCCAGCTTGGTGGGGATGGAGGTGTAAGAGTGGGAGCAGAGCTCTGCTGCCTGCTGGGCCTGCTCTGCCTGCCTGGGAAAGGACTCGGGGTGATCCCTGATTGCCCTTTCTATTAATTGAAACCAAAGAACTCCCCATCTTCACATTCCTGTTTCTGGCTGAGGAAGTTGAGGAGGGGCCTCAATGCATAAGAAATGGGCGAACCCCAGCTGATGGTGCCACAGCAAATATTTTGTATTGTGTACGGGATATGGATATTCAGCTTTCAGCATGCAGAGCTGAATGCAATATTTTTTAAGGTCCTTAACAGATTTTTATACACATTCTTCCATTCTCAGAGTGATCTGAGCTCCCTCATCCATCTATTGAGTCTCTATTCAGCTTTTGCAGGTGATGATAACTTTATTCCTGCTCTTCTTTTCTTCCTTTTAATAAGTTTTCTAAAAAAGGCTTTCCCTGAAACAAGGCTTTCCTCAGGAGCTGGCATATCCCATCTTTTCCCCCTGGATGCACTGTGATGAGTTCTTTACTCCATCCTGTGAGGCCACATTTTGGTCTGGCTGGAGCAGGGTTTGTGCTGGCACAGATGCTCTGGGAGCTCTGGGGGACCATCAGTGCTCACTTGTGCTCAATTTGCACCTCTCTGTTCCTGTGTGCCCAGCACACACAGACACTTCTCACCGGAAAATATCGGGAAAAGGACAAGAAACAAAGTCTGAGGGATTCCCCTCTTTCCCACAGATTATTGGGCAGTTCTGACCAAGTCCTGTCTTTCTGCAAGGTTCTGTTTTCATTTAGAGCCACGCCTCCATCGCTCCTGTGTCTCTGGTTTACACAAGATCCTCTTTGAACATGGAAAATTGCATCCTTGCATGTATCACTCTGTTTGCCTCCAGCCTCATTGTTATCATCTTGAAAATGTTGTAAAAAGCTCAGTTCTCTCCTCATGAAGTGGCTAAATAGATTAAAATAAATCTTAGTAGTGTAAATGCAGCGTGCTTCTAGTACAAATGTGAAGCAACTCTACCAATATTGGTCAATGAAATGAATTCAAAATCAATTTAACACGAGCAAAATTAGACTTTGAGAGCTGCTGACAAGGAATTTTCTGTTATACATTGGTAATGCAAATCTCTTTCTGCACAAGCACTGGGAAATTTAAATAATCTAAAGCAAATGCCATTAATTTGTGCCTAAATTCCTGTAAAACGAAACCCCTGCCAAGTTTCCAGGGAATGTGTTTGATAAGGAGTAGGCATCCTTGTGACCTTACTAAATACTCTCCTGGTGTGGGAATAGATGTTGCACGCTGTGCCCAGTGAGAATAGCAACGCTGCTAACTCTGTCCCAGATAGCTAAAAATGGGCTCCTCACACCTTGGGGAGTCACTGCAGAGCCAAAGGCTGAGGGGCCAGACCAGCGTGGGACACAGGAGGCTGGATTCAAAAATCGAGGGTCTGGGAAGAAAGGCTCAAATAACAGCTCCTGGGTAATTAAAACTGCCTAACCTGGCTCCTTTCTGACTCTGAAGTTACTCCTGATGGTTTACATTGCAGCCCAGCCCATTAATGATGGATAATTTGGGACACAGTTGAGCTCACATCACTCTGTCCACAGTTTGTTGACAGAAAAATGGCATTTCCCAGGTTCAAATTCGAGTGACAGTAAAGGTGCAGGTGACATTGCCAAACACAAATACCACAAAAATCCCTTCCATGTTATGCTGGGCTCTAGAGACCACCCCCTTTCTTCTCCCCCTTCCCAATTATTTTATATTTTAATGGACTGAACTGCAGAACCCAACATGTAGGTACAGAGATCTGAATGCTGCATTAACAGGTTGATAGGAAACTGTTCACTCCCCGTTTCTAAATCAAGCACAGATGTTGGGTTTTTAAATTCTAGTTGTAAAAACTCTGCTTTGTAGCACATGTAAGACATTTCATGAAATGTTAAAGTTAAGCCCAGGCATGTTACTAAGTGAGCCTATTATTGAAGATGACTGTAGCTGTATTTATTGTTAGACTCCAAAGTTCACTTCATACTGAAGAGCACAAATTGTTCTTGGATAGATTAGCTAACCAACAAAGCAGTGAACAGAATTTCATGTTTCACTGTCTGAAATAGATTGGGACCCATCAATAATCCATTTCAGAAATTAATGAATGCACTAGCACGAAAATGATCATTGTTGATTATATTTTTGAACAGACTTAACCCAAACTTGTGCCTCTATTTGGTGTCTCAGTGGAAATCTGTGATGGCTCAGTGCTAATGAACTGTTTAATAGAATTATGAATCTATTTTGCGTTTGACAAAACACAGCCAAATTTTCACAATGGGTCTTCTTGAGCCTGACTTTCATATATTCCTGCTTCAGGAGTGACAAACCATTTAAAAACTAATGATTAGCTCTGCCAACTGACCTATTTCAAAGCATAAAAGTACTTCAAATTTACATGGTGTAAGAGTTGGGGGAAAAGAAATAGATGCAGGTGTTTACAGTGTATTTCCACAGAAAACTTGGATGTTGAGTGAAATATGTATTTTACTTTTATATCCATGTGGCTCTCCTACTAAGTTGCTGTTCTTGTGGATTATTAGGTTTTCAAATGTCACTGAAGTATTTTAAGTCCCAAATTTATTATTTGCTACTTTCAACATGAAACTTGTGTAAGAAATTTGTAACGTTTGCAATACAAAACAAGATTTCACTGAAAGTTCCTACCCCGTGGCTGAATGGATAGCAAGGTACTGTATTTTGTCAGAAATTTGAAAGCACATTGACATTAAAATATTGAAATTCAGGTATTCTTGTCCAAATTATTCACATTCCCTCACACTCGCTAAAATATACTGTCTCAAACATCAGAAAAATCTCGCTTTTCAATCAAATGAGCCATTCATATTGGGTTTTCAGGCTTTTTAAAATGCAACTAACATTTTGGGATTTTAAAAATACATAAATTATCAAAATTACCTGGCAAACAAAACAAAATCAACTTTTTTATTGTATAGAACCCATCCAAATATACTCTGCTTTCCCACAGCTTTAACTGCAACACGCTCATTCTGCTAACAATGGGCTTTAAAAAATATTGCTTGATAAACTCCAGGCTATGCAGATATAATTTCCAACTGGAGTCTGCAGTGTTCTGGGAATCCTTGCACAATCTGGCAGTGGCTCTAAATAGCTCTAGCAGGGAAGTGTGACTCGTTAAAGCCACCGAGTGCTCGCCGCAGCCCAGCTCCCCACTTTGCTCTGGGGCTGCCAGGGCCTGGGCAGCTCCTGCAGCTCAAGGTGACTTCCAGCTGAGGGGAGCAGGGCAGGAAGGAACTTCCTGAGTCAGTGTGTTATAAATACATATTATGGTATTGGCTGTTCACAAATATTAGGGTGAATACTATATGGTTGAAATGTTTTTTAAGATACAGTTTTCTTTATCAGTAACACAGGCTGATGAAGTGTCTTTGCAGTGAGTGAACTGCCTGCTTGGTTGGATAACACCCAGTGAAGACACTGCTGCTGATGCACCAGTACCAGCACTGACTGTCTGCAGAAATTGAAGACCACAGCCCAAATTAAGACTGATAAGAAAAATAAATTAAAACCACAGCCAAGAAACACACATGCTCTAAAAAAGCAGACTCGAGGAGTGGCCTTGAGTAAAACAGTTCCTGGAATATGGAAAAGAGTTTATAGAAAAGTTTAAAAATGTATGATAGGTCTATAAGAATGCAATGGGCTGATGAATTTAAGGGGTGTCTCCAAAACATCAGGGGTGCTCTTGGCTGAATGCAAAGCACCCAGCTGTTATAAGCTTTTGCTTTATTATTTGTCTCTTATTGTCTTTTAATAAACCTTTTAAAATGTACCAGGAAAGTGAACCTCGTTTTTCACAAGTGCTTCCAGTCTTTTTCCCTTTCAGTGCCTGGGATATCCCACAGTGGGATCAGGGAGCCCAGGAGGGGCTGCAGGGCTGAGCTCAGCTCTGGGCTCTGCTGAGCCCTTGCTGTGGGTCAGCTGAGCCTTTGCCACTCAGAGGGTGATGAGGATGTAATTAATGAGCAGTTGTACCTTCACCCCATTTCTGGGTGCTGCTCACAGCCCCTGGCTGGCAGGAGAGGGGTCAGGGCTCCCACAGGAGCCACACAGAGACCACCCCAGGCACCAGTGCCCAAGGGAAAGCACAGCTCCCAGGAGGATGGAATGGATTTCATTCCTTTCCAGTTTCTCGTCCCATCTTGCCAGACCTGGTGGCAGTAACAGGAAGAGGAGACAACAGCAAGGCAAGAATCAGCACCTGAGTCCAGATTTCTGTCTGGCTGATGGTTTGCTTGCTTCCTTTGTGTTTGTTAGGTGCCAATCTTCAAAGGGCATTTTGGAGGAAGAAGGCTCCTTTTGACCTTCTCAGATCTGTGATTTCAAGGTGTTTTCTGTCTTAAGTCTGTTCCTGTGCATCTTTCTGAATCTGTACAAATGACTTGCTTCTGCTGTTACTATGGAAATCTCTGTAATAAAACTCCATTTTGTGTCATTTCACTCGCTTTGTCCGTGAAAGACAATTGCTTCTTTCTCATTGCTTTCTGTGAGTCATCACATTCTCCACTGTCAGGCCATCAAATAATTACAAAAGTCTACACTCTCAATAGCTGAAATGAAAAAAATCAGCCTTTCTTACCTATTTTCTCCAAAACTCCAAAGTATCCTGCTGAAGTATGAATCAAATTGGAGGATGACAGGAAGATGGGCAAGCAGAAACTCATTCCCATATCCTGGCTTTCTGAAGGTCTCACTGAAACAACTAGGTTACAGAAGTATGAAAAGAACAGAAGAAGGTAATTTTGGGTTTCTGTCATCCTCCCTGAATGAGGGGAAATGTTTTGTAGCTAAAGCATTACTAGAGCAGCCCCTCTTAGGGTTTAGGGTGAGATCACCACAGGAGGGGAATCCTGAGCCTGACACTCATGTGCCAGCTCTAGTGCACCCCTTTCCTTCCCTGCCAGGAAAATTTTGTGTGGCTGCACCACTTGTCTGAACTATTTCTATTTTAATGGGCCTCTGGAGCTCACTGGCACTGGTTTTACTGCAGGCTGAGCTTTGTCCCTCTGCTCCTCACCTGGGCACGAGTCCAACCCGAGCGGGAACAGGAGACCTTTCCTGCAAAACTGCAGTGCTCAACGGTGCTACAAGATACATGGAAACTCCAAAAATAAGTTTGAAAGCAGCTTCCAGGCACATGGTTGCAGCTGGGAGAAATGTTGGTATTTTTCACAGCTCCCTGCTGTTTTGATAACGTGAAAAGAGAATCAGCCACCAATTTCAAATAACTTCTGCAAAAGTCTCGCCTCTAGAAAGGAGAACTTGTACATAAAGCACAGTTCCAAGCTAGCAGGAAAGAGTCACTAAAAGGGATCTCCAAGTTTGCCTCTTAAGTGGATATGATGTACAATTTTTTTAAAAGAAATCAAATTAATACTTCATTATTTTCAAGGCTTGGAAGCCCCAAGAAACATTTGTAGAGCCATTATTAGCACTGACCCTTAAGTCGGAACTGTCAACCCTCTTCTTTAGTTCCACTCTGTTCCAAATCAGAAAAGGAGCATTTTTTGATGAATTCAGTAAAAATAGGAGACAACAGGCACACACTTATTTGTGACTTGCTGGAGTGTCAGGCACTATTCAGATTTTATACCCCAAACCACATTTTCTGGGCACTTTTAAACTGTTTTTCACCAATACCCAGGAAAGGTAAAAATGTAAAAACAGAATAGGAACTGGATCCAGAAAATCTTCACCAGGCCTTCCCATGGTACACACTGGGCTTTTTTCTTTCTGTCTTTTGTCACTGTCTCTGGAAAACCTGCAGAGCAGTGGAAACATCTTCCACTCTGGAGGTCACTGTCCCTGGAATTTCTTAGACAAGATGGTAAAAACGCTCTCTTTGAGGACAGTGACTTCAATCACTGGATAGCCTCAGCCAAAGGAAGAAACAAGTCTATGATTCTTTCCCAGATATGTCTTCTGAGATAAGGAGGAATCAGCTGAAGTCCTGGGAGAGCTCCACTGAACTCATGGAAGTTATAATCACTGACAGTAATTTTCTGTGTAGCTTAGCTTCTTACAAAAATGAGATTTATATTATCACACTCTTATCAGTAACATATTCTCTTTCCCTGGAGATGCTTTATACCTGTGGGACAATTTTAGCCAAAGCTGACAAAAAATGTGGAAGTCTGATTCATAATTAAGTTCCAATGAAACTGAAGGCTGTGCAGAAGAGAGAATCTGTGCTAAGTGAGGGGAGGAGAGGGACACCCTGAGTGCCACACTGTGCCCAGCAGGGCCACCAGGCCACCCCCAGGCGGGGAGATTTCAGAGCACACGGAGAGAAATTGTTCATGCAGTGGTGTAGGGGAGCATCTGTGGAGGTGAAGAACACAGACTGATAGAAAGCAGCCCCCTCATCATTTCCAGTCCTTATAGAAGAACTTGTCTTCCAGCAGAAGGTTGGAGACCTGCAGAGGTGCTGGAATTCTTCTCCATAATTACACTTTGATTCCTAGCAACAACCAGTTTGGTCAAGCAGTAAACTGAAAAGCTGCTTCTGAAAACTTGACACAGAATTTATCCTCAGTAATTTAGGTTTTCCTTCAGCAAGAGACATGCATATACCCTGAAATACATACCAGCAGTAAACACTTTTTAAAGTACCTTGCTGAATTATATTCAAATACAATAAGAAGCTGCATGTAATATTCTTCACTACAGAATAGTAAATCCCTTGACTTACTATAATCTTGATTCAAGCAGAATAAAGAAAAAACTATTACAGAAACAGACTTTTTTAAGATCGGGATAGAAAACCTGAAGTCCTTTTAAACCCCCATCAAGCTGCATCCCTGGCAGAAGTCGATATCTTGGCTTGACGTGCAGTATTGGAAGCGTGATTCCCAAAATAGCCCATGGCTGCCAACAGGCTGATATCTAACTGGAACAGAATCTTTTCCATTTTATCAGGCATATGATTTTTCAAAGAAGCTCAGCTGGTTGCTGTAACCACATGAAAGGTTTCCTACTTGAGGCAGGAATGGGCAAAATTCATTAGTGCTAAAAGAGACCAGGGTTAACCAGGGTTACTGAAGCAAAGCCTCTCTTTTTGATGTTATTATACCCAGCTTGGGGAGCCTGCATCACATTCATTGAGTCTTTTTGTGTTTTGCTGAGTGTCTTTAGCAATGGTGACATCAGGGATTGTCACTGTCCTTTATCAGTTCTGGCTGTGCTCAGACTGTAGCTCAGACAGGTTCTATTTGTAGCAGGGCACAAGCTAGAGTGGATTTCTTATTTCACTTCATGAACCATGATTGCTAAGAAGCTCCTGCTCTCTTCAGAAATATTGTGTGGCTAGTACTTAGAAGGGAGGGCAGATTCTGAATAAGAAGCTCAGTTGATCTGTTTAGAGCCATGATCAAACCATAAACAACCATTTCATTTGATTTTTCATTTAAAAAATATAATTAACAGAAACCTCTAATGGACACAAGAAGAAAAACCCAAAATCCTATGTATTTTAACAGTCTTGATTTGTATCTCATCACCTTTATTTTGGTTTTCTGTGTTCTACTGTTATTATTTGGGGGGATTGTACGGAAGGTGTTTATTTCCCATCAATGCTGCTTGTAATGTGCAGCAGTGCTGGAGGTGCAGCAAACTGGGAGTGGTCCAGTTTGGGTGCCAGTCCCTCCCTCCTGCCTGTGCTTTTCAACCAAAGTGGGAGTCACAGGGCTGGGGGCACACAGGAAAAGGGGTTGGGATTGAGCTGATCAAGTGCTTATCATTGTGGGATTGTCTGTTTCTTGGAAACAATAATATCTCAATCTTACCTGCTGGGAGCTCTGTTACTGTGAGCAGTTTTAAAACATTTAAATGTAAAATACAGTAATTTCACGATTATAAGACACACCTGATTATAAGCTGCAACTGTCTTGGGTTACAATACAGAGTGTGATAAAAGGTATCTATTCTATCACCATCTGTTGAGGGTGGGGGCAGTGATCCTTATCTCCACGGGAGATATTCTGCTAATGGGCCACCCATTGAAACCAGGCAGGGCATTGTTCTTTATCTTTTCACAACCCATCCTTCCTCCAGCGAGTCATTTTCTGCTAATGGCCATTGAGTCCCACTGTGGGACTGATAAAATTACTGCATCCCATTGGGAGTTGCTCCAGCCAGAGGGAAGAGCCCAACATTTCTTACCAAGATAAAAACAGAGGGTTTGGGACACTAAGGGAGCCCTTTCTCCACTGGACTCCAGACAAAAAACGGATTTCTCCACATCACCACTGGACCTCCAGAGGGAAACTGCACCTTGTACAGGAGCACTGCTCCAACTGAACCACATCTGTCACTGCAGGAGGATGCAGCCACCATTTAATGGGACTGCTACCAACACCCTGCCTGACGGGTGTCAGGTTGTACTCTGACTTTGTCAGGGTTTGGAGTTTGTTTCTTTGTAGTACTGCATTTCTGTTTTAATTTCCCTAGTAAAGAACTGTTATTCCTAATTCCCATATCTTTTCCTGAGAGCTGCTTGATTTCAAAATTATAATAATTTGGAGGGAGGGGGTTTACATTCTCCATTTCAAAGAGAAGCTCCTGCCTTTCTTAGCAGACACCTGTCCTCCAAACTATAACAGCAACGTTTCATTCTTTGTCCATATATAAGTCGCATTTGATTATAAGCCACACTTCGGGTTCAGACCAAAATTTTAGTCAAAATGGTGCGTGAAATTACTGTACTTTCAATAAATTCTTCTGAAATGAACAACATGCATTTCAGTGAGGTGAAGAGGGACTCACTTCCCAAATTTTCCCTTATTTTGGGAGCTTCCTGAAAAATATTTCTTCTAGGAGCCAATCTATTTGTAGAATCCTTAGGAAGGGAATCTCTTTGGGCATCCCTGTGAGCACAGGCACCGCGTGCAGCCCCAGACACCAGCCCAACTGGAATCATGTCCCAGGATTTTGTGGGAAAATCCAGAAGAATAGGCTGTTTGTGAGACTATCAGCTAAACCCTCTATAAACATACAAATAGACCATCTTATCATCAATAGATTTTTGGTTTTTCTGAAGGATCCTTTTAAAAACATAGAAATGTGAAGATTTTTTTTTGTTAAATCAGTGCTTCTGGATGTATAGAATAATTTCATGGAAGAAATGAGAAAATTGTTAAGCTATTACATGTTTCAGTACACTGATATGTCACTGTGTTTATTGATGATTCCTAACTGATAGGAAGGAGCAAAATAAATAATTTTAGGTTAAATTCAAGATCTCTAACATAGAAAGGTATTTTTTGAATGTGCAGCAGTAACGTTTTCAGCTTTGATGTTTTTGGGGGGGTTTTTCAGTGTTATTTAACATTGAAGGTTTCAAAGAAAATTTTGTGCAGCTGCAATGCTGCTTTTACCTGTTCTGCAGGATGTATGGAGAAATTTTCATGGGAAAGCTCTGGCACTCGAGGCTTGATACATACATGAGATTATTGGTTCAAAGAGCATCTGCTTCAAGTAAAGTCACTCACAAAATAAACAAATACGTTTAATATTTTCCTTTTCACCTAAATAACAAAGGTTTACTGCTTTAACACATGTGCAGGGCTTCCTTTTTGTGTCTGTTCAAACTCCACAGTGTATTTATGTCCAAGTTGAATTTATATCCACTTCGTTACATCTTTGCAGGTAATTTATGTTTTGTAAAAGCAATATTCTGAATAATTCTTATTCATATCCTAAAATTAGGTAAATAAAGATTGTTATTGGAAGATAATATGGTTTAAATAAAGCCATTAGAGAATGGGGGCAGTGTGGACAGAACCTCCCCCAGCAAACAGGCAGGGGCATGTTCAGTGGTATCTCAGAGACAAATAATGTCCTTGAAAATGGGCTTATCATTACTCCAGAATGGAGAGTTATCAGCAGCTGGAGACTAAGACATTCTAGAAAGTCAAAGAGAATCATTCCAGGAAGACTCAGCTTATCACCAGCTCCATCCCCCAGCAACATGGTAAGAAAACTGCACTGAGCCTTTCCTTAGCAGTGTCCTTAGAGACTCTCAGTGCAGGGAGCTAAAATATTCCAGGGTCAACTGTTCTGCCCAATTATTTGAAAATTCACTATTATCCTTGGAAAACTTTTCTAATGTCTAACCTGAAGACTATTGGGTTTTTTGGTTTTGTTTTTTGGGTTGGGGTGTGGTTTTTTTTTGTTTTATTTGGGGGGGGGGGGTGGTTGTTTTGTTTGTTTGTTTTCTGCAAATAAATATCTTTTTTTCTTCTTCTTCTTCTCCTGTCCATCTGGGGATCACTTATTTGTTTTCCCAGTTTTCAATGCTTTAAGCAAGACAATCCCATTTTGTTCGTTCTTACACAGAATTTTAAAAATCCTTCACTGTAGCTCTGAATTTTTTTAAACTCAGCAACAACTTTCCTGAAGAATGGCCCCAAAACCAGGGCCCAGAGGTGGCACCACTGCAGAGTAGAAGATTCCTTCACTGTCACTTCAAGCACTCAGGCTGCCACAGCCCATTTTTGCAGCTGCATTAGCGGTGTTGGCTCCCTGACTCATGTCCAACTCTGAGTCACTGAGGCTCCCAAGCTCAGCATTAATGTTTCCTCATCATTTATTCCCCACCTTGTATTTTTGCAGTGAACTATTTCTGTTTGGACCAGTAGAACACTTCTTCCTATTGACCTGCATCTCTTCCCAGACATTTATTTATTTATACTTTTATTTATCCAGGGCACTTGCAGGCTCAGCTTACTGGCATTTGCAAATTTAATAAGGACACACTATTCCATCTTCCAAGTCAGCACTGAGAGCACAAACAGGATTTTCTGGGACAGAATTAGGCACAAGTCCTTCAGTTTTCTCTGAATCACTGAATGTTGCAGTCTCAATGTCCTTTCTCTGCACAGGTCCTGCAGTAACTTCATCCAGAGGATACTTCCCTGTGTGGATGCTCCAGCAGACAGCAGCCAGGGCTTTACTGGAGCCCATACATTTGACTCCCACTCCTTTTTCTCCATTCCCAGGGCCAATTGTCTTTGAGAGAAAGGAATTAGATTTCCTTGACAGAATTTGTTCTCAGTAAATCCATGATGCCTGTGAATCTATGGGTTTCCCACATGCTTTGATAAAATGTTGGAAAATATGTCAGTACTTTCCCAGGAATTTTAATTAATGAGTATAATTTATAATTCCCTAGCTGCTAATTGCTTTCACTCTTTCTTAGAATAAGAACTGTGTTTCCTTTTTTTTTTTCCCCTTGGTACCCTTGTGCAGTATTTTTGAAAGAGAGCTATTATGAGCTGCAGCACTGCTTCAGTTACTTCACTAAATAACCAAGGATGACAAAATTCTCCAAGCCCATATGAAATCTCCCTAATTCCTATTTTTCCTCTTCTAGTTAAGATCCTGCCCCTCACTCACTGGTACTAATTCTGTTAGGCTCCTGCTATTGCAACCAATCTTTTTAAAAAGGGTGATGACAAAAGCTAATAAACACCCCAGTCTTTCCCAGAGCTGCCATTTGTTGATCTCTTCCAAGTCAAGTACAGAGATTTTCCTTGGACTTTTTTTTGCAAGCAGTCTGTTGGTCACACTGGCTCCCACTCCAGGAGATTCCATTCTGGAAAATGTTTTTACTGCTATTGTTCAGATTTCTTACAATGCAGTCATGCAAAGTGCCTGAAGCAGTGAGATTCTGAAAATCTCTTTGGCCAATCCTAGCAAAAATCTTTGTCTTGAGCAGAGAATATAACCAATAGGCACAATTTATATAATTTCTAAAATTTGGCTTGACTTTAGGCTACATACACTTAATTGTACCGTTTTCAGGTTTCAGACAAAATTTTTCAGAGAGAATAAGCAAGCAGAAATTAGGAGATTATCTTCAGAGGGATCATGAATTTAATCACAGGATTGCTCACAAGAACACAGATGCTCAAGTAAGAGTCACGTGGAGGATGGAAACGTCCTCATCACCAGGCTAATGGCGTCTTTAATTGCTTTCCTTACTTACAAACAGAATTGAATCAGTGGAGAGAATTACAATTGAGCTCTGTTTATGCCATGAACAAGTGCAGATCATATTTTATTTATTTTGGACAAGATAAGCTCCTAGGAGCATATCTTCTATATTGGTCTTATACCCTGGGAGATAGATCTTAAATTCTCCAATACATTGCAAAATATAAAATGCAATTAATTATATATATAGTGGAATTCTGACTGGCTTCAAGGCCAGATATATTCCTAACATTTTGGAACTTGATCTCAGGAGCAGACTTTGTATTCCAGTCCTTCAGGAGAGTGTGGAAGAGCAGCAGAAGGGATCTGCAGCATCCCACACCAAGCAGGCAGCTGTGTGCTGGTTTTTAGGGAAGTGCTGAGGACCAGCTGGATCTCACACACTGAGCTGCAAGAGATTTTATTCCCTACAGTCAGGGGACATCTTCTGTCCATTTGGATTCCACAGCTCTGATTCCCCTTCCCAACTCTGCCCTGTCTGCCTGCTCACCCACAGAACAGAGCAAGGTTTCCTTTTTGTCCTGAAAGGTTCTGTGGGAGGAAAGGTGGTGGTGGTGTCTCCTTTTCTGGTTAAGGCAGCTGCTCAGGAAGGAGGTATGGAAATGGAAGTTCTATTCATTCTTTTTGCTTTAAATATGTCAGAGTGTAAGAGCTCAAGACTGATTTCCATATTCCCTATGCTACAGAGCTGTTCTATCTTTATTCCTCTCTCAGAAAAACAGGGAAAACTAAAAATATCAGGCATCTCCAGATGGTTGAAAAGAATTCAGAATCACCATTTTGGTGCCGGTTTCCAATTAAGCCCAAGATTTATTTTCGGTACCAAAGGCCTGGATCCTCTGAGGTTTATCTTCCCAAACCCCATTTGACTTTCATGACAGTTTAATGAGAGTTAAGTGCCAAGTTACTCTCATAATTCAGGGCAAGTGAAGTCTTTGATTTACTCTGGCCCTCAGTTTTGAGCAAAAGACCCTTGGCATTTTGCAAGATCCCTCCTGGAGTGGAAGGTAGGGACAGAAAAATGTGGTTTTTCTTTCCTGTTTGATTGCTCATTACAATATTTTTTCAGTTACAGGAATTCATGTTCTTCACTTCCATGAGCACCTCCTGCCTCTGGAACTTGGCTGCTCAATGTGCTCTGGACTAGCTTAGGTTACTGCTTCCCTTCTGACTTGTTTACGTGCTGTTCCCTTGTCTTTGCTGTTGGGCAAATGCTAAAAATAAGAATTTGCTTATCTAATTTGTATGGATCTTTACAGTGTTTGTGATTTCACTGTCTCCCTTCCCCTCGAGCACTGGACAGATTTTCCAGGCCTTCTGACTGTGGACTCTGCATTCATTGCTGTCATAAGTCCCAGGATTTTTCTTTTCAATGCTGACATGTTAAAATAAGACACTCCAATTTTTCCATAGGGAATACATAGAGTTTGCAGTTTCTTCTTGTCCTGATTGAGCTCTGTACATACTAACTCTGTTCTGATTATATTTGTTACACATCCTGGAAATCTAATTGACACCTCGCAAATTTGTTTACAGTAAGCATGCTTTAAAATGTGCTTACACCTATGGAGTGATTTTTCATATTTCTTTGGACTAGATGGGTAAATTTTTCTTTGTGTCAGCTGAATAACTCATATGACAGAAGAAGAATCGGGGTAAGCTCCCCTGCGCTGACAGCCCCTATGCTAAAAGCTTTGCTTGAGATGCCATCTCAGAGAAAGATCAGGTTATTCTGCCTTCAAGCCTGTCCTGTCACTGCCCATTCCACCTAAGCTGTTCAGTATCAGTTCCTGTTTATCAACTGCAGCATTGTGGTTTTTTGCTTTTTGGAAAAGCAACTGCAGTACAGAGGTCACCAAATAGGCTTTTTCTGGTCCAGTTTGGATTTAATCAGAATAGGCACAAATTTCAATTATCTCTCACATGAATCAGTGGAGGTTTAAAAGGTCACCTCAGGATGGCACTTTGGGACACAGAGATGGCTGTTTAAAGTTATACAGACACAGTTCTGTGTGTACCCTTGCAGATACCCCAAATACACAGCCAGTTTAATTCAATATCTGCTACAAAATCTGGTGTTTGCAATGCTGAGTGTGTGTCTTAGGAGAGCCTTATCTGTATATCCCTAATGAACTCTGATCAGGAAAAAACTCACACACCCCTAGAAGCCTACAGATGGTAAGGAGCATTAAAAACTTCCCCTCTCTTCTTTCTGTATGCACTTTTTTTTTTTTTTTTAATTTGACCTGAGGAAGTGATACTTACAGAGCAGTAAGTTCTGTTTTGACAGTCTGGAAATCCTTTGTATGAAGTGTCCAGCTGTGGAAGTGTTTTACCACCTAGCAAACAGCAGAGCAAGGACAGGGATCAGGTGGCAGTGCTGGCTTGCACAGGGCTGTGATGGTCAGGGTGGGCTGGAATTTGTGTGAACACAATAAAATTAGCTGTGAGACCTGTCAAAACAAATAAATTTTTAAAAGGGCTGTACAAGAGAAATAAACAGTCTGCGCTATGGGAGATCAGCAGGGCTGAGGAGGATCCTGGGGGAGCCCAGCCTCAGTGCAGGGAGCACGGGAAGGGCAGGGACACTGCAGATATTCCAGGGGTTTAGAGCTGTACAGTTAAGTGACTTAACAAGCATGTGTGCACCTATTTACCCCCATGATTGTGTCCTCTCATGGATGGGATTTTGCCTGTGGAGGAGCAGACCTGGCACAGAGTTTGAATAAGGAGCTTTTGCCCAGCAGGTGCATCAGAGATGTCATGAACACCAACACCTGCACCTGTCTGGAGCCTACCTGGGCCAAAAGCATTTGAATAGCACAGCATGAACTCAGTTTAGCACCAGCTGGCAAACCTGTTATTCTGATTCTGATTCTACCCCAGCCACACCAATATGGACACACATTCATTTCCAGGACTCTGGATCTGTCCCGTGAGTCCATCGGCCCTGAAAACAGAGTTTGGTCCTTCTTGTGCAATCTTAGTTTTATTCTAGGATAGGTCAGATCCCCTGAGCCAATAATGAAACATCTCAGACCTCTGGCACATCTCCTGTCTGACAGTGATACAGGGCTAAAATAGGTCAGAGTAGTTCAGGGCTGATTTTGAATCTGTGAGATAGAATACACTGGAGTTTTTCTAATGCAGGAGAAGAGTCCTAGAGACAGAGAAATCACTTACTACAGGGAAGATGTAGAGAGAGAAAACACAGTTCTAAAAAAACCCCAAAAAACCCAGGAGATTCTAAGGCTGCTAAACCAGACATGATTAAATAAATTAATGACTTTCAAGTAATTCAGTACAGTGCTGACTGCCTTTTACAAATGCTTGAAAGGAGGTACAATTCTGATAAAACTGTAAAGTACAGTATATAGTGTGTGTGTGTGTCAGGGGGATATACAACACGTGACTTACACATATCTTCTGGACATATCAGTGTACTAAAACATAAGAATAACCAAAAAAAGTTTAAGAAGTTAAACCCAAGGACCAGATCCTGGCAATAACAGTTGGAGTCTGCAAGCACATATAGCTTGTAGTTTTTAAAAGATAGATAAATCACTATTCTAAACAAGATAAGTTTTTCCTCTTTAAATAGAGAATTAAATCCTGATTCTGAGAAAACTAATATCAGCTTTTGAAGCCATCTGAAATTATCCATCATCTGCAAGATAATTTCTGAAGGTATATCTAAAGGAAGAGTTAGTATGTTCTCATGACAGACCCAGACCTTTTAAAAAATCTGTTTAATGAAAAAGTAGAAGAAAAATAACCAGTAGCTGGAATTAGGTCAAGGCCTACAACAGAATATTTAATTTGGCTCAATGAAGGGGCTTGGATTTATCATTTGTTGTTAATCTAGGCACTCTGCTTGTCCTCATTTATCTTCCCTTCAAAGCTACTGAGAAGAGCTACAGAAATGCATTCAGCACACTGTGGAAACAGTCTATGCTCACATCGAGTAATGAAGAAATAATGGAATTAATTGCTGTTATGTAACAGCACTTGGCAAATTAACATGGACTGCTACACAGTAAATAAATAAAACCATGGGCTATTTCTGGAACAGCACTTAGAAATAGCTTGACCAGAGACCTGGAGCATGCAGACATTTGGCTGATGGGTATTTACACAGAGTGGCATCAGGGGCTGTGGTGGTGAGGAGGACTCTGGAGGTGAGAAAGGAGCCCATGTGTGCTCAGCTGCCCTGGCACACCCTGCAGCTCCTGAGCCCCTGCTCACAGGGCCCCTGCAATAATCCCAGCAGTTCCTGGTGTTGCCTGAAGTTGGGTGTTCCTCCAGTCCAGGGGTTTTCCAGATGCCTTGATGTCCCACCTGGGTTGCCAGAACTGATGCCTGGAAAGGCTGTCCTGGAACAGAGACTAGATAGAGCAAAAGGGATAAAACAGGTATTTATTGAAAGGATTCACCTTGGGCAGGGCAAGAGCCAGGCCAGGGCTACACCCAAATCAAATCCAAGATAGATCCTGTAACAAGTTTTACACTTTTATAAGTTTTGGTTCATCTACACATTGGGGTCAATTGTCCAACCACTGCCCCAGGCTATGAAGTCTCAGCCCCCTGGCTTGCCCCCTTTCCCTTGGTGTTGTTTCTGCTTTTTGGGTACTAGTTGTCCTTGATTCTCTAGCTAGGAAGGGATTGCTTTGTCAAACTACCCTGTGAAGAGAACCTACTAACATTTAATACGAAGTTTCAGAGTTGCACACTAAGCAGCAGAGATTCAGAAAAATATAAAAGCTAAAACTCAAGTCATCACTGGGATGCAGTGACACGTGTGAAACAAGGCCCCCAGAGCACAGGGACCCCACAGAAAGTCCCCTTCCAGGGAGCTCCCAGGCAGGGCCATGGTGCTCCTGCATGTGGAACCTTGGGGATGTCCTTTGGAGCTCATAACCTGGGATCTTTTCCTGCATGCTCCTTTCCTCCACACGAGGGAATTTTACCCCAGCTGCAGTCCATGAGAGACCTCCTGTGAGCCTGGAGGGTCCCTGACCTCACAGCCACCCACAGAGGCACCACAGCCCCAAACTGGGCTGGGCTGGGCTGAGCTGAGCTGAGTTGAGTTTAGCTGGGCTGGGCTGAGCTGGGAAGTGCTCCCTGCCAGGAGCTGTATGGGATAATCAAATAGTGGTCTTTGCACCTCTTAATTAGGGGTTTGTCTGAAGTTTCTTCTGTCTTCACTCAGAGCCAGGATTAAAAAACACGAAGGAGATGAATTTTCTCATGTTTGGGCTTGGTTGTTTATTAAATCTTATCTAAAGTACAGAAAGTTCTGCCACACTTCTAGCCACCAGCTACAAGTGAGCAAAATGGAACGAGATCCAGCTGCTGAAAGGTCTCAAAGCTCAATAGTCTAATAGAGAATTAACACCTGAATTATTTATACTTTTGACCTAATAACCAAACTCCTGTGACTCACAGTGCCGCACTGACTGTCCAACCAAAAGCTACTGCCTGAAAGAAGAAGGAGGAAGGAGGAAGAACACAGAAAGGAGACACTACCCAAAATCCTCCATCTTGTCCCATACCTATTACTATATTATAAAGACCCCAAATTTAAAACCCTTCACCATGTGAAATCACACATTCTATTTTACTACACACCTGTGATTTTAACTCCATCACTCAAATTTGGAGCCTTCTCCAAGGCCCCAGGTCAAAGCAGTGCTCTCCAGGGGGGTCAGTGCCAGAAAGCACAGAAAGCTCAAAAATCCCAGGTTTCTGTGATCCAACAGGATAATGGGACAGCTGCCAGGACAGGGAGCCCAGAGGCAGCAGCTCAGAGCTTAGCCCAACCTGTGCCTGCCCTCCTGGCACAGCCCTCAGAGATTCTGGTGGCAGCATCTAGACCTTGCTTGTTGTCATCCCCATCCTCATTCTAAAAGCTAAACCAAAATTAATCTTTTTGGGCTTGTAAATGGGTCAACAAATAAATGTATCTCTACTGTAATGGCTAGGAGATGCAGGTAGCCCTTTGCCTTGGTTTGAGAAATTTTATAGTAGATTAAATTATTGTTGCTATTACTACACACGTGCATCACAACCTGAATAGATTAAAATATTTTGAGGGGATAGCTTTTTTATTAAGGCTCTTACAACATTTCCAGTATACTATTTTAAAATTGTTCATCTCCCATTTACACTGATTTTTAAATTCCTTCTTCCTTTCCCAGTTGTATAACAAATCCCAAATAATAAATTTAAACTTCTATTTATAAAATGAGATGAGTGAGTTGGGGCTTTAGCTGATGATGAACTGAAATTTAGTCAGTTTTGAACCTTGATGTTTAACCAGTAATTGTTTCTTTGCTGTTAATCCTATCGTGAACAGAAAACCAACTGGTAAGAAAAGCAGCTGGGGAAATCTGATTTTACCCTGGGGATCCACTAACTTGTGATGTGATGTCTGCTTTGACTGCTTGCATTTTTATGCTGATAACTCCTTCTATTTGGGATTCTTGGACTGAAGCTGCTTACCAGAAATTGCCTGGAATGTAGAACTGAATACTGACTGCATCCAGCCCAGAGTTTGGTGCCATCCCCATGGCTGAGGGATGGAACTGGTGCTGGATGCAGGTGGAGGGATGGGCATGGTGCCACTGCCCAGCCATGGCCCTCAGCTGGCCTGGCTGTCCTGAGGGTCCAGGTGCCCAGGCAGGGGGTGGCTGTGGGACCTGCACACCCAAATGTTCAAATCCTGCCCTGGAGCCCCTCCCAGGGAGCTGCTGGCAGGCACTGATGTTCCTTGTGCCTGGGATGCTTCCTTACCCTTGGGATGTTTCCTTACCCCCAGGGTGTTTTCCTGGGATGTTCCCTTGTCCCTGGGATGTTTCCTTGTCCCTGGGATGTTTTCCTGTGATGATTCCTTGTCCATGTGATGTTTCTTTACTTCCATGATGTTCCCTTGTCCCTGGGATGTTCCCTTGTCCCTGGGATGTTTCCCTGGCATGTTCCCCTAGGATGTTCCCTAGTTCCTGGGATGTTTCCCTGGGATGTTTCTTTGTCCCTGGAGTGTTTCCCTGGGGTGTTCCCTTGTCCCTGGGATGTTTTCCTGTGATGTTTCCTTGTCCATGAGATGTTTCTTTGCTCCCAGGATGTTCCTTTGTCCCTGGGATGTTTCCTTGTCCCTGGGATGTTTCCCTGAGATATTTTCTTGTCCCTGGGATGTTCCCTTGTCCCTGGGATGTTCTCCTGTGATGATTCCTTGTCCATGTGATGTTTCTTTGCTTCTGGGATGTTTCCTTGTCCCTGGGATGTTCCCTTGCCCATGGAAGGGTTTCAGCAGGAGGAGGAAGGAAGCAAAGGGAAGCAGCCCTTGGCACACAGCTGCCTCTGCTTTTCCACAGTTCTGGAGCCCTTGCTGGGGCTGACAGGGAACCTTGCAGCTGCCTTTTCAGTGCCCTCCCAATTCAGCTTTCTCTTTGTATGAGTGTGTGGCCGAGGGCCAAGAGGAAGAAAAGGATCAAGGGCAGCTCTCTTACTCAGGGTTTGCTCACATCTGTAAGACTGATCTCTGTTACACAAAAAGGCTTTCCTCAGGCCAGGCCGTTGCCCAGTTTTAGAAAAACCCCTCACTTGCTAGCTTTAAATATAGATGCAAAATTTTCTTTAATCTTTGAAACTTGAGGATTTTTTCCTAAATTTGAATGCAAAAGTAAATCCAGCTCTTGGTTCCTGCAGCAGTGGTGCTGTGACTTGAATGTAAACATTTGAGAGCACAAAATATAGAAATGTTGGGGGGTTTTTGCATTTAAATTTTCATTTTTCATTTAAATATCATGCAAATTATATGCAAATATACTAATATCAAGTATATAAATATGTAAGTATGTCAGTGATCTATCTTGAGGATTGCTTGCACAGTTCTTGTGGCCACAGGAAGACTTTGCTCCAAAGTAATTCTGCCCCTCTGGTTCCTTGCACACAATATTTATACAATTGTTGTTTCTCTGAGTCATTTTTGCAGTATTCTCCACAGCAGTGTCTCCTTTTCATGGCTTCTTCAGGTGGACTCCAAACTAAAAAGCTCTGGCTCGAACAGAGAATCCTACCAGTGAGGTTCATAGCTGTTAAGTGGTGTGGAATCAATGTTTTGTCTGAGGGTGTGTTTCAAAGTGATTTTGGTTTTGTTTTTTTGGTTTTTTTTTTTCCCAAAAAGATTACTTTGATGTGTTGAGGATGTGCTAGTTTTGAGAATGTGTGGTGAGGGATCAGTCTTTATTCTCTTGCTATTTCTATTCACACTGTACCTGTTGGGACTCCAGCTATAATTATAATATAAACACCCTGCCAGCCTCAAAGTGCAAGGTATTTTAGTGATTTTGCTGTTTAACATTACTGGATTCTCATTTATTTCTATTTTTGTACATTCTTACTCTTTTTTCTTCTGCTTTGCTTACTAAATATGGGCTTTTTATTAATCTTTTTTATCCAAGAATTCCTGAGCTCTAATTCCATGTGTGGTATTTACTCTGTGCAGGCAGAACTTCTGACTCATCACACTCAGTCTAGGGAGCTGTTTCACCTCTCAGAATCTGGGCATTTTCACCACATTATGTGGGCAAAAGTGAAAGGCTGTGACCAGCTGAAACACCTGAGCATTTGTTTTTTAACATAATTTCAAGATGATCTTGTGCACTGCACATTTGGCACATCAGCTGTGCTGGTACAGTGGAAGGAGTGATGTGGATGCAGCTAAGAACAGGAACTTTCAAATAGGAACTGTTTAAATTGGCAACTTTTGCAAGAAAACAGAGTGAGGAACCCAACAGGGTGTGTGAGCCCTCTCTGGATGCTTGAAAAGCTTTGCCTAGTAAGGCAAGTGGGTGATGGGGAGCAGCCAGAGGTGGGGTGTCTGGTTGCCAGGGAGGGAAAAGGCAAAGTTCCAGTGGAACTGGTGTGGAAAAGATCCTTTTCCCAAAGCAGACTGACAAATGCTCTTGTTGCTAATCTCCTTCAGTGCTTGTCTGTGAATGCCTGCTCTGCTCAAGAAATGGGAGATGTTTGGAAATCTTTCCTTTCAGTGACAATGTGATTTTATTGAAGTCTGAAATGGCTGTGAATCTGCAGTTTTAGGATGAACATAATGAATGCAGTTTTTTCATTGAAATAAATAGTGAATGCTCTTTGTCTTCAAATTACAAGTGTGTAAAATGTTCTCCTTCCCAGGCAGTGGGTGTACAGGCAGGATGGCAATAAATGTACCTTGTACTGGAAAGACAATACTAGAGCAAGAAGTGATGCAGATCACCAAAACAGATCTTCAAGAGAAACTAATATTCTCACTCTGACTGGGAGACACTGATGCAACTTGGTTGTCTATTCACTTCCCATAGTTGATGGATTTTAAGTGAGCTTTGAAAGGCTGAAACTTGATATGAATCTGTATTATTTGGGAGGGAAATGCCACAGGAAGAGCTGAATGTGCACTTGGAAAAGCTGCAGCAGGAGTGTGTTTGTGTGATTATTGGACACCAGAAAATCCTCAGGGAGACGGATCTAGACAGGGGATGGATGATCTGGTGCTGACAAAGGTGAGTTCTGACTGCAAGGTCTCCCTTCTGTGCTTGTGGAATGGAGCTCAGCTCCTGTCCTTTCCCTCCCTCCCTGCTCTCTGTGTACCTGGAACCTGCAGGGCAGATGCTGAGCCAGGGCTATCAAGGTTGAAAAGGACCAGTTTATAAACACAAATCCTTCTCATCTCATATCCCATTTTATTTCTCATCCCATCCCATCTCATTGTACCATCTTCAACCCTCCCACATCTCCCATCCACAACCTTCCCTGCAATTCCCCAGACCATTCCTACATTTCCTAAGATTTTCTGCTGCCCTTCACCAGCTTTTCATTGCATTCCACCCAGAGTGTCCCAGCTGCCTGTCCTGGGCTGAGTGACACAGAGTGTTCTGCAGCTGACCTGGGGCTGTTCACACAAGGACTGGACACTCTGCTGCCCGGGGGTTTTTATTCTCTTGGGCAAGCACCTCATAAATTTAACTTATTAATAGTATTAGATGTTGCAATTTATGTGAAATTGTTCACCAGATTCAAAATATGTTTTGAGGTTGAGATGCACAGGTGATTACACATAAATATAAAGGTGCACAGATGTCTAAACTTCAGTTTTATAAGAAAGCAGTCTACAAAGAACTTAAAGGAAACATTTTACTTCAGAGCAATACCTGATGTGACATGGAGCTTCTACAGCCAAGTTACATACTAGTAGTAGTATTAGAAATAGTAAAGTATTGTTAGATTAGTTTCCCATGCAAATGCTTCAATAGGGAATGTAAACCTTGTTGGGTTCCCAACTGCACAGGCAAAACAGGGAACCTTTCATCTAAATATGTGACCATTCAGAAGTATAATTTGGGGTGAATTACACCTGAATTACCTGACTTTTCACTTAAACTCAGGTGCCAGGGTTACCAGTGGATTGAAAATGCATTTTCTCATCACACGTTTCTAGCAGGCCAACAAGTCCCATCTTTGTGAAATGGGAACTTCAATATATTTATTTTTTAGGCACATACAAAATGAAAATGTGTATCCATGTGTAGATCTGGGAGTATATTCTGACTTCCCTAACAGAGTGCTAGGAGATCATTGCTGGCTTACTGAACAGATTGCTAACAGAAATTTGTCAATACAAATGCATTTGTACATCAGTTGAAAAGATCAGTGTGGCTCTTCCTCAGCTCCAGAGCAAACATTTGTATTATTTAAGGTGTTGCACCATTCTGGGGATGGAAAAAGATTTAAAAATATGCTTCATGTTTGCATTCCTTGTGTATAGTGGCTCTATTCTCATTTCTGGTTTGTTTATTTAATCACTCATTGCTCATTTTTTGAGCTACTTTTGGACTGGAAACTTGTCTCATTTGGCCCCTTTTGATCTGGTGTTATTTCTGGGTCTGGGTAAGGATTGCACATTTCCACCATGAAAGCAGAAATTGTGCACGAGTTGTCAGAACCATCAGCACATCCCTGGGAACGTCTGACACTCGAACTGCCAGGATCTGGGTTTAACAAAGGCAGGCTCAGCTCCCCTCACTGCTCACTGCCTGAATGCTGAGGTAATTCTGGCACAATTTGCCTTCTGGGCTGCTAAAAATAGAAAGTTCACCTTAATGGCTTCAGTGGAATGCTGATGTCCTGCAGCCACGTTGGTGAAGCAGTCGGGCAGCTCTGGTTCCATTTGGGTAAAGAACACCTGGCTGCCCAAAGCAAATGCCTCAGGGCTAATCAGTGTGCTTGAATTACAGTAATTTCACGAATACAAGCCGCACCAATTTGACCAAAATTTTGGTGGAAACCCGGACGTGCGGCCAATATTCCGGGGCGGCTAATACATTAACAAAATTCTAAAAGCTGCCAACACGGAAGTGAGAGCCCGCGGCAGCCCCAAGCCAAGCTGGAGCCCGGCCGGCCCCGGCTGAGGTGGGAAAGCCGGGCAGAGGCGGGGCCAGCAGTGTTGGGGGCGGGCGGCAGAGCCTGAGCCAGCAGGGCGGGGCAGGGGGGAGGCAGAGCCCGGGCCAGCATGGCGGGGAAGCCCGGGAGAACTGGGGCTAGCAGTGCAGGGGAGCCCGACTGCATAGGGGAAGATAGCAGAAGCAGGAAGCCCGGCGGCGGGGAAAAGCCCCCTAGAAGCAGGGCTGGCAGTGCACGGGAGCCACATTGCATAGGATAGGATAGTAGAAGCAGGAAGCCCGGCGGCGCGGGGCTGCCCGGCGGCAGGGAAAAGCCCCCTAGAAGCAGGGCTGGCAGTGCACGGGAGCCCAGGGGAACCAGGGCTAGCAGCGTGGGGGAGCCCGGCAGTGCGGCGGCCAGCAGTGCTGGCCAGGGCGAGCCAACATGGCAGCGGCGGTGCAGACGGGAGCGGGGAGCCAGGGAGTCTGGCAGCGGCGGCGGCAGCAGCACCGCCCGCAGGGCAAGCAAACGCAGCAGTGGCAGTGCAGACGGGAGCAGGGAGCCTGGCGGCGGCGGCGGCAGCAACACCGCCCGACCGGCCCAGCCAAGCCGTAGCGCCGAGCCGGGCCATCCACCCCTATCGGCAACCATGAGCGGGCCGAGCCTGCCTGGCCCCGCCCCGAGCCAGTAAAGCCCGCTATGCCGCGATCCTGTTGCTAATTGGCCAATTTGTGAAAGCTGCGCACGGATTCTCGCTACGAACGAAAGTGCGGCTAATATTCGGGGTGCGGCTTATCTATTGACAAAGACAGCAACATTGTCGAGGCACCGGGGGTGCGGCTTATACTCCGTGCGGCTTGTATTCGTGAAACTACTGTAATTAGATAATATCATCAGAATTATCAGCTGAGGCCCTGTGGTTCAATTGGTCACATTTTGTGCAGCAAGGATTTTGTTTTGGAAATGACAAAGGACTGACTTGCTTCTCTCCTGCCATGAACCTCTTCCCTATCCCTCTGATCTTTCATGCCAATCCAGAGTTGTTGCTCATTGCCTGTTTGCTTTACCCAAGCTCTGCATTTTAACAATAAAGTCTTTTTTATAATGTGAATTTCACAACTATTCTCACTAACACCCTTGAGGATACTTCTGAAATGGCATCAGATTTGCAAGGATTCTCTCTAAACAAAGCAGTATTCTCCAAAAGGCTTCATCCAAAATGTGTGCCAAGCATTCATAAGAGACTTGGTTCATTTGTAAGTATTACCATTGTAAGGGAATGAATACTCATAAGAAAAAGGGAATCCCTGAATATCTCTTAGGGGAAATTTCATCCAGCTGCATCAAAACTGTTGGTGAAGTACATTAGTGATGGTTTTGCTGGGAAATACATAATTTTCCTGGAACAAAATGTAAACTAAACTGTACTCCATCTGATTAGCTTCCTTAATCACCCGACACAGCATGTTCAGAATCCCATGCCATGGAAGGATATCAATATTTTCTCCTTTCTCCTGAACACCACTCAGACTTGGCAGAAATATGTGCTAGAAAACAAAGTTAAACTGTCTTTAACTTATTAGGTTGCTTTTCCAGCCTGAGGATCCCTGGATAAGAATGGGGAGTGTCCCTCTTGCTCTGAATGCTCTGCATTTCAGTTAAACTTGGTCCTTTTCTCAGTAAGCAAGATGGACGTTTCATCAAAGTTTTCCCTTCAAACTTCTGTCTGCTCTGTAGAACCTTTTGGTTCTTTTTTTTGTTCTCTTCCCCAGAAAAGCTCATTAGATTAACTTAAAGGAGTTCCTACCTAGTAGTTTATTTTTAGCATTTTTTAATCTGGAAACCTCTTGGGACAGAGCAGCCCCTCAAGCTTCCACAGGTTTATAAAATTAGCTTCCAAAATATTTCTGATTTCAGTAATCTTTTTTTTTTTCCCTAAATGGTATTTTTTGGTTCCAAAAGTGACTGAAAACTTTGCTTTATATGTTTTTTTGTGGTTTTCAGTTTGATTTCTGTGCAGAGTTCAGTACCAAGCCTAAACAGAAAGTGCTGGTGCACTTCCACTGTCTCCCTGCCCTACCAGATGCTGCATTTCAGTTGTATTTCCAGTTATGACTTACTAAAAAATAGGTTCAGACATACAGGTAGTGGATTTAGTTATTTTACAAGTTCAAAACTCTGAAATAATAAATTATAAGAAAGCTTTCCCCCCTTTATTACAAGACAAGGGAAATTCCCTCATACGAAGTTCCCTTCATTGTTACAAAGGCACAAAACCACTCTTCTAAACCATTCAGGATGGGTATTTATTTCCTATCAATTATAAATGAGAAGTCTTCATTCTCTACCTGTATTTCAGTTTCCAGGGAGCATCGTTCAAGTGTGAGCCCAGCACAAAGGGGCTGAACTTTCATTCCACTGCCCCAAAGTGCCTCTGCAAGCACAGGCTGCATTTATTGAAAGTCCTTCCCTTCAGGCAGTAAAACTAACTTTTCTGTTGACAATTTAGAGAAATTTCTGCAGAAACTTGTACATGTTCAGCTTTAGGATTAGAGGAAGAGAAGATGCTTAACTGCTACCAGGGACAAAATAGATGTTTGAATTCCTGCTGCTTGACTCCACGGAATTCCCACTGCTCTTCCCAGTTCCTCTTTCATTTGCAATATGTGCTTGCTGGTTTCTGGCACAGAAACCTTGGCTCTGAATAGTCATTCAATGTATTTCCTAGCTTGGACTAGTGAGGCAGAATATTCTTGTCTGATTAAGAAGTTGTAGGTGCCAGTATATTCCTTTTTCTTTTTTTTTTTTTTTTTTTTTTTTTTTTAGTAGATACAAGAGGAAGGGATTGGCAGGTACAGAAACAAAACAATTCAAACAATTCACACAACCACAGAATCAGCTGAGTTGGGAGGGACCCACAAGGATCATTGAGTGCAGCTCCTGGCTCTGCACAGGACACCCCAAGAGTCACACCCAGGCTTGGTTAGAGTGCAAGGGAACAGGAGCATTGGCACCAAAACCAGTTCAGCTCTTCTCTTCATGCCAGCAAGTGTGTGACACTTGTTATCCTCAAGGAGCAGGGGTGGCTTCTGCTGGCTCAGGAACCTCTCCCCTTTGAAAAGCTGAGCTCCTGTGCATGTAGCTGAAAATTCCACTTTCCATACACTGGAGCTTGTTAAGAGGTAAGTGCTAGAGCTGTTTCAGAAAGAGGTACACTGACTTTTCCCACCAAAACACGAGTTTTCCTCACATCCAGAGATCCCAGGGATCTTTGGCAGCTGCCATGTGAATACCACCAAAGTCCTATTTCTTTAAAATCACTTCTGTGGGTTTGGAGGAGAATTTCTACCTTCCCCTCCCTCAGGTGTGCAGATACAAACAGCTGTGCAGTGACTGCTTTGCTTTGTCCTGAGAAGTCACCATCCTTCAGCTGACCTGCACCATGGCTACCCCAAACCACCCCTGCAAAGGGCAAAGTTTGAGTTTAACCTGGCTGGCTTTTCTCTGCAGTCAGGACATACAAAAAATGTTTGTGTTGTTCCAGGTGACAGAAGGAGTCTTTGGAGACAAAGCAGGAAGAAACCTGCCTGGCCTCAGTTACAGAACAGATTCCTTGGCCACTTGAACCTTTGGATTAGTACATGAGCCAAGTAAATTCACATTTTTTATGCTTTTAGTGATTTCTAGCTGATGCCTTAGAGCTGTGGAGCACAATGTAGAACAACAGTGCTTCTTACTGAATTTCATTACTGAAGGATGGGATACAAATTGAGTGCTGATGCTGCTGCTTTAACATCTGAGGATGCTTATCCAGTGCCTGGCATTCCATGGGTACAGTTTAGGAGCAACCAGGGAGGTATGTAGTGAACAGTGTAGCTTACAGATCACTTTGCTTATCAGATAAAACCAGCGGGTCATTTCACTTCAATATTGAGTAAACCTGATTGCATTTATGCAGTTTATAAACCAGTAAGTCTCATAAGCACTAATCACCAGTTCTGTTGATTTCCTTTGTGGTCCATAAATTTACAAAGCTGCTAAAAAAGCTTCCCAGACAAATCTGTAGCTATCCAGTGTAGTTCTTTAGTAAAGCAAATATCCTCATTTCCCACTTGTACTGAACTACAGAGATAAAGGACAGAAGAGTATTTTCTCAGCTTCAGCTGATAGTTGATAACCAGGAGCAGGAAGCAAGGGGTAAGAACGAGACATTCCTGTTTGAAGAGACAGGACTGAAATCCTGTTTAGCTACAATGGTTGTTTAAGATCACAGCCTGTGGTGCTGTGACCAAACACAGGGAGTTACCCATGGCCAATGTCATCAGGATGTTGTGCTACCACACACAGCAATGCTCCTCAGGGGCACAAGGCTATTTTCTAACAATAGATACCTCACGTGGGAAAAAGGGGAAAAAATTCTGCCTAATTAGGCTGCCATGGAGACCACACTAACTTCTCCTTTGATCCTGTCTTGAGCAAATACTCTACATAGAAAGAGCACAGGATCAAATTGGCTCTTCGCATGCAGCTCTGGGACCCCAATATAAGGACGTGGAGCTGCTGGAGAAGATCCAGAGGAGTCCACAAGGATACTCTGAGGGCTGGAGCCCCTCTGCTCTGGAGCAGGCTGGCAGAGCTGGGGGTGCTCACCTGGAGAAGAGAAGGCTCCAGGGAGAGCTCAGAGCCCATTCCAGTGCCTAAAGGGGCTCCAGGAGAGCTGCAGAGGGACTGGGGACAAGGGGGAATGGCTTTAAATGAGAGAAGGTGGATTTGTAATAGGTTTAAGGAGGAATTGTTCCCTGGCAGGATGAGCAGGCCCTGCCACAGGTACCCAGAGCAGAGCTTGGAGCAGCCTGGGACAGTGGGAGGTTGTGGGGACACAACACATCCCTCTGGTTTCCCTGGATGGTTTGAGACCCTGGCAGGGGGCTCAGGAGCCTGGGCACAGTGCCCAGAACCCCTGTGCCTTTGATTTCAACCCCTGGGAAAAATTACCACCCTTACATAAAGAATTACAAGTCACAAAAAATAAGTAGAATGTAAGTTAGATTATTACAAGGTGAAAAAGTAGGTTTTTAAGATTGTTTATAATAAGGGTCTGGGATCAAGATGGAGGAATTTGGGTGTGTTCTGTCCTTTCTCCTTCTTCCCAGCATCCATCTTTAGGGTGATGTTGGCATTTTTAGATTGGTTTAGAGTAGAACCAGACTGTACAATATAAGTGATAGGTATTGGAAGATAATTGTAAATAATGTTTACATAGTTTATAGTATAAAAAGACAATCCCACCCCAGGGGTGGGCAGTGTGCCTGGGGCTGAGCTGCTGAGAGGACCTGGGCTGGGCAGGGAAAGAACTTTCAGATTAGATAAAATAAACACCTCTGGAAACAACAGAAGAGTCTCCTGACTCTTTCTCCAGTGCTCGGGCTGGGACACAGAGACTCTAAAACAGCACAGGTGGTCGGCTCAGGGAACAGAGACACCACTGACCATAGGAGGTGTCCCTGCCATGGCAGGGATGGGATGGGATGGGATGAGCTTAAAGGTCCCTTCCAACCCAAACTGTTCTGGGATTCCACGTGGAAGCACTTTCTTATCTGAAAACCTGGAGATTAAACTCCAGTTCTGTAATAGACTGAGGAGGAGCTGTAGCTCTCAACAGAAGGAGGTTCCGCTTGATAAAGTCTTAATACTAATTATTATTAATATTTACTCAAACTTTCTAGCTTTTTTTGTTCATTATTAACATTCAGTAAGATAGTTGTTTATACCTCCTTTGCCAATTTTGGAATAGGGTGGAAGAAAATATGTGCAAGTGTTTCTGAACATTCTCAGAGTAGAAATCCCTGAATTTAGCTGGCAGCTAAATTCACCTTTGATTTTTTTGGTTTTGGTTTGGTTTTTGTTTTTTGGTTTTTTGGGTTTTTTTTGGGCGGGGGGTATGTTTGTTAGTTTGAGGTTTTTTGTTGTTTTGTTTGTTTGTTTGTTGTTTGCTATTTGTTTGTTGTTTGTTTGTTTTGTTGTTGTTGTTGTTGTTTTGGGGTTTGTTGGTTTGTTTGTTTGTTTGTTTGTTTGTTTGTTTGTTTGTTTGTTTGTTTGTTTGTTTGTTGGGTTGGGTTGGTTTGCTTTGGTTTGGTTTGGCTTGGTATGGTTTTGGAGTTTTTTGGGTTTTTTGTTTTTTGGTTTTTGGGGGTTTTTTTGCAGATGAGCAGCACAGCCAAACACAAGTGAAGAGCACAGGGACACCTGGTTTGGTGTGGACTCAGCAGTGAAACCCTATCTTAAAGGTCTGTTCCACCCTAAAAGATTTTTTTCCTCTCCTGAGCTGTAGATGAATCAGACTCTAAAGGACAGGTAAAAGCAAGGTCAAGCTGCATCCTAGTGCAAGGAGGAGGAGGAAAGGAGGAGAAGGGGAAGCAGCTGCCATGTGTCACACTGGGGCTGTGGGTGTATCCCCAGGAGAGCAGAGTGCTCTCAGTGCTCTAACAGACCTTTATTCACAAGTTAGGAGTTTATCTTCAGCTCAGCCTTCTTGGATTATTTTTACTGATATTTCTTCACCCAGCCTTGCTCCTAGCCAAGTGTGTGGTTGGACACACAGGGTGTCAGCTGTGAAAAGCCCTGACCATTTCACTGCCCTCACCTACTGCCCCAGGGAGAGTGGCAAAAATATTCCATGTATTTTTAGCTGTGACCAGCAGTGTGACAGGGAGAGATACAGCAAAGGAATTACTGGTAAAGTTGCTTTAAAATAGTAAAGAACTTCTTCAGCATAACAGCCTTCCATCCCCACTTAGCACAGTCAGCTGTATAAACCAACATTTTTGAAGCAAGATCTTGGATTAGGCTCAAGTTTATATTTAGCAGCCAAGTTTCAGTTCTGAGAATGAAGGTTTAACCCTAATATGGGATACTACTAGACATTGTTAGAAGTGGGTGAATGTCTTGGAACAATTAAATGGTGAATTTTAGTTCATGTATTGCTTGCAAATGTCTGCACCTATAAAATTCATTGTCAGTCAAAAACATTTGGCAAATGTTTCGCAGCAGGAAAAAATAGCTGTGTTACACTCCTCAAAACCTACAGGGAAATGATAAATAGATCTGTTCACTTCAATTTGAAGGACAAAAATAGTTTTTCAGAATTCAATCAGAGACCAAAGTTATGCCAGAAGTTGAACACTTATTATAGATTTTACAAATGCGCTGATCAGTCTGTCTGGGAGCTTGATCCAAAATGCTCTAAACAAGGAATCCCTTTGTGTAGCACAGTGGATCCTAATCCTTGAAATTTAAGGACTAAGATTCAAGAAGGGACTAGCTCTGTATATGGGCAATGTGTAAATTTATACTGATTGACCTTAGGACAAGTTTAATTGTTGTGTTCATCTCACAGCTCGAGGCTGGAAGAAGTCTCCCAGAGGGAATGGCATTGAGGTGAAGCTGTGGTTGTCACTCAGGGTGGCTGTGTGCGGTCCTTGTGCCATTGTCCATGAGCTCCATGAGCTCTGGTACCTCTCAGTTGGTCCTGGAGGCAGTACAGCTCTGATTTGGTAAAATATGCATATTCATATCTGCAGTTTTACTGCTCACAGAACTGGGATCAGGATCTTGCCTGCAGTACTGGGAGGCTGTGTTTGGAGCTGTCTGATTTATGTGACAAAGCCCATGCAAGGAGATTTTTTGCTGCCTGTCACAGTCCCTTTTTGCTAAGACAACAACCCATTATTAGATTTGTGTGGTAAACTCACAACAGTTGTGTAGGGAAAATTGTATATAAAATCAAGGCAACTCTGTAAGGTACCACTGCTGCCAGGAGATATGAACTGCACCCTCAGGATGTACTGGGAGCAGGAGCAAGAGGCTGGTGCAGCTCAAAATCATGTTGGATGCAGCTATGGCTGGAGCAGCCTCACTGTAAAAGAGCTGCATGAGCATAAAAGAGTCTTTTTGTAAAATTATTTCTTTATTGCAGCATGCTTTCAGCACACTTGAAAGTATGGTAAAATTGTGCCTCTGAATTGTTTATCACCACTTGTTTTAACAAGTCAATTATTACTACATTTTCTTACTTTTTAGTGCTGTCTTTTTAAAACAAGAGCTGTAGGATAGTGATCTGATTTTACGTGACTGAGACACAGTAGAATAGCAGAGCATAAATATTAAATGTTTCCATTTATCTTTTCAGAGTGTTCACACTTAGATTGTTCCACTTAACAACCCCTAAAATAGCCACTCCAAATGACTCCCTTCCAAACAAAGGAGAAATACATGCAGATGAATCACTGTGGCAATTTTTATAACAAACATTAAAACATTAAAGGGAGCATAAAATGCAAACATATATTGAATCATGGGCCCTTAAGAGTAAGTGCCTGCTGACCTTGTAAGAGATAATTGGGCTTTGAAACATCTTAGGGACTCAGCCAAAACACGCTGCAGTGCATTAGCTATTAAAAATCCCAAGCTCATTAAACAGGCAAATTGTGTATCAGACCATCATGCAGCTTCATCTGTTTCCAGTTCATGCAAAACCCGAGATCAGGACCCCACTGCAAAGGTAATCTCATGGAATAATGGAATTTCACGACAAATGTGAACCCTACAGCAAATGTGTCCTTACTTAGGATGAGGCCCTGAGTAATTACTGTGGGTTTTGTCCAAGTTTTGCTTTCACTTTGGTTTCCTTATCCATTGTATCGGGCTACAACACAGGATGTAACCAGAAGTATGTATTCTATCACCATCTGTTAAACCAGGTGGGGCAGTGATCCTTATCTCGGTGGGAGATATCTCCTGTTGATGGGCCAGCTGTTAACTCAGGTGGGGAAGTGTTCTTTATCTTTTCCACAACCCATCCTTCCTCCAGGAAGATATCATCTGTTAATGGGCCATTGAGTCCCACTGTGTGACTGATAAAATTACATCATCCCATTGGGAGATGCTCCAGCCAGGGGGAGGAGCCAAGCCTTTCCTACCTAGATAGAAACTGAGATTTGGAACACCAAAGTAGCCCCTTTTCCACTGGATTCCAGAGGAAAACCAGACCCTTCCACATCATCACTGGACCTTTGGAGGGAAACTGCACCTTCTGCAGGAGCACTGCTCCAACTGAATCACATCTGTCACTGCAGGAGGATGCAACCACCATTTAATGGGACTGCTACCAATACCCTGCCTGACTGACGGGATGTCAGCTTGGATTCTAACTCTGGCAGTGTTTGGGGAGGTGGGTTGGTTTGGTTTGGTTTTGTTTTGTTTTGGTTGGCTTTTTTTTGTGTGGGTTTTTTTTGTTTGTTTGTTTGTTTTGGTTTTTTTTTTAAATACTGTATTTCTATTTTAATTTCCCTAGTAAAAACTGTTATTCCTAATTCCCATATCTTTGCCTGAGAGCCCCTTAATTCCAAAATTATAATAATTTGGAGGGATGGGCTTTACATTTTCCATTCTAAAGAGAGGCTCCTGCCTTTCTTAGCAGACACCTGTCTTTCAAAACAAGACACATTGGTATCCACACCCAGGACTGCCAGGTCACTCCAGTGCCCTGCCAGGCAAGGCCCAGGATGGAACTTTCTCGTGTCCAGGTTTGTAAACAAGCAGGTGGCACCGGGTGCAGTGGCCCAGCTGGTAAAAGGAGCCATGTCCCTGAATGCACATCTCACAGTTCCTGCTGTGGCTGAGCAAACCAAAGAAGGGAGATTCAATTGTCCCTCAAGTGCCATCAAGCTGTGCTGCCCTAGGGCTGGATGACTCCTTCATGCTGGTTTCCTTCCTCTGGTCTGTGCTGGCTGGTATTGCTGGGCTGATTTTCCAGGGAGGCACTGACAGCTCAGGCACTCAAGAGAAGGCATGGCTTACATCCTGCACAGTTCAGTGTGGGGCAAGCACGGGCACAGGAACTGAAGGGGGGGCTTTGTTTCTGGCATTTAAACAGAGTGAAAGTGCTCAGTCTGAGGTGGGAGCTCAGCATGACCTAGAAGAGATCAGTTCTGGTTTCCTGCAGTTACAAATGGGCCCAGAACACCTCATCTGAAGAAGAATATACTGCCTCATCCCAAGAGGAACTCTACATCTCCTGAGCAGGCAGGTGGTGTCAGTGCCGGAGGTGTTACAGGAGGGCTTCCTTTGGATGTGAGCCCTTGGAGATGCTGAGGCTCATCAGGGAGAGTGGACTCCAAACTGTTCCATGAGTGGGGAAACCAGACACTGATCATCAATATCCTGGAAACAAGGAAAGAACATGGAAGTAATCTAGGAAATAACATGTTAGATGGATTATGCTCAATCTGCCCTGAGTGGTTGTTGTGGCTTGGTAGTACCCTACGCTCCAGCTTCAAACTCAAATGAACTTTTCCAGCAGCCCTTCCTAGTTTTGCATTTTAATCTTTCCTTTCATGGAAACAGATGAGGTCTTAATCAAGGACAATCAAGGAAGCTCTGCCCAGATACCAGTTGGCTATATAAGAGCAAAACAGGTCACTGCCCTCTTCTCTGGGTGGAAATAATTTTCTTCATCTGTGCTGCAGCAGCAACAGTCCTTGACCTTTCCACCCTGGTGAGTAAGGACCTGGAGAAAATAGTGAGCAATATTTATAAATGAATCTTGTAGGTCACTGACAACAGCAGGGGAAAAAAATCATTTTGGCAATCTGTTCTTAATTCTATTATAAGATGCCATGACTTCTTTAAAAGCAGCTACAACAACTTGGCCCTTCAAGGCCAGAGGCAAAGGTCAGCATGCAGGGTAAATTGAAGGCTGCTTTGTTAGACTTGTGTGATACAGGTGCTGAAAAGTGCTGTGGTGCAGGTTCAGATGAGGGCCCATTCCAGACTCCTGCCATTACTCCTTTTTCATATTTTAGTGTTATTTTCTCAGTCTTGTCCTGTTGTTCCCTCCACTTGATAGTCCACAAGGCTGTGAGGCCAGAGGTGTCTTTTCCTGAATGTGGATGATGTTATTTCCTGCCTTGGTCAGCCTCCTGTGTCCTCTGCACTTGCCCTTAAATAAATTTCATTAAGTCGGTCAAACAAGATTTACTATTTATGTAGACTTGTTTTTAACAGTTTATATATCTTGGTATTGTGATTTCATCTCTTATTCATGTGTCAATCTACCAAGCCATGGGAGACAAATTTCTGCTTCCCTCCTGCTTGCTTAGTAACTCACTTGTCTTCTGCAGTCCCTCTCTGCAGGTGGGTGCCATCACTGGAAACCCTTGACACTATGCCCCCAGTTTCTCCTAAACACACTTGAGCTGTTTTTCCACCCAGCTATCACTGCATGTGCTTGCGCCTATACTACAGGAAAAAAGCTTGCTAATGGAATTATTAAGCAGATAAATTCTGTCAAGAGTTTTCATTACTAAAATGTGTTTTTCAATTAAAATGAAGTATATGAACAGATAATTAGAATGGTGTTATATTGGGACATTGAACACAATCTAGATTGAGGTGCAAGAGAAAATAAGGTCTTGGGCAAGATTTATACTCTTCAGTTATTTTCTGCATTACAGGTGGCAAGACAGGAACAAGGACAAGAAAATAATTTACTGTCTAGATCCCACTGAAGTTGCAGGTGACTTACCAAACGCAGAGGCATTTGCTGAGCAGCAGCATGGAGATATTGGAGTTTTTGTTTTGGGACAGGATGACAGAGAGCTTCCATGGCACATTGTCAGATTAACAAAACTGCTTCTCCTAAAACCGTGTTTTGGAGAGCAGCTCTGAGCAAGGTAGCAAACATAGCATCAGTGAGAATGCATGGAGCAACCTTAACATAAAGCTGCCAGGAAGGCAGGGCTGTAACACGCAGTTCTCTGAATAATGTCTGGGGTTTTGTTTTGGTTTGCTTGTTTGGGTCTTTAAATAAATGTATAAGTATATATTTAAACAGTCCTCAGCTTTTAAGGAATGAAATGGGAAGCTAGTTTATTTTGGTTTGGAGTCTGGACATTGGGAAGCTCAGGATGAGTAGGCAAATCATAGAGACTAGCGAAATGTTCACTGTGAAGAACTCTTATTTTATAGATGTAGAGATTTTAAAGTCTAAATATACCATTCTGATCATGAGTCTGCTGGTGCCCTACATCCTTGCAGGTGCAGATTAATCAGGGAAGATAACAGAATATAATTTGCCAGGTTAGCAAAGTGCCCTGTGAATATCCTGGCGCACCCCTGGACATGCCTTATAGATAGCAGAGACAAATATTTAACTTACCCACTTCTCTCTGGAAGGTGTACAAAGAGCAAAGCTGCTCAGTGTAGTGTCTGTGTGGGACTTCCACCTGAAACTGCAGTTGTGGTGAGATCCTAGGAAGGGAACAACATGAGTTTTTTCCATCCTTGCCGTCCACTCTGGCCAAGAGAATCCCAGGAACTCTACTGGCACTCCACCTGTGCATCTCCTAGAGACTCTTTTAGTGTGGGCTTTCCGGAGCAAAATGTTCAACTGCTCTTTAATTATTTAAAACTGCAAGAAAAATACTGCAATAGTCTTTTACAGAATACCAAGCCTACGAGAATAAACCCTTACTCTCACACACGTGAGCTACAGTTATTAATGCCTGATATTTTGTAAGCATGGATTTAGAAGCAACAGCTGAAAATGCAGACACTGCTGTGTCATTCCAACATTGTTAAAAAGAACTCTTACACTGTCTATATGACTCATGTCTCAGGTGATGTCATGTGATGTCTGGAAACAGCAAATTAATGACTTTTAGTGTTGCATTGATTCCACTTCATTTAAAGAAATATGCATAATGCTAGCTTCCTATGCCCCCCAACTTTATTAAATCAGAAAGTAGATATAAAGGGCAGAGAAGTGATGATCAGAGCAAGAGAAGTTCCTGCCATGTGAGTCCATGGATTCCATATGATTCAAGCAGTGTGTGTGATTTGTGTTAGTATTGCTCAAATTGCAAATGTAACTTACACGTTTAGAAAATCTCTTCCAAAGCTAGTGGACAAAAAAGGGATCCAAACCAAGCCACAAATTCTTCTTATTTGCCATTATGAACAAATGATGGAAGGAGTAGTGTAGTGCTTCCCTTTGAATCTCAGACTGGGCTTGATCCTTCAGACAAAGGAAGTTTTGGATTAGCAAAAGTAACAACCCAAAATCTGTTCGGCCAATGTACCTAATCCTGGTCCCAGCACCCAAGTTGTGAATGCACCCTTGGGCACTTCCTGAGAATACAGAGCTCAGCTTCTTCCAGTCCTGATTTTGAAACTGTTCAGGACTGGTCTTTTGGAGTGCTTGACACTATTTATATTCAGGAATGAATAATCCCATTTGCTTCTCACTGCAATTGTATATAAAGAAATGTGGTCACAGTCCTCTTGTTGACCTTCCCCTCTTCAGTCCATGCTGTCAGTGATTTATCAGTAGCATTTGAGGCTGGCTGGGGATGGTTTGAGTGCCAGCCTCCCTCCACCTGGGCAGCTCACAGCAGCCTGGTGTGCCCCAGACGAGTTTAAACTCACAGCACTTGCTCCCACAGATGGTTCTTCCATTCACAACAGCAGGAGTAGATTCTCCATCTGCTGTCACAGCTAGATGTGATTCAGAGGCTGGAAAAAAGCATTCCTGCCCAACTTCCTTGGAGGGTTTGTGAGGTAAATTTGTTGGTGATGTCAGTGTGTGTGTCACTGAGGAGAAGCAGCTCCCGGAGCAGGGCATGGCTGGAGCTGGTGCTGGAGGGGCAGCCTGGTCCTCACATACTGCCTGGCACTTCTCACAGCTCCTCCCAGCCTCACCGGGCTGCAAAGCAGCTCTTGGGGAGGAGAAGCCACTCTGAAGTTTGGATGTTTGTGACACTCAGTGTGATGTGGCTGCCACCACCTTGACTCACAGAACTGAGACATTTCCAAGGTGCAGCTGTCCCAGCCAGGCTGCCAGGAATACTCTTTGGAACCAGGGGGAATTTCTGCTAAGGCCTTGTCAGGAAAATTAATCCACAAACACCAGAGGTTTATGTCCAAAAACGAGAGAGAGGAGTCCTTTTACTCTATTAGAATAAAGGGACAGGCCATGGGGCATCCCCTGGGATCGCTCAGATTTCTGGAGGATGCAGCCTCCCTTTTTATCCCAATTTTCCGGCCGCATTTCCGTCTCTCTTTCCCCATTGGCTGAGGTACTTGAGAGGCACAGACTTCCCAGAACGCCTGAGACCTGAGATTGCCCTCTAATGTATAACCCTTCCTTTTAATTTTTAATTCTTACAGAATTCATGGGTTTTCCCCATTGCTTATTTCATCTTTCAATATCCAGTTTCATTTATCAGCAAACCTACAGCTTGTTGGTAAAGACAAATATATTTTTCCATTCACCAATAAGTGGAATCCTTCCCATTGTTTCTTTTATCTCTCAGTGCTGCTCTTATCTACCAGCAGACCCAGAGCTTGTTTGTAAAGACAAATCCATCATTCCTCTCAGCCTTAAAACCAGCAAGAGCTGTTTAGCTTTTCCTGGTGTGCATTCCTACTGATTCTCAGGATATAATGTTGAGGCATTAAGGGACTCTTTCTCAATTTGGTTATGAAACCGCAAACTTAATTTTGAAACAACGGAAAGGGCTACCAAAGGATACTTGTTTTGTGTGGAAGAAAATTCTTTTTGTCACATGGCTGCAGTAGGTTGCAGTACGTTTTCTCTGTTGTAATCAGGAATAGAGTTTTGCAGGAATAAACAAAGGTTTCTAATAATCCTTGCAGTACCCGTAGTGCCACAGAATGCTCCCCACTGATCTGAGTGTGCAGGTAGCCTGCCTTTCCAGGAATAAATAACCCAAAAAGGAAGAATTTTATGGAGTAAGGATCTAAAATTAGGCAAGAATGATCTATCAATTTTGATAATTTCATCTGAGGGTTAAAATTAGAGGCCAGAAACTTCTATCTTCATGTTGCCTTCAAAAGTAAGAGAATTTTAGGAGTTTCCCATGTGCACTCTCTCATCATGTTCTTGGCCATTATTCTTTAGTTTGATTTTTTAAAATGTCCTAGCTCTTGAAATAGTTTTGCAGACTGTATATCGGGGTGTTGGAAGCTGGACGATTGTGTGTAATACATCCTGTAAAACAATCTTGTAATTTGGTTGCCTGCATATGAAATAGCTTTTATAATTCTTGAATTTTTTTTGCATTGGAGAATGGCTGTAAAGGGCTACAACAGCTCCATCACAGCAGAGAGCTGTGCTGGGTTGGAGGGATGTCCACCTCTTTTACCTGGAATTTACATGTACAGAATATTTGCAGGGGTGGAAAATGCAAATCACCGTCTTAGATGGGAGGAAGTTGAATTAAGGAGCTTGAGAAGGAAGAATCTGTACTAGACAGTCCAGGAAAAGAAACATCAATGCTAACAAACTTTCATCAATGCTAACAAACTTCTGATACAGATGTGGTAAGTTACCTGAAAAGGTGTACCGCTGGATTGACAGAAAAGAAAAATATAGATTTCTTTGAGTTCCTTTGTATGATATTCCCTTGTATTCAGTTCCTATTAACCAGTGATTTATCTCCTCTGAAAAGAATCTATGGTCCTGTGTTAATGTTATTTGGGACACATTACCAAGGCAAATAGAAGGGAATTTGAGTTGTAGACTGTGCTTTGAAAGAAATCAAGCTTTAGCTCATTAGTGCCTGTGTGCTTGCTGGCACCCATCAACCTTAGATACTGCCTCAGTTCCAACCAGAATTCCAGATCTGTGCTTTTACAGCATGGGCAGCCTTTTCACACTTGCCCTGGGTGCTCTTTCAACCGTTGCTGTGTCCACTTGAGGTTCTGTATAAAAAAAGGAAAGATTAAAAAGGAAATGTGCTATGCTGTCAAAAACCCGTGGTCTTTAAGGCTGACCTTGAGTGTGATAAATGTTTTCAGAGCATCAACATCTTTGTCATCCTCTTTCCTCCAGTGGCATCATCCAGGTGCTTCTGGAACCAGCTCAGTCTCTTGAGTGGATTTGACAAGCTCCCAGCATCGTTAAGGAAACAAAGTTCACAAGTCCTTTTGAACGAAATTGTTTCTCCAGTATCTTGCCTTCTTGATTTTGGCTGTTATAATCATTGGACAGCAAGGTGTGCAAATAAGGGTCTAAGGAAGAGTAAATAATACATCAATGATCCCAGCTACAGCTATGAATAAAATCTTCACATTACAGCTCTTGCCAGAACAGTCTTTACTGCCAAATCCAAAACATTCTTCATGATTTTATTTCTCTTGATACAAGACTAAAACTTTCCAAGAGTTTATGGAATAGATACATAGCTTTGAGTAGAAATATTAAGGAGCATGCAGCAGTGCTGTTGCTGGTGTTGGCAAACTTGCCCATGTTGTTATGCATGGAACAAGAGTAAAAATTTCTGCTTCAGCTGTCCCCTGTACTTGGCTGGGCTTTAAGGACCACATGTCACATTTTTAGCATCACTGCTCAAGGCATCCACATGTCACAGCTCAAGGTTTCACTCCTTGTCCTGCCTTTGGCCAGGGCACAGCTCCCAGTGCATCCTGAGAAGTTGTGCATTGCCTTCCCCTGCTCAGCTGTGTGTGAGCAGTGAATGGAGCCTCTGGAGGGTTTGGCATGTGGCCTCTGTGGTAATTAAGATAGGATAAAATCATTAAGGAAGAGGCATTTTCATCTCAACAGCTCCAAAAGACTGACATTGGATGATGTTTCTCTCATTCCAGAGGAAAGAACCTGAAATTCATCAGGTGAGTGTAGTACGTAGAGCTGTCCTCAATCCCCAAAGGGGAAAAATGAGCAGGATACAGAGGAGCCAAGGTTATGGTGCTATTTTCTCCTTGGGCCCTTCTTCTTCAAGTCTGGATTCTGTTTATGCTTTCAATAATTCAGTGTTTTTAGCGATTTTTTCAGATATCACAATTAAGCATTAAAATCTCCAAATTAAGTTAAACACCTTAATTCCCTCTACCTAGCCTGTGTCCTCCTCAGATAAACATTATTCTGAAGGAGAACAAAAAACAGTAAAGCAATTGGATGAGTATCTCTGAACTAAGAAAAAAACTGAAGGATCCAGATCAGAAGCAGTAAGGACAATTTCCCTGAATACCACAATAATCTGATGGACACTTGAATTTCCAGCTGTCTTGGATTGTGATTTACCTTCAGACCGGCCTGGCATCAAGGCAGTGCACAAACCACAGTAAAACTGTGAGACACAGCAGAATCATTTTGGCTAAGCAAACACTGAAACAAAGTCAGCATTTGCCTCAGAGATGGTAAATGGGGTTATGGTAATTCATCTCCCCCTTTAAGGGCTGCGCTGTAAACACAGCTCATACAAACTCAGGCCCTGTGCTGAGGGACTGTATTTGGGGTTACCTGTAATCATCTCTGGCTTTGTGTGATTTATGAAAAAGTGGGAAACAATTACTGTTTTCCCCAGTTAGTTTAGCCACAGTTTTAATGGCAGTGACATAGAAACACAGAGTAACAGAATGGTTTGGCTTGGAAGGGATCTTGAAGGTTCTCTAATTCCAACCCCTCTGCCACGGGCTGGGAACCTTATCCTGGTTTTAATAGCAATTACATGAACACTTGTGCTCCTGGGTGCCCCCTTTTAAAATAATCTCTGCAATCTCACAGTGATGGATACAGAGAATTCAGGACAGGCAGTGTGGTGCTGGGGATCTCCCTGAGACCTCAGCTCATCCTTCTTTGCTGCTTGCCACTCTCCACCTGTCATCCAGAGACAGCAATTCCTCCCTGGAGCTCTCAGTGGCAGGATGAGCTGAATGCTTTTCCCCTTTGGAACTTATTCTACAGAAATGTTACTGGCATGTTGACCAGAGAGAGAAAATTGACTGTCTCTTTCTTAGGAAGTCATGAATTTACCCTTCAAATTCTGCACTTCAGAAATCTGAGCCCAGCTCACTGAAATGAAAGTAATTAAGCATTCTGGAGAGTAAGACAAATTTAATTTAGTTTAGTTTAGCATTGGATGGATTTCTTCCTCAGACTTTGGGATCTAACTATCTAAACTCCATTCAAGATTTTGCCTGATTCAAACCCAGCATTTTGTGGACCACTGGCATGTTATTCATAAGTGTGCTGGTGTGGTTTTTTTAAAAACACTTTGGTCTTTTCTCTTTGTTTCTAAGCTTTCAGACTTTGGCCACATTGCCCACTGGGAATATGTTAAAGCCCTTTGGTCTCCTGTTTTCAGGCTTGCAGTGCATGAAAATACAATCTGACAGAGAGCTGCAGGGCTTTCCCCACATCCTTGTGGGTGGGGCTGAGGGCTGGTCCTTCCTGCTCCCCAGAATATGAGAGAGACACCCAAGGGAGGAAGGCAGCCAGGAGTGGCATCTGAACAGAGAGATTAAGGTCTGGAAAAACCCATGGAGCACAGGTAACTCTCATTTTTAAGGTATTTGTAAAGTACTGGCTCCTGAGACAGTGGAACCACTGGATAAAAATGTATTTTCATAATTAAAACCATGTTCCTTGGATATAATCTTGCCATATTCTTGTTTTGATGCAGAGTGTTTCCTGGAATCTGCTGGGATTCAGTAAGTTATGTTATTTGTTAAGGACAAAATGCCTTTTTAATTGGCAGCACCAAACTCCGCACTTTTGTAATCTGCAAATTGGATAAAACACTATTTTAACTTTTCAGATTCAAACCAACCATTTGAAAGCTCAGTTCTGAATTAACATCTTGTGTTTTGAACAGTTTGTACTAAAATTAATACTTGATAGTTGCTAGCCTGTACCTATTAAGTTATTGACTGAGAACATGCTGGCACCTGGGTCTGAATATTCTCCTTTATCTTATGCCACTTCCATCAGAAGCTAAAATTTCCTTGAAGGTGACATGCAGGGACTAAAGACAGCCTGTTCCAGCTGACCTCACCGGCAGGATGTTATCACTTACCTGGCTGGCTGCTTAGGAGCATTAGCCCTTTCAGTGATGACACCAAAAATCCCAGGTTTTACTTTCACTGACGACAGCAGCAAGGCAAGGCTGGCTTACACAGAAATAAACCAATAAGGATGCACTGCACGACACAATTACTAAAAGATAATCTCTTTTTTCACTGCCTTCATTTGTGACTCATGTGGTTCCAGGACAGAACTGGACACTGTGGTTTAATGACTTCTGTCATTGTCACTTAAACACAAAGGAAAATGAATCTCCAGGGCTCAGTTCTACCCCTCAGCCAGCAGGATTCCAGTGGGGCAGAGGTGGCAGCAGGAGTGCAAGGCCAGGCATCCACAGCCCCATCTACTCCTGGGGATGACTGTAGAAATAATTCAGGTTATTTTAACAAGGGCCCATTTGTTTTCTTATTCTGCAGCATCACTTGCCACTTCAATTACAGCTAAATTACCAGATTAAAGTAGAGGAAGAACAAAACACTAATTTCCAGAAGCTTAAGGCTATATTTTAGGAAGGAGATAATTTAATTTTAATTTTAGAAAAATAAATATTTGCATCTTCCTTTTCCTTTTGTAGCTTTATATCACATTTTGTTCTTTTCCAGGCAGGAGAAGAGGGAACAGTCTGGCTTTCATGGCAAAGTGAAGTTACTGGAAACTAGATTACAACAAATGGAAGGATTTTTATTTTGTTTTGTTCTTTTTATTTTAATACTGTTTCAGCTCTCTGGAGAGAGACTGTGGCTTGCTGTGATTCCAGCAGATTCTTAGTGACATGTAGGCATTTTGTAAGGACTGTTGGTAAATCAGAGGTCCAGCCTGGAGCTTCACCCAGCCCTTATCTCTGCATTGTAAGGATCTCTTCAGTTCTGGTGTTCCATTCACCCCAACCAAGCAGAAGCACCAGTGCAGTGAGTTGTGTGGAATGGGGGGAATTTTGTCCCTTTTGCTCTGTCTTTGCAGAGTGTCAGTGTCCCAATGTCCTGCCTGAGGAGCAGATTCCCATGTCACAGCTAACTAGTGAAAATGGTACTATAATAGTAAGAGCAGGGAGGTATTTCAGTCCATATTTAATTGCAGGAGAATGGGCAGGGAAAGTTTGAGCAGAGCTCTGCCTGCTCTGTTTGGCTGCTCTCCATTTGCTTTGGGTTTGGGTAGATCCTCATCTCAGGTAGAAAACCACAGGGAAAAAAACATACAGTAAATTCACGAATACAAGCCGCACTGAGTATAAGCCGCATCTCTGGGTGTTGGCAAATATTTCGTTTTTTGTCCATAAATAAGCCGCACCCGAGTATAAGCTGCTCTGTCGTTCGCAGCGAGGACCCGCGTGCAACAAAGTTGCCAAATAGTAACAGAACGGTGGCAGGGCGGGGTTTACTGGCTGAGCTAAGGCTGTGCAGGCTTGGCCCGCTCGGGGCTGCTGACGGGGCCAGGTAGCCCAGCCCGGCGCTGCCACTCGGCAGGGCCACTGGGGGCCAGCCGCCGCTGCCACTGGGCTCGGTCACCACGGCCCAGCACTGCCCTGTGGTGGCAGGCAGGGACGGAGCCCCCCACCACCTCCCAAAGCCGCGGCAGGGGCGGCCCGGGTCCCCCCTCTCCTCCCTGAGCCGTGGCAATGGCAGCACGGGGCCCCCCCGTCTCTCCCCCGGGCTGTGGTAGAGGAGGGAAGGAGAGAGCTCTCCCTCCTCTCTCCCCGCCCCCCGTGCTGCCTGCAGGCAGCCAGGCTCCACCCGCAGTGCAACAGAGTAGCAATTTGTAACAATCGCTAAATGCTGACTTTGCAGCTGCTCGGGTCTGCGCCCTGGCTGGCACTTCTGAGGTTGTAAATGTCAGAAAATTATTCACGTATTAGCCGCTCCTGAGTATTAGCCGCATTTCCGGTTTAGGAGCAAAATCTTAGTCAAATTGGTGCGGCTTGTATTCGTGAAATTACTGTAATGATAAAGCTGGTTTAGAATTTGTTTCTCAGATATTCTTCATGAGACACCAGACATGGGAAATATCCCTTTTAAAACACAGGACAGCTTAAAAAATCTCTAGGGCTTTGATTTCACACCACACATTTGTGGCCTTTATTTAAGTAATTATATGTGAGCTAAGTAGGAGGTAGAAAATATTACAGGTTAGTTTTAGGAGAGGTGAGCTTAATACACACCATAAGGGCATAGTGGTGACCCTGGGTAATATATTTTACAGAAAGACTAAAGTGCCTTTTCTCCAGAGGTTTTTTTTGTTGTTTTTTTGCTTTTTGTGGTTTTTTTTTACTTGCTGGGTTTGGGGTTTTTTTCTCAGAAGGTCCTGTGTTCTTTGCCCTACACACAGGGAAAAATAACACATTTATAGCAGTGAATTAAGACCCAAAAGGGTCATTAAGTCATTTTCAAGAATCCTGGTTACCTTAAATCTTCAGAAGATATTCAGGTTCAGAAGCCAGACTGAACTGCTTCTAAATAACCCTTGTTAGATGTTATGCTACAAAAAGGCAGGAGTGCTCTACAAGATCAGGCTGGCAAATACCTGGGAATAATAATTTAGTTTGTCAGATGCCACCATATTCAGGCAGTTTAGTACTAATAACATCTCCCTTGTCATGTGGTACCACAGTAAGAGCAAACTATGGACAGAGCTGATTGAATAAAAATTTAATTTTAAAAAATTATCATGCAGGTATTTCTATTGGTTTTTCATGCAACGTTAGAAATAGCATTTCTAGTTCTACAGTTTGTATTAGGAGCTGCCACTATTCTAGTATTTATTAGCTGAATTAGTCTAATGTCTGAGCTAAAAACACAGTGAAATTCTGTTTTCAATTCCAAGAGAAACCCAGCCTTACTCTACAAAATGCAGTTACTCTGGATTGGGGTTTTTAATGGCACTTTGAATTGTTTTCAAACTGGAATTTACTATCTAGCCCAGAGGTTTAAGTGTAGAAATTAGTTTAAACTGGTAAATCTCTTCTGCTAGACACTTTGACCTGGGAATTATCCCGTCTAAAAATACCAACTTTGCAATGCAAGTGTAACTTTCAACTTTTGATGTACCACAACACACGTGCTCTCAGTCTTTTTAAGGACCAAATGTACAAACAGCAACTGGCTGAATCAGGCTGTGGTTTTAGAAACTCTTCATGTGAACAGATTTTAACCCATTGCTTCACAAGCTTCAAATGATTTGGAATGAATTTGGTTATCAGCTCTACCTTCTGTGCTCCTGGCTGGTGTCAGTGCCTGCTCTGGTATCTGCACAGGAATGAGTCCCCTGTCCCACACATTTGTGCATTCAGATTTCCAGCTCTGAACTCATCTCTGGGACACAGCTGGACCACAAGCAGCCTGACTCTTCTCCCAGTGGAATTAATGAAGATTTTATCGCTGGCTTTAGTGGGAACAAGGTCAGGTCTGCCCTCACCCTGTGTCACAGCTGTCTGCATGGAGAAGCTGGCAAGTGGCTGAGCCCTGTGGGCCAGTGCAGGGTGAGCCCTTGGGGGTGTCAGCACTCCTGCCACAGCTGCCTGTCCCAGCGAAGTTTCCACGTCTGCTGTGTTAATCTGGCCCCTCTGAGATCAAACACTGCACCTTCTATAATAAGCCTGACAACGTCTTAGCAGGTCAGATACTTATCAGGGGTGCTTGGAGTTGCTGCTCTGTTGTGAGCTGTGTTTATCTTGGCCTTGAGCCCTCACAGGCTCTTCCAAAAACAACAGACAAATACTGAGATTGCGAGAAAGAGCTGTCAGTCTTACAGAAGCTGCTCTCAGTTTTCAGAGCATTTTTCTAACCTGAGCAGAGTGTATCTTCAGAAACCAATGGAAAGGAGACCTTGTCAAGCCTGAATGTGCAGGATAAAACTCTGACCCGCAGTGAAAGCCTCAAGACACACTTGGGATTTTGTCAAGCACATACAGGTGTGTAGCTACCCAAGTTAGTATGCCTACTGCTCATGCAGTTAAAATCTTCTGAAAACTGGTACTTTAATAAAGTTTTAACTCCCACAGATAGCATAGAACTGTGAATTGATTGAAATCCAGAGGTTTTTACAGTAATTTCACGATTATAAGCTGCACCATTTTGACTAAAATTCTGATCCGAACCCGGAGTGTGGCTTATAATCTGGTGCGGTTTATATATGGACAAAGAATGAAAAGTTGCTGTTTTAGTTTGGAGGACAGGTGTCTGCTGAGAAAGGCAGGAGCCTCTCTTTGAAATGGAGAATGTAAACCCCCTCCCTCCAAATTATTATAATTTTGAAATCAAGCAGCTCTCAGGCAAAGATATGGGAATTAGGAATAACAGTTCTTTTCTAGGGAAATTAAAATAGAAATACAGTACTACAAAGAACAAACCCCAAACCCTGACAAAGTCAGATTACAACCTGACACCCCGTCAGGCAGGGTGTTGGTAGCAGTCCCATTAAATGGTGGCTGCATCCTCCTGCAGTGACAGATGTGGCTCAGTTGGAGCAGTGCTCCTGTACAAGGTGCAGTTTCCCTCTGGAGATCCAGTGGTGATGTGGAGAAATCCGGTTTTCCTCTGGAGTCCAGTGGAGAAAGGGGCTACCTTAGTGTCCCAAAACCTCTGTTTTTATCTTGGTAAGAAATGTTGGGCCCTTTTCCCTGGCTGGAGCAACTTCCAATGGGATGCAGTAATTTTATCAGTCACACAGTGGGACTCAATGGCCATGAGCAGAAAATGACTCCCTGGAGGAAGGATGGGTTGTGAAAAGATAAAGAACAGTGCCCTGCCTGGTTTCAATGGATGGCCCATTAGCAGAATATCTCCCACGGAGATAAGGATCACTGCCCCCACCCTCAACAGATGGTGATAGAATAGATACCTTTTATCACACTCTGTATTGTAACCTGCAGCTTATAATCAGATGCGTCTTATAATCGTGAAATTACTGTAATTTTCTGCTTTCTCCCCTTCACAATTTGTGTGTAAATGTGTCTCTGTGTGGATGTTGGACTTAGAATAATGCCATGATCTGGGAGCCTTCTCTCTGATGTTTTTAACATCCAGAGATGATTATCCATGGTCTAATTCACCCAGTCACTACTGGGTGCATAAGCTGTACAAACAGATTCTGGACTGTACATCAGATACAGGCCCATGCAATAGCAGGTAAATCCTCCTGCACACCTGCAGAGGTGGTTCACACACACTTCCCAAAGCAGCACATATATCCACTGCTAGTCACAGAATGTACTCAAATACAGGCTTAAAGGTACAAAATCAGACCTATGGATGCATTTCCAGTCCCTCCAGCCCCACATTGTGCCTCTGTACAATCACAGGCAGGGCAACTACCCATGCATTGGCCAACAGGTGTGTGCCTATTAACTCATTAAAATATTGGCTTGTTGTTCATGGTTGATAAATACATTACAAATCTTTCCCAGCTTATTGGACTGCTCAACAATGGGGCTTCATGAACAGACAGGAGACAAGCCCACGGCTGTGATGATAATCACTGTGGGAGATGCTTCTGAGAAGCCTTTGCAGCAGGGAACATCTCCTGGTCACTCACACACTGCTCTAACAGCACTCAGCATGCACTGCAGGGCAGGAATTCACTAAGAACAGAACAGAGCAGCCCTTTGGGAGAATGGGGGAGGGCTGTTTACCTCCAGCTCATTAAGGAAAACGTACAAGAGTTGCTGAGAATGGGCAAGGAAACACAAGTGAACTTCTTGACCCTAAGGAAATATCTTTTGCAGAAGCAGAGGTTCTTTAACTGTTCTGTCTATCGCAGGATCTGTGATGTAAGTTTGACAAGAAAGAATCTGCCCTTCTGATCCAAGATCTGTTCTAGATCTGATTTCAAGAAAGTCAGGATAATGAAGTTGGAGAGATCTGTCCAGTCAGGGCAGTGTTAATTGTAAAATTGTCTGTGTATGTGGATATTCCAGGTAAAAAGGATTTGAGTCCAGGCTGGTGACTTCAGTGACTGCCACTGGTATTTGGAAGGCTGCTGTAGAAATGCCTTCGTCACTGGAGCTGCAGCAGTGCTGTGTCCCTGCTTTGCCGGGAGCCACAGGGGTGCCCAGAGCAGGGATCTCAGGGAGAATTTATTCCTGCAGAATAATAAACATTCCTGCAAATAAATAAATCAATCCTTGCAGGAACCTGCTGAGCCCAGAGCCACTGGCCAGGGCTGCTGCTGAGCAGGGAGGGCACACAGCCCTGGCACCCACATTGTCATCCTGCAAGGTTATCACTACAATTTCCCTGCTTATCATTCAGATGTCTCTGCCAGGATTAAATGAAAAGCCATTTGATACCTGAGCCTTCTGGCTCAGTGTCCCATAAGCTATTAGCCTATTAGTCTTTGAGTCATTAATATTCTCTGCTTTGGCTGTGATGATCTCACTTCCTGCAAACAGGAACACTGAGCTGAGAGTGAATTAAAAAAGACCCAACAGAAATACAGCAGGTAAAAAGGTTGTTTTAATGATGTAAATTCTTTGATCACTACTCAGCAAAAAGTTGTTTAGAGAGTTTTTGTCATAGATATTTTATAAGGAACGAGTTGCCTTGTAGAAATATAAATTAAACAAGATGTTAAAAGAAGCAGACATGAGAAATAAATAGTGAATATTCAGGTATTGTATAGACTCATCTCCAATTATATTAACGAGGTCTTTCAGCATTTTTAGCAAGTTTTTTCCTCATTGCTGATCTCTAAGGTTTTCCTCAAGGCTTTTTTATTACTTCATGGGTGATCATGTCTCTTGTAAATCAAAATTAATGAAAATTTGAGTGCTCTTCCCAGTCCTGTGCAAAAAAACCCAAAAAAACAAAACACACAAAAAACCCCCAAAATCCCCAAAAAAACAACAACAGAAAAAGATTCTCACTGAAGCAAAGGCTGTGAGCTGAGTCCTAAGTAAATTATTGCTCTTTGTCAGAGCTGTGGCAGGCCCATCCTGATTTCACAGCCTGGGTTACTGCTTAAGAACCATTCTCACGTTTGGCTCTGCTCCTTAAGTGCTGCCTGATAAAAGCCTGGCTGGATGCTGGCAGGTTGTCATTCCCATCCCTCCCCACTATCAGCACCTCAGGGGGGTCACTGGACAGCAGCCTGTCCCTGCTGCCAGCAAGAGCCCAAAACTTAGGCTGATAGAGCTCAAACTGATGAAAAAAAATCTATTTAAGTTATATGTTTAATTGAAAAAAAATAAATAGAATTTGGCATGAAAAATATAATTTGTGTAAAACTCTGCTGTGATCTGCAGTGTAGATACATACAACATTCATCTGACTTTTAATAGTAAAAAACATTTTGAAAATTTTTAAGATGTGAAAGGGGTTGAAATTGTTAAAGTTCTGTGTTGAGCTGCACACGCAGCTTGTGTTTTATATATACATATATATAAACCCTTGTGTTATATAAAACTTTTCAATAAGTTTTTTCAATAGATTACTCAAAGCCTAGTGCTATATTAGCAGAAATAATGGAAACAATGGATACAAGAGCAGGAGAGAAGAATACAATAGGGGACAGCTAGTGTGTTTAAAAAAGAAAAATTTTTAAAATTCCTTCTTTTTTGCCTCTGTCAGTTATGTTTTCAGTTAGAGGGAGGCATAAAAATTCACTGTTCAGCTGCTCCCTGCAGCATGTGGGCTGTGCTGGTAGATGCTCTAAACTTCAGAGCCCCTCTGCTCTGGAAGTGATGCCTCACAAAACAAGCTCAGTAGTCAGTCTTGTCCACAAGCTCAGAGTTTCTCCCATGAGCTGGACTACAAAGACAGGGCTAAAATTACTTTCTGTTTCTAAATTTCTCTGACAAGCATTGATCCCATGTCAAATGACACTGTGAGAGTTTAAAAATGAGAGTTTTTCAGTAGAGATCTTCAAACAGGGCTTTGTTGCATGCACTGTTCTCAGTTTCATAGATTCCAGAGAAAAACCTGGAGGGCTCTGGGTGGCCCCATCCCTCAGGGGTGTCCCTGCACCCTCAGCTTGATGTCACCTGCAGAGGTGCTGGGGGTGCCCTGTGTGTCACTGCTGCAGACATTCAGTGACACAGAGTCCTGAGGTGACCACTGGCCACTGATGTCCATCAGGGATCAGAGCCTTTGGCCACCACACTGACAGAAAATAACTGCAGAGTCCCAGATGGCAGCTGGAAGGCTTTCCTCATGCATGGAACTCCCAGGGCTCTTTCTATAAATACCCAGGACCATATGTTCCTGCATCTCTGAAACATCACTAGACTCTTTGCCCTTGCATCCTTTTGGGGAAGTGGGACAGGAGCATCACAGAGAGGACATCAGAAAATCCAGATGTTTTGGACAGTAATATCTGTGTTGTGTGCCTACCCAGCCTGACATTTGGCTCAGTATTCTTGCTTAATGGTGCTTGTTATGGACTGATTGATTCTAGACCAAATTTAGGAGGACATGAAACAGTATTTAAATCCAGGTTTGCTGTTGCTGCCAGACCTGTGTTGCTGCAGGTGTGCCCAAACTGCTTTCTGTGCCCTCCTTTCCCTCAGAGGGCCCTGGGCAGCACCATTAATCCAGAACATGTTTCTGTCCCCACTGGGCCAGAGGCTGGGGCTTTCATTCTGTTTGCAGGTAAATTACAGTTGGTATCCCTGGTATTTTGGGAGAATTGAGACTACAGTAATTTCATGACTATAAGGCGCACCCTTTTGACAAAAATTTTCCCCCAAACCCAGAAGTGCAGATTATAGTCCGGTATGCCTTATCTGATGTGCAAAGTTTGGAAATTTGCAAACCCGGAAGTGCGATCTGTGAGCTGAGCCAGGACCCGTGGGAGCTGCAGCCGTGTGGGGGGAGTCAGGAACCGCAGGAGCCGCGGCCGCCGGGCGGGGCAAACCGGGAACTGGTGCGGCTGCCGGGCAGGGAGAAGCGGGGGGAAGTGGTGCGGCTGCGGGGAAGCGCCAAGAAGCGCCACGGGAAAGCGCCGAGAAGTGGCGAAAAAGCGCAACAGAAAAGCACCGAAAAGCGGTGAAAAAGCGCCATGGGAAAGCACCGAAAAGCGGCGAAAATGCGCCGCAGGAAAGCACTGAGAAGCGGCGCCACTGCTGGCCGAGGAGAAGCCGGGACACAGCGCGGCCACGTGGTGGGAGCCGGGAGCTGCGCCAGCCGGCGCTGGGGGTGGGCAGGAGTGCCAGGGCCTGCTGCACGGGGAGGGCGCCTGGAGCTGCGTTTAAAGGCTACACTGATCTTTGAAAAATGTTTGCAAATCGAGCACCTGCCAGTAATTCATTAGTTTGTTGCGCGCCGCGCGGCTCCTCACTGCAAAAAAATAGTGCGCCTTATAGTCCAGTGCGCCTTATGTGATCTACAAAGTTGTGAAAGTTGCCGACTGCCGGGGGGTGCGCCTTATAGTCCGGTGCGCCTTATGGTCGTGAATTACTAAACAGAGTTAATGCTGCAAATCAAATAAAAATTAAAAATCTGAGTTGTATGTGAGAAATCACCTGGTTTATAGTCAAAGGGCAAATGCCTCCCTTAACCCAGTCTGCCTGTACTGGAAAGTTGATCTGGTTTCTGCCACTGGTGTCAGAGCTGATTCCTGCAGGAAGGAGCTGAGAGGGTAAGGCTCTGCACAGGGATAATTCCCAGTGAGTCACTGGGTGAGTGACTCTACCTCTGTCCTTTCCTTCATAGGATGGGTTAATTGCATTTCCTCACTGCCCACAAATGCTGAAGGGTTCCTCATTAAGGTGAGCATTAGGGTGGCGGGGACAGAAACCCGAGTGCTGTGAGACAAGGAGTTATTAGCAAGTAAAACATTGTTTTCCTGGCCTTATCTTTCAGAATCCTATTGTTCCACAAATGTGAAGTTTCCTTAACTCATATTAACAAATCCTCTCTGTACTCAGATGTTTTGAGCAGTACTTGAAGAAGTCATACTACAACTTCAGACTGTTTCTTGTATTTTGCCTTCCTATGCCAACTGTCACCAACTCTTTCTGGTGCTATGTAAATATTTTCAGCTGGATCAATTGGAAAAGAAAAAGAAAAAAAAAAAAGCAAAAAAAAAAAGCCCTGAGGGAGCTCCCTTTCAAACTGTAATGGACCTCTCTACTTTGCCTCTCTACCCATGAATCTGGATTCATGGGTAAAGTATTAATATAAATGAAATATTTCAAGTTTAAAAAAAAAAAAATATATATATATATAGGAATGTTTAAGTCTCAAGGACTAAAGGTCCCTCAGAAACAGCATTAACATTTTGCTGGCAGCTGCAGGAAGTTGCTGTTCAGAATAAGCAGGCATAGAAATGAAACTGCCCTGCAGTTTCAGAGCATTCAGAGCACTGCCCTGTACTGAGTGTGAAGCAACCTTGTCTTTGGTGTTAGCAGCCCTGGGTTTGTTCTTATCAAAAGAACTTAATCCTTTTTTTCAGTTTTTGTTTTTAGAGGGAGCAAAGCTGGGGACAGAGGAGCTCTGGCATCTCCCTGCAGTTCAGCTGTGATGGAGGCTGTGCCAAGGGCTCCTCAAGCAGTTTATTTTATCAAAAATGTTGAGATGTGGTCTGCTGGCTGCAGAAGGCATCTGGGAATGGAGAAATGCTGGGCTTGCCTCATTCTGTGCATCACTAAGCAGGGGAGTTCTGACTCTGAAGTTAACTGGTTTCTATTGGCTTTTACTGGATTTGTGAATGAGTATCTAAATACCCTGCATCAGTCAGTCTAAAATATAATAATAATTTATGCTTGTCTTAGGAAATATTGCAGGACTTTTACATGCAATTTTCTCAATCTGCTTTGAGACACTTTCGAATGTGTAATTATGTTATTATTCAGACCTCTGAAGAGATAGTGCAAGCCTCTACAATTCCCCGAAAAACAACATCTTATATAAAATTTAAGTGGGTAATAATTAAATTGAAATGAAATAATGAAATAATGAAATAAGGAAATAATGAAATAATGAAATTCTAGAACTTTGGGACGCATTTCCACGTTGTTACAGGGTGTAATCTTTCCATCACCACAAGCCAAAGCAAAACCAAATCAGTGAAAGCTTTGTCTGACAGCCTTTGGCAGACTGAAAGGTAACTCATTTTCAGATGGATTTGAATATGAAATTGAATTAGTGGAGCTAAAAATATTTCTGCAGTACTGCACTGGTGAAAAGCAATAAACCCTTTTATGCCAGATAGTTTATGGAAGACTGGACAGCAACCTCTGAGAAAATGATAACCTTTTTTTTGCTGTTACCATGACAATGCAGCTACACACACTTGTGTTTGGACTGTACAATCCTCATGAAATACAGCTTGTCAGTTCTTTTTATAAGCCATAAACCCTTTCAACTCCATGGATGCAGTGCAGCTCCTAAGAAGGAGAAAGGGACTGATACACATGGGGGGTGTGCAGGACCTCATCAGTCCTCAAAACACCAGGGCAAGGCTCTGATGGAGGCTCATTCTAACTTAAACATCTCTTTGTTTATGCATTAATGTGTTTCTTGGGTGTTTTTGTTTAGGTTTTGTGCCTCTTAACCCCTCTAACTGCATTCCCAAAGTACATGGGAGCTCACTTCCCTCACTGCATTGCTTGCTGAGCTATGAGGAAAGGCAGGGCAGTCTCTAATCCACGTTTAAAATAAGAGTGTTATTTTAAGCAACCTTTCCCTACCCCTTTTGAATCTCTGCATGCTTGAGGGATTCCCTTTGGAGTCCCAATAAATAAAACAGCAGGCTTTACTCTGCTTTGGGCAGCCCTGTGTTTCTGTCACTGCTGAACGGGCAGTGAGGGCTGCAGCAGGATCCTGGGAAAATGCAGCAGTGAATTTGGTGAATTTAGCAGTGAATTTAGTTATTCCCAAGAATGTAGGGGTCAGAATGCAAAAGTGTTCAGCATTTCTCCTTTAGCCAAGGAGAAAAACCAGCCTGTCGGTCCAAAGCATAGGCATGCAGATGATTTTAAACCCTTCATGTACGTGAACCACACTTGTCAGTTGTCCCTTGAAGGTCCCTGAGAGCAGTTTCTGATCCCCTCATTAAAATGGGCCATGTTCCTCTGCTGCCACGTTTCCCCTTTGTCTTCCAATGTGCAGCACACAGCAAATGTGCCTGTCATAACAAACCTGTGCACACAGCAGCATCTCTGCAAATGGACAAAAAAAAGGCTGAACTTAATGGGATTATTCATAAACCTAAATTAATCACAGGTTTGCAGCATCAAAGTCAATGTTCTTAATCCAAAGGATTTACCCTGAGTAGGTTTAAGATTGCACAGAGTAGATTTAGGATTGTGGGACAATCTCAGCTCATCTGAGTTTAATGATCTTGAAAATCAGGGTCTCCTGAATTACCTTGGAAATTATCTGAAGATAAGTTCAGAAGTACTGGAAGGAAAATGGCACCTGGGTGTTCTCCATAATTGCAATTTCCAATGTTGCTAAGGCACAATTTCCTGGAGACTGATTCCCCAAATCTTTGACTCTCACAATCAGATGACAGTTGCTGACCCACGAGGTGTCCAGCATAGAGCTGTCTTCAAAGAAGGGACACTTACCAAAGACATTTATAATTCTTTTGCAAATGCATGACAGCTGGTCCAGGAACATGTAATTAAGCTGCCTTTCTTGTTAATTGCTTCTTAATAATTACAGCAGCTACTTGCAACAAGGATGGTTCTGTATTCTTGAGTTTGTATATTTTTCTGTATTTCTGTACCTCTGTTCCACCCCCCTTTTGTTACTGCCAGCAGCAGCAAGGTCCTGAGGAAGCAAGAAAGAATCTGGGGGGTTTCTGGGACAGATCTGGACCACATTTTCCATTTTCCATGGCACCTCTGTGTCACTATTAGCCTTTCAGGGCTGTGTAATGATGGTGCTGTTCACTCACTGGTGACAGCCTGGGGTTACTGAGGCTCAGAATTCGCTTTCCTGCAGCCCTTGGTGCTGGGAAGGCAAAGAAGCCCTGCCAGGAAAAGCTCTGTGAGCAGCCCTGAATGAGAGGTGCTGGGGGAGAGGAGCAGAGCTCTTGGCTCACAGAAAGCTGCTGTGCTGAGGGTAGAGAAAGGGGCTGTAGGCAGGTGAGGAGCAGTCACCTCCATATCAAACTGCTCTGTTCTGGGCCACACATTGACCTGGGCTCACCCTCCCTTACTTGAGGGTGTGTGACAATGTGACTGCACACCCACAGGGACACTCCTTTGCTACTGCAGGCAGTCAGGGGGAAGAGCTTTCAAAATCTGGATTTAGGGAAGTTCCCTTTCCCATTTCCAGTGGAGGGATCTATTTAGACAAGCCAACACCAGCTGCTCCATCCTCCATCATGGGGCAGCCTGGTGTGCCTGGAGTGCCAGGGTGGAGGGAGTGAGTGAGGCTGGGCAGGGATGGAGGCTGGGATGGAGGCTGGGATGGAGGCTGGGATGGTGGCAGGGATAATGGCAGGGATGGTGGCAAGGATGGAGGCTGGGATGGTGGCAGGGATGGAGGCAGGGATGGTGGCAGGGATAATGGCAGGGATGGTGGCAGGGATGGAGGCTGGGATGGTGGCAGGGATAATGGCAGGGATGGTGGCAGGGATGGAGGCTGGGATGGTGGCAGGGATGGAGGCTGGGATGGTGGCAGGGATGGAGGCAGGGATAATGACAGGGATGGAGGCAGGGATAATGGCAGAGATGATGCCAGGCTGACTCAGGGTGACCTCAGCTTCCCCAGGAAGGGCAGCCTCACAGTGTGAGCTCCAGCAATTTGTCACTGGTGCCTCCTACCTCTCCCCCTGCCCTTCCAGCAGAAGGTAACCCTGCCCTTCCCCAAGTGCTTTGCAGTTCTCCTCCAGTTCAGGGCTTTGCTAAGTTCCCTTTGTGCCTCCTCTGTACAAGTAATCTCTTACTGGAGCTAGGAATGTCAGGTGTGGGAGGGGATGGAGGGCTTTATCTTATCTTGAAAGAGCCTGGAGGGGGGACAGTGATTTGTCTTTGAATGTTCTTCCCTCCTACATTTCTGTGGAGCTGGTGATGCAGTTTTCTGTAATGATTCTGCAGTGACTAATACCTGAAAGCCATGGAAATTTCTCTGCACTCTTGAATGAGGGAAGATGGGCACTTCTGTGAGGATGATTTGCTTTTGTACCAGAGGTGAGATTTGTATCAGATTGCTGTGTCAGTACAAAAGTTACAGCAGCCAGGAGACAGTTTTGAGAGCCTGGTGTTTTTCCATCTGTTTACCCAAAGCCGAGTTGTCTGGATGATGTTTTTCACTGTTAAACTGCTCCTGGAACAAAGGAAATCAACTGAAGCATAGCTGTATTTTACATACCAGAGGAGCAGGATTAGATTAGAAAAAAGTGGAAAAATATCTCATTTCATTTGAAGCTCTCTTTATGGTGTTTGTTGCTTAATTTGACACACATGTTCAGTGATAGCTCAGTTACACCCTCCCCATAACCTAAGAAAGCAGCTGTCAGATTGGCCACTGTTACTCTGCGTTACTCTGACCTCAGCCTTTATCTAAAACATAAACAGGGATCCCAAGTGACAGCCATCACATGGTGTTCCATAGGAAAAAAACCTATTTTCCCAGCTCCATAAAAACACTTAAATACTGTCTCAGCATTGGCATTTTTAAGTGTTCTTCCTATTGTGGTGGTGAGCTTTGCACAGCATAGGGAAATATAAAAATAAGTGAAAAATGCATTGAGGAGCAGTTCACAGACCAGCGCTTTTAATTTATAATTAATTAATAGAAGGTTTCCATGCTCTTGCATAAAGAATATGGACAGATGACCACTGTGCTGTTGTAACAAAATGTAGTCCTGTGCATTTAAACAGGGCATTGTGACCTGGGTTAGCTTCTTAAATGTTGAGATTACTCTGCCTTCCCAGTTCTTCCCATTGTTGTTTTTGCATTGTCCTGTTCTACTGTTTTATCTTCAAGTTACTTTTCTCTGTATAAAATGTCATTTTCAGAATGTCCAAGGAAGGTGAGTCTGCTACAGGGCCAGCTCCTTGCAGCCCAAGCCAAAACATTAATTTTTCAGGCAATATAGCGTATAGTTAAAAACTTCTCAGGCTGGATATCCTGTTTTGGGGGAGCAGACATTTCACCTTTGTAGTTCTCTTCTGCAATGTTGGACATTTATTATTTTGTTGGGTTTTTTTAAAAGAAAGTAATTTTTATGTGAGTATTTTTTCTCTCTTTCCCTTCCTCTTCTCTTTCCCACTGATGTAAAACAATATGCAGTTTGTTGACACAATTCTAAATTAAAGGTTTAAAAAAACCTAGGTAGATTTCTTTTATCCCCATCCCATACATCTGTCTTCTAACTGCACTTTCCAAAACTTTTTATGGCTGTTATGTTAGTATGGATTTAGTCTTTCAAGAATCTCATACAGCACAAAATGACTGCAGGCACATAAAAGGAACTTCAAAAAGACCTTTCACTGCACTCCAGAATACCCAGTCATTGGTGGTGGGGCACTGTGTGGGTGTGCACAAAGCATCAGGCAGTGTTTTTCAAGGACAGCAATCTGCACATTCTCAGCTGTACCTTATGATCTGCAGATTCAGAAAAATAATCTACTATAAAGTAGAACTTCCTGGATTTTATTCACAAAAGAAATGAGGGTAGGACTCATCAGGGCAGCATCATCTGGTGGGAGGTGCATTGGGATGTAATCTGGTGTGCAGTTCCATGCCTGGAGTCACGAAAATCTTGGTATTACTGAGATCATGGAGTTCCACTCAGTGAGTAATGCCAAGGTGTTGTGTTTCTGTTTATTTATTGGGTACTGCTTAGGTAACTTAAAATCAGAACCTGATGGAAAATTTTACATCACATATGACTAAAGGGCCTTGTTTTCATACAAACCCAAGGAGTTCTGTGATGTGACAGCTGCTCTGTTGGATGCTCTTGTTTCCCTGCTATGTGTGAGTTTGGTTATTCAGGGTTTTATCACTGGAGCAGCACAGGGAGCTCAGGAGTTTTTCTTAATGTCCTAGCAGCACCCAAACAGTTCTCCAAACCTAGAGCCTTACTCTAAAAGAGACAGTACATCCCTGAGCCTCTGAAAACATTCCTTTGTTTTGTTCACATGCTTGGCTGTGCTCTACAGGGTCTCAAAATAGAAAACTAACTTCTGTTCCCTAGGACTTAAGGTCTATAATGTTCCAACACTTCAATACAATCCAAGAGAGAACTACCCAGCTGTATCTTACCTTCTGCAGATAAAGAACTACCTTGTGTCCTTGAATCTCTCTGGGACATCTGCTCTGAGGGGTGCCTTGGAGCCTGTGGGAGGGTTTTGTACCATAACTCAGTGTTTGGTGTGAAGTGTTGTGGTTTCAGCCCAGCTGGCACCCACAGCTGCCTGCTCCTGCTGCCCTCACCCTCAGTGGGAGGGGGAATGGAGCCAGGGAAAAGTGGGCTGAGACAGACACAGATTAGTGGGCCAGGAAGTGAAGGGAAAATAATAATAATGATGATAAAACAATGTACAAAATGAGCAATGCATAATACAACTCATTGTTGTCAGTCCCTGGGCACAGATTCCTGCCCCATGGCCAACTCCCCCAGTTTGTGTGCTGAGGTCTGGAATATTCCTGTGGCCAGTCCAGGTCAGCTGTGCTGGCTGTGCTCCCTCCCTGCTTCTTGTGCTTCTGCTCACTGGCAGAGCACAGGAAACTGAAAAGTCCTTGACTTGGAGCAAGAACAACTTAGCACAACTAAAACATCAGCATGTTACCAACATTATTCTGTTACAGAGTCCAAAACACAGCACTGGGCCAGCTACCAGGAGGAAAATTAACTCTCTCCCAGCCCAAAGCTGGGACAAAGGACAGGACAGGACAGGACAGGACAAAGGGGGATCTGAGTCAGTGGCACAGCCAGGCCAAAGGAGGCTCCAGGCTGGAGGCTGCAGGTTGGCTCTGGTGGCACAGTAATTTGAAACCCAGCAGGGTCCAACATGACAAATCCTTTGTACAGACACACTTGCTTTCCCAGTGAGCATCTGCCTACCCTGAGCACATTAAATGCATTGGATTTATAGGCGTTTTGTATGGCACTTTGCTGGTTTTTCAGATGGAAAACCAGAGCAGTGTGTTCTTTCCCATCATCACTGTGTTCAAGCTGCTCTTGCATTCTCTGCCTGTTTAATGGTTTCTTTTTTTAAGCTTATATCCTTTTGGTTCTTAAATCTTAGGGCTGCCTTGGTTACCTTCTCTAAGTGAGGGACTCCAGGAAGAGTGGATATTGATAGCACCTTTCACCTGAGGCATCCAAGGGCCTCACTGTATTCCCCTGGGAAACTCAAAATTTCCAACCCTCACAGTATTTGTTGTGTTTTAGTTTCCCACTAACTCTTGCAGTATTTGTTGTCTTTCTCACTAACCCCTTTGCTGACAGTTTTGATTAGGCTGTGGTGGAACAGCAAGTTTTCCTGATTGCACAGAAAACCTTTAAAGTGTAGCCCGAGGCTCTGGGCACAGGAGGTTCTTTGCAGTTATTGCTCTTTAAACCCTTCAGCTCAGCTGGAGATGTTTTTCACAGGCTGTGCCTTGTGCCTTGGAAATGCATGGAGAAGGTACAGACAGCTTCTTGCTGGTTTTGTTCTTAAACTGTCAGGCAGAAAACTTAACCTGAGAATTTGGGATCCAAGAACTTCCTATGGTTTCTGTTACGTTTGTATATGTGACGTGTGCAAGGAGCACTGCAGGAAACAGAACAAATCTTCAGGCACCTGTGTGTCTCCTTGTGCCAGCAGGATCTCCTGGTGGCTCACCAAAGGTACAAAACGGAAACAAAACACAGTGTTTTGCACAAATTATGGAAATGCAGGGCACAGATATTGGTGAGCCTTGTCTTCACCTGTACCCCCCAGCTGGGATGGAGTATTTATTTCCTGTTGGATCCATGGGGTTTCCTTTTGCCTTCACTGAGATCAGCTATGGCACAAGAAGCCCAGCAACAACTCAGACATGAGTTCAGGTCAAGGACCCTCACTTGGGGATGGCAATATTTTGAAAACATTCATCCTCTTCTCTAAGTGAAACCCAATTCTCCCATTTCTCTAGCAAAAGTGTGAAGCAGCCACCAAACAGATGTTCTGCTTGGAGTGTTGGTTTAACTCAGCGAGTTTCTCTGATGTGAACAATGTTCTTTCATTCCTTTCTGTATTTTAACACCGTGCTCCTTACTTGTTCAAAATGAAACACCTTGAAGTAAACATTCACATTTTCACCTCTGTGTGGGCATTAAACAGCTGCTAAATGGCTTTTGTGTGCCACACTAGAGGCAGCTGTTTCTGTGGCCAAAACCTAGCCAGAGTCTGCCTGTGTGCCAATGATCTTCTGGACATTGTGGAGAATTTCCACGTGTTTGTGGCTTTTGCAATCAGGCAGCATTTGCTAAATGCAAATTCAATGGTGTTGCTGGAACCATTTGTTTCGACATTAGTGGGTGTCTTGGATTACAATACAGGGTGTGATAAAAGGTATCTATTCCATCACCATCTGTTGAGGGTGGGGACAGTGATCCTTATCTCAACGGCAGATATTCTGCTAATGGGCCGTCCATTGAAACCAGGCGGGGCATTGTTCTTTATCTTTTCACAACCCATCCTTCCTCCAGCCAGTCATTTTCTGCTAATGGCCATTGAGTCCCTCTGTGTGACTGATAAAATTACTGCATCCCATTGGAAGTTGCTCCAGCCAGGGGGAAGAGCCCAACATTTGTTACCAAGATAAAAACCGAGGTTTTTGGGACACTAAGTTAACCTTTTTTCCATCTAGGCTCCAGAGGAAAACCGGACTTCTCCACACCATCATTGGACCTTTGGAGGAAAACTGCACCTTCTACAGGAGCACTGCTCCAACTGAATCACATCTGTCACTGCAGGAGGATGCAGCCACCATGGAATGGGACTGCTACCAACACCCTGCCTGACTGATGGGATGTCAGCTTGGATTCTGACTTTGTCAGGGCTTGGAGTTTATGCTTTGTAGTACAGTATTTCTATTTTAATTTTCTTAGTAAAGAACTGTTATTCCTAATTCCCATATCTTTGTCTAGAGCCGCTTGATTTCAAAATTATAATAATTTGGAGGGAGGGGGTTTACATTCTCCATTTCAAAGAGAGGCTCCTGCCTTTTTTAGCAAACACCTGTTCTCTAAACTAAGACAGTGGGGAATCCCAAAGGAACTGAGAGGAGAAAAATGTGTCTCTTCTTTTTCTGAGGGACAGTGCAGGTCCAACAAAGTTTTGCAGAATTGCTTTGAGGATTCAGCATTAATAACTCAGCTAACCCAGCACAGTGGATTTGCAGTGATATGGAAATGTTGACACGTGAGGGTCAGTACTGGGAACAGCAGCAATATTTAGCAAACAGCTTTATGAAAGCACTGTTACATGAAATGTCAGTGATGTAGCACCGTGGATTGGAGCACTTCATTCCTCTACCCATTTTTCCTTTGTTCTCAAGACTTTTTGTTCAGATTGGAGCAAATGACAAGTACCCATTAAAACTAATTTAGCCTTCACATTATGAATCGCTCTGCTGCTGTGGTGGGAAGTGACTTTTTCCTCTCTTGCAAACATATGGAAATGCACAGCAAACCCTTTGCAAGGTCTACAATTTAACAAATATTGCTGTCAAAAGCCACCTCATGTGGCAAAATAATACAAACCAGCATGACCAGTGCAAGCCAAAAGAACATACTGAGGAAACCTTCACACTGAAGACAACTAAGTATTTCAGACAGAAAGAAATGTCTTGTGATTAATCAAGGATTTTATTCTCTGGCTTACACCTAATTTCCACCAGTATAATAAACCAGACCTCAGTGGAGTTACTCCTGATTTATAACAAAGTGAGAGGACTAGAGTAAGTACCAAATAGGTCACATTCTCTGCTGATTGCTACCTCACATCATGACTGCCTGACATCTCTGCTGCCTTTAAAATACTTTCTGTTTCATGTAGGAGCTTTTTATACCATTTGTACTTGCTGTGTAGGGGAGAGGAAAATTAATTGCAGTCTAAATTAAATCCCTTTGGCATGCATTTAAATGTGACTAAGAGGACTTCTAAAAATATGTTAACTAACATGCTTTATTGGGAAAAAAATTAGAACATTTTAATATATGCTTGTAGGTAAAGGTGATCTACAGACTAAGAATCTCAAGAAATTAGAGTAATATGTAGTCTGTCACCTCTCCAGTCTTGGACAATGTCCACTGTGTGCTACCTAAGGGGTGTAAAACCACCTCTTGTCCTTTGTGCTCCCAACACATCCTTCTGTGTTCTAAACACTGACAAGTAAAACGTGGTGCACCTGATTTTGCTGCTCTCTGGTGTTACAGACCACAAGCAGATACAGAGTTAATTGAAGTTCATTTAACGGACCTTTTTGCTGGGGAGCTGACAAAGCCCTGCAGTTTAACTCTCTGGGATGTTTCCGGCAGGTGAGTGGCATGATCTTTGCTGTTTGGAGCTGGTGCTGGGACAGGGAGCACAAAGAGCCCCTCAAGCACTCCAGTCCCAGAGCAATGGACCTGTGAAATGGGAATGTGTGCACCTGGATGAAGGGCAGCACCTGGCTCAAGGTTACAAAAATGATCAGAGGGCTGGAGCACCTCTCCTGTGCTGAAAGGCTGGACAAGCTTGGCTTGCTCAGCTTGGAGAAGAAGCAGCTCTGAGGAGACCCTTTTGTGGCCTTTCAATGCCCAAAGGAAGCTTGTGGTAAGATGGAGACAAACTCTTCAGCTGGGCCAGGGCTGGAACCCAGAAGTCTGGAAGTTTTGAACTTTCTGTGCTTTCTGACACTGACCCTCAAAAGAACACTGCTTTTGACCCGAGGCCCTGGAGAAGGCTTCCAAATTTGAGTGATAGACTTAGAATCACTGGTGTGTAATTAGAATAGAAATGTGTAGTTTCACATGGTGAGGGGTTTGGAATTTGGGGTTTTAGAATATAGTAATGGCTATGGGACAAGATGGAGGTTCCTGGGTGTTGTCTCTTTCTTCCTTCTTGTTCCTTCTTCTTCCTAGTTTTAGGTGGTACTTTTTAAATTGGTTAGAAGGCACTGCAGTCACAAGTGTCTGGTTATTGGGTCAAAAGTATAAATAATATAGATGTTAGTTTTTAATTGGATAGTTAGCCTTTAAAAGACCTGGTAACTGGCTAGATTCACCCCCATTTTCTCACTTTTAACTTGTTAGCTAGAAGTGCTGAAGAACTCTCTGTACTTTAGATAAGATTTAATAAACAACCAAGTCTGAACAAGAAATCTGTCTCTCAAGCATTCCATCCTGACTCGGGGTGAAGGCAGAGAAAAAAGCAACCACTTCCAGGCCAGTGGTGACAGGACAAAGGACGATGGTTTCCAGCTAGAAGGTGCGGGGAATTTTTCCCAGTGAAGGTGGTGAAACAGCAGAACAGGCTGCCCAGAGAGGTGGTGGATGCCTCTTCCCTGAACCATTCAAGGTCAGGCTGGACAGGGCTCTGACAAGTCTGATCTTGCTGAAGATGTCCCTGACCATTGCAGGATTCAATGGCTTCTAAAGGTCCCTTCCAACTCAAATCACTCAATGATTCTATTAACTCCTTTTATTGCAAAACTAACTTAGCAAGAATTTGGCCCTTTTTTACAATTGCACATCATCTGGATGCTCACATGAAAATAGATAATCTTCTTTTTACTTCTGATTTATGTCCTGAAAATTTAGACTTATATTTCCCCCATTTTTCTGACAAGCAGAAACATTTTATCATAAAGGAGTCAGGATCATTTTAACAGTAGCAGCTTAAACCACCAGCCTAACAAGTTTAAAGTATCACCCCTGAATGAAGGTCCTAAAATCACCCCCACTTCCATATTTAAACACTCTCTCCTTTTGACTTTACATTTGGTCAAGGAAAAACATTTGCTCTTCAAAAATATGTTGGGAAGTTTATCTATAGAACTAATGATAGAACAGACCATGTTTCTAAAATAGTCTCCTTTTAGCCTGCTTATCTCTCCCCTGACATTTCTTACTGAGCATCAGTGAGCAGGCAGCTTTGTACTGACATCTGAAAGCAAGGCTCCAGCAGCAGGCTGAGAGGCTATGGAACAAGCAGTCACATGGTTTCTATATTTTCTCTCTTTGTTTACTGTGTTCATAATGCCAAATGGCAAATTCAAAGAATGCCCTAATCCCAAAGAGTAAGGCATGGTATTTCTCCTTCCCACATGGATGGTTGTGATTATCTTTGGGGAGGGAAAGCATTTTGCATTTTATATTTGGGTTTTTTCTAATATTTTGTTCAAGTCTTCTCTCTGGGAATGCAAATAATTTCTGAACTTATTAGTATAAAAATGATGCAATTTATATAAAGTTAATTATTTTAAAGTTAATGAAATGTTAGACTGAATTTACAAAGACTGATATGTGTGGTCTGCAGAAACTTTGACTTTGAATGTAGAAGGAGAAACAGGAATGTCCCTTTTTAGAGGTGGGAGATTGGTTTGTTAAGAGCTGCAGAGAAGAAACACATCCTCGGTCATATTGCCTTTTTTCACCTTTTACTGCTGTGGTTATGGTCATGGAATTCAACAATTCTGGCTGCTCACCTTCATCTCTTCCAAATGCCAATTTTTAAAATGTGTTTTATAATACACATGGTGGTATTAGAGCAGTAGCAAAACTTCTATTAGCTGCTACTAATAAAAGGCATGTGATGTTTAAAGTGCAATTTAAAAAATATTTAAAATACAGGGGAAAGAAGCAGAATGAAGTGTGGAGAGAGATCTCCTCTGTCCTACCTGAATCTGTGCCTCATCTCCCCCTCAGAAAAAGGTGATGGGAACACAAAATCAGGCTCCAACTGAGAGCTCCAGGTAGCAAAGTCTCAGGGACAGAAACCTGGAATTGCTGGGGGCTACTTGGTTTTGCCGTGCAATGACCTCCAGGTGAAATGGTTGAGATCTAACACTACAAGTGGGGACATGACAAGAACAAGAGAAAAGGGATGTGGGTAAAAACACATTTTTGATAGATATTGTCAAAGAATATGTTGGTTGTGAAAAGAATTTCTGGGGTTTTTGACCTTAAGGATTTTGTCTGTATTCATTAGCAATAAAGTTTACAGAAACAGATGCATCTGAAAGTGATTTTAAGGAGAAATTTGTATCAATTTGTTATTTAAAGAGGTCCCACTAATACTTTCTGAGTAACCTTTCAAGAAAGATCAAAAATATCTCTAGAAATACTTTTCTACATGCATTTAATATCTATTTCAGTGCACAAAACTCAACTCTGCGCTCACACTTGGACAGTTATGCAATCCAAACACACTTTTAGCTCATAAAAACATTTTTTAAATCCCCTTTAAAAATACGTACTTTAGTTTCACTCCATGAAAAATAGCACAGTTGTATTTGAATTATATTGTTTCTCAGAATTTAGAAGGGGACAGGTGGGGAAAATAATATAAGACTAGGAATTAAGTCCCAGCAAAGGTTACACAAACCTGGAAAGAGGTTTTTTTTTCTTTTTTTTTTTCCTTTTTTTTTTTTTTTCTGCAAAGCATAGCAGCAATAAAATGGCAGTGTTCTGTGCAAAGTCAATTTAAGTACAGATTAATGAGTCACTGAAGCACCTGTGAAATGGCAGATGGTGCTTGTGGCTGAGAAGGAGAATTTCCATTTGTTATTCTAGCAGAGGGCAGTTACTGAAGTCACAGTGGTTGTTAGGAATTAAAAGGCAAACAGAATCAATGGCATTTGTTTTGTTTTGGTTGGAGGCTCCATGAAAACATTGAGCAGGAAGAGAAAATTCAAGTTAAGGGACTGTGTTTTTTTGAATAATTGTGATGCCTCCTCTAAATCTCCCTGTGCCTTATGAGACCTCAAGTACCCACCACACATTGTTTTCAAAATGTATTTTAAGTGAGTGACTCCAGTCAACAGCATTTATCCTTACAAATGTAGGATATTGTGTTTGTTTTCCACCATTCATTGTGCAAAGGTTATAAAGAATTGTAATTGTAGACCTCAAGACAGGCTGGGTATGGAAAAATCTTCATTGAAAATGTAGCTGCTGACTAAATGTGAAAAATCACAGCTTCAAGTAGTAAAGAATCCATTTGGAGACCCTCAGACCTTTCTAGAAAGTATTGTCTTATAGCTCTCCTCTCTTCTGTGGACCTACTTCCCTGTCATCCTACTTTTTTTTTAATTCACAGAGATGTGGAACTCCTAATGTGGAAGAAGCAAGAACACATTTGTGCTTTATGGGTGGCTGTTGCCTGTGAGGAACCCAGCTCCTGCTGCAGAAGAGAGTATGAACTGTGATTACCACAGCAACAAATTCAGGCCCAAGTTTTCAGGAGTTTTTAAAAAAGTCTTCTATTTTTTATTACTTTTAAATGATTTTAAATTATTTTTTAATAATGATATTTTTTAATGTGTCTCTGTTGATTTTTTTCTTGGAGGAAAAACATTTTCCAAATACTCCTTTTAAGCATTGAGATAATTCTTTTAAATTTTTTTAAGCTTTTATAGTTTCTTATTTACACTGAACTTCTATTCTCGGCCTGTTTCAAAAATGTTATCAGTATAAAAGATTCTTTGGATATGAAGCAAACAAGAGGCTGCTCAAGACAGAGATATTAAAATCAATATATTTTTATTTGATACTAGTGGCTTTTTCATGAATTTCCTGGATACCAGCCATAGGGACCTGGAGGAGCAGGAGGGAGTGGAAAGCTCACAGCAAGCTGAGATCCAAAGTTTCTCTTTACCTATTTGAAAGGTTTCCTGTCAGCAACAGCAGACTCTGGAGTGCAGGTGAGCCAGCTCAGTGTGTTTGGCTCATCCCTGGCTTACAGTGGTGTCATTTCATGGACCTTGGTGGTGCCACTAAATTGGAAACGAGGGGAGAGCAATAATTGTGTAGTCCTGGGTGGTTTTATGGCAGCATAAGGAACACAGTGAGATTGAGCCACCATACCTTTCAGCTCCCTCCACATATTCTAACAAGATATACTGTTAATAACAGCATAAAAACCTAAAAGATAAATTATATTTCTAATTCAGACAAAATCAATTGCAAATAACCAGAATGATGTCTGCTCTCAGCAATGAAACCAATACCAAACTCATTCAGTGCCATAACTCCCTGAAAATTAGTCCTGTTCTTCTGAAGTTGATTGATAGGCATTAGACCAGACCTTAGACCTCCTTTCTCCTCTTTCTAATCGGAATAATTGGATTTTTTATTTGTACAGTGCCCCTGAGCACAGAACAGAAATGCTCCTACACAACAGAATGGTTTGCATAGGTTAAAAACTTAAACACAACATTGTGTAGTTAATCTTCCCTTTAAATGTGGCCCCAATGGCTGAAATCTGGCTATACTTCAGGAAATGCCCAGACTGTTTCTGGCAGTAGAAAGGATAAGCTCTAACTGTGATAGAGGATTTAATCTTGAGTAGTGTTGGACATTGACAGTGTCCACTGAATGACATCCAGAATGTCTTTGTGTCAGGTTTCTAATCACAGTTACCTGAACTCCTCTGCCTAATCCAGAGCAGTTTTTACTGCTCAGGAATGAGCTCTGAACCAACCTGTGATTGTGCATTTGGGTTTGGTCTGAGCTCCTCAGCTCTCCTCAATACCTGGTACCAGAACCAGGCACAGACAAGTTTCTTGTTCTTTAATAAACTCCACCTAGCAGGTTATTGTAGTTAGAAATGGTCAGAAGAAAATCTGAGCAATAGATACCCCTGCCCTTCTGAGAAATTCTGCCTCAGGATAAGTTTATGGTTCATGATCATCTGAATAATCACCATCAACCTTGAATGAGGTCTGAATAAAGTCTTAGGGTAATTAAACAGATGGGCAGATTACACAGGTGGCTGCTCAGGTGACAGCACTCTGCACTTGTAAAGGTCATGTAGAAGAAATTCATCTCATTCCCATCACTGCAGAAACATTTGTTTGTAAAATCCCTGACCATCAGGTGACATGAGAAAGCAGAGAACACTTGAACTGGGACACTGACGGGTGTTACATTCCCATGATTTGGCTCTGATGTTTTCCACAGTTACATCCTAGGCAGAAAGAGTAAAGGAAAACTGAATGGTGTCACAAACCTATCACCCCATTTAATAATAGAATGCCATTAGGGCTCCTTGATACAAATACCATTACTCACACACTGCTATGACATCACTGATATAATTATGTACCAGTATAAAATGCATTTCTCAGATATGGGGTCCCTATTTGTATTAAAATGACCCACAGGAAAGACAGGATATCACACATATTGAAAATAAGTTGCCTCCTTTTATTTACTCCAGAGTTAACAATTCTTTGCCTAGCAAGCAGTGAGAGAAAAGCTTAGGCCATTACCACTCCTCTGAATGAAGGAAACAGGGGTTTAACCAAATCCTGGGTAAAACTCTAATTTGTACATTTGTATGATGCCTGTCCAATGAAAAATGGCTCAAAACAGTACAGATGTTTCACTGCACTGAAGGAAAAATTTGGAAGGTAACTTGTGTCTATTTGCTGTGTTGTGAACCACCACAGAGAGGGAAAAAGAACATGAATAATTATGGGCTGCTCCTATAACTCTTTGTGAGGATGAAGAGACCTCACAGGAGTGTTGTAAATCTTTCTGTAATATCCAGAAGAAGTGAAGAGCAAGGAAGTGGAGGCTGTGCTCCTTTGGTGCTGATGTCACCACACAGGCAGACGTCAGCGCTGCAAGAAAAACCAGTGACGTGTGCTGTGATAAATCCTCCCCTCTTGGGAAGTGTGGTATCCAAGTGAGACAAAGCACAAACTCACTCCTGCAAAACTCACAGTGGCTGTGGTTCAATATTCTGTCAGTGCACTGCTGTGAGATTTATCTCAGTCTTTGCAAGTCTTTGTTACGATCTCCTGCAGTGCTATCACTTTATTTTCATAATTTTTCTGCTTTACTGGGACACTGCCTTTGTCATCCTGCACCCTTTGATATCTAATTATGGAACAAATGCAATAATAAGCTGGCTGTGGATGGATGTGTTATAAGATTGTAATCCCAATCACAGTCAGGTTTTTGTTCATGGGTCAAACTCCTAGAGCAGGTTCGTTGTGTACTTTAGGGACAAAACCAACTCACACCTTTTGTGACCCAGGAAGAGAATCTGTGGTACAAAGGACTCTTTGGGTCCCCTGTTCCCTTTAGATCACAGTGTTATGATCCAAATATCCCATTATTATTACTGTGGAGGTGTGTCTTGTCTGATCACCCTGAATTTCTGAATATTTGGGCTTAGCTGGCCCTTGCTGAGGCCTCAGGCTGTTCAGAGAGCCCAGAGCTGAGCCTGTCCCTGCTCCTTCCCTGCTGTCACTCAGGATCAGTCAGCATTGCGTGGCAGTGCTGGGACACTGCAGCCCTGCCCTGTGTGAGTCTGGCTAGCAATGGGGTGAGGAGAGAGAGGGGTAACCTGCACAAATGGGATTTCCCACAGAAGCTGATGAGGAAAAAAAGATGAGGAAAAACACACCCAGTCCTCCCTTCCTCGGCCCCTCTTTTATCTACAGGCAGCTGGCACCTCACTCCAGTCCTCTGCTCTCCTTGCTGCTTGAGACTCACTTTGCATAAAAATCTAAAAGGGAAGCACAGAAGGGGTCCCTCTGTAATCTATTCTGATCTCACAGCAGTGTGAGTTCAGTTCAGTGGAATAACTCTTGATTCAGGCCATGATTCACCCACTTTCTTGAGCAGACTTCCAGTTTTAGGCACATGAATAAGGCAGCTACTCACAGGAGGATGACGACCCTGTAGTGGATTTTTTTATTGGAAGGGACTTTCCATCTTTAGGATGGAGCATAGCTGGGATCATAAGTCTGTACTCAACACTAAAAGCTTATTTCCTTATTTTAATGCTGATAAAATAAATTGAAAAAAATGAATGCTGTTTTATTTCTTGTCAGTGACATGATCACACCTATTATAATATTCTACTACTTCTCTTAACAGGGACTTCTGTTGAAATTCCTCCCTGGGAGGGAGGTGAGACTCTGGCACAGGGTGTCCAGAACAGCTGTGGCTGCCCCTGGATCCCTGGCAGCGTCCAAGGCCAGGCTGGACACTGGGGCTGGAGCAGCCTGGGACAGTGGGAGGTGTCCCTGCCATGGCAGGGGTGGCACTGGGTGGGATTTGAGGTCCCTCCCAGCCCAAACCATTCTGGGATTCAGTGATTGATTTTGTGCTGCATGTGAAGTCCTACAGTATCTCCTCCATGGAATCCTAAGGTATGCGTCACAGCAAAGTCATTAATAGAAGCAAAGGGCTTCTATTTTCAGGTATGAAAAGGAAATGATCAATAAGTGGGCAGTAAATTTTATTTTCGATGCTCTGAAATGAAACATAAGAACATAGCTAGAAAACTTTTCACCCTACTTTTATCATCTGGTTTGCTTAGAAATAATTTTTAAAAAATCAGAATACATTAATGGAGTAAGATGCAAATAATATGTTAAAATGTTATTAAAATACATATAGTTACCCCTATGAAATAATAAATTAACTAGGAATACACAGCACCTAAACAAGAAACAGGAAGGATTGCTGCTTACTCGCCTGGCAGTATCCTGCTATGCACACACTATGCTCATTAAATTTACTCTTGGACCATTCAGTCAAAAGAAAGAGTAAAGGAAAGAAACGCTGACTTCTTTCCAGAAGGTCTAACTCTAACCCACCATGCTTCTGGATTATTTTGTCATGTATAGCTTCAAAGAAAATGCTGTTTCTTTCTAAGGCTCAGAGTTTTAAGTAAAAAAGCCATTACCCTTGAGCAGCCTTAAACAGAGGTGCCTGCCAGGGGAGCATTTCTCAGGGATCTCAGCTGACACTTGCTCATTACAGACGGGGCTGAGCTGTGCCCTTGGTGCTGTGCTGGGACCTCACTGGAACATTTTTCCATCAGTGAGACTGATGATGGTTCTGTTCTGTTCCACACACCTGGAGCCTGACATTTAAATAGCCCTGTGAAAGGGAAAGGGATTTCAGGGTGAAATAAAAGCTCAGTTGTACCAGAAAACTGGAAGCAGCAATCTGATCAGAATGGAACATTAAAGACGAATATTTATTGTAAATACTATTTCTTAAAATTAAATGGATGATTATTAGAGTTGTGTGGAAATGCTTATGTTTACTGAAAGTGAATGGAAAAACAACAATATGTGAAAAAATTATTTTAAAGCCAGCTATGCCTGCTCTCTGGCTCAGTGTCAGAAAACTGGCTTAATTGCATCCCTGGTATAAACTAAATTAAAATAATTGAATAAATTTAATTGACCGTTCCCGTGATATAAAGCCACAAAATCCAACAGTGGATGAATGCTTTTGATTTCTCCTGTTTTCATGTTAATATTGGGCACTATTTTAATTTGCCAGTATTATCCTGATGTCTTTAAAGCAAATTATTCTGAGATAAAAAAATTGATTTGCACAAAAAGAAGAGCAATAGAGCAGTGGACATCCTGCTCAGTCACTGAAGCAGCAGCTCTGGAAATGCATGTGCACGAATTACTTTGAATTTTATTCAAGTAGCATCAAGCACAAGGCCAAATGTCAGCAAATCAGGGAAGGAGCAATGATAAAATTACCTTTATTGAAGCTGCCCATCAGTTTCAGTTCTGATCCACTCTTACACACCAGCCTGTGCAGGAGAGCTCTCAGCAGTGGCAGATGTGCTGGGAGGGCTTTGGGACACTGCTGTGATCTCTGAAATGTTGTTCACAAGTAAGGATGGCACCACTCAGGTGAGAAGCATCCAGCTCATATTCCATCCAGCCTTACTTTTAGTCCTGAGCCTTGAGCCACGGGTGTGGGGAGCAGCACCTGCTCCTGCTGGCAAAGAGCAGGGGAGAGAGAGCTGGGGCAGGTCAGCTCCTCCAAAACCCCAGCAGATGCTTAAATTCAAAATTAAAACCTTAAAAAATTAAACCTTACATCAAAACTGTTCCTCTGAACTCAACAAAGCTCTTCAGCAGCAGACAGTGTGGTGGAAGCATTTGTCTTTGTAGGACTCTGACCTCTGCTCTATTTTTAATCAAATAGAATGAAAGACCTGTCCACAGTTTTGTTGTGGTTAATTGCCTCCCAGACACAGAAACATACTTCTGCTTTTAGTCATTCAAATATCTGAGATGTTGGAAATGAAAATAATCAGGAAACCTTTACTGGGTTCCTTTTCCTAATTTCTCTGTCTGAATGCATCCATCTGTCAAAACATTTCTGTGTAAAACATGTAACATGAGGTACAAGTTTCAGATTCTTTCTGTGCATAGTTTGCCATTTTGTCCAAAATACCCTTGAAAATAGAAGTGTTTTTCCCATTTGCGTTTTATTCAAGGTACAGACTGCGTCTTTGCTGAGAGGAGATGCAGCTGGTCGGGTCTGAGGGAAAGCTCAGAGCCTTCACCAGGGTGGGTGGTGTTTATCACAGTGTATTCACCAGGCTCAGCAGGAAACCATTGTCCTCCCACTCAGCTCTTGGGGACATTCAGCTTTGTTCTTATTCCCAGCTTCAGGACAGCCCCCCAAAGAATTCCCTGTTTGCATTACGGATCTGCAGGGATCTCATCAGGAAATGATTCTGGAAGATAAATCACCTGAGTCCAGAACATCCATTCTCCAGGATGCCTTTGGAATGGGTCTAATTTGTGAAAGAGGAGGGAAAAAATGTAACATTCACCTTTAAGGCTCAGAATGCTCCTCATCCGTGGAGGAATTGTCTGGCTTTGGTTTTGACCACTTTGGAGCATGCTCCAGAGTGGTTGTGTTGCCCCAGGGCTCACAGAAATTGCCCTGCAATTATTTTGTTTCCAAAAGGCAAATGCACCGCTCATTTTCACAAGCTGATGCAGCCCCTCTCACAATACCAAGCTCTATTTTTGTTTTTCCCATAATGTAGCAATAACACAATTCTAAACTTTTGAAATATTCATTGAGTTTTACACATGCAATGCTGACATGTCTGCTGACAGGATGAAAGTGCAGGTGTTTCCAAAAGCAGGGCCTGAAACTGCTGACTCTCCAGGAAAGAGCAGGATCTGTCCTCTGAGCCTAATAACATTATTTGCATAAATATTCCTGACTTGAAGCAGGAATTACAAAGCTGTGTGTTCATTTATCAGCAGAGGTGCCTTCTCTGCCATCCAGGTAGGGACAGGAGAACTGGGAATTTCAGCTCAGGATTTTCTTACTGCTCATCCTTGTGGAAATGACAAAAAGCATTAAAATGCAGTCAATATTTTTTGCCCATCATTCTCCAATGACCTTAATAAGCATTTCCAATGCCATGTAAAACATTTCAGGGATTTGAATACTTTGGGCAGATTTTTTCACAGAATACAGCACAATTCAAGGAAGAGTGCAGAAAACTGGCTAAACTGCATCTCTTGGGTTAACCAACCTCATCAAGGATTTATTTCCTGAAATGAATGGATTTTGCTGGATTATGTTAGTACCAGGTGGAGTTTTAATTAAACCTCTATCCTGCCGTTTGAAAACAAAGCTTTACAATCAGTGAATTAAAAATAGCTTTCTTGGGGGAAACAGGGAGGGGAGAGTAGGAAGGATGGAGGTGATGCTTTGAGATGCAGGAAGTTTCCCAGCATGGCATGGAACAGCAAACTCCTCCTGGAGCACTTTGGAGACTTTTGGTCTTCTTCAGGCACAGCTCCTTGTTGAAGTCAGCAATCCTCGTGCTGCTTCTTGAGGCAGCTCAGAGACCAGGAATTAAGTGAATTAAATTAATTAAGGAATTAGTGCAACTGATGCTTTTATCCCTCCTCTGGTTGTCCCTCCTTTTTCTGCCCAGCCCAGGATTTGGCTGGAATCCCTGGATTTGGCTGTGGAGCTGGGGCAGGGAGCAGCTGGCATCAGGGGTGACCCAGGGTGTCCAAAGCACCTGGACCTGCAGGATCCCTGTGTTCTATTTCTCCACTCCATCCTCTGTCTGAAAATTAAGAATCCTAGAAAACTCAATGTAAAATAAATGTGATTTTATAGAAATACTTCATTTTTGATACTTGCCACCAAACTCACCCTGCTCAGCACAAAACTGAAAATTTAGAGTACTTGGATGCTTAAAAGCTCTTAAATGAAAACAAAGCTATAAAACACTGACACATTTTTTTTACTGACTATACATTTATTAATGAGAGTATTAAAAGTTGTTGTCCAGCTGAGGAGGACCAGAAGTTACCACTCAAAATACTAATTTGCCTTTACAATATTCACAACATCCAAACTCCTGTCAAAATTTGCCTGTGGTTTGTTCCTTTGGACTTGACATCTGCTCTACATCAGACTCCTCAGATGAATACTGTATTAGCAGTAGTCATTCAAACAGAAATGAAAAAGCAGAAAAGCAGGAAAACCACTCGAGTGCAGGGCTCACTTCAGTCTAGAGATGTCCTCACTCACACTGGAGGGGGACAGGAGAGAGCAGGGTGAGTTTAAAGGGTTTGCAATACTAGCCAGCAAAAAAAGAGGAAGTCAACCAAATCACAATTTCTGTGGTTAAAATGCAGTGCTCCTTAATGCATCTTACCCTTGAAGGGCAGAACGTTACTTTAGCACTGAAATAATAAAGATTTGTTCCTTAATTATTTAATCTGTAATTAAAAATGAGCCAATTACTAGCCAAGCCAAGGTCTGTAAAATTTAAATAAGAATTTAATTTACTACTGATTTTCTGAAGCTTGAGTATAAAACTGTTTGTTAAAAAGCTTCTAACATCTTTTTGGTTTTGACTATGTTTTTGTAAGATAATGTACTGTTTTCTAGAACCCCTGAAATCTTGCTGACCAGAGTTGGACATTCTGCTAATGAAATCCCTGGGAAGGTAGAAGGTACAGTGATGTTTATTTGCAGCCTAAATCTTTGTGCTTGAGTGTAGGAATCTGTAGGACCGATGGTGGGCTGGATGGTTGGGACAGACGGAGAGATCTCTAAAGCCAGGTCTTGGAACTCATGGTTTATTGCAAAGGGTGTGGGTGAAAGAGCCCTGCTTGAAGCTGCCAGCTGCAATACAATACGATAAATCTTCTTCTGTGTTGAATATTCTAATTTCTACTAACCAATATAATACAAGATACAAATCCTATAGCATTTGCATACAGCCTATAAGAATCATTACATTACCATACTGTGTTACACTTTAAACCCTAAAAACTTCTCTTGGGACCCCTTCTGCCAAGCTAGCAGGGTCTTCTCTGACCATTGGACCTGCTTGCAAGTAGAGGGAATTGTTTAATCAAGAGGGGATTACTTTCAGCTGGCTATTCTATTGTTTTCTAGTTATTTAGTAACTAAGGTTTGGTATCTCAAAGATGGCTTTCATTTCAATCTCGCTTATAGTTTCTATATTCTCAAAATCTTTTGCCAGGCAATCATATTTATAAGGTTTTCCTGATTCATCCTTCCCAGCTGTTGGGGGTTGGAGGAGTTTTTACTTTTTCCCTTGCTGGAGAAATTTCTCCCATTAGCATGTTGAAGGAACCTGGCCGGGCAACTCCCTGGTTTCTAATTACTCAAGACAAAAGAGAGGGGTGGGGATGGATGGCCATGAGTTGCTTTGTCATGGCAAGGGGATAGTCGCTCTCACCGGCCTGAACGCAGAGGAGAGAGGTTCTTTTTCTCCGTGGTGGGACCAGGCCCTGCGCTGCTACAGCTTCCTGCTTCTGAAAACAGCACTGAGAACCGGGACACAAACGGTGAGTGGAGGTTTCTTTTCCTTCACCCTTCTCCCTCCTGGGACCCCCCTGTCGCTGCCACCTGCCTGCTCCTGCAGTTGCTGTGACTGAGAGAAGAGAGAAGAGCACTCCCCCCCTGCTCCACCTGGACCGTGTAGAGGAAGAGGTCATCTGACTGGAAAAAAAGAACTGAGACTGAGTTTTGTTCTGTTTTGTCGCTGATTTTTCCATAGCTGATGTTGTTCTTGTTTGTCTTGTAGATATACCAGTAAAGAACTGTTATTCTTAAACCCATACCTTTTACCTGAGAGCCCCCTAATTTCCAAATTATAGTAAACTGGGAGGGAGAGGATTTTCACTCTCCATTTTGGGAAAAAGCTCTTGCCTTTTTTTTTCTGGCAATTCTGTCCTCTAAACCAGGACACCAACACTTGAGGACTTGGCTGTTCAGGAGTTTTGCTGTGGTACTTGGCCAGGCTCAGCCTTTGGATAAATGTTGTTCAGAATGCAGGAATCCCTCAGCTCTGCAGGGTCTTGAAAACCTAACACTCAATATGAGATGTGCAGGAGGCATCATTTGCTAACTCAGTGCTGTCTGCTGCCTTATTTTCGTGCTTATTTATTTCTAACTTAGACCTCCACTGTTCTTTTTAATCACTACCTGAGAAGAAAAAAGGGAGAAACCCAGTTCAGCAGTAATGACTACATGTAGATGCATTTGTTGTGTGTTTATCATACATATGACTTGAGGGTCTTTATTTGCATTATTGGTAATGACAAAAAGGATGATTGGAGCAGCCTGGTCTTGTAGTTTCCATTTTCTCTACTTCTGTGCAGTTTACTACAGAGATTTAGATCTGCTGCAGAGTATCATGAAAAACACAGGAAGTATTTTTATTGATGAAGAATAATAGTTCAGTGTTTTCTATAAAATAGATTTTTTTTTTAATTTAATGGACTATCAAAGTGCTGTAGACTGTGAGTTGTAAACCTTGCACAGAAATGTTGATTTGTTGAATAATATGCTTTTATTAGTGCCTTTCAAAATCATGCAAATTTTGCAATTGCTCATATCATTCACCTTACTTGTTTCCCCTGATATTTCATGTGTTAGACTTCTAAGAAGATTTTCTATGTGGGGCTGGGCAGGAAGGATTGAGACCCAAGAATTCATGAGTAGTGAGAGGGCAGAGGAGCATACACAATAAAATTCAATAACCAAAAACTACTTCCCTTTAAAAAATGGGTGGAGAGTAAAAATGAGAGGCAGCTATTGGATTCCATAAGTTTTGCTTTCATTTCTGCATACACAGATTAACTGAAAATCTTGCATTCCCTTTGTCCTGCAAATGCAACCAGAGCCCTGACATTCAGGAAGAGAGTAATTTTATTTGTGGTGCTGTCTTAATCAGGGACTTAAGTGCAGCAAGATCTGACATTTTTTACCCAGCCAATATTAGGTAAAGCAGTGATCTGGTGGCTCCAGTTCGTGTCACAGCTGATGATTCCCAGGAAGTCGTGCAGCAGCAGAGCAGTGCAAGGGGGACAGTGTTACCATGGAGGCTGCAGAGATAAAGCTGCAGCTGGCACGAAAAGCATGTGACAAAGGTCCCCACAACTGAGACACCCAAAGGTGAAAAATCTGTGAGAATGTGAGAAAGTTGTTCAGCAGCTGGCTGATACCCACAGCTCCATTCTTGTTTTCATTGAGGGATGGTGGTGGACTCTCCTCTCTGAATTCCAGGGGAAGGAAATGCATGGATTAAAAGCTCCCTGTGTGTGAGAGTCCAGTCAGGCATCCCTGACCTGTAGAGGAGCAAACAGGGCAGAACCTCCTGCAGGTCCCAGGGCAATCCAGGTGTCCTTAGCTGCCGTGGCCCCAACACCTGCAAGGAGCTCCCTGAGTCCCTGCCACCAGAAATGCAGTTTGCTCTTGTGGAGCACCCCAAATTGCAGCTGCTGACTCTGTGATATGTCCAACAAGCCTCACAGCCAGCCAAGAGACATGTAACAAAGGCATTTTAGCCCTGGGTCCAAGGCCATTTCCAGCCTTTTTGTGGCCATCGCTTCCCGTGGGAGTGTGGGAGCCCAGCCCTGCACACAGGAGTGCTGGGTTCCTTTGCCACTGCCAGCTCCATCTCCTGGGCTGCATTTCCCACCTGCAGCTCCTGGAGGCTCTTTGTTAAGCACGAGGCGTTACAATAATCCAATTCAGATTGGCCAAAATTACTGTCCCCCTGCCAAGGCGTGTTCTGAGCCGAAAACTTTCATCCCCAAAGAAAGGGTCACAGCCTTCGGTGGGACTGCAAGCTTAACAGGACCGTAATTTTTATTGTTACAATTATTTATGCTAATAAAGTGAGGCTGATGGAAGTGGGACTTACTGCCAGGAACAAGCTGAGGAGATTTTCCTGTGTCTTACTGAACTGTTCTGAGCAGGAGTACTTGTGGTCCAAATCCTTTCCTTTCTCCAACCTTGTGTAAAGAATTCAGTGAGGCTTTTTTTAGGAGGGTGGGAAAATTAAAATTTTCAAACACATTTTATTTATCTCTGTCTCTGAGCACTAAATTGTAATTCAGATTAATATTTTCTTCATTTCCTGTGATAAATAAGGAAATTATTAGAAAAAGATCTGTAGGCTCCTAATTGGTTTCCAATGATTCATTAAGCAGCACATTTATAAATAGGAAAAAAGGGGAGGGGGAGAAGTCAGCAAGAGAGAGGAAAGTCTGCAATGCATACAACTGCCATTTTAACCAGCGGCCACAATATTTCTGTGGTACTTAACTGAGACTATTGTTTTTATGAAGTAAAATTTTTAGCCTGCTTCCAACTTTCTAATGCTGGAATCCTTAGAACATTTTTAAGTTAAACAATGTTGTTCCCTCTTGAATTCAGAACAGTGGCTACAGAAACTTTATTTGCAGATATACAGTTGGGATTTGTTTTCTCTTTTACTTCTCTGTTCAACATCCATGGCATAGACCACAAGGACAGTGGATGTAATTTACTATTTCAATTTTTAGAGATTTGTATCTTCAGTAGCATTGGTGTTCAGGTGCTCCTTTGTGCAAAGAGGAAGTCAAGTGTCCATTACAATGCCAGAGGTATTGTGGTAAATTATGAGTTGAAGGAACCTCCTGGAATGCGCAGGCACCACTTCAGATTGCAACTGCAGATTCATTCAGATCTCTGAAATGGACCTGAAATTCAACCAATTTTCAGAAAAATTTAGGGCACTGAAGTAAATTGCAGCATGATATAAGTAAGCATTAACTCACTTTTTTTAGACCATTTTCTGTCATACACTGCATTCTTCATCACTGCCAACTCACTGTATTTTCCTTCTCAGTAAGGAATGGTGATGTTATGCAATGTTACTATGTAGATCATGCTCTGGTTTTTCTACTCCTATTTTGAGAAAATGCTTCTGAGTAAAACTTCATTTTTGGTGATGCCAAGTCTTCCCCAGCAGATAACATTTCATCTATATTTATGTGACATGATTTCATGCTTCGTGTTTTTGGCAGGTGGAGGAATGATATTTTTCACATTTTTCATATGGTGAAAAATGCACAGAGTCTAGTTTAGCACAGCAAGCACAGAGGGTTTGATTTGTTTTCCTAACATGTGTGTCACACATAAAAGGCAATGTCCTTGCTCTCTGATTGTTAGTGACTGGCTGTTCCAAATGGATTTGTGCCAGCACAGAATCCACCACCACAATTAGCAGTAGTAGGAACTTCAGCTGGCAGCAGCAGAGAAAGCAGTAAAGATTAAATGACTGTGTGAACTGTCTCTCCAAATTAAAACTGATGTGCATTGGCAAAAATATAAGAAAACTCACATGTTACCCCTTATATTTCGTTTTACTTGGGTAATAATTAGAGAAAATGTTGCTGTCTGCAACTCATTATTTTTCACATGATAGATTCACCCCATTAATGATAAGAATATGGGAACCACACCAGTAAAACATCTCAAATTACAAAAACTTAGAGATGACTTTCAAATGCTTGAGGATGCCTTTGAGATAACCTTTTGAAGAAAGTTGATTTTTAGAGACATTTTTCAGCATGTTACTGGTTTTTATCTAGTGCTGCATATGTACTTCCAGAAAGGCTGCTTGGAAATACAGGGTTTTTTCTGGGTAGAATATCTTCCAGGAGCTTCAAAATTGCTGCAAAATAGTGCTCATGATAATACTTCTACAGCATAGAATATGGTCTTGGTCTAGAGGAGATTACTGTCAGAGCTGCAATAAGAATAAACCTTCCCCTTCTCAAGAGCCATGCCTGAATTATGCTAATACCTGTACAAACAAATGAATGAAAAAAAAATAAGTACAATGAGGATTTGAATAAGTATTTCATAGTACAATATTAACTGGTAGAAAACATTCTAGATTAGCCCATGATTCTTTAGAGTGACTCACAGTTTATTGTCTCGCAGTGTCCTATATGACTTACTTCCAAAATACAAATTCTTTTCTACAGTTTAAATGAGCCACTAACAATGTGCTAGAGCTCCTCAGAAATGTCTTAGGCTTAGGAATTGCCCCAAACTGACCTTGGAGCTCATGAACAGTAAAAGACATCTGATTAATATGTCAGTGTGCAAAAACCACAGCTGGAAACCTTAACCTTGAAGAAGTTTTGCAGCTGCAGTGATGCAACACATCATTGTCACTTTGTGAAATGCCCAATCTTACACTCTGTGTGTGAATCCCATTCCTGGCATTTGTTATGGACAGGATTTCATCCCACAAATCAATCAGACAGATCAGTACTTTCCTGTGAAAGCAAAGGGCAACCAGAAGTCTGAGGCTTTGCCAACAGGGAACACGATGGAATTTTGTCATTAACCTTGGGATGTACCTGAACAGGGATGTGCCCAGTTTGGACACTCTTGCTATAGAATTTTCAGGATTAGAGCAATTGCTTTGGTGTTGCCATTAGAAGCTTTCATGTACACAGATGCCTGGTGCCACACTCTGACAGTGGTCAGGTGTCCCATAATGGATAAAAATCAATATGTAATAGATAATGATAGATAAGTAACAGAAAATAGCTTGCCAGGAAGCAAGGCTAGTGGAAAAATAAAGCCAAGTCCAGTTAAAGTGACTGCTCGGGTTAATGTGAGCTTTGACTGCAGGACAGAACACTTCCCTTCAGACCACTCAGAACACAAACCACCTCTTTTCACAAGAAATGTGACCTGTTAGCAGCACCACAAGCTAAACCGGGCATGCACCCAGCAGCACAGCAGGAGATGCTAATTTGCTAATTCCCACATTCTCCGTGTGAACTCCTGCACTGCTCTCTGAGGAGTGCCCCAGCACTGGGATAACTCCATGGAGAGTTGTTTGCCCGAGCTCTGGGAGCTCTATGCAAGGTGTGAGACCTGAGGAAGCCTCCCAGAGGTTTGGGAAAGCTCCCAACCATGGAGAAACTGGGTTCTCAGGCAGCTGGAATGATCTCTAATGAACTGAACTCAGGCAGGGACAGTGGAAAGAGGCAGAGGAATGTGTGTTTTATGGGTTTTGAGAACAGAGTTTATGGGTTGTTTTTAAGAGAATGTATCCTATGAAGAGGAATTTATAAAGAAAATGCCCTAAGTCCCAGTTGTGGCACTGCAACATGTTTGGTTTTAACTCCCTTAATAGCAAACAGGGAAAAATCATGGAAGAACATCAATTATAACACACTAAATTGCCACAAAACCAGAACTTGGGGCCACTGTACACAACTGAATGCTACAGCTCCTTCAAACACCCTTGCCAGCCTACTTTGAACTTCTTGAAAACACTGGAAGCTATCTAGAGGAGTGGGACAAGATTGGACAATTACACTGCTGCCAAATAGGAAAAAAACCTCCTGCATTTGCTTATTGGCTGTAACACAAGACCTTCAAGCCAGCAGAGGACTTCAAACATTACAGGGCTCAATTTATCGATATGAACACAACACATCAGTCTCACTAAAGGCAGTATATAAAGCTCAGCTCCTCCCAGGGCTGATGAGAACCAGGTTGAGGATGAACAATAATATGAAGGGTCAGAGGCTGCCTTCTCAAGAACAACTGTTGAAGTAGAGTGTGCATAAAAGCAGGGTTTACTTCTTAAATAAACTCTCTATTAAAGAAAAGGACAGATGATTTTCCCAATTAATCTTGTTCCAGAACTTTATCACATGTAAATCTTCAGTCTGTGTATAACATTTGGAGAAAGGTCAGTATAAAAATACTGCTCTCTCATTCCTTATCCACATTATGAGAAAAGCACGGTTTATTATTACAGGAAATAATATTTTATTATAAAATCTGCATGTAAACAAGTAACCAATTAATTGAATAACAGTTAATGGAAGTGCAAATTAACTTCATAAAATGATATCTGTTCTGTATTTAAATATATATATAATTTGTTTTCTCCCATTCTACTGTGGTTCTACTCCTCCCTCCCCACATTTAAGTTTAAAAAGATTCATCATTGCTTTCTTTATACTAAAAAGAGTGTACGAGCCTGCGTACAAGTTTAAGTTTTGCTCTGCAAACGAGACAAGTCTATGGTGATAGTTATCCTTTCTTATCTTTGCATCTCGGGTATCCACAAGACAAGAAGATATAGAACATACGTACACATGGGCATGTCAAGCCTCATACTTCAAGTTAGTTCGTTTACTTGCACACACTGAAACTTAAACCATTTATCAATGAAGCACTGTAGTGTAACTTCCAGCCTTGCTTGAGCACCTTAAGGCATTAAGGAGAGTCTCAATGGGAAAGCCATGGCTGTTATCACCAGCAGGATCATCTACACTTCTCTGAGCAGGCAGCTGCTTGTTCATCCCGTGTGCGACACCCGCCCTTGCCAAAAGCTCCTATAGCACGGACAAGTCATGGCAAGACTTGGATTTTGCTTTGAAAGCCATCTTCTTATTGTTCTTTGCCACGATTCTGCCGAGGAAGCGCTTGGCCTTTTTGCTGATGCTCTCCCTCCTCTTGGTGTTGGCCATCCTGCGGGCATTGTCCTCCTTGCTGTCCTTGCGCAGCCGGATCTGCCGCACGATGCCCTCGAACAGATCCTTCACGTTGTGGTGGAGGGCAGCCGAGGTCTCGATGAACTTGCAGTCAAACACCACAGCACAGGCCCGGCCCTCTGCACGGAAACACAAACAGCAAGGTGAGCGGAGATGTTTTCTCTCCAGAAAAACAAAACAACATCTGGCTCTAAGGAAGGGAAGCACCTTCAATGCCATGAAAGAGCTTCACTGCAAAATAGGAAAAGCCAAATTTGCCTTCATGGTTTTGCCCCCTTACTCTTCTTGGTTTTGTTGTGCTATGGTCAGAAATCTCATTTGATCAATGGAAATTAATATATGGCAGCAATATTCCTACAGCCAGACTGTTCCTGTACTGTTTAAGAGCTAAAGCTGGTTCAGGAGAGGCCCTTGGAAGCATGCTTGCTGTTTGATAGGGAACAGTGCGAGGTACAGAAAGAAATGGGGTTCATTCTGAAAGCTATTGCACAATTCTGCACTTCTGCTTTGCAGTAACAAGTGAGTTTTCCACACCAATAGAAGCGGAGCTGATACAGGCCACAAGGTCAAGTCATTGAACACATCAGTGGAGGTCACAAAGTTGTGCACCACTGATCTGACTGGGGCTGAATTTGAAATACAAGATATTCAGTGCTCTGGACATAAGCACTTAACCCTAGAACATGCTGCAGCACAAATTTTCACAGTCAGCTGTGGTAAATAACAGCAGAGCTGTAAACCTGAGGAAAGTACAGATGTCAGAACTAGAACAGGTCAACCATGCCCTGCTCCAGCCTGTAAAAGTGATCTCCTGATGAACTCCACTCAAATCCCTGTGCAGGAACTTAACACTGGGAGTATGGCAAACCAGATAGGGAGAGACTGTTCATCATCAAGGCACCAATATTTCAGAGTATCCTTTCCAATGGAAAAAAAAAAAAACACCCCAAAACAAAACCCAGCCAAATAGAAAGCCTCACTAAGTGTTTAAATAAGCAGAATCAAGACTGTGGTGTTGGCAGTGGTTCCTGTGCTCCAGGTACCTAAATGCCAGCTTGAACTGGCTGAGAGAATTCTCAGTGATCACAGCTGGAGAAGATACACAAAAAGACACTTGAGCTGTGTGAGCCTGGTCCCACCAGTTCAGCTCAAACGTGGAGTCACCTCCAGGAGCAAGGGTTGCATAGGCTGCATGGGACTCCCTTTCCTGGGGCTGCCTGGGGTCTGTGGCACAGCACTGTGTCCCTTAAGGAGCACAGCTCAGACTGTCACAGCCCCAGCCTGGCAAGTGCTGCTGCACACATGCCACAGAATCAAAGCCTGGCTTTGGTAGTCTGCAGCTGATGCATTTTCCTCTCACACTGCAGCTCAGAGCTCAGCACAGCCACACATCTTCCCCCACAACCTTCCCCAGTGTTTCCTGTGGCACCAAGCCCTTCAGCACAAAGCAGCTGGCTCCACTTGCCCAGTGATGCTCAAATCCCACATTTTTCTACATCAAACCCAGACCATTCCTATTGGCCACGATCTTGCATAGCCTTTGCTGCTACTTTAGACAGCACCTGTAAAATTCAGTGTCTCTTACCATCAACTGAGACCTCCCGGGACCTGACCAGGTCACTTTTATTTCCCACAAGGATAATAGGAATGTCCTCTGTCTGCCTTGCTCTTCTCAGCTGGATTCTGAGCTCAGAAGCCTTTTCAAAACTAACTTTGTCTGTCACTGAGTATACAATAATATAGGCATCTCCCATTTTCATGCAGTGGTTCTGGAGCCATTGGCTGTCATCCTGAAACAACAGACAAGAAATAGTTTTATTATTCTGAAAAATCAATCAGCACTGAGTGATGATTTGTTTCTCTAAGCACTTCAAAGCTTTTTTCCTTAGCTTTATTATGAAAAGTCAGTAAAAGTAAGCCAAAATGTCAAAGATTTTGTTATTTAAAATACAAAACAAAATAAATTCATCTTGTTTCCAGAAATAGTATCAGGTCTGCACTGATCAGATTGGCAATCTAATTTTACAGTAATTCCCTGGGCTGCTCATGTATGACACTGATTACTCAAAGCATTAAGAGAGTCTCACTCAGCTCTATTCAGGGTTTTAAACTGCCTGCCTAGCTACAAGAAATTAATTCCAGAGAGAACAAAAGGCAGTATGAATTCTAATTTTTTAATGTCACTTATCTGATTGAACAAATAGGCACAGTTGTTCCATTTATGCTCTTTTTTTTTTTTAAGAGAACTACCGACCAAGTCATAAAGCAAAAAGCATGAGGAAAAAGCTGTCAGTACCTGCTCCCATATATCAAACACCACGAGAGATGCTTCTTCTCCATCAACTATAATTGATCTGTCGTATGTGTTTCCTATGGAAAAATTTTAAAAATAAATGTTAAAAAAAAGTCCGGCAGAAAAGTTGTTCTCCTCCATCCCTGCCTGGGATAGCCATAGGGGAGGCTCCGAGCAGGGGTCCCCGAGCCCGCTGTGCCCTCACCGGCCTCCTCCGCTTCCGCGCAGTCCTCCACGCCGCCGAAGATGCGCGCCAGGCTGGTTTTGCCGACGCCGTGCTCGCCCAGCAGGATCACCTTGTAGAGGCTGCCGTCCGAGTCGCTGCCCGACGAGATGACGGAGTCGGAGGAGTCGGAGGCCCAGCTCTGGCGGTGCTCGCCGCCGGGGCTGTACGAGGTGCAGCGCACCAAGCCCGACAGCTCCTCGGGTGGCAGCGCCCGCAGGTCGCGCTCGTCCACGGGCATGCTGCGGCGGTGCAGGTGCTGCTGCGCCGCGAACGGCGTGCTGCCGCGCCGCTTGTCCCCGCGGTTCAGAGTCATGGGGCTGCGGGCAGAGCACGGCTGTGAGCCCGGGCTGCGGGCAGGGCACGGCTGTGAGCCCGGGCTGCGGGCACAACACCCGCACAGCCCCAGCCCCGCACATCCCCGGTCTCGCACGGTCCAAGCCCCGCACAATCCAAGGTCCAAGCCCCGGACAGCCCCAGCTCCGCACGGTCCAAGCCCTGCACATCCCTGGCCTCGCACATCCCCGGTCTCGCACGGCCCAAGCCCCGCACATCCCCAGTCCCGCACATCCCCAGTCCCGCACATCCCCAGTCCCGCACATCCCCGGCCCCGCACATCCCCGGCCCCGCACATCTCCAGTCCCGCACATCCCCGGCCCCGCACATCCCCGGCCCCGCACATCCCCGGTCTCGCACATCCCCGGTCTCGCACGGTCCAAGCCCCGCACAGTCCAAGGTCCAAGCCCCGGACAGCCCCGGCTCCGCATGGTCCAAGCCCCGCACATCCCCGACCTCGCACATCCCCGGTCTCGCACGGTCCAAGCCCCGCACAGTCCAAGGTCCAAGCCTCACACAGCCCCGGCTCCACACAGCCCCGGCTCCACACATCCCCGGTCCCGCACATCCCCGGCCCCGCAGCCGCGCTTACCTCGGGGCGCTGCACGGAGCGAGGGATCGCTGAGGGATGGCTGAGGGATCGCTGAGGGATTCCCCGGTGGCCGCCGCAGGAGCTCCCCGAGCGCTGCTGCCGCCACCGCTCCCCGCGCCGCTCTTTATGTCCCGGCGGAGGCGCGGGGCCGTCCCTGCCGTCCCCTCCCCGCCGTGACGCTCGCCGGGCGCTCCGCCAGCGCATCCTCGGCAGCGCCACCGCCCCCGCGGGCTCCGTGCGCTGCGCGGGGGCGGCGGCGGCGCGGGGAGCCCGGCAGGAGGCGGGAGCCCCCCGGGGGTGCGGGGAGGCACGATCGGCTCCGCTCCGCTCGGCTGTCAGCGCGGGGATCCCGCCCGTGCGGCAGCTCGGGGAGAGGCGCCGGGGGAGGCGAGGGCTGGCCCGGGAGCGCGGCCGTGCGAGCTGTGCGGCTGCCGGGCCCGGCCGCTCTCGATGCCCCCGCTGCCCTCTGGATGCCCCCGCTGCAATGCCCCCAGCATTAGCTGTGTGTGCCGCTGGTTTCCCCTCCCAGCCCGTGTGAAAGCGCGCAGGGAGCTCCTCTGGGCTCTGTCACCGCGCGGATTTGGGGCGTACCCCCGGCATGTACAGTAGCGTTAGAAAATATCTGCCAAGAAAATGTTTGCATGCCCTGTGCTGGCTTTTCCCAACGCTAGGGAAGCACACGCACACACGGGAGTGCCACTGTCCCACGGGCTTGAGAGGTCAACATCAAAAGTAAAGGTCAAATCGTCCTCTCGCTTTCACCTGAGCAGCAAAGTGGGACAGAGAAAATCTTATCTCATGAGCAACACAGTCACTCGCATGTGATCGGGTGAAGAAAGGACTCAGCAGATAACTATACTTGTCTCCTGCGAGGCTCACCCAGCGCCCTGTATACAGTTTGTTGTTTTCCTAGCAACCGAAACATGTCAGACATTGTACGGCCAAAATAGCCCCGGCCCCTGCTCCAGAAAGATTACAGCCCGAGCAGAGTGGGAAAATCCCTGTGACTCTGGACATGGACCGCTGCCATCAAATTCGTGTCAGTTTTAGAGTCTCCAAATCAGTGGCAGAAACAAGGTTAAAGAAGGCCAGAACTAGCCAGGTGATGGAAACGAAGTTAGGAATGTAGGGAATAAAGTAAGGGGAAGAAACCTCTCTGGGATTGGGCTAGGTGGGTGAATATTCTGTTATTTTCAGGAGCCAATTATAATTCTCCAGTCGATGCTTTTGGGGTGGTTTTGGCTGCTTCGTGCTGATAAACTGCAGTTGGGAGTGTTAATGTGGTAGTTAAAGATCACCAAGTGCTTGCAGCAGGTTGTATCTCACAAAACAGCAACCAAAATAGCCTTGCCAGTTTGAATAGTTGGAGTTTGGTGGCAAAATATGCGTGCTTCAGCTAACTGAGCTGAGTTAGAAACCTCTGGCTAGCATTTGGAACCATATGGGAAAAAATTATGGTTAGCATTGGAACTACACTGCGGTTACTTTAGCTGGATAAACTGTAATCTGCCAAACTGGCTTGATCGTTCTGAATTGAGAGACAATTAGTTATGTAAATACTCTTCTAGATATGGTTTGTCTTCCTTAAAATTTGGGGGTTTTCTGCCTAACATTGTCACTTGAAACTATTCTCAGGGAGTTTTTATGTCTTTTGCTGCAGCCTTTGCTGCGTGGCTTCACTGTGTGTCAAGGTCACACTTTAAAGCTGAAATGGGGGTATTTTTAATTCTTTTCTGCATGAAAAAAGAGAAATCTGAGAAGCAACAGAACCAAAGAGACAGTGCCACTTCTGTGCCACAGAGAGCACTATTGGACTGGAAACACACTAAAAATGGGGATTTCATTGGCACGACTTAAAGAAGCTGTATTTTATTCTGAGCTTTTTCTGATGAAAATTTTGGATGTTTCAATGCTGTAAATGTGAGATAGACCACTTGCTAGCCAAAATCTATCAGGAAAGGCATGTGTCAAAGTGATGAATAAAAACTTTGAGAGAACAGTGTTTCAGCAGGAAAAGGGACTAAAAATAAAATGATACCCAGTAGAAATCATACAGAAAATTCAGGACCCCACGGCAAACACTGGGGTATTTTGCCAGCACTCAGGTACAAGTAATGAATTAACAGTTATAGAATACCACCATGGTCACAGGATCCTGCTCAGGAGCTGGCACTGGGTTCTTTGAGTGCCTTTACTGGAAAGTGAGATGGCCTTGGACTGTGCTTGTTCCTGGAGGGAAGAGCAGCTCGGTGCCAAGGCTGTTCCTGCTCCTTTCTGCCCAGGGCAGCACTGGGGTCACCAGCTGGGTCACCTCCTTTGATCTTAATAGATCCAGCTATTTTGTGAAGCTGGAAGACATCAGCTGATAATTCAGGTTAATCTCTTGAGAAACATAACATATTTCTTCACATAGCATGTAGTTCTGTTTGCTGGTAATTATTGCTGGTTTTTTCCTATTTGCTGGTGATTACTGCAATTACTATATTTTCATGTATACATTACTGTGAGTCCACAGGCTTCAAATGGTGATCTTTCAGTTTCTTTGAAGGACTTTAGGATCATCTCCTTCCCACCTGCCCTCCATTTCCACTTCTGTGTGACCATGCTTCTAACAGTCACATGAACTGTAATTTATTTCAATTTAAGAGAGATTTTCACGCCTTGCTTTTCTACCCTTGTTTTCTATTGTTCTAGCTTCTACTTTTCTCTAAAAAAAGGATTACCTTTTTTAAAGTTTAATTTCATCTTTGCATGATTTTAATTTTCCTCATTTCATATACTTTCCACTTTACAGTGCCTTTCTTTGCATTTCACTGTTGTAGCATACCCAGTTTCCTTTTCCTGTTATCTCTTTTCTGTTTTATTCTCTCTCTGTTTCTTTTCCCTCTCACTTTTCCTCAAGCTTTTGAGAAATGCCGCTGTTGATTTCTAGTGCACTCTCTCTGCCTGAGTACATTTCATCATCTGGCAAATGCAAAACATGCAGTTTGATCCTGTTTTTCCAGTTATGTATTCCTGGGGTAACAAAACCAAAAGAGTTCATTTATTCTGTACTAGGCGCAGAGGGCATTTCATGGTCTAAATGCTAAGCACAGACTTTGCAGGGGGTGCAGTGATAACCTAGGTTAAACTAAACTAAAATTAACCAAGCATGTAAAACCTAACACCCTCCCCTTTGCATTTTCAGCTTAAAAAGGAAAAATTTGGGGGCTGCATGAACTTTATGTGATTCTTCCTCATCAGTGTTTGTTCAAGGTCAAATGCCATATTCTAAATAGCATTTATTTTTTTTTACATAAGTTAATATTTTTACTGAATTCCATTTTTTTGGGGTTGCTGCTGTCTTACATCAAAACTGTTTCCCAAATGATTAGGAATAATAGGAATATTTTGAATAATCCCGAGGCTGGATTAGCAGCAGTGAGGTTTGGAGGTCGGCATTGTTCTCAGCGTGGCTCTACACTGAAGTTGTGGGTTTCTCTCCTCCTTACTTTTCAACTCATCTGCACAGCTCAAGTCTAATTAATCAGCCATTATGTGGGTGAAATTATTTCTATACAAATGGTAGAGATACCCACAAGGGTCTGTTCTTGCCAAGTTATATGAAGCATTGCTCCTGCAGAAGCATGAGCCTGGCTACCTCCCAAATACCTGGACTGAGAAAGAAATAACAGCATTTGTTGTTATTTTTATTACAGAACTGACACACTCAGGCCACTGGGAGAAGAGGCAGAGGCAGCAGCATGACATATATTGGGGTTTTAACCTAAGCAAGAGAGATAGAGGCACAGGGAAATGCAAAGCAACATTTTTTTGCTTATCCTACAAAAAATAGGATATAGTGCAAATATGGTATCAAGTTTTCCTCACCATCACCCCTAAAATCACAGATGAGCATGAGCAGAACAGCCCTGGACTAACTGGTTCAGTTTGTATCAGACCTTTTCACAAGAGGCATGTTTATATTCCGTTGCCTTGCAGGTAAAAGCAAGGGGCTCTTTGAAAGGTACCATAAGCAGCAGAGGTGGAGCTTTCAGCCCTGCAGCAGCTCCTTTGTGGGAAGGTGACAAATGTCACATCCATGCTGACCCTGCCTTTGGATGCTGCTGAGGGAAGGCAGCACGCCCAGTGGCCAAGCTTTCCCTCATAATTACTCTAGGATTTAATGGCAGGTGACATTTTAAAATGACTAGTGGTAGCCATGAATCGAGGCATGAAACAATAATGTGAGAAATATGAGCTTTGGAGGCAATAGAAATCAATACAGCTTAGAAAGCTCACACGGAGTGCCGAGGGGGAAATGCAAGCAGAAGCCCAACTAAATCCATTGTTATAGCTACAAAACTAATAAGCCTTTCATGGCTGCTGTGCTTCCTCTCAGCTCCAGACCAGAAATTCTGAAGACCACTGGAAAAGAATGAAGAACTGTTTTCATTTTCAGGTAGAGAGTGATGAAATAGGCACGTTTTAAGTGCATGGCTCATAATGTAAAGCAAAGGCCTGTCTTAAACTCATGTAAAGGAGTGCAAAAAATAACTTGGGATGAGAGTAACTGGAAATGTGGTTCATCTTTCAGCTGCTCTGAATTTCTCACAGCTTTGAGTAAGCTATAAAACTTCCAGCACTAGATAAGCTGATGACCAGTGGAACCAGGTGAATCATGGCTCCGGAAAAAAGGAATTGCACAAGGGGCAGATCCAATTTCATTGTGCCCATGCAGCTCCTCCTCTTCTTTTCCACAGACTGTTAGTAAACTACTAATATCTGTTGGGCTATACTTGGGGAGAGCATTCTGTCTTAGTTTAACTTCAAATTCCCAGTTCATTTTAGTCTCCTTCTCAGCAGGGCAGTAACTGCTTGTGCCAGCCTGGCTGTGGGAGGCAGAGTTTGGGTGCTTGGATCCCCCCTGGGTCCCAGCACGTCCTGGATGTGGTCAGCTGTTTGCCCCTATTGCATTTCAACTTCAGAGTAAAAGCAGAACATGACCTAAGATATTTCCATAACTGTTTTCTTTAATCACCCCCAATTCCTCTTTTTTGGAATGAAACCTGTCATAGCCAATGTGTGTGACATACATCATGCCTCCGTGACTGGAATGCCAAATATCCTCTTACAATTCCTGCAGGATGTGTTCTTGGTGGGGATTTCAGAGCCCCTTCACAAGAAATATCTGGAATTCAGAGAGCATGAGAAGGTTTCTCAATTTACAGACAGTTGTTTTAGGGAGTGGGCAAAGTGAGTGGCTGTCTGTCTTACTAAGGATTACGTAGTGCTAAGGAAGCAAAGTGAGAAAGGAAGATTTATTGTTTACCGGCAATAGCTCTTGGCAAGAGGAATGAGTCTATTTACAATAACAAATTAAAGGAGCCATCCTGGGTCAGACTCAACTTACAGCCAGTTTCCAGCAGCTGCCTGTAGCAGATACCTGAAGAAGAATGGACAATAAGAACATGATAAACACAATTACAACTCCACATACACAACCATCAGAGGCTCTTGATGTGGGCTTTTTCTGCATATTTTTCTAATTGTTCTTTAACACATGTAGATTTTCAATACCCTGTATCACCCCCATTTACTGTCTGGTGAAGCAGAAAATAAGATTTCCCTCATGCCTTCTTCACACATGCAGTGGTTTTATAGCTTTCTGCAGTACTTTTCTCTTGTGGCTTAGGAACTTGGAGTTCCTCACTTCATATATAAACATGAATCCCTACTTGCCCTTCTCTATCTTTACTAATACATCTTTTTAAACGTTAGGGGAGAGAAAGAACAGATTAGTAACATGGATTATTTGAACTACATGGTCCTGTGGACTTTCACTGTGGATAATGATAATTTCTAAGATAATTTCTTTGTTAATCCCAAGAATTCCTAGCATCTGTTTATGCTGTCAGCGGAGCACTGAGTAACATTTTTGCAGACCTACTTCTATTTTATTGAGGGCCTAAGCATTTAAATGGCAGGATATTGGGTGGAAAACAGCCTAAAGCCATCCTTGCTAACCCACAGAACTCATTTCTCCATACACTTGCAGGACAGTCTTCAAATGTTGCCTGTTAGCAGCTCTGAAAACCTGGATAAAGTTGTCATAATGTAGATATTTCCATGGAAATGGCAGGTGAAGAAGGAAAAGTCTCCCTGGACTGAAAACCCATAACAGGAGCAGCCCTGTGATCATCAGAGGAAACACCCAAGAGGCTTCCAGAATTCAGAGCCACATGGAAGCATTGCTGGGGGAAGGACACAGGATAGAAACACAAAGTGTTTATGGCAATATAAAGTAAAACTTCAGCTGTGCTGCCCTCTTCTGTGTACCAGATAAGAAAAAAAAGGACAAGGAATGTTTGATGTATCTTTTTTTACACAGATGCCTTCAGTTCTGTCCAAACATGCCTTTGCAAGGCTGAGAATCGCTGCACGTTACGTGAGGCTCCTGGTGGGGACAAAATCAGAGCTGCCCTTCTGCTTTAGGTAACAAAGCTTGTTCTTGTCTCCTTTGTGGGGAAATCCATTTTCCTTACATTTCAAGAAATGAAACCTTGAATGGGGACAAAAACTCACAGTCACAGGGGAAACTTAAGAATTTGAATTGGAAAAGCTTTGTACTTCTTTATAAGCCAGTGCAGAATTTACGATGCCTTTTCCTGTGGTGAGTGGAATGGTCTGTGTAAAGTGTGTGGGAATTTGGATGTGAGAGATGTTATCATCTCCTCCAGGAAAAACTCAGAATTTGTCCAGTTGGAATGTGCTGAGTTTGGCAAATTCCATATTTGCATCATAGCAGTAAAAGGAATCTCTGCTTCCTTTGAATGTCACATTTACGGCTTTGCTGCTATACAAGACATTTTGGTAAAAACCTTCAAAATTCTAATTGTAATGCTGTACTAGAATGAAAATAACTATCTTTTTTTATTTTTTCCATTTTAAATTGTCGAATTTCTTTCTGATTCTATTCTTGAGAAATTATGTAATTATTATAATCGTAATATGCTTCATTATCCACCATTCTCTCTCAAAAAATATAAAATGGTCAGTATTTAGGCTCATGATTAAACACAGAGAACAAGCACGAGCCTGGACTGAAGTATGAGAATGGTATGAACTGTGTTTCTTATATAAAGGGGTTTATAGGGAGCAGACTTGAAAAATGTTATCTTGTGAAAGCAGATGCAGATCTTCATTTGAAAACCAGCCCTAACTAGATAAATCTGAATTAGCACTCCAGTGCTAGAAGTCTGTCACTCTTAAAGACAAAACTGCAAAATTATGATGGGTATCAAGGATATCCTACACCAAACCAGTTACAGTGAAGCAGGTAAGAAATAACTTTATTTCCCTGCTCATCTTCCCAGAGGCAAATCCCCACATTTAGGGAATAGCAGCACAGTGGAGTCTCCAGTGAGGCTTTCACCTCTGCTCACCTCCCCTCACCTCACCTCCCTCCACTCCACTCAGCATCCTGAGCTGCCGATCACGTTGGGAAGGTGACAGGGAATTATTGTTCTGCTCTCAGTCTCTGCATGTCTCATGCATGAAGAGTTTCCAGTGGAGGTTTTTTTGACAGGCACATCACAATGTAAACCTTTGGGCTTCAGGCACTTCATTTCCCAAGTCATCAAAGCTACTTATATTCAGTGAAAGATTCGGTGATCATCCCATTCTCTGGTGCTAATGGAATTCAGCACATACTTGCTTTTCACGGCATTTTCCCACGTAATAGTTTTGGAAATGAGATCAGAATCAGGCCTCAACATTCTTTTCCCTCCTCTACGCTGACTCAGAGCAGTAATTAACGTGAACCAGGCAAATGTTTCCTTGGCATGAGACTCTCACATCAAAAACATCGAGTGTGTGTGTCAGTCACTGCCTGCTCATGTACCCCGGGCCGTGGGGTGAAATGGCCTCTATTCAACCATTAATGTCATAAAAGAACATGACATACACAGTAAATTGCTTTGCTGCAAAGCCTTTCTTTCACACTCACCCCTTTCTTTCATATCTTTACAAGGGTTATAAATTTGCATCACTCCTCTGTTCAAGCACACCAGCTCCACCAGAAGAATCTACAGCCTTCTAAGGTAACAGCAGCATGTAGCTAGGCAACAAAAAAGAATATAGTATTTTTCAGGAAGGAGGACTTTTCTGGATGATCTCATACAGATGCAGTGCTTTTTTGCCATATAAGAAGAAAATGGTTCATTGGAGAAATGAGTCTGTCATCCTGGCACCATCAAGCCATGTTGATGTATAGGCTTCCCTTGATTAGCTGTGACAGAAAATAACAATGCATTCTATTCTGTTCCTATTTATTTCTCAATATCTATTACATATTTGTGAGGTTTTTCTACAAAGGCTAAAGCCACAAACGATTTTGCGGCAGATTTCATTAAACATCACCCAGGTTAGAATGGAATGCTTCAATAATTATCAAGTCAGCTGAAATAAATTGCAAGTCAGTTCAGCTGAAACTGTGGTAGTTAAAAAAAAAAAAAAAAAAAAGATTTTATGAACGGAAAAGACATCCTGTTGTAAGAACAGTCCATCACTTTAGCTAGGGACAGAGCTGCTGCGGATGGTATACACTGATTTTTTGCTCTTGAAGGGATTTAGTGAAGTGCAAACGGAAAAAACAACATGATCCAGCAGGATCACGCCTTGGAGCCCGGGATCAGGGTGATGAGCCCGGCAAAAGGGGCGGGCAGAGGTGGTGGGCTCTGTGTAGGAAGCAGGAGAAATCCCATCCTGGAGCATCCCGAGGTGTGCTGGCTGTGCCAGGCTGGGCTCTGTGTAGGAAGCAGAAATCCCATCCTGGAGCATCCCGAGGTGTGCTGGCTGTGTCAGCCTGGGCTCTGTGTGGGAAGCAGAAATCCCATCCTGGAGCATCCCGAGGTGTGCTGGCTGTGCCAGGCTGGACTGAAGAGCTGTGGGAAGCAGGAGAAATCCCATCCTGGAGCATCCGAAGGTGTGCTGGCTGGGCTCTGTGCAGGGCTCCTGTAGCGAGCGCTTTTCCTGGCCCAGACTTGACTGTGGCTGATCAGGGCCTCTCCATCACAGCTTGCACCACATCCTTGGCAGCTCTCATGCATTTCCTCTCCTTGGCATCTTGTTTCATTTATGTATTCCAGAGCCTGCTGTGTGAGCTGGCTTTCATTCTTCCCAGCTGGACCAAGGCACGGTTCGTGTCTCGCCCATCCTGTCAAAGCAGGGATTGCCCAGTGAGTCAGGAGAGAAGACACAATTCCACAATTCCTTTGTACCAGGGAAAGACTCGAGCAGCTTTGAGAGGCTGAAGCCCACAGGGCAGCAGAATGCCAGAGGAAGGTGTACCAGCTTCATAACGCTCCCAGGAAAATTCCTGCAGTTTTAAGGGTTAGCAGAATATATTGCAAGGGCTAATCTAATGTGATGCATTACCTGATGTGTACAGAATTTGCATCTAAGCTACAGTGTTTACTTATTCAGCCATAAAATGCAGAAAAACAGTTAATTGTGTGACTTGGTGACTGCATAAGTACTTCTTCTGTGCAGCCAAGTGCTTAAACTACAGTGGAACTCAACTGTGTGCACCCAAATGACACCTGCATTTAAAGCAAGGCAGATATGACTGAAATTAAAGTTGATACAATGTTTACTTTTTGTTTAAAAAAATAAATTCACTCACATTTTACTAGGAATGGCCCAATGTTGTCCTTACAAACAAAGATAAATGTGACAAAACTTCCTCACTTCTATGCTAAAAATACAATCCAGAATATGACCCCACATCTTAAGTTTTCAGGATCAAACCCAAAATGGTAAGTAGAAAGGGGAAGACATTTTTTCAATAACAGCTCCTATTTCAGGCTTCAAGTCAATTTTGTCATTATTAAGAAGCATTACTAAAGTGGAATTTGACAGGCTTTTTACAATGTTGACTTATGTTTCAAAAAACCCAGTGCATAAATGTGTTATTATGAAAATAAGTCAGTACAAATGTGAAGAGAAACAATTTATGTGACTCAGCCCTAATTATTTTGTTTCTGCCTAAAAAGCAAATGTTTGGTTGGCTTTTTTCTTTAAAGTTGGCTGCAGTGTTAGTGAAACTGTTTTCTGATTTTCAGTAATAAAGCCTAGTTTTGTTGTATTAAAACTGTTGGGGAAAAAGAATGGAATCTGCTGGCATTGATTGTTTTTTCTGCAAGCATTTCAGATTATGTGGATGATTTATTTGCCACTTTGCAGGGGAAGTAAAAAGTATTTTCCTGCTTAGATACCTTCATAATCCTTAGGCAGAGCATGTGCCAGCTGTCCCATTAGCAAAGGGGAGAAATCGAGTTTCCAGGGGTCCCAGGGTTAAGCAAGCTCCTGCTGACCTCCTGAGGTTATTTCTGTCAAAGCCACATGTGCCACGTCTGATGGGAACTCACATGCAACAAATTTGGGTAGATTAGGGGGAAAGTGCTATGATAAACCATCATCTTCGAGTTACACCAAAATAAGGGAAGGATCAGCTCCAGAAGGGTTTGGCAGAGATGCCTCAGCAGGCATGGCTGGGGTCCTGCTCAGCTCAGCACAGACACAGCTGTGCCCAAACCCTTTGGCCACTGGGCCAGTGTAACAGTGGGGGGTGTTTTGCACCACTTAATTACTGTTTTGTTTGCAGTTTCTTTTGTTTTTACTCAGAGCCAGGATTAAAAAAAAATACATGAAGGAAACTGATTTTTTTTGTGTGTTTGGGCTTGGTTATTTATTAAATTTTATTAAAAAGTACAGAAAGTTCAGTAACACTCCTAGCTACCAGCTAGAAGCAAGCAAAATGGAGGAAGCTTTAGTTAGTGACAAGGTTTCTTAAAGCTAAACAGTCCAATAGAGAAATAACACTTATATTATTTATTTTAACCTAATAACTAAATTTCCATGACCCTTAGTGTGGCATTAACTGTCCAACCAGGAACTTCTACCTGAAACCATGAAGAAGGAAGATGAGCACCAAAAGAGACACCACCTAAAATCCTTCACTTTGTCCCAGACCTATTCATATATTATAAAAACTTCCAATTTAAGACCCTTTATCATGTGAAAGCACACACTTCCATCTAATTACATACCCATGATCCTAACTTCATTACTCAAATTTGGAAGCCTTTTCCAAGGCTTCAGGTCAAAAGCAGTGTTCTCTATGGGTCAGTGCCAGAAAGCATAGAAAGCTTAAAAAATCCAGGTTTCTGGGATCCAACAGGCCAGACTCTTTGTCAACCTAAACCATGGGGTTTATGGGAGAGTGGTTGTCCTGGTCCCCCTGCTGTGTGTGCCCCACCTGCAGTGAGGCAGCAGTGCCCTGCAGCAGCACAGCCACTCGGGGATGTGGCACAGCCCAGCAGGAGGGCACAGGACACAGGCTGGGGCTGCAGCTCACAGGAAAGGAGGAAAGCAGAGGGCAGGGAGCTGATGGTAGCTCACTATTTCCCTGGCATCAGGACAAAGCCTCCAGCACAGAAGCTCCATGTGGGAGCACTGGCAGCACAGTGACATCCCTGCCATTCCTCTCTCTCTTTCCAAACCTCCATGGCAGCAGCTGCTCCTCATTCCCAGGTCATATGTTTTCACAGATTTAGTGAAAATTAACTTCTGGCCTGTTGTCTCCCTCCTGTCCTGCTCTGGAAGCTGAGCTGCAGCAGGAACCAGAGCCTGTCTTAGCTCCTGTTCAAGAACCTTGCTGTCTGAAGGGTGCAGGTGCTACAAGGCAGCAAACTGATGAGACAAATGGCAAGAGACCCTGAGCAGTGGTGGAATGAAACTGGGACAGCAGGGTTTCATCCATCCAAAGAACCAGGATGTTATCACTGCAGACAGTGCTGTTCCTTAGACCCACAAAAGAAAAGTTACCTGTGTGTGACAGGATGCAAAAGCCCATTAGAGGTAGGACATAAAATAAATGTATGAGTTGGTAATAAGAGATAGGTAAAGAGGCCACAGAGTATGACAGAATGTCTTCTGCAGCTACTGAAGTGTGTTGGACAAAATGAGGGCTCTCTGCTATTCGTGCATTTTGTGAAAATGCCCTGTATTTTTAGCATTTTGTGGAATGAAAATTTTATGTGCTATTAAATGTTGCCGGCAAATGGTGGGAGACCAGTAAACTTAAACACACTTCAACTTTCCCTGCTTTGGTTTTCTTTGCTGTTACTTAGTAACATCAGAGAGATTTTACTACAGACTTTTCTTTTTCCTATGGAAAAACGTTGACTCTGCCACTTCTTCAGTCTGTATTTATGCCAAACAGCACATTTGGTAAAGGAAGGGAAAGTGGTCCTGTTCTCTGCTTGACAGACCAAAGAGAAATGCTTTTAACAGCTATAAAAAAAATTGTAAAAAAACGAGTTTATAAATTAAAGCCCCAGAAGGAGATCTTTATCAAAGCCCTCTATTGACACAGACACATCACTCGAGCATGGCCAGAATACTGAAACAGCTTTCATTAACATTGCCAGTGTGTGGCACACGCTGCTCCACCCCAGGGCCACAAGAAGGAATGCCATGCAAAGCTGAAGCTCTCCCATGGACAGTTCAGCTGCATCCTTGGACACAAAGCTGCTGAGCTGCTTCCCTGCCACTGCTGAACCTGAGGCATGCAGGGGCTGCAGCAGGGTTGGATGCTGGGACAGCAGTGGGGGGATCCTGCTCCCATCCCGAGCTGCTGCTGTGGTCTGGGGCTCAAACACACTCCAGAGCAGGTTAGTGCAGGGACAGCACACACAGCTGCCCTGGGAGCACACAGGAGTGGGGAACGCCATCCAGACACCCCTGGGAGCACACAGGAGTGGGGAATGCCATCCAGATACCCTGGGAGCACACAGGAGTGGGGAATGCCATCCAGATACCCCTGGGAGCACACAGGAGTGGGGAATGCCATCCAGATACCCCTGGGAGCACACAGGAGTGGGGAATGCCATCCAGATACCCTGGGAGCACACAGGAGTGGGGAATGCCATCCAGACACCCCTGGGAGCACACAGGAGTGGGGAATGCCATCCAGATACCCTGGGAGCACACAGGAGTGGGGAATGCCATCCAGATATGCTGGGAGCACACTGGGAGTGGGGAATGCCATCCAGATACCCCTGGGAGCACACAGGAGTGGGGAATGCCATCCAGACACCCCTGGGAGCACACTGGGAGTGGGGAATGCCATCCAGACACCCCTGGGAGCACACAGGAGTGGGGAATGCCATCCAGATACCCTGGGAGCACACAGGAGTGAGGAATGCCATCCAGACCCCTGGGAGCACACAGGAGTGGGGAATGCCATCCAGATATGCTGGGAGCACACTGGGAGTGGGGAATGCCATTCAGATACCCCTGGGAGCACACAGGAGTGGGGAATGCCATCCAGCCATCCCTGGGAGCACACAGGAGTGGGGAACGCCATTCAGATACCCCTGGGAGCACACAGGAGTGGGGAATGCCATCCAGACACCCCTGGACGACTCTGCCCAGCGCTCAGGAATTTGAAGCAGATGTCTGCTCCTGGCATTTTTCCTGGACTTGAACAAGGCTGTGTTCAACACAGCTGCTCCAAAGGGTCATAGTTTCCCATTTCTATTACAAAACATTCCAGAGTCTAAATTTAGGGGTGTCATTTTGGAGTAATACACATCTGAAAAGAAATATTTCTAACAAATTAGTATTTTCTTCTCCCACTTTGCTCCATACAACAGGAACCAGGTAATGGTCATCAAAAGCAGGATGGAAGGTTTTCACCAGAACTGGTGGTACATTTTCAGCAAGTACAGAGCTAAAGGTGCCTGGAAAGGAGAGGCTGGGGCCTTCAGCAAAGTCACTGTGGTTGCTTCTATCATAAATACAGCACCTACACCACTTAAACAAACACACCAAATCTAAAATAATCAGATTCTAAAAAACAGCAGAAGTCAGACCTCTTAAAAACCCACAGTAGATGCCCCTTACTGAAAAGTCATCCCCTAACTATTAACTATAAACATAAACCATCAAACACATTCTGCTGCTTCTGAGCAGCTAAATGGTACAAAGTGCATCCCCAGGGCTGCTGTGCACAGTGTGCTTCACAAGGCAAGTGCCAACATCCCAATAAATTATTTAACACTAGTATTATGTAGTGGTGAAAGCCAAGCAGAGAGCTTCAGCAAAGCACCATTTACTGATCCCTTCTCTGTTTGGAGTGCAGGGGAAGCAATCTGTTGGCAGCTTAGTCATCCTCCTGTTTTCCCCCTGGCATACACGTGCAATTCTTTCTTCCCAAAATCTGGGGGCAAAATTTGTTTTCTTTTAAAAAGCAACCAAAAACCAGAAAACAAAATCAAACCAACCAAACGTGGTGCCCAGGAGCTGCCTGCATGCAATACCACGGCTGGAGTTTCATCTGTGGTGCAAACATTGGCAATGTCAGGACTAATCAGTTCAGTGACCCAACAAGAGGCAGAGGGAAGCTGGGTCATTCTGTTCCTCGCCCAATATTAATATTACATAAATACTGTCTTTATTTGCAGTTCCATTCATACATCCCAGCAGTGCTGCCCATTCACAGGATGCTGAGCCAAGTGAGCAGGCTGATGCTGTGCAGAGTTGTCTTTCTGCAGCCCCGAGCAGACAGGAGGCTCAGTTCTGAAATGGGAAAGTCTGGCTTTGTTTCTCTCCTGCTTTGCTGTGTGACTTTCCATGCCACACTTGGAGCACTGGACTGGACTGCCAGGCTGAGCTTTTCACAGTCTTCACAAGCTTCACGCTTTTCCAACAGCATCTGAGACCCTCCCAGAGAAAATGCTACCGGAGTACAAGCACTACCACCAAACTGGTGAGCACCCAGATTTTCAGAAAGTGTATTTCTTATTTTCCAGATAGCTGATGGCAAAGAAGGCAACATTGTAATGGGTGCATGCACCAAAATACCTAACAGGATTTAATAACTGGTTGTTATTTTTCCATGTGGTCCAGGACTAGAGACATCTTTTACAAAAATTCAAATTAATTCTTAATGAGTTTTTTTGTAAATGTCTGCCAAAGACAACAGTTTAGTGAATGCCACAGTTCCCAAACCAGAAGTATAGTCTGGGTTATAGCATTAAATCTCAAAGCATTTAGAGCAAACTTTTCCTTTAGCTGTCCAACACTACCAGGACAGTCTTTCAGCAGAGCCTGCAGGGCTGTTCATACTGAGAACTGGTAACAACTCCTGTATTGCAGGTGCACAAACAAAACCCCCTTCAAAGATACTGTATTTCCTACCACAATGAAGTAGTAATTAAAAATAATTCATGTTTTACACAGCTTTAAAAAGCCCTCTATATCTGACTAATCTAAGATATTTAAAACCAGACACATGATTTGGAAGTGTGGACACTTACTACTAATTGTCCTCCAACTTTGCATGCACCAGCTTGTTCCAATTGTGGTGTCTGAAAATAAACTGTATAAGCAGCCTGAAACTGTCACAGGAATGTAAAGATTTTAATTAAAAGTTATCCTGGTGGACTTGTAAAGTCCAGTGTGCAAAATCCACTTCTAAAATGCAGCTGGTAACTTATTTTTAGTAGTGAGAAACCAGTAAAAAACAGGTTGAAAAAATATTTTTAATGGAAAATTGTACCTATGCAATGACTCATACAATTAAAAAGACAATTTTCATTACATTTTTGTAGCTGTCTGTAAGTTAATTCCCCATATAGTGTTTTTTGAAAAAGCAATGTTTCCTCAAGAGAATTTAAGTGACTTTATTTTGCTCATAGATTTATGTAAATTGTAACATCACCACTTATATACAAAATCAGTTTAACACATCAGAATACCAATGATTTCCTCACCAGGCAATTATGACCGAGCAGTCAAACACTGATTCACCACTTCCAGCAGGTGAGAGTTTTCCAAAGCAGCTGCCACACGTTCTTTATCAGCGAGCTGTTTATTAACTGTGCAGGAAAAACCCACAAGAAACCAGTCAGGACATTGGGACTTGGTGTCTTCATGATGAGCCACATAATCACAGTTGCCATGGAGCTGCAGTTCTGAGGATGCCAAGTGCACCCCAGAGCTGCTGTCTCAAAGCAGAGCCTCTCTGTCATCACAGCTTTGCAGGGAGCTGGCTGTGATTCAGCAGCAGGGATGTAACACAAGAAATCTCATTTTCCTCCCCTTTTCTGAGTGCTCAGGGAAATCAGTGACTGTCTGAGAGCACTGGCTGCCTGAGGAGATGCTTAAAGAGCACCACAGGACGATCTAAGTGACACTCCATGTTCCTGTTCTGGAACATCCCCCAGAATGTGACGCACAGAAAGTCCCAGACACTGAGCGGCTGCCCTGCAGCTGTGGGAATCTCCCTCCTCGCTAATTTTCAAAATTAAAACAAATAGAGACCACACAAGAGAGGACTAAAAGCCTTACCTGCGTGCTCAGAGGCATGTGTTCCTGGTGTTATGTGAACATCCAGCTGAAACAGCAGCACAAAAGAAACAGGGGATGAGCTCAACAAAACATTGGAAGATTAAGTCCAAACTAACAAAAATAGGATAGTAACAAAACGAAGGGAGAAAGGACATTTTTGCCACCATCGGTTACTCTATACAACAGAACAAAAGTCTAAAACAGCAGAGTATTCTGCATTTGCATGTGCTCAAGCCTGCTTCAGACAAGGGTGAGACCTCTCCTCCTGCCTGACCCAGAGTACTGCAGTGATTCCCCTCAGAACCCCGTGGCCCACGACAACAGCCCCAGAAGCACAACTGTGCGCTGCTACTTCACCCCACTGCCCTCTCTGCTTCCTGCAGTCTTCCTCATTCAAAAAAGAAAACCTCTAGTTATTTTGCACTGCAAACTAGTCAGCACTTTTTTTTTTTTTTAATTCTTCCAGACACAACTCCTTTCTCTTGCTTTGCCCAGTGGTTTGACTGCTCACCTTGAACCTGTCGGGCAGAGAGCGGAGCAGTTTGACCTTGATGGAGAGGCCGATGAGGGTGGCCATGCTGCAGTGCGGGATGGTGGGGGTGAACTCCACCGACACGGTGCTCTCGGCATCGTTCACCTGCGGCAAACATAACAAACCCGCCGCTCGCACCCGAACCTCCCCGGGGGAAAATTCCACTCGCTCATATTGACATTTTTCAGCACTACGTTTAAACACTACTATAAATATATTTCAATATTAGCAAAAAGCAATTTGTTATCGGACGGCTAAGGCAGCACATGCCGGCGGGATCTCACTTTCACTCGCACTTGCTCGACGACGTTCAGCTCCTCCAGGGTGAGCGGGTGCTCGGGGTCATTGATGGAGCGGATGAGATGTGCGGGTTAAGGAAAGCGGCGCTGCCCGGCCCGGCCCGGCCCGGCCCGCCCGCGCCGCCCGGCCCAGCCCGCCCGGCCCAGCCCGCCCGGCCTGCCCGCCGCTCCCGCAGGATATCGAAGATCTCCCGGTCGTCGATGGCGTCAGGCAGCTCGTCGTCCTCCTCGCGGGCCGTCACGGGGCGCTCTCCGGAGCGGCGGTAGATGAGCGGGTTCGCGTTCTCCAGCGGCGCTGCGCCCGGGCCCACCATGGTGGCACCAGCATCAGCACCGGCACCACACCGGAACCGGAACCAGCCCGGACCGAGATCGGCGCCGCACCGCGCGGGGCCTTAGGTGGGAGCGGGGCCGAGCCCGGTTCCGAGGGCGGCTCCGGGGGGCGGGAGGGGGCCGGTTCCGAGGGCGGCTCCCGTGGGCGGTTCCCGTGGGCGGAGCTGGGCCCGGTTTCCGAGGGCAGTTCCCGGGGGCAGGAGCGGGGCCGGGCCCGGTTCCGGAGGGCAGTTCCCGGGGGTGGGAGCGAGCGCTATTCCTCGGGCGGCTCCCGGGGGCGGGAGCGGGGCCGGCCCCGTTTCCCTCGGGCGGTTCGCTGGAGCGGGGCCGGGCCCGGTTCCCCGCAGCGTGGATGAGCTGCAGCAGCAGTCTGGAAGCGAATGGAGTCGGCGGCGCAGTGTCCGCCCGCGGCCTCCGGGCTGGGCCCGGTGCTGCCAAGGATGCTCCGATTAAAGTTGGTTGTCTCATCTGTTCCCTACTTTTAGGAGTCAAACAAAAATAAAACAAATTTAAACTGAAGTGATGCGCTGTAGTGATGACGTACTTTGGCTTCATATACCCCTCTAAAAGAGAATTAAAGCAAGAATTAACTATTTTGATTTTTTTATTGTTAGTTTCTAGTTATTTGTAATCTGGTCATGGCTGGGTGGAGTGTCCAGTTTTTATTGCTTTGTTTTGCTTGTGGCGGTGTTTCGGTGAGGTTTTTGTTGTTTTAAGGGGTTTTTAGGAAGGTTGCAGTATTTAAATTCAGCCCTGCTCGCTCTGAGGCGCTGGCAGCAGGTGAATGACCTGCGCTTGGCGCTGCGGGCGGTGCTGGGCCCTTGCCAGCCCCGGGTTACTCGGGCTGGTTCGGGGATTGCGCTCGCAGTTCAGCTGCTCCGTGCAGCCGGTGCCCTGGCTGGGACCTTTGTCCCCTTTCCTTCGCTTAAAACAGGAGAGAGTCACCGGGGCCCCGTCGGTGTGAAGATGTCTCCTCTGAGCCAAATCGCGCTGCTCTGTGCCTTGTGGTGCAAAGCAGCGTTCCTGGTGTGTGGGACAGAAGGTGAGCCCCGCGATCTGTTATTGCTGCTCCCCGGGGAAGCCACTGCACCAAGTTCCGATGATTTTTTCAAAGGCAGTAAATCTCTTATGCTTTGGTTACCAATCTGCAAAAATACCTTCATGATGCAAAAATTATTCGTTTTGTGAGATGAAACTGTTTTTGAGATGATTTAATGAAAAGAAAGTTTTCTGTATTTTTTCGAAAGGTAGAAAGCAGCAACATTTCTGAATTCTCTAAACAAAAAAAACCAAAAAAATCTTACTGAATGATAAATTTAGGAAATTTTAATGGTTTTGCTATTTGCTTGGTGCCTAAACTCTGCTCTACGTGGCTCCAGGTGTCACTGGCAGGAGGGTTTGGCAGTGTCTGTAACTGCACCGAAGCAAAATGAAAACTGAACAAAATTGAAAGGAATAAGCTGAAATGTCCTAAATTTAACAGTCCATTAAAAATACTTAATAAAAAAAGTTCTGTGTGATAATTATGAAGGTGGAGTTTAATTTCTTTCTTGTCTTACTTAGGACAGAGTGGTGCTGAGCCAGAAGTGGCTACTGCACTTGGAAGGCTCAGAGGAACACAGACAAATGTGAAGGGGACAGACAAGCTTGTGAATGTTTTCCTTGGAATTCCTTTTGCAAAAGCCCCTCTTGGACCCTTGAGGTTTTCCCCACCTGAACCACCTGAACCCTGGACTGGTCTGAGAGATGCAACTTCTCACCCACCACTGTGAGAGCTGTTCATTTGTAGATAGAACCTGTCCATGCTGGTCAGAGCTGTGATTATTGGGGTGCAGAGGCCTGGTTTTGCTGAGGAGTTTATCTTTGGTAGTGGATGCACTGCCAGTACTGGAGTATTTCTAGTACAGGTGTGGAGATGTGCTTTTACAGGCTGTGCCTCTCAAAAATGCAAGCACCCTGTAGGGATTCAGCCAGGGGCAAAAGAAGTGTTTTCTCTACCATTGTTACATTGATGCTATTGCAGATTTAGTACTAATAATTGTGCTGCCTTTTTTTCCCCTCCTTTTTTCCCCTTGCTGCTTTGTTTTTGTTTTGTTTTGTTTTTCTTTTGGTTTGGTTTGGGTTTTTTTTGGTGAAGCTGTCCTCAAGATCTGTCCATGTTGAAAACAGCTGAAAAAAACTTTAAAGAAAAACACCTTGCATTCCAAACTTCTGAGGACTGTTTGTATCTGAGTGTCTACAGCCCCGCTGGCTCAAGCAAGAAGGACAAGTTACCTGTATGTACCATTGAACAAACTTGTGTTTTATAAGGCTTGCAAGTAATGATTGCTCCTAAGAGACTTAATTGCTCTTGAAAATGTGGTGCTGCACCAGCAGAAATAATATTAGCATGTAAAATTCAAAGTCCACCAATCTGAAATGCAGCAGCCATTGTCTTTGGTTATTTGGTGTTCCTAATTCTCTGATGCTGTTTTCCTTTTTCAAGTGAAATCTGAAAACCAGTGCATAAAGGTGTGTCTCACCCTTTTGTTTCCAAGGTAATGGTGTGGATCCATGGAGGCAATTTTATATTTGGTGGTAGTGCTCGGTATGATGGCTCTGCACTGTCAGCCTATGAGAATGTTGTGGTGGTAATAATTCAGTACAGACTGGGACTCCTTGGATACTTCAAGTAAGAACGCCTATTTCACCTTTTACAAAGTACTTGCTGTCATGCTTAAAGCATGAGTAGGTCTGTTTGCTAAATCTGCTGAACTTCTGTATCAGCTTCCCACTGTTTCAGAGGTTCAAATGAGCGTAATTCACTGACATCAGGACATCAGAACACCGAGAAATGTCTGTAACTTGCATCTGCATGGTCTTGTGATTGCAGCCTGCTATCACATACAGATATGGCCAGATAATAGCTGGGCTTATCTGGTGCTGGACAGGATGTTTGTTCTGGCCTTTGCTTCCATCCTCTGCTGTGTAAAGCAAAATCTCAAGGTAGGGTAAAGGCCAGGGATGCACCTGTGCAGAGGTGAGGAGGAAGTAGAGGGGAGTCAGGGGCCAAGGTGTGGGCATGAGGGGCTGTGGGTCGCTTTGCACAAAACACAGATGGCTGAGACTGCCTTTGCTGTGGTACTGTTCCTGAGGAATGGCTCTGCTGCTTTCCTTTCAGTACTGGTGACGAGCACGCCCGGGGGAATTGGGCGTACCTGGATCAAGTCGCAGCTCTTCGGTGGATCCAAGGAAATATTGAGCACTTTGGTGGAGACCCAGCATCTGTCACTCTCTTTGGAGTATCTGCAGGATCTTGCTCTGTTTTTGCACATGTAGGTATATAGCAGACAAAAATAAAAATCTTCAAAAGCTCAATTAATGTAACATTTCATGCTTAATCTGGTTTTTGACAGTAAGTTTAACAGCACATTGGGCAAAATCTGGAGATTTAGCAAATAAAGTATAATTCCCAACTGAATCCAGGAGTTGACTAGACTATAACTAGCATAAAGTTACATGGTAGGGATGTTAATATAGAATAAATACTTTTTTGTTCTTCCCTTCTTGGCAGGTGTTATCTCCTTTATCTAAGGGTCTCTTTCATAAAGCAATATCAGAGAGTGGAATTATAATCCCCCCCAGTAAAAATTTAGATCATGCAATGGATCTTGAGGTAAGATAATTTTTTTTGCATTTTAAAATCTTAATAGCCTAAAATAGGATATTTCTATGTGATAATTTGTTTAAAAGAAAAAAGGGGGACATCTCATTGCATACTGTATAACAAAGTTGATCCAATTTATTGTTGCAGCACCTGTTTAATTTCAGTCTGTTTGGTGTTAGAAATAGATTGTACAGCTGGGTGATTACAACAGCTGTGGGCTGACAAAGGTATTTTCAGTCACATACCCTCAAAGATCTGTCAAGCTCACCTAAATCTGCCACTAAATTAAGCAATTTACAGCAGTGTGTATCAGGGCTTTATAACAGTGCTTATCTTTGTTGATAATTTTCAGAAAATTGCCAGTATCTTCCAGTGTGAGACGAGCAGTTCCCTCTCCCTGCTGAACTGCTTGAGGAAGCAGGAAGCAGAGCACATAGTCCATAAGAGCAAGGTAGGTGAGACTTCATGGCAGCAGAACTTTTTAACTTTAACTTTGCAAAACTTTAGCTCAGCCTCTGATCAGAGTTCATTGATGGTCCGTTCCAAAGTTGATTTTTCTTATCTTTTGCCAAAATACTCCTTAAATGTGGAAATCATTTCAGACGTAATTTCTATCTGGAAGTTTTGACAGTGTCACAGCACCTGTGAAGTTGTGAGCAATGTTTGAGCATCCCTATGTTTTAGTGTCAGAACAGCACAGGATCAGGAACCCATTACATTCCACCATGCCTTGACCCAGCCAGGCCTGCATTTTATACTCCTGTGCCAAACTAAATTTTGTTATAGTGCCTGTAGGTCCTTGAACTTCTTAAAGCCTTTTTTTGCACTCAGGACATTTAATGTGGATATCTTACATGATTTGAAGGAAAAATTGGAAATGCTATTAACAACTAATTTGATTTTTTTTCTCTCTCTCTTCCTTCAGGAAATCTCATTTCTACCCTTAGTTTTGGATGGAGTGTTTCTTAATAAGCCACCTGAAGAGATACTGGCTGCAAAAGAATTCAATGCAGTCCCGTTCATGATAGGAGTCACCAACAATGAATTTGGCTGGAATATTAGATCGGTAATTTAATGTCTATTCATTATTTAAATGTGTTTTTAATGTTTGTGTTAAGTGATAGGACAAGTCTTTGCATTGTTGGAAATACCTACAAGGCAAACATTACTTGCATCATGGCTCTGCAGTGGCCCAGAACCACTGGGTCACAAGAGGGGGAGAGAGGCTTCCTCCTGCAAGTTAAACCACATGGGCACATCAGTTGGAACATCAATTTTGACCAGTGTTTTCTTATCCTAAAGTTTTAATCCCTCATCCAGGCAGAGAGAGGAAAAAGAATGCAACTATCAAGGACTTATTACTGAAAGACAAATAAAGCAAATCCTTTCCCCTACAAGGCTCAGTAGTCAGGGTTGGTACAGAGTGTGCTTAAAAATGTGCCACTGATCACCTAGACCAGCTTTCCCTGGGTATCATTATCAGCCTGCAGGAAGAGCTTTCATTTGAAAATGACAACTGGGGCAGAGTGAGGGGACAATGCAGGTGTCCAGCCCTTTCTTTTGGGAACTCAATGGGTAACTCCAAAACATAAGCAAATGCTCTCAGTGCACAAAAACTGCAGGAGATGGATTTCTGTCCTCTCTCTTTCTTACCCCTTCCTTTTATTTCCTAAATATTCCAGTTCCTCTCTGTAGTACAAAGCATTTGTTCTGAATCTAGGAATCAACTGTCCCTGGAAGCGTGCTGGTTCTAAGTCCCAGAGCAATGCAAAGTGAAATCTGTTTCAATTTATTTTGCAGACAGAAGAGTTGTTTTATGTAATGCTATAAAAGAGGAGGAACATTGCATTTTCCTTATTTCAAAGAGCTCAGACAACTGGACTAGAGACAGACTGCCAGTGACTTTTAAGATCTCTCCCAACAGAATGAATATAAGCCTGTGAGACAGAAGCAGCTTTTTGCTTCAACTCTGCCCTCATGTTTTCTAATCTTACAAGTTTCTTAACGTTGATTTAAGGATAAACTGTGTATTAAGAATGGTTTATGTAGAAACCAAGGCAACATTTACTGCAGTAAATACAAGCTTTTCAAGACAGCTGCTGCATTGTGCTGCACTTTTGCATATGATATGATGCTTCAAAAGTGAATACCAGTAGTAAGAACTAATGGAATAATACAGTTCCATTGTTTAAAATAATGGAGACATTGAAAGGTGCTAATAACATTGGTGGTTTTTTTTTCTCTGTACAGACATCAAAAATAAAAAGTTTGAGGGAAATAGGAGATAGAAAATCAATTGCATCAACTGTAGAGGTTTTCCTACCAATGATTGTAAGTACTGCTGCACTAATCTAATTTGAGAAGTGAATTTTCTTTTTCATGTATGTAACAAATTTGGGTCTCACTGCTGGAGTCACAGTGTTACTGAGGACTGAGGTCATGCTTTGGGGAGAGTCCCAGCAAAGTTGACAGGACCAGGGTGTATGGAATTACACAGAAATAGGATTGAGTCAGCCCTGGGATTTGGGAAAATGCCTTTTTCATTCTAGACCTCAACCAATGCTTTTATCTTACATATTTGTGGGATTACTAATAGTAACAGGGTAACAAATAATTACTAGCAAATTCTAACCCTGAAAACTTAGCTTGTGTTTGGAGATCCCATTGGTCTCATCCTCTTGTCTAATAGTCCATAAATCTTTCAAGGACTGAGAATTTACTTTTGTGATTCTTTCTCCTGAAGAATACAGAAGCTGAAGATACTGTCAGGAGAAATTGCTGGATCTTCACTTACTCCTGTAGAGTTTTAACCCATATAAATCTGGTACAAATATGACCTGAAGTGGTTGGTTTGGTATTTTTTGCCCACAAAAAGCATGAATAGGTTTTGTTTCCCATCAACATGGGTACTGTCCTGGACATTTGTGCCTTTGCAAAATCTCTGAAGTTTAAAAAATGGCAATTTTAGCTGCTAATTCAGACAGTGATTGTTTGTCTGTTTGTTTCTTGTCTCATAGGATGTACCCTCAGATTTTCTGCCCATGATCTTAGACGAATATGTGGGAGACACAGAGGACCCTGCAGAGCTCCGGGATGGATTCCTGGACCTGCTGGGGGACATGGCAATTGTCATGCCAGCCATTAGAGCACTGAATTATCACAGGGGTAAGCTGATCAACAGCAGTGGGACACTCAAACCTCCTGCTGCAGGCTGCATCAAATGATGCAGACACAAATCCTCTCATATGTAGGCAGCCCTTCTTGAGATGCCCCCCGGGAATACGAGGAATGATGCAGGTCTGCAGAGCTGTGTGTAGTCCCTTATCTCTGTATAAGTGTCTTGCACTGTGCTCATAATCACAGTATATTGTGAGCAGAGTATGGTAACACAGGTAAATGCTTGCCTACTGAAGTATGGAGGCTTTAAAGTTAAAATACATCAAGCAACTTTTGTCCTTTGGCCCATGGCTACTAGGGAAGTCAGCTCTATAGTCTGTAAATTTTTAGGTGCTTATGTGTAGACAAGCCATGCCAAGATACTCAAAAGTGGAAATAATTTGATAATTTGTTTTCTATAAGTTTTCTTAGGGTGGATCTTCCAATTTTATTTCTTTTTTGTGTGTAAGTGCTGAGTTCTTAATTTGAATGTAACAAGTACACTAGAGATGTGCCCAGTATAAAGCTTTGTTTAAAGTAGTATTTTAAACAGCTGATGACAGCTGTAGTTTATGTATCTCTTCTGTAACTCTCTAAATGTTATGTCTTGCAGAGTCTGGAGCTCCTACCTACTTCTTTGAATTCCAGCACCGGGCAAGTGCATACTGGGATAGCAAACCAGCCTATGTGAAGGCTGACCATGGGGATGAAGTTGGTTTTGTCTTTGGGGGGCCATTCCTGGCTGGGGACATCCAGCTCCGCAGTAAGGAACAGACACCATTCACTCATGAATTGCTCCTGTAACCCTGGCATTTCTCTATTCAGTGTTCTATTCATTTTCATCATATAAAAGTGCATATACTGGCAGTGAGATCAAGCCATAAGCCTTTCTCCTGGCAGAACTGGTCTTATGCATTTAACCATCTCTCCTTTACAGTTTGCGTGTTCTGAAGCACACTAAGTTCCACACCTTGTCAGCAATTCAGTAAATAGGATATTTGCTAGAAAATTCACTTATCCCAGCACTGTGCATGAATTTGCCAAATAGCTTTGGCTGAAAATGAAATTGAAGGAAAGGTCAATTAAATTTGCAGAGTGCTTAGGAAGGAGGAAATCCAGGATATCTTATTCTCCCGAGGAGTTTAGGCCAGTGTCTCCTCCTTGCCAGGAAATCCCACAAGCTGTCAGGCTCCAGAAAATGGGGGACTTGGTCTCTTTTGCAGGAAGTTATTCCAGCTGTGTTAAGAGCAAGTCATGGAATTCCAGTGTTTCATTTTCTGTGTGAAGATCTAATGGTTAGGTCTGTTTTGCCTCATAATTCAATTAATACTTGAGCATTTATTCAAATAGAACCAGTCCAGTGAAGGAGGATTAAGAGTGGACTCCCAAAATTTCCATGGCATTCTGGAAGTTCTTTCTGGTGGAATCCCACCTTGTTACATTCCCAATAAATCTGCCAAACACTGAACAGTTAAGAAACATGATGCTACTTCCCAAGGATCATTATTAATCCATTAATACCCTTTAATTACATATGCTTAAAACAGTAATACTCATCATGGAGTATTTTCTTTCCCATGGAACTGATTAGGAACAGTTCTTATTTTGACAGAGACAGAAGAATTCTGCTTATTTTAAGTGAATTTATTATTTTTTTTCTTTGCTTTTATTTTTGTCATTTGCACAGTAGTTCATAGTCTGGTCAAAGCCTATATAAGTGAAAGTATTTCATTTTACTCCTTTGAACTTTGGAGCAATCCAGCTGTGTTGTAAAACCCTTTGTTAATCTGTTACCAGAGCCTTTTCCTTTTGCTTATATAAGTATGTATATATATTACTGTACTTACTTTGACACTAGAAAACACTGAGCAGTTCTTTTCTTCTTTGCCTGAATTTACAAAAGGCTTTAAGATACCAAACATTCTTAGTGCATTGAGATACATTTATAATTAAAAACACATAGGAACTGAAATAATTCTCACCTAGTGGTACAGTGAGTTTATGTGTAACTATATTCAAAGAAATACTCTTGAAGTGCTGAGAAATGGAGTGGCACCATCTTGTGTGAGAATGAAGAAATGTTTGCCTAGTCATGCTCTGAATAATAGGGAGAATTTCAGTCCCACAGAACTAGAATGGGATCCAGGAAACACAGCCATGTGTTTCTTGGAGTTGTACTGGGATGCAGGACACATGGGAGGTTTTTGGTACTGCTCCAATTTCCTGGAAGGTTACAGGCGCACCATCTTCTTTCCTTGTTCTTGAATTCCCTGACTTTTGCAGTAGGGTAATTATGCTGAAATCATTCATGAGGAGTGCTGAAATCCCACGATGCTTCCTGTATTTACTGATGTTTTTGCTGGTGATGTGGCTCTGTTGCAATTGCCAAATTTTTACACCATATTCACGCACAGAAATGCTGCTGCTGCTGCAGTAGCAGTGTCTTGATTTCTGCCACACAGAGTAACTATTCTGTGTTTTGTCTTTCAGGTGAAGTAACAGAGGAAGAGAAGAACCTCAGCAGAACTCTAATGAAGTACTGGGCTAACTTTGCTCGAAATGGGTAAGAATCATGAGATTCATGACATGCTTTGCACAGGCTTCATGGGAAATTGGCTGGTTTATTGATTCAGTCTTAACTTGTGTGATTGAATTCCCCTGTGGCTGAAAAGGGCACTCACTCTTTCCTCTTGCTTACAGTAATCCCAATGGAGAGGGTCTGGTTGAATGGCCGTCTTACAACCTAAATGAAGAATACTTGCAGATAAATCTACAGCAAAAGAAAGACAGAAAGTTGAAAGAAAAGAAAGTGGAGTTCTGGAAAAAAGTGATCCTTGAAAAGACAAATAAGAAAAGCACGCAAAACAAGAAGTTTAAATTAGAGTTATAGGTTACAGTCTAAACATGCACATAATATGCAAATTATTAGGATAGTTTAAAAGTAGTAGCAATGGTTTTTTTAATAAAGTGAAATCAATGCAGACCCAATTTGTGAGTAAGACACTCTTGATGCCAAATTTATTAGTGGTGCAGAAGTTTTGGTGTGGTATAGATACAGAAATGTGGAAAGAAGATGAAACTACAGAATGTTCTGCTTTGTCAGTTGGTTTTACAACTGAGACAGGATAGTTTTTATTGTTGTGGTTCTTAGTCTGTAACATTAGTGTTGGGATTAAGACTTCTCCCAAATGTTGGAAAAGAGAGACAATTTCTCCAGTACCCACAGTTCTCTACTTTTAAATTTAGTTGTAACTTCCCTACAAGGATTAACACTTCTGTCTTTTCCCCAGTGCTTCTCTCTGTGCTCCTGGCTGTCTCCTGTGCCTGTTTGCACTGGCTCACAGCCTCACTGCCAGCACTGGCTCTGTCCCAGGGCCACTCCACGGCCCTCACTGGCTGATTGGTGCTTGGACTCTTCATGGCAGAGTTGTCAATCACTTCTCTGCCAGGTCTTTGTCTCCTGTACCTGGCCCCTAGGCTGCTCCAGCTATCCCAGCCACATTCCTGGTCACTGGTGTCTCACAGCAGTGATGCAGCTCCACAGATCCTACAGGGCAATGAACATCAGCTTCCCCTTCCTTCAGCTCCCCTCTGTATCTCTGGAAGAATTTTAAATGTCCTACAGCAACTAGCTAGCCCTCCCTTCTTTCCAGATTACAGTAAATTCACGAATACAAGCTGCACTGAGTATAAGCCGCATCTCTGGGTGTTGGCAAACATTTCGTTCTTTGTCCATAAATAAGCCGCACCCGAATATAAGCCGCTCTGTTGTTCGCAGCGAGGACCCGTGTGCAACAAAGTTGCCAAATAGTAACAGAACCGCGGCATGGCGGGATTTACTGGCTGAGCTAAGGCTGTGCAGGCTCGGCCCGCTCGGGGCTGCTGACGGGGCCAGGTGGCCCAGCCCGGCGCTGCCGCTTGGGGCTGGCCGCCGCTGCCACTGGGCTCGGTCACCCTGGGTCGGCGCTGCCCCGCGGTGGCAGGCAGGGACGGAGCTTTCCCGCGCCCGTGGTGCCGGCGGCGGGCCGGGACGGAGTTTCCCTGCTCCTGCCGCGGCGGGCGGAGACAGAGCACCCCGCCTCCTCCCCGGGCCGCGGCAATGGCGGCGCAGGGCTCCCGTCGGCTCCCCGGGCCGCGGCAATGACGGCGCGGGCTCCCCCCCTCCTCTCCGAGCCGCGGCAATGGCGGCGCGGGCTCCCCTCCTCCTCCCCGGACCGCGGCAATGGCGGCGCGGGGCCCCCCGTCTCTCCCCTGGGCTGCGGCAGAGGGAAGAAGAGAGCTCTCCTGCCTCTCTCCCCGCCCCCCGTGCTGCCTGCAAGGAGCCACGGCAACACAGTAACACTGTAACAATCACGGAATGCCGGCTTTTACTGGCAGGTGCTTGGCTCGGTGCCCTGGCTGGCACGTCTGGGGTTGTAAATGTCAGAAAATTATTCACATATTAGCCGCCTCCGAGTATTAGCCACACTTCCGGGTTTCCACCAAAATTTTTGTCAAATTGCTGCAGCTTGTATTCGTGAAATTACTGTACTTTACTAGAAGAAGTATGCTGGGATTTTCTACATCTTCTAGCCCAAGTTCTGTTGCCAGGCAGAACTCGGGAGCAGAGTGAGACTTTTACCACTGCAGTTTTGGTAAGCAGAACTTCCTCCTAAGCATCTGTCCTTGCTTTTTTGCTTTAGTTCCCTTGTTGTGTGAGGGGAATATAGTTTCAAAACAGCCTTGCTAAATCTTCATTGCATAAATCCTTGAGGTCTGTGCCACCTCCTTTAAAGGGAAATAAACGGGCAGTGTTGCATGGGTGTGCACAGAATACATGCTCATCTTGTCTATGCAGAGAAGTGTGGTTTAACTGATTTCCCTGCACAGGCCAGTACCAAAAATAAATCACAGTGGAAAATGTCAGAAGATCTTACTCATGTCTATGTAGAGATAAGCACTGTGATGCTCTTATCCCTGAGCCCTCCTGAGATGAGATTCACAGTCTCTGAAGTGTCCAAGCTTCAGAGGCTCTTGCTCTAAGTTTTATATTCTGTAGTTTAACTGAATCCCCAGCAGGGGCTGTGATATTTGTGTATTTTTTTCAGCTACTGAAATCAAGACAAGTTCATTAAAGTACAAAGAGGCAAAGGTCATCGTGTGGCAGGGTTCTTTGACCCTTGACTTATGCATTCACTGACTGGGGGCAAGCTGAAAAGTCTCTTTAAATTAATGTTAAACAGGATTCAAGAATTGTACTCACCAGGTATGTAGCACTGTCCTCAGATTCTACAAGTCCAGTCTGTGTCACTGGGGTAAGATTCTCCACATTTTCAAAGCATATAGGTCATGCTTGCAGATTCACCAAAGTATCTCCAGACAAGGCTGTAGGGATCAAAAATCCCATTTTTTGTTATCTTACTGTAAGTAAGATGGGAGAGTTGGCAGAAACTGGTTTGCACATGTAATAGTTTCAGAATAGCTGCTTCTCTAAGCCTGTGGATGGGATATGGGCTCAGACTTTTTGCAGAGTGGGTACTTAACAAAGAAGGAGTGAGTAGAACAAAAATTGAAGAGAAAAGCTTGGAATAAAAATAGTAATGAAGGGGGGAAATAAAAGGAAATTACAGTAATTTCATGATTATAAGCCGTACTGAGTATAAGCCGCACTTCCGGGTGCCAGCAACTTTTCATTCTTTGTCCATACATAAGCCACACCTGATTACACGCCGCATGTTACAGTACAGAGTGTGATAAAAGGTATCTATTCCATCACCATCTGTTGAGGGTGGGGACAGTGATCCTTATCTCCGTGGGAGATATTCTGCTAATGGCTCATCCATTGAAACCAGGCAGGGCATTGTTCTTTATCTTTTCACAACCCATCCTTCCTTCAACAAGTCATTTTCTGCTAATGGCCATTGAGTCCCACTGTGTGACTGATAAAATTACTGCATCCCATTGGAAGTTGCTCCAGCCAGAGGGAAGAGCTCAATATTTCTTACCAAGATAAAAACAGAGGGTTTGGGACACTAAGGGAGCCCCTTTCTCCACTGGACTCCAGAGGAAAACCGGATTTCTCCACATCACCACTGGAGCTCTGGAGGGAAACTGCACCTTGTACAGGAGCACTGCTTCAACTGAATCACATCTATCACTGCAGGAGGATGCAGCCACCATTTAATGGGACTGCTACCAACACCCTGCCTGATGGGGTGTCAGGTTGTATTCTGACTTTGTCAGGGTTTGGAGTTTGTTTCTTTGTAGTACTGTATTTCTATTTTAATTTCCCTAGTAAAGAACTGTTATTCCTAATTCCCATATCTTTGCCTGAAAGCCCCTTGATTTCAAAATTATAATAATTTGGAGGGAGGGGGTTTACATTCTCCATTTCAAAGAGAAGCTCCTGCCTTTCTCAGCAGCCACCTGTCCTCCAAACTAGGACAGCAACTTTTTGATCTTTGTCCATATATAAGCTGCACCTGATTATAAGCCACACTTCGGTTTCGGACCAGAATTTTAGTCAAAATGGTGCGGCTTATCATCATGAAATTACTGTAAATGGGAATATATAGAGTCTAGTAAAATCAGGAGATAGAAGATAAATTGGTTTTGGAAATAAAGTTTGTTAGAGCAAAAGGAGAGAGCAGTAGGTACAGTACAGCAGCAAAGGACCCCTCCTGCAGCTTGTGGGTCACAAGTGAGCTGAGGCATGAACTCCCACCAGTGTGGGAGCTGAGCCACAAGGAGGGATTCTTGCAGTTCCACCTTGCATGGAAACAATATTCCCTTGCCAGGAACCAAAGCAGTCCAAGGTAAGAGGAGATAGTGAGAGAATTTACAGCAGCACTCAAGCAGGCAAACAAGAGGGCAAAGTTTACTCCTGTGCAGTGCTTCTGAGGTGTCTCAGAAACCTTCATCACACAGATAGAGGTAAAAGATAACTTATTCTCAGCTCCATCACTGGTACCCCAGGCCCCGTGCCATTAATTGCATTAGACCATGCACACATCTATCATTACTGCACAGACTGTACATTCAAGCAGTGCAGACTACTCCCAGACCAGTTTTATTGACCTTTAGTGTCCCTCTTGAGAATCAAGGCAAAAAGTCTGCCACTGACCACTTATAGAGCCACAATTCATTGTAATTCTGCACCCAAGTTTTTCACCTCATTTTTTTCTCAGGAGCTCAGACTTACAGCATTTCCCTTCTGCCAGTGCACAGTGAGCACTGGCTGTGCCCTCAGCCTCAGGAGCTGCACTGGGGCAGAGCTCAGGGGCCATCACAAACACAGCACAGGCTGGAGACACAGCATGCACTGCATGGCATCACCTGCAGTGCCTGCCAACAGTTTGCTCTGTGAGCAGCCAGGTTAAAGTTGACTGGGGTTTATCTCCAGGGGCTGTAAATCTCACCTGTGCACATACACAGAGGAAGATTAGGAGTAAAGTACAAAAGCAACGTTTGGAGTGTAAAGTGCCCAAGCACAGACACCACACCCAGGGTTAACAGATGCATAATGTGCAAAACTAATTTAAACTCTGGGTCTTGTAACCCACTGAGCTGTAAAGAGAGGTGTGAGCAGAAATGCATCTGTAGAAATGGAGCACCTCTCCTGTGGAGACAGGTTGAGAGAGCTGGGTTGCTCAGCCTGGACAAGAGAAGGCTCTGGGGAGACCTTAGAGCCCCTTGCAGTACCCCACGGGAGCCAAAAAGAAAAATGGAGAGCAGCATTTGCCAAGGGCATGTAGCAACAGCACAAGGGGGAATGGCTTCAAAGCAGTGAAGGTAGGTTTAAATCAGATCTGCAGAAGAAATTCCACCCTGTCAGGGTGGGCAGGGCTGGCACAGGGTGCCCAGAGCAGCTGTGGCTGCCCCTGGATCCCTGGCAGTGCCCAAGGCCAGGTTGGACACTGGGGCTGGAGCAGCCTGGGACAGTGGGAGGTGTCCCTGCCCATGGCAGAGGTGGGATGAGTAGAGCTTTGACATTTCTTCCAACTCAAACTGTTCTGTGGTCATACCATATGATTCTTTGAAATGCTCTTTCTGACAACTGAGAATTCCCATGATCTGAAATTACAAAACTGCCTTTCTGGGGCAAGAGCTACTGAGTCAGGGAAGAAAAATAAGAAAAAGGCAGAGCCTAATACCTGCATAAAAACAACACAACCTCTTCGTTAATGTGAGCAGAAAATCTCTATTCAGCTATTCTGTTCTTTTCATATCATCCTTTAATTATGGACGTGAAAGGACTTGAAATAAATCCCCTGGATTTTCTACAGGCATTAGATATATTTAGTTACCACCCAAATACCACCCTTTAATATTTCTCCCACATTACAAAAGCTGATGATTCACCTCTTTATTGTTGTAACTGTATTACAACACTATACCAAACATCCCTGAATACACACAACTGAGTGACAGCTGTCACCTGCACCCTGAGTAAAAGCTGGGATTTTTCTGATATTAGTTTTTTTTGTCAGAAAATACACTTTTATGAAAATAAAAATAATACAACCTATATTTCAGTAAAGGTACACTTTTCAGGGGTATTGGTGGCTATATTGTGTTTCTTACACTGAGATCTTAATACCAAAATGGCATGAATGTACTAAAGCAGAATCCCGGAGCCTTCCTGGCCTCTGCAGGGCAGGGTGAGGAACCCTCCGGTCCTTGTCCCAACCTGTGCTGCAGCAGGACACCGCTCCCGGTCAGCGCGCGGCTGGCTGCACAGCTGGGTCTGAGATTCGCACAGCTGGGTCTGAGATTCGCACAGCTGGGTCTCAGACTCTGTAAGACTGGGAAGGAGCAGTGGGGAGGCAGCCGGAGCCCCGAGGGGCAGGAGGGCTCCGTTCCGAGCGGTGCCGCTCCTGGCCCGCAGCCCGAGCGCTCCCGCGCCCCTTCCGTGTTTGCCTTGCGTAAGGCGGCTCTGGGCGAGCCCTTAAAGCCTCAGCCTGCGGGGCCGGAGCCAGTGGCACCATGGCATCGCCGAGGGACACAGCACTGCTGGCCTGCATCCTCTTCGTCGGGGGCACGGCGCTGGTGGCGGCAGGTAAACACCGGGGCACCTGTCCTTTGGTCCTGTAGGGCCAGAGGGCACCAGCGGCTGCCTCCCTGTGCCACCCAAGAGCTGGGCACAAACCCTGTGCTGAGCCGGGCACCAACCTGGGGCTGAGCTGGGCACAAACCCTGGGCTGGGGCTGGGCACCAACCGGGGGCTGAGCTGGACACAATCCCTGCGCTGAGCTGGGCACAATCCCTGTGCTGAGCTGAGCACAAACCTTGGACTGAGATTGGCACAAATCCCGGGCTGGGCTGGAAACAAACCCTGGGCTGAGATGGACACAAACCCTGGGCTGAGACTGGCACAAACCCTGGGCTGAACTGGGCACAATCCCTGTGCTGAGCTGGGCACAAACCCTGTGCTGAGCCGGGCACCAGCCCGGGGCTGAGCTGGGCACAATCCCTGGGCTGAGCTGGGCACCAACCCTGTGCTGAGCCGGGCACCAACCTGGGGCTGAGCGGGGCAAAATCCCTGGGCTGAGCTGGGCACAAACTCTGGGCTGGGCTGGGCACCAACCTGGGGCTGAACTGGAGACAATCCCTGCGCTGAGCTGGGCACAAACCCTGGACTGAGATTGGCACAAATCCCGGGCTGGGCTGGAAACAAACCCTGGGCTGAGATTGGCACAAACCCTGGGCTGAGACTGGCACAAACCCTGTGCTGAGCTGGGCACAAATCCTGGGCAGAGCTTGAAACAAACCCTGGGCTGAGCTGGAAACAAGCCCTGGGCAGAACTGGGACAAACCCTGGCCAGAGCTGGGCATAAACCCTGGGTTAAGATGGAAACATTCCCTGGGCAGAGCCAGGCACACAATCTGAGCTGCAGTAGCAAAGAGTTCATTTCACTTTTAATTTACTTTCAGTCATTTGTCTTAATTGCCTTCTTTGCAAATAGCAAAATCAGATCCCTGTCCCAAAATGTTGCCTGCTGAGGCCAAGCACGCACAGTACCACGTCTGTAATTTGATATTAGAACTTTGACACAGACCTTGAAATGAGTCTTGCTTAAATGTTAACAGGATTATTTGTGCCAGATTTTTTTAAGGTATGTTAGAAGCTTTTTCTTTTGGCTGTATATACTGTCAAGGGTCTGGAATAGATTTTCTCCATTCATTGTCTTTTCTGCATGAGAGCAATCTACTGGGTTTTTATCTAACAACCCAAGGCAAAAAAAGATTAAGATCTATATGCAACCACTAATGTTTATGTGGTAAGACAATACATATGATATGCCTGAAGGAGATTGTACATACAGATCAAGCAAAATGAAGGCTGAAATAATGTCAGCTGTACTGATTTAATAAAGGTATAATAAAAGTGTCAGAATAAATCAGTAAATCTAAAATTTAAATGAGTAAACACTAGTAATCAAATTAGTAACATAAATTAGTAAAATAAAATCATAAAATAAAATAGCAGATTAGAATAGTGTACTCTTAAAATTGATTAGAGTTTGTTGAAGTTTTATGTATAAAAACTACTCGTTTAAGTAAACAAAAGCTGTATCTTTAAGTAGCAAATCTAGCAGTTACTTACCAACAGACCAATTATGTAATTTTGTGCTCCTGTCCCACAGAACAACCAGAAGCAGAGACCAAATATGGGAGAGTCCGAGGGTACCAATTCAATGTGGACACAGCTGAGAGGACTGTAAACATCTTTTTGGGACTTCCTTTTGCTAAGCCTCCGGTTGGATCACTGAGGTTTTCTGAACCCCAGCCACCAGAGCCATGGGAAGGTGTCAGAGATGCCACTTCCTACCCACCAATGTAAGGCAGTGATAAAACTTTTAGAAATGTTATCCCCTATGCAATTCCATGACACTGATGTACACACAGTGCCATCCATCCACGAAGAGAAATTCCTCGGTGCCCTCTCATTGCACCTGCAGCTGTTTTAGTGGATGCATTTCTGAGGACACTTTATGAGCTGCTCTCTTGACCAAAGCTGCTGTTTCATGTTCTCAGTGACAAACTGAGATGGAGCAGCACTTTACAGATAATGCTCTGGCTCAGGAGCACTTGGCCATCACTTACCAATCTTTGGAGCAGAGACAGAAAGAAGCTGAGGAAATGTTGGAATACAACATTAGGGAAAAAATGCAGAGTCAAGTGCTTAAAAGGGCACATAAGACATGCAGAGCAATTCTAATCTACATTGTAAATGTCTCACTCCCATTGTCCTACTGCCCTTGTTTAGTGTATCGAGGCTAATATCTACCATTGCAACATAAAAACTTATTGGAGATGTAAATGATTAATTTATATTTTCATTGAAGTAATTTATAGCCATATGTATTTGCTGATACATTTCTGTGATATTTTGAGACATGCAAAATTGTGTCTGCATGTCACTGTATACTGCAGTGGCTTTATTTTTACAGATCTTATTAAGGACAGGTCAAAGGAAGAAAATATATTGAAAACAAAAAAATGCTATGTTTGCAGTTGATACCAATCTAGAAATGTGCTAGAGATCACTTTCTGGTTGGCACTTTGTTGTGGAAAAACAACAAAACAACAAAAACAACAAAAAAGCTTCTCTTCATGGGTTTCATGTTTTAGTTAATTCTGTTGCTTGTTACTTTTTCATTTATTCAGGTGTCTACAGAACAAAGAACAAGGACAGATGTTTTCAGACATGATTACCAACAGAAAAGAAAAAGTTCGTCTCCAAGTATCTGAGGATTGCTTGTACCTAAATGTGTACACACCTGTTCCTACAGGAAAACAGGAGAAGCTGCCTGTAAGCAAAATCCTTTTAACACCTTGAGCAAAATTATCTGACAGCAAACCTTCAGCCTGTGCCATGAGCACACGTGCAGGGGCAGTTTTGTAGTGATGATCAACTTACATGCTTTGCCCCAGCAAATATTAGCTGAAATTAAGAAGAGACACAAAATCTTATTTTACAAGTAAAATTGTACTGGCATTTTAGCTAAGCAGTGCTTGATTTAATCTAAATGATCTGTCCAAAGTCACAGGGCATTGACACAGTGTAGACATTTAACAAAATCAATGCCATTTTGTAAGTCTGCAGGTGTTAGATTCAGAAGATTTCTACCATTTGTGAAATGTGATCTGCAAGAATCAGGAGTGAAACAGCACAAAATATTATATCTTGGGTTTTATTTAGTTTTTATGACTGGGAGCTCATACCTGTGCTGGGTTGATCCTGTTTTTCCAGGTCTTAGTGTGGATCCATGGAGGTGGATTAGTTTTTGGAGCAGCTTCATCATACGATGGCTCAGCATTAGCAGCCTTTGACAACGTGGTGGTTGTAACAATTCAGTACAGATTAGGGATTACTGGATATTTTAGGTAAGATGGTTCATCTCAGTTTTTCCTAAGTGGTTTCCAAAATGATCTGTGCAAAGCCTTTGTAGAGAGAAGTGCAGAAGACTTGCTTATGCAAAGAAACATTTCTGAACTGTATCTGCAAGATTTGGGGACAATTCCCAGTCCCAAGGCAGCTTCCAGATCTGTTCTTGTGGGGTTGCTGCTCCAATCTTAGAGATTTCTGAGCCATTCGTTTGTCAGCTGTATTGAGAAGTTTCGTGTGGAGAATGGCAGATGATTTCTCACAACACAGATTGTATTTTCCTCAGCCTTTTTGCTTGCATCGGGCATTTAAGCAAATCTGTTCTCTCCCTGCAGCACTGGTGATGAGCATGCCCGAGGTAACTGGGGATATTTAGACCAGGTAGCAGCTCTTCAGTGGATTCAGGAAAATATCATACATTTTGGAGGAGATCCAGAATCTGTCACTATCTTTGGAGAATCTGCAGGAGGAATCAGTGTTGGTGCTCTTGTAAGTTCACAGTAATATTGAATTTTAATTATTTTAATTACTATGGGGAAAAAAAAAACCTCCATTCATTTTCAGTATCTACGTGAGAAGTCAGTGAGAGAAAAGGGACGGTGTTACAGTGACACATCACCTGGGCCTTCGATACAACAACAAGGCAACAGCACAGCAATACAATACAGATTTTGATTGATAAAAATGTGTAATTTTCATACACAAAAGTTGTAATTAAGTAACAGAATGTTATTACTCATCTGCTGACTTAAATTCTGGTTGGTTTGGGGTTTTTTCCAATATAAAAAATCCTCGAAGTCTAATCTCATGGTAAGAATCCTTTAAGAGGAGTTGTGGACTCTTGCCCATTTTCTGTTTGCTTTGACAGCCACTTGTGCAAACTGATCAAGGTGAACAGTGCTGATGGCTGAAGTAGCCTGAAGTTTGCGACCCAGTGATTGTGTAAAACCTTTACTCCAACACAGAGTACAGTAATTTCACGATTATAAGCCGCACCAGATTGTAAGCCGCACTTTGGTTCGCAGCGAGGATCCACGTGAAACTTTCACAAAGTTGCCAAATAGTAACAGAATGGCAGGATCGTGGGGTTTGCTGGCTCGGCTCGGATCGCCGCTGCCCCACCAGGGCCGGGCAGGCTCAGATCGGCTCGGGGCTGCTCTAGGCTCACACTCCCAGGTTGGCAAATTTCTGAACTTCATCCATATATAAGCCGCACCTGATTATAAGCTGCACTTCTGGGTTTGGACCAAAATTTTAGTCAAAATGGTGCTGCTTATAATCGTGAAATTACTGTACATTGGCTGTGACACTCTCCTTCTCCAGTCCCTCGCACTTTGGTACAGATCATACAGCCAAACCAGGGTTATTGTACCTGGGATACAAACCCCTGTTTCCTCTGGCCAAAAGCTCCTTATTGCCCTCCTCCAGCACAGCCAGACTGCCTTTGGCACATTCAGGCTGTACCTGGCTTGCAGTGTGGCACTGTGAAGAGCTGGAAGCAAAGTGCAGTTGGAGGGGAAAGGCAGCTGAGCTCCTCATCCCTGCGAGTGCTGCCAAAGCACACAGCTGGACTGCAGTCAGAGGCTACACAGGAACACTCCTGCCACATGGGCTTTCAAAATGTTCCAAATGCCCAGTACTGATACTGAAATCTGAAATCCCTGGGTGGAACACAGTGCTTGTCATGCTTGTTCTTGCTTTTTCACAGGTTGTATCTCCCCTGGCCAAGGGCTTGTTCCACAAGGCCATTTCAGAGAGTGGTACTGTAAGCCTGGGCTTGTTCACTGACCAGCCTAAGGAGGAAGCACAAGTGGGTATTTGTGGTAATTTTAATTACTTTTTCCAGATAGTTTTGCATATCTTAAACTGTTCAGTCCAATATCTAGAAACATGTTTTTTTCCTTGTGAAACAAAATAGTCATTGAAGACAGTATTTCTGTGTGCAAATAGTACGTTTAATGATGTGTTGCTTTTCAAACATCCAAATATCCACAAAGAGAGAAGAATGAAATGTAAAGGAATATCATAATATGTAGTGTCTTCGAGAAAAGTCAACCTGTACTTTTTGGCTGGAAAATGGTATCGGACTCAGAATACACTTCTCTTCCCCTCCTGTTTGATGCCTGTAGTGGGCAAATAAACAAGACTTTATTCAGGTTTTTTTTAAATTTGAGAAGTACCAGATTCCATCCCTTTCTTTTCTCTTCAACTACAAGGAACAATTTCCAGGAACCTGGAACCTGGCACATAAAATAGACAGCTCTCTCTAATGACAGCTCTTGCTCCAGCCAAAAAGACATCAGCAAGAGTGATAGAATATGCTCTCTGTTACCCTGCAGATGGTTTATTCTCCAACTCCTTTATGCCACCCAGCTGTTTCAGTCCATCATATTATTTGCCAGAATTGTCTTAGAATATTTCTGTATCAAAAAAATCTGGAGGCAGAGGTTTTTTTCCTTTTGCCCAGTCTGTGGTGTGAAGGACTGTGAGGGCTTCCAGTGCCCTCCCTCTGGAGCTGGGACAAGCCAGGCTCCAGCAACTCTTGTGCAGGAGCTTTGGCTGCTTCTGCTGAACTCGGTGTCTCATAGAGCCAGAGAGAGGAAATGTGCCCAAAACTGTTTGTTTTCACTGCTTGCAGAAAATTGCTGCTGTCGCTGGCTGTCAAAAATCCAGTTCAGCTGCAATGGTTGAATGCTTGAGAGGAAAAACAGAAGAAGAACTAATACAGGTAACACTGAAAATGGTAGGTGAAATTTTATACTTCTTGCATTAAATGACATCTCAGACTTTTTCATAACAGAGAATACTCTGTGTGCTGTAATATTAGCAGGACCTGAAGTGGATGTAAAGTTTGATTTTTTTTTACTTTTTCAGGACATGACAACACTGCAGCTCTGCAGCAATGACTCATCTGGAAAGTGTGAACAGGTTCCTATCCTTCCATTCTGCATGCACTTGGAGCTCTCTGTGGTTTACTGTCATGCTCTACCAGGGCAAGGAAAAGAAAATGGCACAGATCATTCTGGAGAGCCTCAAAATCAAATTATATATTACGTCCTACTAAAAAGCTCTTATCACAGTACTTATGTGCCTTTGAAATTTCCATACAGAAATTGTTTTTCTCCACTCTTCTGCGCATCCATGGCCATATTGAACTAAAAAAAAAAGATGTAAATTCAACATAATGATTTATGTTTCACAAATATTAGAAATATAATGTTAATCATCACAGAATCTCCTGACTAGGGCAGAAAATCAGTCAGAGAAAATGTTAAGATGGCTTGGATACCATTACTTCTTCTAATTTTCATTTGGCTTCACTTTGGAACTGCAGTTAAATTTGAACTTCTTTTAAAAGCAAAATGAATATATTAATTAAGCTTTCTTTTCCTTTTTTTCCCCTTTTGTTCAGGATTTCTTTTTCATCAGTTCATGTGTAGATGGTGTATTTTTTCCCAAGAGTCCCAGGGAATTACTATCTGAAAAATCAATCACTACGGTCCCATACATAATAGGAGTAAATAATTGTGAATTTGGATGGGGACTTCCTATGGTAAGACACTTAAAATGTTGTTATTTAAACATCATTTTGTAAATAAAAGTCTCTTTAGTAAGTATGATTCTCTGTATCACACAGATTATGAAATACCCTCCTTTTGTGGATGGTCTGGATAAAGATGTTGCACATCAAATTTTACAGGCCAACTTGAAAAAAATACTTAAGGTAAGAGATCATTTTCACAATAATCCAGTGCTGCTGCTTTGCTGGTCTGGCTGTTTTTACCCCTAGAGGGACATATTTCACAGGGAAATGCCATTGTGCTGGACAGCTCCCTGAATTGGGGCAGAAATGGGCAGAGATGTGCTGCATTCCCGTTACCTCTAGAGACTGAAAATACTCTCTAAATTTCCAGCCTAAATGGCCCTCCATCTTCTTAAAAAGGAGTTCTGTGGGAATCCAGGAGTGATGCAGGTACCTAAACACAGGTCTCTTGAGACATTTTAGATACCCCCAGGTTATGCAGGACACGCAGAGTACCAGCAGGCATGACAGGAGACCTATGGGACACAACCTCCTACAGCAGTAGCTGGGCACTGCAAAGGAAAGCCCGAGAGGTTTAGGGTGCACTGACACCTATGTTCAGCTTTCTTGAGGTTTTGCTTCTCTGTAATTTACAAATCTCTTGGCTTCGTGGTGCCTTTGTGCTCTCGTGAAACTGCTCCATAGAAAAATACTGACCAAGAGGTAAGAATCAAGGTACTGATCCTTGCAAGGGATCATTCAGTGGCACAAACATCCACCATGAACTTAGAAATGCAGAGCCCAGGCTTGTTCTGAACAGGAGGAATTACAGTCATCTACAACAATCAATGGATTTTATGAAAACCAGCAGGATTTCTCTGCTGTTATGAGGGTTGTTTTCACAGCAGAGAGAACAATCAGCACCACTGACTGTTTAAGGTGTTTGATCCTTTGATCCTGCACCCCTCTTTTCCCTGAGATCACCTGTACCCATAGCTGTGTAACTCCAATCCTGAGCTCTGAGCCACACTCTGACACAGCTGAGGATTTTCTCTGAAAGGTGATGTTTGGGGATTAGCCAGGGATGTGCAGATGCTAACTCACTCACTGCTGATAATGTTCATTATCATTATGAGTAATTTTTATTGCTGTTTCAGGGCCCTGCGTCTGAAATTGCTGACAGAGTGTACAAGGAGTACATTGGGGATGCAGAGAGCCCTGCTCAGATCCGAGATGGCGTCCTGGATGCAATGGGAGATCTCTACTTTGTCATCTCATCTGTGGATGTGGCCAGACACCACAGAGGTAACTCAGCAGCTTCAGAACAACTGTAGAATTCTATGTGGGGGAGGTGTGGACAGTGTGCAGCACTTTTCACTATCCAGAGAACTGGCAGTGTTTTCATTTACAGTAATTTCACGACCATAAGGCGCATTGGACTATAAGGCGCACCCCCCGGGAGCCGGCACACTTTGTAGATCACATAAGGTGCACCGGACTATAAGGCGCACTTTTTTTTTTTGCAGAGAGGAGCCACGCAGTGCCCAACAAAGTGACAAATTGCTGGGAGGTACTCAATTTGCAAATATTTTTCAAAGATCGGTGTAGCCTTTAAATGCAGCCCCAGGCGCGTTCCCCGTGCAGTGTGCCCCGGCACTCCCGCCCGCCCCTGGCGCTGGCTGGCACGGCTCACTGCACCCGGCTCCCACCACGCGGCCACGCTGCGTCCTGGCTTCCCTGCGGCCAGTGGCAGCAGCGGTTCCCGTTGCTTGCCCGCGGCCGGCGGCCACGCCGCTTCTCTCCGCTTCCCCGGGGCTGCGCCACTTGTCGCCACTTTTCGGCGGCCGCAGGGACTCCACCAGCACTGCAATTCGGCGGCCACAAGGGGCTCCGCCAGCGCCACGATTCGGCGGCAGCGGGGGCTCCGCCGGGGCCACCTTTTGGTGGCCACAGGGCCTTCACCACTGCTGCTCCGATGCCGCCGCTGGGCGGGCTCTGCTCGGGGTTGTTGCAGGCTCGCACTTCTCGTTCCCTCCGCGCCCGGGCCAGGGCTGCCCAGGTTCTCGTTTCCCCCTCGCCCGGGCCGGGGCCGGCACCACCCGGCTTCTCGTTCCCCCCACGCCCGTGGTGGCGCCGCCCGGCTTCTTGTTCCGCCCAGGCCAGGGCCGGCGCTGGCTCCCTCCCTCCCCTCTTGGCTCCTGCCAGCTGTGGCCACCCGCTCCCGCCCCACCTCGCGACTCGGCGCTCCCACGGCACCGCCCCCCCATCGCGGCTCGCACTTCTATTTTGGCAAATTTCGCAACTTTGTCCGCCAGATAAGGCGCACCGGACTATAAGGCGCACTTCCGGGTTCGGGGAAATAATTTAGTCAAAAGGGTGCGCCTTATAGTCGTGAAATTACTGTAACCAGAACAGTTCTTAATAAAAGCTTATCATCTTTGGAGCAGATATTTTCAGCTCTCAAACCAGTAATTTTCTGTATCCTCTAGATGCTGGTAACCCAGTCTACTTTTATGAATTCCAACATCGAGCAAGTTCACTGGATGGTTTGGTACCAGCGTTTGTAAAAGCAGATCATGGAGCTGAGATTCCCTTTGTCTTTGGAAAGCCATTCTTAGCTGGTGATGTACCCATGCTTACTCCATATTCCTTTTCAAACTTTGTTATTACTCCTTTTAATTACTGCAGGTCTTTAGAATAGAATTTCTCTCTTATAATCATTATAAACATTATATATATTACAAACATAATTTATATATCATAAGCATTATTATGAGCAAGAACATTTTCTGTCTTCAGTAGTAGATACTTTTCATTACATCATTCATCTGCAGCTCTCTCCTAGAAAAAACTCCAATAGCTCAGGGCAACAAGTAGAAGTGTTGCAACTGATATAGCTGATGCTAATTACTTACTTTCTAATGTGGCCATTTCTTCTCTCCCTTTGCAGGAGGTGCTACAAAAGAAGAAGATAAACTGAGCAGAACTATTATGAGATACTGGACCAACTTTGCTAAAAATGGGTGAGGATTACAATGCTAATTACAGCTCAAGTTTTGTCTGTGTAACCCAGAACATACTTACCCGCCTGAAGCAGTACCTATATGGTGGTTTCTAGAAATTTGGCAGAATTTAAGAGAAATATTGCAGCAATTCCTCTTCTTAATGGTCTTTGAAAAGAACCTGCAGACACAAGGAGAAAAAAAAAGTCTAAGAGCTGTTACTCCATCTGCAATGGAGTTTTAGATCTAAAATTAATGGCAACTATTACTCTTTTGCTGTTCCAGAGATGAACATTTTCATAAAATACTGTCCATTTATTCAGGTACCAGAATGACATAATCTGGGCTCCTGTTAGTTTTCTGAAATGCTCTGAACCTGAGCAGTCAGAGAGCAGTGGCTTGGCAAATGGAGAGCTAACTTTTCCTTCTATTATTTCCAGAAATCCCAACGGAGAGGGCTTGGTCCATTGGCCTCAGTATGACTTGGAGGAAAAATATCTGGAAATAGACCTGGAGCAAAAGGTAGCAGAGAAACTGAAAGAACACAGAGTGGAGTTTTGGGCACAACTTATGAAACAAATTCAGACTGGAAGGAGAAAATACACAGAATTATAAGAGCTGTGGAGGGTACAGTTCACTTTTAAAACCCAAAGGAAAGTCAAACAAAATGAGTTTGTCAGGATGTAGAGTAATAATCACCTTCTAACTCACTGTTGTGTAATTTGCTGTCCTAATCACAGTGAAAGGAGAAAAACAAGGGATACTCAGAATGTTTGTTGGACTAAAAATCACTTTTTGATGGGACAAGCAGAAAAAGACCCCACAATCTTTCCAGGTCCAAACAGACCATGGTACCTACTCAGTGCATATCAAAACTTAGTAATGAGGTTGGAATGGGCAAATGAATTGAAATCTGTAAGAAATTATCTATACATAATATACCATAAATGTCAAACTATTTTATATGCTTATTCCCCTCTTCTTTCAGAAGAGCATGGTCAGTTGTCCTTCCTAGAGCCTCTTGCTGCTTTCTTTAACTGGAAATAGCTTGTAGGCAGCAGAGCACCCACCAAACTACATCTGTGAGGTGGGTTTGCCATCTCACAAAAGAGGACAGAAAATCTCTACTTGTTTTATTGGTTTGTGAATTGTCACAAATAAATGTTGCTTTGATTTTTTGGAACTTCCTTTTCTTCCACTTGAGTAACAGAGGCTAATTCCCAGAGGTTAAGTCACACCCAAGAAGCCAGAAATGTGCCCAGTTTCTTTCTTCCACTTAAACGCTTCCAGGTATGAGTCTTTTGGGTTTCTGTGCAAGACCTGAGGCTTAAGGCTCTTTCACAAACTCTTCTGGGGTATGACTCTGTGTCCTTCAACCCTTCCTGACAAATTCCCAGTGCAGTGCTGGCAGGACAGACCATGCAGGCAGAGCAGGGAGCAAAGGCTGGCGGTGTTCCCTGCACGAGAGAAGATCTGCTGGCATGCAGTGTGCACCCCCAGCCTCCCACAGCTGTGCAAGACTCAGGACACACACAGTCACCTGGCTTTCTTGCCAAGTTACACGACAAGCAGGACAAAAAGGGACAATGTGGGAATCCGGGAAGGCAGGAGAGCTCTCCTCATGACCAAAAACAAAGAGCCCTACTCCAGCTACCCCTGTAACTGGTGCCCCATATCCCACACATCCCAGGGGGCTCTCACAGGGACACCCAAGCTCCTGCTGCAGATGTTGATCCTTTGTAGGTGTTTTCTTCTTCCTCCTCACCTCTGGCTTCACTTGCTTTTGCAAGTGGATCTCAAGCAGTGTGATCTGCACTACCCTTTTATGCATTTTCCATAACCTGTGAAACCCACCAGGTATTGCAATTAGTAACAGCTAATTGCAGCAACCATACTGCTACTTCTGTCACACATTTCTTCCCTTGCTTTGGTCTGGCACAGCCTTTATGTCCGTTATTGGTGTGTTCGTTGCATCAATGTGTCTGTCTTGTACATTCATAAAAAATATCTTAACAAGACAGAAGAAATCCTGTGTCTTTGGGAATGCAAAGCCATAAGTATAACTCCTGTGTAGAAGGGAGGTATTTTATTAGGCACACATAATCACAAAGCAGTTTCTGACTGTGTGAGAGGAAGTGTTCTGTCCATCTGTGGATTTTAAACCCCAGATATAAAGACTGGTACGCTGTCAAACATTTGAGAAAGGAATAACACCATGGCCACAATGTATAAGCTACATTTAAGCAGCAGATTCTGACATTATGTTCCAAACCTCATTTTATTTTATAGCTTTAGTGTTCACAGCAGTTCCCAGCTGCATCTATATTTGAAGAAATTCTTATCAGTGTTCTGTTTTTCATTTCCTGTCAATAAAACCTTCATCTTTTTTCTTTCTTTAACGTGTGTTACTTATCCATAATTACTATAATTGCTTTTCCAAGGTGATCCCCAGGTATGTCTGTTCTGTGGCAGCTGTGCTTTTCAGATCATCTTGTTGCTAAATGTGAAATACGTACATTTTTATTAAAATAGGATGTTCTTTGCTGTTTGATCTTTGTAACTTTCAAGCCTAATCAACAAGGAGGGAGATTTAATCCGTGGAACAAAGCGGCCAACAAGCTCTAAGCGATGTCCAGCTGTTGGAAACACAAATTCCCGGTCAGCAGAGTTGCCTTGTTGAGGTTTGGGGCTGGACATGCCCCAGTGATCTCAGCCCTGGGGAGGTAACAAAGCTCGGGGAGAAGGATTTCCTCCCATACACGAGGAATGCAGAATTCGTGGGCCATGAGGACATTTGGCAGAACTCCCAAGATGAGGAAGAAACAAATAAAGGCAACTCAGAGCTGTGTGGAATCAGCTCCGAGGGGATAAAGGGGAATTAAAGTGGCAGGGGCAGACCAGGAGCACAACTGATGGAGCAGCCACACAGGAAAGTACCGAGCCAAAGGAGGAGAAGGAGAGAGCACGGCAGTAACTGGCGTGAAAAACGAGATACTCATTAACCAATAGAGGAGAGAATACTGATTAATAAGAGAACTGTGTAACCTGTAGCCAATAAATATCCATGCCTTTGTTTGCTAAAAGGTGTAAACAGCACAAAGTTTTGCCGGTCGTGCTGCTCGCTTGGTGCATATGCCCCCCAGCGCCGTTTCTGGGCAGGAGTGTGAACGAGTCGATGCCGGGGCTGCCTCAGGGACGGGCCCGTCTCGGCCCAGCCCCGCGTCCCCGGCCGAGGCTCGGAGCCTCGCCCCGTGAGGGCGCTCCCGTGAGGGGAGCGTCAGGCCCGCGGGCGCGCGCACGGCGGGTCAGGCGGGCACGCGCACGCCGGCGGGGCTATGGCGGGTGGGCCGCCCGTGCTTTTGGGGCTGCGCGACGCCGCCATGGCGGGGCCGGTCCCGGCCGGGCCGCTCCCCGCATGGGCCACCAACAAGCTGGGCGGCACCGCGGTAAGGCCGGGCCGGGGCGCGGGGTGCGGGGAGCGGGGCGCGGGGCGGGCCCGGCCGGGCTGAGCGGTGCTGTCGGTGTTGCAGGACTGGGTGCCGGCGGTGCGGGCGGGCCCGCCGCGGTGCGCGCGGTGCGGGCGCGCGCTGCTGCTGCTGGTGCAGGTGTACTGCCCGCTGGAGCGCGGCCCCGCGCACCGCGCGCTCCACGTGTTCGCCTGCGCCGCGCCGCGCTGCTGGGGAGCCGCCCGCAGGTGAGCGCGGGGCCGGGGCCGCCTCCTTACCCTTGTTGTCGTGATTATTGTTATTACTGTCATCGTTATTCCTGCTGCTCATCAGCTGTTCCCCTCACCCTTCGTTTCTCTCTGCCCGGCACATCGAAGCTGGAAGGTGCTGCGCTCCCAGTACTCGCAGGCCCAGGATGAGCAAAGCCGGGATGTCAGCGTCAAACAGGTACAGCTCAGCTCTGCCACAACGAGCTGCATACCCTGCGTCTCCTTGTTTGAGTAACCGGAGCCTTCCTCCAGAAGCTGCACTGTGTCATGGTTTCCAGTCACATTCTGTGGAGAAGTGGGCACGGTGTTTCTGTCATTGCACTATGCTCTAAGACAAATGGTGTTTAACCTGCTGTTTGTGATCTGTGTCAGGCTGGTTTTAAAGTGGAGGTTGCAGTCCAGCTGTATGGCTAAAACTGTACTTAATATTTTAGTTAGTTTAGCTGACTAAACTTTATTTTTCAACTTCAAGTGATTGGGCTATACTGTTTGGGTTTAGATCTTTAACCTGGTTTCTTTGTCTTCTATTTTAAATTAATCTCTTCAAATTTAACACCAGCTTTTTTACTTAATGTGATTGAATTATTAATATACTTGTGAGGAAAAATGGCATGTTGTCTGCAGCAGGTTGGAAGAGTAGGGTGGCACCAAACTAGTGGAGGAGGCAGGCAGGGAGTGTTCATTCAGTGGGTGCATTTGCAATGTGAAATCTTGGCCTGTGGTAAATGAGCTTTTGCTCTGGTAAAATGATGGTGGTGTTATTATAATTTCCTTCTGTTTTCTGCCCTTTGGGTACAGAATTCCTATTGGGTGCAGCTGGCAGGGGCTGTGCCACAGCCAGGGCATGGCAGCTGGAGGCACAAGGGCCGCACAAAGCGCTGATGAATTCTTGCTCTGATTTTCCAGTGTGAGGTGTTTTTGCCATTACTCTGGTGATGTGAGAAGTAAACGTGGGTGTGTTGGGTAAGGAGAGTAGTTGCAGTAACGCTGAGCATTAGGTTAAGGTCTCAGTTCTCTCATCTCTTAGAAGCTGAATTTGAAGTGCATCGTGGTGGCAGACCTTGGCTGTGTTCTCTTCCCTTTTTTTTTTTTTTTTTTTGGTTCTCAGAAGCAAGAATCGAACTTTGCTGCAAAGGACTGGTGTGAAGATGCAGATGACTGGGGAGCCTGTGATGGAGCAGAGCCTCCTGCATGTGCCTCCCTTGAGCTGCTTGGCCTAAAGGAAGCTGTGAGCAGTGAGGTGGAGTGTGCATCCCAGCTCCAGCAGCTCCACCTGTGTGAGCCTGCCCATGGCCCAGCTCCCCAGGACACACATCCTGCAGCCAGTGAGGAAATTGCGATGGCAGTGGCTGAGTCAGCTCCTGTGTTCCAGCCCTTCTACATTAATGTTGTGGATGAGGAAGACTACATGGGTTTGCTTGATACAGATCATGCAGATAAGCTGCTGAAGGAGTATCAGCAGAGAGAGTGTGTTGATTTGGAGCAGATGATGTCAGAAAGGTGAGAACAGGTCTGGATTTCATGGTGGGTTGTGTAGTTTCCAGTATGCCGGTTGGTAATCTGAATGGGACACTCACAAAACCTGAATGATGTTGTCTGGAAGCTCCTTTAGGAGCCATTGGTGTGCTGTGCAGGAAGAACAGAACAGTGCACCCAGTGCTGCCAAATCTGGAGTTACTCAAAGATTTCTGAGTGACTGAGCACTTGGAGGGGTCATTGGCTCCAGGTGGTGCAGTGGGTGGTAAATCTCTGAAACAATATTTATGCTAAATGGCATGACTTTATATTACGATACTTCATGCTTTTTTCTTTACAGGGCTAAAGCTTTTCTTACATTTCAGTTGCATTTTTAAGAATTTTATTTTTTAGGGATTTTGGCTAGAGACCAGGATGATGGTAAGACACCTGAAAGTTTAGTAAAGATTGCCTGAAAAACAGTTGTTGAGTGTGGTTACTTTATTAGGAAAATACTTTCTTAGTAAAAGATTTGACTTAGGTGGTCACAGTGAGGACTTTCGATCACTTGTGCCTGAATTGTGGACAGTATTGAATTTGTTTATGGCCAAAGCTGCTGTCAGCTGCAGAATCTGTATTTTTACTTGACCTTTATAAAATTGTAGAACTTTATTTATGCTTGATTCAAAATTGAAAAAGACAACATCATAATTTAAAAACCACAGAAGTTTTTGGGAAATTATTAGAGGAAGGGGTTTTTGATGGAGTAAGGCAGGTATCTGGTAGATTTGAGTCCCATGTGATAGTTTGAAATACTGTTAGTAATTGTAAGTCACCAGAAACCAAAGAACTAGAAGCAAAATGTTCACTTGCAACCACTTATCAGGAATTTTCTCCTAACCTGTGTCTCTTTTTTTCAGTGTATTTAGTATAATTTAATGTGAGTTTATAGTAACCATTCCTTATTTAAAACATTCATGTCATACTGAAAACCTTACTGGACAATTTGTTTCTTGTCTGGACAATTTGTTTCTTGTCTTCATACAGTTTTGCTGGTGAAGGTGGTAATGAAAAATATGAGAAGAGTGAAGTCAAAAGCTGGGACTACACATTCCATAAATTCATGAAAAGAATATCCATGTGTCCTGAACAGATTCTCAGGTATGTTGATAATCTGGTTGTAACAGGGAGATAGAAGTCATTGGCATGAATGGTTGGTACATCAAAATTAATTCTTTAAAACAAAAAAAAACCCAAAAACTGCTATGGAGTCTGTTGCCATGTCTTTGGTCAGACTTCACTCCCTCTTTGGGCTTTCTTTATACGAAGTTTGAATAGATGAGAAGCAAAGCAGGATCAGAGACCTAAGCTCTGGCTATGGGAGACTTTTGACACAAGGCCTGATGAGAAGAGAGCCTGACTGTATTTGCAGCCTCACTGAAATCCAGGCACAGAAGTTTCCAAGAGAATGTGTTGAGGTGGAAGTATAACACAGTGGTGGGTTATTGTGATAGATTTCCAAGGCTGTCTGCTCTGAAATTTTGTGGTCTCTTTGGAATTTCTAATGTCTGTCCTGCAAGGAATTACTTCTTTTAAAGCCCCAGTTCTGCAGCTCATTGTGGACTCCCCTCAGCACTCAGCAGTCTTCAGGTTCTGTAAATCTCTTGCTTTTCCTAGAACAGAAGCAGGTGTAACCTCAGAGTAGCTGCTCTGAGAGAGGAGTTAATTGTGGATGGGAGTATAGCAAAGAGTAAATCATAAGTCATTCATAGTACCAGAAAATCCAGGTTTTCATGGATCGCACCAGCTGTTCCAGGGAGTGCAGTGCTGCCTGTCTGGTCAGGCTGTCTCAGTGCAGTGACAGTGTTTTTGTTTGCCAACTTTCCAGTACCAGGTGGAACTAACTGAACCCTTTTTGATGAGGAGTTAAGTCTGATTGACTGCTTAGACAGAAAAGAAACATGAGAAGCTTTTATTAATTGTCTAAGATTATAGAGGATATTTTCTAATGCAGAGTGCAAGTAGCATTTTCAGACAGCTTTTCACTGGGTCTGTCACTTTGCAGTATTGTGCTCTTTGAATTTGCCATTCCTCTAAACATCAGCTCTGGTGCTCCCTGGACTGTCCCTTGGTACAGTCTTTCTGTAGGCTCCCTTTGCCCTCCCTGGGGATTGTCAGTGTGCTCTTAGACTCCCATTTCCCCTGCCTGCAGGGTCCCTGTTGGCCTTCAGCAGAGCACAGAATCTCCTGCTTGGCATTGCTTGGAAACCATCCTTGGTCTTTGTTCCTGTTAGCTGTGAAGCTTTGATAGCTCTTGCAAATAAACCATCCCTTTTGAGCCATAGCTGTGATTGCTTTGAGAACACTTTGGTATTAAGTCTTTTATTTGTTGAAATTCATCTTTTATTGCCACTGTTTAGGATTCCATTTTTCAGGGAAGTGTAGTTTGCTTAATGAAATTATTCCAGTGCAGCATATTTTGGAGGTGTCTGTTCAAAGCATTTGTCTCCTCTAAATCCAGCTCTTTCCTTAAGATTTTCCAAGCATTAACTTACCAAGTATTTCCCCCTCCCTCTCTTTATTTTTTAGTTCATGACTCCTTTGAAGCTTCTGATTCACAGCTGTGTTTTTACTTGAAGCAGGTTCAGAGATCTCAGCAAATCCTGAACACTGTTACCAACATAGAAGATTTCCTATCAACTTTAGATATTTTAAAAAATGATAATTTTTTTCCTCCCTGTCTTTTCTCAGATACTCTTGGGATGGCCAGCCTTTATTCATCACATGTCCTCCAGCCAACCTGGACCGGGATATTCCAGCCTGCAGTAACTGTGGGAGCAGCAGAGTGTTTGAGTTCCAGCTGATGCCCACGCTGGTCAGCATGCTCCAGAGTGACTCGGGTGCTTGACTTGTTTGAATGAGAATTTCTAACAGTCTCCTTTTTGGGAAGAGGGCAGTGAACTGCAATTTGGGTTGTTCCCAGCTACCTACATGTACTTAAACACAGTGGTGGTGTTGAGAGAATCTGCTGTCTCCATTACAGATTTCACTGAGCAGAGAGAACTCTGCTTTATGGAGACACGCTGATTGCAGCTTGAATTGCTCACTAGTGAACTTTGGTAGCTGCAGTAGGGATGGTTCTGTGGCCTTGGGAGTATTTGTCTTTATTGCCTCTTAAAGGAGGCCTTGGAAAACAATAAAAGCTGTGAGATAAGAATGCAGGCACTTAAAAATCTCTTTGAAAATTCTGATTCATTGCCTTTAAAATGTTTACCATTAGAAAATGCTGTTTACAGAGAAGACTGAATTAATTAGTGCAAAGACTGAAGTCTAGTGGTAAGCAAAAGCCCCTGATTATTTCACTTTTCATACCCTTATGTACCTGTGTTGCTTTGTTTTTAGATCTGTCAGTGGAATTTGGAACTGTTATAGTTTACACATGTGAGAGAAGCTGTTGGCCGACAAATCATCAAACCCCTCTTGAAGAATTTATTTTTGTACAAGAAGACCCGGATCAGAGATTGTTTAAATAAAGAGTATTTCTCTGCATAGATGAAAAGTCTGTTGGGGTATTTTGATTTCCTTTACTACAAGTGTAGAATTTTCCTCAGATGTGGTGAAGAATTAAATTTGTTTGATGGCGTTGTGCTTATTTCCAAGAATAATTGATTGAAAGATATTAGCATGCCTTTAAAATGTAGTGGCAAGACTTCAGTTACACATGAAAATTGAAGTGCAGAGATTGTCTCACAGTTTTAGTTACTCTTAACATTTGGGAAAGGAGAAAACCTTTCTCATATACTATTAATATCCATCAACCACGCAGAATTTAGTTTTTAGAAACTCTTAGCATTGGAGAACTTTAAGCCAGCCTGATTTTAAAAAGCAATTCTGTTTTGATTTCACCACAGATTGGAAATTCAGTGGGGAGTGGCTGAAGGGCCTTGCTGTCCCTGCAGCCTTCCAACATGAAGCTTTTCTTTGTTTTTCCAGTGAAGGAAAGGTTTTATATGTATGGTAAAATGAGCTGTGGCAGTGCCATGGGTTTGGATGGGGAGAAGATGCAGGGGTGAGTTAATCCTTGTGTTCTCACAGGTACAGAAGTGGGGTGGCCTCAGCACCTGTCTTGGTTAAAACCAAGCTTTGGATAAAACCATTGCATTCTCCTGTGCCTTCCCTGTTGGCTTAGGCTGAACTGCAGTATCTTCACTGATTGAAGGAAAAGTACTTTACGTGTCCTTAGAGCATTCTGTACAGGTTTAATGCCACAACATAAATTAATGCAATAAAAGTGTGGGCTTAAAATAAGGGGGGGGGAGGAGAGGAAATGACACATGGGTGATGGAATGCTTGCAAAACTGCTTTTAAGGAAGAAGAGTAGCTTACCATGTCAACTGCTGGAGGCAAGTTAGTTAACTTAGCTGAAGCCATAAAATTAAATATTAAAAAAACACATTAGAAATATACATAAATGTATTAAAAATATCATAGAACATGCTGAGTTGGAGGGGACCCATCAGGAACATCGAGTCCTGGCCCTGCTCAGGATGTCCCATGCATCCCACCATCTGCTTGGGAGCATTGTCCAAATGCTTCTTGAGCTCTCTTTATAATAACATAATACATAAAAATCTTAAGCATATAAATATATTAAATGTGTATATTTTAACTATAAGTATATTAAAAATTAACACAACAACTGAAAGATCTCCTGTTGCTCCAGGACCATGCTTGGGGCTCCCTGGCGGCAGCGGGGCTCGAACTCGCGGCTCTCCGGCCCTCCCAGCCGCGCCTTGTCCGGGCACTCCGCGGTCCTCCGGGCCGGCAGGGGGCGCTGCGCGCGCGCCACTCTGTCCCGGCGGGCCCGTGAGGAGGCGCGCGGAGCCGCCGCCGTGTCCGTCATGGCGGCGGCGCTGTCGGGGCCGCTGAGCCCCGAGCTGGCCCAGGCCGTGTCCCAGGCGCGGGTCCTGGTGGTGGGGGCCGGCGGCATCGGCTGCGAGCTGCTCAAGAACCTGGTGCTCACCGGCTTCAGCAGCATTTACGTGGTGCGGGTCGATGGCGGGGCGGGGGCTGGGGCGTTCCGGGGCTGGCGGGCGGGGGGAGGCCGAGCGCGGGGCCGCGGGTGCCGCTCGGCGGGGGCGCGGTGTCGGCGGGGCCGCTCCGCTCCGCGGTGCGTGCGCGGTTTCAAAGCGCCCCGGGCCGCCAAAGCCGCCGCGGGCCCGCCGAGCCGGGGCGCCACAAAGGGGCCGCGGCCTGCGCGCCATCGCCGCCCCCCCTCAGGCCGGGCTCTCGCCGGGCGCGGGAGCTCCTCCTTCTCCCGCCGAGGTCAGGCCGCCTTCCCGGCCAGGCCGCGGATCTCCGCCAGCCCGCGGAAAAACCGCCCGGGAGAGCGCGCTGTGCCGTGCTTGCTGCCCGGCGCGATCCTTCAAGTCTTTAGTTTTGCCGAGTGCCGCCTTTGCCGGTGCTGGGGGTGAGGGTCCCGTGATGAATTGCAGCGAGAAGCCCCCGGGAGAGATGAGCTCTGCTTTCAGATCCCGAGCTGGAACCCCGTCAGTGCTGGAGCTTCCCGCGGGCTTTCGCTTTTGCTTCCAGATATTAATCTGTGAATGCGTACAGGAAGGGCAGGTGTGAGAGGGTAGTAATGAAAAGGAGAGAAATACTGTTGGTCAGACTGATTGCCTGATGTCCAGACCTTGATTGGTTTCTTATTGTAGTAAAGAAGAGTATATGGTTTTAAATCCAGCGAGAGCATAGGTCTGTTTCCTTCAATACCTTTTTACTAACGTGCCCAGGAGTCACATCTGAGTTTTGTGTGACAGGTTGTGGGAGTTTGGGTTTGTAGTCAGACTTGTTGAGCAGAGCAGCTCTTATCTAAAACTGTATCAGCTTCTAGAAGAAAACAGTTACTTGTTTGCCTTGTTGTTCTTACAGCTTGGGCTTTCCTGCTGGAATGTTTTTTAAACTTTTAGAGTATGTTTAATTCCAAATTTTCCTTTTGGTTTGAGAACCTATCTAATTTGAACATTACCAGGGAATATAAATAGGGAAGGGATAATCAATAACTGCAGAGGAGTGGAAGCATTTTCTGCACTGTTCCCCTCGTTCCCCCCCCGACTGTGGTGTGTCAGTTATGTACTCCTGTAGTCCATTATAACAGAGCTTAAAGCTCCTGATTTTCCAGTTAGTCATTAGGCATAAATCTCATCGGGGTGTGCTTGTTTCACTTATTACAGTTTGGGGGTTGGTACTGCCTTTCAGAGCTGACTTGGTGGGACTCCATTAACTTAAAGGCATGTTGGATCAGGGCTGTCTTCATATGACAATACCACTGGCAGTGTTTTATGTAAGACATGATGTTGTGATAACATGGGGAACACGTGGGTACAAGACAAGGTGAGAGCAAAAGAAGACTTGTTACGCAAAAAAGGAATTTGCTGTTAGCAGAATAAATTGCTTTTGTCAATGTTTGTGAGATTTTTGAGAGTTTTCTTGTTACTAAATATTAACAAACTTGAACATCTGAAAATACTTTTTGTTTTTGTAATAATTATGATTTTTTAAAAAGAATATTAATACTAAAAATAAAAATTAGTCGTTTTGAATACCAGACACTGATATGTGACTTAAGTATAGTGTGTTGAAAGTCATACCCTTTTGCTAGGAATGAAGAACAAAATTACGTTTTTTCAGGATCCAGGTCTGAATTAAGAACATGAGTAAATGTTAAGTTACGATGCCTTTTCTTCCAGGTTACCAAAATGGAAACAGCGTAGTTATCTTATAAGTGAGCTGTTAAATTCTCATCATTCTTAGCTGGACTGAAGCTTCTGTTGAGGTCTAATGGTCTCAAGTTTTCTCCCTGGAGAACTCCCTTTGCTCCCTTTAATGCTGTAATTCTTGTTCTCACTAGGAGCTGATGTCACTTGTCATCCTTTCCAGTTGAAATATTCAAAGCTTTTTGGGTAGTGAAGGTTTTAACAGAGTTTTGCACTTTACTGTTTTCCCTTGAAGTTCTTGGGCTTTCTGGCTTTGGACTAAGCAAGCTTTCTGTGTGTCTTTTGAGGGAGGAACAGAGGTAGAAATGTGAATGATACAAATACCATTTTCATGAAAAGAGAAGGCCTCAGGTAGTTACTGTGATACTGTGGTAGTAATGTTTAACAGTCTCAGCTCTATTATGTATTTTTAAAACATTGTATCTTCTCTGTGTGCTCTATATCCACAGGAGCTTTTATTAACTGTCTAAATAAAGCTCTGTTGCTATTGCAGTTTTTAGTATGTTAAAACTTAGTCCTTCAATGGAAAATATTCCCTTCAGAAAAGAGGTGGATGAATCCTGGGGCTTGGCTCTCTCATGCAGAGGATGTTCAATGAGTGTGTGCTGAGCTTTTTTCATAATTCAGGTTTGGTTAATGAAGTCAGAAATGTGTGAGAGCACCCTGAGGAGGTAATTTTTAAACTTCTGCACAGTCACTCTGAGAGTGCTCTGTGAGTAGCTGAAGGTGTTACTGTGCTGAGTATGTCAGCATTACCTGTGGGAATTTGGGAGAAGTATCTCTGATGCTCAGACAAACTCTCACTCTCCTCATTAAAATTGTTAAGGACAGGAGAAGACTTCTAAAAACAGTTGTTGATCAAAGAAACCTTAATTGCATGAAAAGTAGTGGTAACAAAGCTAGGAATAAATGTCAAAGTTCTAGTTAAATCTTTTTAATTCTTGTGGAGGCTAAAGATACTGAATGTATGCTGTTCCTGTGTATTTATTAATAAATAGAAACATAGCTGTTGGGAGAATTGTAGTCAGGGTATCCATTGTGTTCATGCTGTGTGTTTTTAAACATTTTGATTGTGCAATTGGATTTTTTATAGGTAGACCTCATAATTTGTTCCTGTGCACTTAGGCAGTTAGTCCTGGGGACAGTCAGTAGAGACTCTTGCCCTGCAGTGTGTGTGTAGGATGGCTGTGCAGCCCTTGAGGTACTGATTGAGTGCTTAAAGCCATGCTCTATAAAGTGGAAGGACCAGTTGGTTTGGAGCAGCCTTTGCTGGGCCCAGGGGAAGCACAGAGCCAGTGCTCAGGGTGGGTGGTGAGGGAGAAGCTGGCTGGACCTGTCTCCATGGATTTCTGCATTTTCCCACCTGAGCTTGCTCTATGCTCCTCAGGAATTGCTGCTAAAATCTTTATCCTGTGCAAGCAGCACCATCGGTGTTGGCTTTCTACTCACTGCCATGGGATGTATCTCAAAAGTCATGAGCTTTCTCAGCAGGGGCTCTCTGCAGAAAGTTTGTTCTCTTGGAGCCCTGCACTTTTGTCATGGTCCTCTGTCAGCAATCGTTGATAACTTGGGGATTCCTGAAGATAATTAGGTGACCACCTGTGCCTCTTTGGTTGCTGTAGTGCAGATGTAACACCTGAAAGGTCTGAGAAGGGCTCCGTAAAGTCTGCATTTTGCCCAGTCATCTTTTCTTCAAACTGTGTTAATGGTTTTGTACCTTTTCTTCCTGTGAAAGTGAAATGCCTCTCTTGTGTGTTTATAGATTGATTTGGATACTATTGATGTCAGCAATCTCAACAGACAGTTTCTGTTTCAGAAGAAACATGTTGGAAGATCAAAATCACAGGTGAGGAAAAAGTCAAAGCTCAAGCCTCATTACTCAGTATTATTTTATGTGTAGTGTTAGAAACATGTCACAGTTTAGTTTCTGCTGGGAAGAGGTAAGTGTTGGTTGGCTGATGGTGGCTGTCCACAGCATTTAATTATTAAAGTATTTAAATCTCTTAAGGTAGTCAACTTACTCGATACACAGCTGGTATCAAGTCTGTCTTTTAGAAGGAAGGAAGAAATAATAAGTGTTTTTTTTGTTTTCTTTTTTTTTGTTTTGTTTCTAGGTTGCCAAGGAAAGCGTGTTACAGTTTTGTCCAGAAGCTAATATTATAGCTTACCATGATAGCATCATGAAGTATGTTTGGTTTTAAGCTCTAATTACATGTTTGATTTGCAAGTACTGTGTTATTTAAATGCTACATTGGTGTACTTTAAAGTATTTTACAAAGCTTCCTCAGTAAGGAGAAATACCTGTAAATGTCAACTACCACACACCTGAGTGGGAGTGCCACTTTTGCATGGGTTTTAAGCTCTGGTAGTAAGCTGTAATCATTTGTTTGTGTCTGTTTTTCATTTTATTGGCAACATTTGCCATATGAATTTCTACTGTAAGGATGTCCTGATGTCTTGAACAATAATTAAATTAAAAGACATGTGAATGTTGAGTCTGTGATTAAAAAAAACTAAGTCCTTTGTATGTGTGTGGGTAACTAAGTGTCATTTATATTTGCCCCAAGATGCTGAAATTTAGTCTTTATGACCTGCAACCAATGAGTAGAGTACAGAGTTATGTAGGGTTCCATTAACTATTCCCCATGTTTTAATTTATATTTGCCCCAATTTCTAAAAAATGGGTCTCCTGTATCATGGAGGTTTGAGCTCTGATATTGCTGTTAGCCAGTGAAACACTGACTCACCACATCCTTCTCCTGAAACTGTTAATCCTGTTTCCTCTTTTCTCTCTCTTCTTCTCCACCTTCTTCTTTAAGTCAGAAAAATGTGATGTAAAGATAACTGAGGTGCCAGGATTTAAGGTCCCATTGGCTCCTTATTGGTGTTGGCTCCTTAGGGTATGGCCACACAATCAAACCAATGGAGCTATCACAGCACAATGAATTATGCACAGTCTGATGAGCTGTGGTAATTACAGTGTGCATGTTTTAGCCACAGCTCATGGTTTTTAAGGTCAGTTACCACAGCTCAGCCAATTTACTCATTAGGTCAGAGTAGTTTAATCACTTTCCCTTGTCTGCCCATTTCATTGGTCAAATTAGTACTAATTGCAGTAGCTTCCTTCCAGCAGCATAAAATTCGTGCTTTCAGCCAGCTTTAAAGTGGGCAGAAGACAAATGGGGCAGTTAAAGGATAGCTAAATTTATAAATGTATAAGATGTGTAATTTATCATATGAACATCAGTTGCATGTGTAGAGTTTCTGTTGTGCAGTACTAACCAAGAACTCGGATGTGCCATTTGAAATGTTGTTTTTGTTTTCTGTAGCCCTGACTATAACGTAGAGTTCTTCCGCCAGTTTACGTTGGTTATGAATGCTCTGGATAACAGAGGTGAAGTTTTCACTATGATTTTATATTACAGATGTTGCTTGTTCCCTGCTGCAGAGTCATTTGAATCACAATATCCTCCTAACCCATCTGCAGTAGGACTAAACCTCATGTGTTTTGCTAAAAACTTGAAGGGGGGGTTAGTGCTTCAACAGTGTTCTGAAAGGAAATGTGCACTGCTAATTGCTGCTTCATGGGACCTGCTGAGTGCTGTGGGTACAGTGTAGCTTTAGTCACTTGAGTTTGCTGTTTATTAATGTCCATATATCTTGTGAGAATGGGAAACTGGGCTTTGTGAAAATGGTGTAGTGCTCTATAGAAAAACAAGGTATGGGAGAGATAAGTGCATAGGATGCTAGTTTGAATTTGGAGAAGTAAAACTTTATTTTTCTTAACTATTCCACTTTTTTCTTTAAAACCTTCTTGATTTGCAGCTGCCCGTAACCACGTGAACAGGATGTGTCTGGCTGCTGATATTCCTCTTATAGAGAGTGGAACTGCAGGCTACCTTGGACAAGTAACTGTTATCAAAAAGGTTAGGTGGGGTGTCACTCTTGTCATTGGCTATTTTAGACAACAGGGAGTGGGTGTTTGGAGATAGAGTTACAGTTCATCTGTTAATAGCCCAAACTGTCAGTAGCCTTCTTGGAGTGACAAGTAAATACTTCATTTTTCACAGGGAGTGACAGAATGTTATGAATGTCAGCCTAAACCAACTCAGAAAACATTCCCAGGCTGCACAATCCGAAACACACCCTCGGAGCCAATCCATTGCATTGTGTGGGCCAAGTATTTGTTCAAGTAAGTGACTTTTACAAAAAAATAGGTACCGTGGTTCATTCTTTTGGTTTCTAAACCTACAGAGAAAGAAATAAATTGGCATACCTTTTCCCCCTAATTTATTGTAATGGATTTTAAATTCATTTAAAATTGATTTAGATTGATTATGGTAAAAACCTCAGGTTCCTTGACCTGGGTACTGGGGTGGTTATAAAGATGGGAAGTTGATTAGTATTAGGCCTTCCTCTAATAGTACAAAAAATCTGGTGGAATAGCTTGGCACAGCAGTGTAGACTGAGGTTGCTTTATTCTTCATCCTTGTATGAAGTAAGCACATTTTTCAGTTTAATGCGTGTTTTAACAAGTGTAAAGTTTTTTTGAATCTTGGATATCCCATAGGTTCTAAAAATACATTTAGTACTGCAGTGTAAATATTAGGCTGAATATTGGGTGAGCTACTGATGAGTTATACAGAAAACTGTTTTGCTGAATTCATTTTTGTATTGGGCATTCTGTGTTGTCCATGTTAAGTCCATGTGCACTGAATCGCAACAGTTTAAATGAAAAGCAATGTATGAAGTGGCAATCTGTCTGAAAGCAAGGAATCCAAAATGAATATATATCCATGTCTTTAACTAGATATGCTGAAATTCTAGTCTTGTTCTTAATTGTTATATAGCCAGTTGTTTGGAGAAGAAGATGCTGATCAAGAAGTCTCACCTGACAGAGCTGATCCTGAAGCTGCCTGTGAGTGTGACATAAGCTGGTGGTTTACCCTGTTACTGAAATGTTCTGTTTCAGAGATTATGACTCCTTTCTGTATGTTTCCTAAGATTAGAGAGTTCAGCTCTATTTTCTTTAAAGAAGATTCTGCTTCTGGCCTCTGGGAGGATTGTAGTTTGAACAAGTGATGTTTGTAGTCACTCTGAATTTTCCACTCCTAGCTGAGAGTTTGCAAGGAACTTCAGGAATTGTGTTTCTGCTCTTCTACCCTGCAACACTTGAGCATTGATCTACATAGGAAATATGCCCATTTTGAGCGATATTTTTATAGCTATTCAGTATTTTTCTGTAAGGA